>NC_138384.1:10705208-10794456 GCF_054177405.1 Leptonychotes weddellii | reverse complement strand
CTAATACCTAAAATTCTTTTTTCCCTTTTTATAAACTATAACCTGCTTTTTTGCTTCAATGCCCAAAAAACAGAAACACCCATCAAAGATAGGTAAAAGATTTCCATGGAAGCGTTTCTTATCTGAGCTAATTAACCTGTCAGAATTTTCATAATGGGGGAGGAGGGTAGTGTAATTCAGTACCAGGTCTATGGAAGGTAATTTGCTAACATTTATGAAAATTTTTTTTACTGCAGTAACTCTGTATCAAACAATTCTACTTCTATAAATCTGATTTACACATACACTTGTACCTGTATACAACGCCATAACAAAGAGTACTCACTGCAGTTTTGTTTGTTGTGGTAAAGACAGGTATAATCTCAATGTCCCTCAGTAAGGGAATGCTTAAACAATGCAAGACGTCGCCCTATGACGTAACATCACGCAGTCACTGGAAAGAGTGAGGCAGAGCGATATGTACTGCCATGGTACACATCTCCAGGAAGTGAAAGAAAATGAGAACCTATAAGCAGAGGAAGCCACTCTGTTTTGGAGGGAGTTTTTTGTTTTTTTAAAGAGTAGGAAATATACACCTACATACACACACGAACTATCTCTGGCAACATAGTTCTTCTGAGGCAAAGCAACAAGGGATATCGAAGGTACACATTTTTGCAGTAAATGAGTTTTTAATTTTTACCAAGTGTACATGATACCTATTAATTTTTTTTTTTTAATTAAAGCTCAAAAACTTTTAAAGCTTGCCCAAGACTGAGAATTGAATCCTAAAATGTCACCAAATGTTTCCCTTGAATAGACAAAGGTAAGAAACCCTGGTAGGAAGAACTCATGAGACCAATCCCAGCCATCTGGATACTGTGACAATAGCCTGACTTCTAAGGGCCTTGAGGGCAGCATCACCTGGCCGGAATGCTCTGAGCCTTTCTTTTTTTCCCTTTGGTTTTCTGTGTCTGCTCTTCACCATCCACTTCATCTTCCTTCACTAATTCATTTACATCATCTTCACTATACTCTCCACCTGAAATCACATAATAGAGTGGTCAGACATACAGGAATAAAGGTTTTCACATCAAGATAAGACATTTTCAATAAAAATAAAGTCTAGTACTTTCCTCTGTTCTTCGTCTAACTAAAATATCATTTCCTTAGGGAGGTTTCCCCATCTCTGAAGACTAGGCTAAGCTACCCTATTCTAGGCTTCCATGACAGTCCATATTTCCCTCTATAAATGTACCTACTTATATTTAATGTTTGCAATTTCTGCTATGCTCTACATACCATGAGGACATGGATCTTGTTTGTTAAGGATGTGCTGAATGAATGAATGAAGAGAAATTCTAATTCTACTACTACACTGTTCAAAGAAGAAATTACTGTTCCCACTGTATCTTGGGTATCTTTCAAAAGTAATCAAAAGAGACTTTGAGAAAAAAGAGACATAAAGACTTCCAGTTAGACACAGCAGAAAGAACAAACATGCCTAGTTCCCATCTTCAGATACTAACATTCAGGGGTCCCTAACAAGAGGGTGTTACCCAGACGCCCAGGATAACTACACTCTGTGGGCACCAGTCAATAAATCCTGTCCACATAGAGATTCAACTAGGTTCTTTCTTTTTTACTTCATGTAGACTTTTATTTGAAGTATAATACACACACTGAAGAACACACAACATACAGCTCAATGAAATTACACAAAGTGAACACATTTGTATAACCAGGCCCAGCTCAAGAACCAGAACATGAACCAGCATCCCAGAAGGCCCCTCATGCCCCGTTCCAGGCATCAGCCACCACCCTATCCAAGAGCTATCCTGACTCCGAGTACCACAGATCAGGTTTGTCTCTTTTTGACCCTTAAACAAACAGAAGTCTACAAAATACACTCTCAAGTGTCTGGCTTTTTTCACTCAACATTCTCTGTTGGTCACCCATACTGCTCATTGTAGCTCTAGTTTATTCACTCTCATTCCAAAATAGTGTTTCATTGCACGACTGTACCACACTGTATTTATCCATTCTGCTGATGAACATTTAGGTTGTTTCCAGTTTGGGGCTATTACAAATAGTACTGTTTTGAATATTCCTGTACATCCAACCAGCTTCTAAATATTTCACTCACAATGAACCGAGGGCCACCAAACACTTGAGGAAAGCCTCCAATATGAAAGGCAAGACAGAAAAACAAGAAAGGAATTCAGGGGAAATAGAATTTAAAAAAACCCAACAAAACCCTTTATAATCAATATCCTCAAAGAGATAAGAGAAAGTATGGCATTCATTAAATAGTGACTTAAACATTTTTCAAAAAACTTTAAATAATTTTAAAAACTCTTGAAAACTACAAATATGATGGCAGAGATTTAAAAAAAGAACAAAGTTGATGAGAAGGAGCCAGTCATGTGAAAATACACAGAATACATATTCAAGGCTGAATACCACAAACCAAGTGATAAATGAAAGTGTTTCCTGAACAAAGGACTGAGTTCCAGGCTAAGATGGCAGTCTGAAGGCACAAATGTCATTTTGCTTCCCCTGAAACCCCAGTAAAATCAAGGCAGCAAAAAAACTTTTAAAAAGCACAAACCTACAAGCTAAGTAGGCATATAGCTGCATTGTATTTGTTTATATTTGCAAAAAGCAACACTGGAAGGATAAGCAAAATACTAATGAAAATAGGTGCCTTATAAGGGTCAGGGTAGAACAGAGTGGGATAGTCAGGGGTAGAAGCAAGAATTCTCTGTTCATCTTTCCTAAGAATTTTGAAAAGCCCTTAAATTAAGAACAGTTTGAATAAACAAATACTTGTTTGAATAAATAACTGTGAACCCAAACAATAACAAAACTGACAAAGAAAGGATTTATTCCAAGGACTTCAGAAACAGTATTTTGACTATACACCCTTAGCAAGACCCATTGCAAAGACAAAAAATAAACAAAAAACAACAACTCTATTCTGTGTAGTAATGTTCGTATTTTGTTTGTTTTTTCTTTTTAATTTATTTATCTGAGAGAGAGAAAGAGAACATGGGGGGAGCAGAGGGACAGGGAGAAGCAGGGTCCCCACTGAGTAGGGAGCCGGATGTGGAACTCGATCCCAGGACCCTGAGATCATGACCTGAGCCGAAGGCAGACTTAACCGACTGAGCCACCCAGGTGCCCAATGCTGATATTTTGAAACTATTTCCTTTATATAACAGGTTAAAGCAAGTAAGTACTATGTTAATCATGTCAGGGATCCAGATCTTCAGAGTAAGAGAAATGACACACGATTATAAAATCAAAGAAATTAGATGAAAATTCAAATGTTAAAACTGAACTAAAAAAATCAATATGAGGGGTGCCTGGCTGGCTCAGTAGGTAGAGCATGCAACTTTTGATCTCAGGGTTGTAAATTCAAGCCCCATGCTGGGTGTAAAGATTACTTAAAAAATCAAATCTTTAAAAAAAAAAAAAAGTATCAATATGAACTCTCTTTTTAAGATAAACATTTTCTAGTTCTGTTCACTGAAATGGCAAAGACACAATGTCACTTTGGTAGCAATGAGCATCTCTTCAGAGTCCAGACTATATACCTCGATATGATTCATCATGAAAAGGGCTCCCAGCCAATTTCAGGTCTGAAGGAAGGAAAGCACAAGGTGAAACTGAGACATCCTGCTGTGTCAGAAAGCAAGGAAGTTATTTAAGAATACAGGGTCACATTAAAACGATGTAAGATCCAGCTTGAAAGAACTCCTAGTGGCCAAAACTGGTAACTTGAGCATTAAAAGGATTAACTGTTAGTTGACTAAAACACATTGAAACAATAAAAATCTGTAAGCTCTTTGTGATATTTTTTTAAAAAGACAAAAAGTAATTTGCACTGGGGTGCCTGGGTGGCTCAGTCGGTTAAGCATCTGCCTCCGGCTCAGGTCATGATCCCTGGGTTCTGGGACTGAGCCCCGTGTCTGGCTCCCTGCTCAGCGGGGAACCTGCTGCTCCCTTTCCCTCTGCCCCTCCCCCTGCCTGTGCTCTCTCTCTCAAATAAATAAATAATTTTAAAATCTTTAAAAAAATAATAATTTATACTTCTTAAAGCTACTATTAAAATTATTCCCTACTTTGAAAGTTAATAATTAAAGAAAATGAATTAAACACTTATCCTTTCCCAATTGATGAGGGAAAGCAATACTTTACAGAAGAACATCAACTAATAAATGTAGAAACACCACAGAATTAGAAAAATATCACTTTTCACACTGTAATGATAGTAATTTAGGCAAGGATTATCAAGTAATGTTTTCAAAAAATGAAGTTTTAACCATTAAGTATTACACAGAATACTTCAGTTCCAAGGGAAGAAATTACACAATAGAGGGATCAGACTCTCATCCCCTGAATCCGGTAGTCGCAACTATGGGAACGAACCTGGGGTTGCATGTCTTTCGATGTTATGCATTATGAAACACACAGTCATCTATAAGGTATTCTAGCCAAAAATATTTCATCTGAACCCATCGAGCATTTAGATCTAACTTCCAGAAATTTCAGAACTTCAGAATTCCAGTAATTTCAGAATTACAGAAAATTCAAAGGACAAAGGAACAACCTAAAATACAGGGAGGGAGCGATGAGACAAATCCAGAAGGTGAGACATTCTGCAGGACATACCTGCTTGATCTCTTAAGCAAATCAATGTCATTACAGAGCATGCTGGATTAAAACAAATTTAAAGGATGGGACAACTAGATGATATGGGTAGTCCTGAACCTAACCGTGATTTGGATAAACAAGCTATATAGTCTATCCTGGGTCAAGTGGGAAAATCTGAATAAGGTCTGTATATAAGATGAGTCCAAAGTTTATTGAAATGAACAGAGAGATTGTTCACTGAAAAGAGCAGGTCACAAAGTAACAGAAAAAGTATGATTTCAGGTTGGGGTTAAAATACAAGTATCTATACCTGGGTGTAGAAAAAGAGTTCACTAAAGGATTCACTAAAGGATTAATACTGATAATGCAATGATTCTATTTTTTGATGCTTAACTGTCTGAATTTTCTATTTTTCTACAAAGCTCACACACTACTTTTGTAGTAATATAAGGTTATTTTTCACCATAAAAATGGGCAAATGTTGCAAACAGTTCAGACAAGGAGAAAAATATGGCTCTGGATCTCACATATGTAAAAAATGCTCAGTTCCATTGATAAGAGATAAGCAAATTTTAAATTATACACATGCACAAAATGATCAAATTCCATGCAGTTACTTTGACAAAAAAAAAGCAAAATAACGTCCCTGTAGATAATAACAAAGAACAAAATGAACATATCTTGTCCAAAGACTCAGAGCTTCCAATCACCTTTTTAGTCCTCCATGCTTAAACATGAGCCAAACAACTAAGAATCACTGAAAATCTGAGGAAGTATCTAATAAAACCAAAATACAGGGTGAACAAAAATCACCTTGGAGAAATGTTTCCTCATGTCATGAGGCTAGCAGTATCTGATACTAAAACAAAACAAGGAAATTACAAGACAACTACAGACCAACATCCCTCATATACAGATGCAAAAATTCTCAACAAAATACTAGGAAACAAAATTCAGCAATGTATAAAAAGACTTTATTATTTATTTTGGAGGGGGAGAGCAGGTAAGCAGTAGGAGGAGCAGAGGGGGAGGGAGAAGGGGGAGGCAGAAAGAATCTCAAGCAGACTCCATGCTGAGCGTGGAACCCAATGTGGGGCTGGATCTCACGACCCTGAGATCATGACCTGAGCCGAAATCAAGAGTTGGGGGCACCTGGGTGGCTCAGTTGGTTAAGCGACTGCCTTCGGCTCAGGTCATGATCCTGGAGTCCCGGGATCGAGTCCCACGTCGGGCTCCCTGCTCAGCAGGGAGTCTGCCTCTCTCTCTGACCCTCCCCCCTCTCATGCTCTCTATCTCATTCTCTCTCTCAAATAAATAAATAAAATCTTTAAAAAAAAAAAAAAAGAGTTGGACACTTAATCGACTAAGCCACCCAGGCGCCCCAGCAATGTATAAAAAGAACAATACAGCATGACCAAATGAGTTTTATCCCAAAAATAAAAGGCTGTTCAAAATTTAAAAAGCAATCACTGTAATTCACCGTATTTTTTTTTTAAGATTTTATTTATTTATTTGACAGAGAGAGACAACGAGAGAGGGAACACAAGCAGGGGGAGTAGGAGAGGGAGAAGCAGGCTTCCTGCTGAGCAGGGAGCCCGACGCGGGGCTCGATCCCAGGACCCTGGGATCATGACCTGAGCCGAAGGCAGACGCCTAACCGACTGAGCCACCCAGGCGCCCTGTAATTCACCGTATTAACAGGAAGAAAAATCATACAAAATCCTATCAACAGATGGAGGAAAAGCATTTGACAAAATTTGCCTCTCAGCAAATCAAGAGTAGAGGGAACTTCTTTAACCTGATAAAATGCATCGGTGAGGAGCAGTATACACAGACTGCCAGGGTTCAAATCCCAGCTCAGCTACTCTATAGCTGAATGATTTTGCGCAACTTGCTTTAATTCTCTGTGCCTCAATTTCTTTGTCTGCAAAATGAAGAGAATAGCACATACTCAGTAGTGAGTGAGCTAGTAATGTATTAGTCAATGTAAAGGACTTAAAACATGCACACACAAAAGGCATCTGTAACCCATAGCTAACATACTAAATAGTGAAACACTGATAATTTCCTCTTAAAATTGGGAACCAGGCAAGGATGTCCACTCTCACCACTCCTTCAACGTCATACTGGAAGTCTTACCAAGAGCAGTGAAGCAAGCGATTGAAACAAAAGACATACCTACTGGAAAAGAAGAAATAAAACTGTTTCTATTCAGACATCATGGTCTATGTTTTATTTGGGGGGGGTGGCCTTGGAACTGTTAATTTTGGTGATGGTCACTCAACTCTAAGCATTTATCAAAACTGACAGAACAGTACACTGAAAAGAATAAATTTTACTGTATGTAAGTTAAACACTGAAAAATTTAAATTAGTATTAATATCCATAAAGCAATAAGATACTTCACTATGAAATGAGAACATGTTGCTATAAAAAATGACTAAGGGAGAAAAAAGTTATTCAAACTTAAAAATATCAAAGGAGGAAAAAAATACAAGAGTTGAAGATACTGAGAATTTTCCATGGAGTGGAAAAAAGTCAAGAGTTAGAAAATAGAATGATAAAATTAGAGAGCCAGTCCAGAAGATCTAACATAAGATTCAACATCTGAATAATGAGGTTTCCAGAAAAATAACAGAAAATGAAAAAAGGAAATTACCTCTCTCCAAAAGTTCCAGAAACCTAGCACAATGGATGAGAACAGACTCATACCACGGTATATCATTGTGAAATATCAGAAAAATCAGGAATAAAGAGAAGATTCTATCAGCTTCCAAAGATAAACAGATCTTATATAAATAAACAGAAATCAGCAAAACAGACTTCTTAATAGAAACACTGGAAGCTAGCAAGTAATAAAACAACACCCTTAACATTCTGATGGAAAGCTATCATTACCATTACCATATCATTACAAAGCCTAAAATTATTATTACAAAACACAGAATTCTATACCAGACAAAGTATCAATTATGCCCTGGGGTCACATAGTTATCTTTAGAAATACTGTTTTGACACCCTGAATGTCTATTATACATCATCTGTCCTTGAGTAGTTGAGAATTTATTCTCATTTTGGTGGAACACGCCAAGAAAAAAAGATAACACAGGACCCAAGAAACGGAATCCAACAGAAAAGGGAGATAAGTGGAACACCCAGAGTGGTGATGGTGACAAAAGATCCTAGGTTTAAAAGTGATAAAACCAAGGCAAACTGGAGGTCAGAAGGCAAAGATTGGACTTCAACATGAAAGTAAACGACTCTTTAATGAATCTGATTGCCTTGGGAGATGATTTACACAATTCTGAGAGTTTAGGGTCAAATTAATAGTAAGGACATAGACAACTAAGCAACAACAAATGGCAATTATTAATTCCACACAGAACAAGTTGTGTAGAAAAGGAATCACAGTATATGCCACATGATTCAGACCTGAATGTGTGCATTACAAAAAAGTAAACTTGGAATACTGATCTAACCAAAACTGGACATGGTAACAATGGCAGGCTGGGGAGCTGGGGAGGGCCTGAGGGTGGAAGGATGTGTGTTGGGAATGATCGGGATGACCTAAGAGGGTATTAAAATAACACCTACCGCCGGCGCCTGGGTGGCTCAGTTGGTTAAGCAACTGCCTTCGGCTCAGGTCATGATCCTGGAGTCCCGGGATCGAGTCCCATACCGGGCTCCTTGCTCAGCAGGGGGTCTGCTTCTCCCTCTGATCCTCCCCCCTCTCATGCTCTCTCTCTCTGTCTCATTCTCTCTCTCAAATAAATAAATAAAATCTTTAAAAAAAAAAAAATAGGGCGCCTGGGTGGCTCAGTTGGTTAAGTGACTGCCTTCGGCTCAGGTCATGATCCTGGAGTCCCGGGATCGAGTCCCGCATCGGGCTCCCTGCTCGGCAGGGGGTCTGCTTCTCCCTCTGACCCTCCTCCCTTTCATGCTCTCTCTCTCATTCTTTCTCTCAAATAAATAAATAAAATCTTAAAAAAAAAAAAAAAATAATAATAACACCTACCGAGCATGGGTTAAGTCAACATAAAATGAAAATACCAAAATAAAAAGTGGAAAGCAGTTTCTCCTGAGGAGGAATGAACAGGGATGCAGGGTGATGGGACCTGTTAGTTTTCAAAACAAGGCTTTTAGAAATAATTGACCTTTTTTTTTTTTTTTAAGATTTATTTACTCATTTTAGAGATGGAGGGAGGGTCAGAGAGAATCTTAAGCAGGCTCCACCCCTAGCATGGAGCCCAACCTTGGCTCAATCTCACCACCCTGAGATCACGACCTGAGCCAAAATCAAGAGTCCCACCCTTAACGGACTGAGCCACCCAGGCGCCCCTGACTATGTTTAAGTATGGGTATGCACAACTTTGATTAAAATGAAAACTAGTTTTCAAATAACCACTCTGGCCATTACCATAAAACCAACGTTGGTGGCCAACAATGGAAACGGAATCAGGGAAACCAGCTGGGAAGCTATGGATAATCCTAGTGAAGAATAATGGCAGTTCAGTAACAGGGAGATTGACAAGGAAGCGGTCAGAAACCGACTTCTCACGTAGACACAACAGAACTTACCAACTGCTTGAACCAAAAGAGAGAAAATAAAAATGAATGATTCCTAGGGTTTTTGTTTTGTTTTTCCCCTGAGCGACTGTATGGATACTTTAAATGAGATGGATAGCCTGGGGAAGGCGCACGATAGCGGAAGGGGTAGGTTTGAGTGACAAGATTTATTTTGGCCCCTTTTAGTTTGAGAAACCTATACCAAAGACCGAGAAACCTGAAAAAAGAGGAATAGGTATACGTCGCAAAGAGACAAAATGCATCATCAGATGAACTTTCTAATAACCATGCGAGGGCATACGGTGGATAGATTTATCTTGGACGTAGTGCTAGCGAGCAAGTCCCTCGGGACGGAAGGTCTAACGATAACGTCCAACGCTCGCACTGCCTTTCAGAAGACCTGAGCGCTGGTGCAGTCGGTCGGGCTACCGACCGACACCGACAGCATCCCCAGAGGAGGGCGGTGTTCACGTGCGGGTTCCCGCGCTCCGAGAGGGGGCGGCGGCCCGAGCCAGGCCGCGGGGGTCGGCTGCGCGAGATTCCCCCGCGCACACGTCTCGGCCCGGGGCTACCGCGCGGACGGAGCAGGCGGGCGAGGAACCGGGACTTGCACGGCGGGGTCGCTCGAGACCCGCGCCGCCGGGGCCACAGGGGCTACCGGGCCACGCACGCCGGGCCAAGCGCGCCTCACGTGAAGCGCGGGGCGGAGCAAGCCTCCTCTCGCCTCCGGCCGAATCGCTCACCCGACGGCACGTAGTCTTCGTCCTCCTCCGAGGTGGAGAAGTCTTCAGAGTCGAATTCCTCCATGTCGCTGCCGCGCGGAGCGGGCGGAGCCACAGGACCTCAGCAGCTGCCCCAAACGGTAAAGCTCTAGGGAGAGACCATAGAGCTGCAGCGGGGGTGGGGGCGGCGGGGACGGCTGGGGCGGGGCCCCCAACCCCGCAACGTGTGCGCATGCGCAGAGAGTTCTGCGTAGTCCAAACGCGACATTTCCGGGCCAATGCCTCGCGCCTGGCCGTACTGTAGTGGTTGACAGCGCATGGACTCCGCCGCTGGAGCGGTGCATGCTGGAACTTGTAGTCTTCAGCACCGTCCGGTCGCTCTGATTTAATAAATGTGCTTAAACAGAATTACATGTGTATGGGAATACAGTTGACCTTCGTTATTCACAGGTTGGTATTTTCGAATTCGCTTACTTGTTTAAACTTACTATAACCCCAAAAATCAATATTCGCGGTGCTTTCTGGGGTTATTCGCGGACATGCGCAGAGGGTGAAACTCTTGAGGCAACCAACGGTGCGGTATACTTGCTGAGGTTGAACAAGGCAGACACAATGAGCTTTCTTGCTTCATCTGTCATGCTGTAAATAATTGTCCTTTTCGCAGTCTATTCAGGGGCACGTTTTTTGCATTTTTGTGCATTTTGATGGTGATTTCGCTGTTTAAAATGACCCCCAAGCGTAGTGGTGAAGTCCTGCCTAGTGCTCCTAAGCGCAAGAAGGCCGTGATGTGCCTTATGGAGAAAATACGTGTGTTAGATAAACTTCGTTCAGGCATGAGTTGTAGTGCTGTTGGCCGTGAGTTCAATGTTAATGAATCAACAATCCGGTACATCAAGAAAAAGGAAGAGGAAATTCGTCGATCTGTACGTGAGGCTGCTCCGGAAAGTGCTAAAGTAACGTCTATAGTGCGCGAGGAAGCAATGGAAAAGATGGAAAAGCGGCTAAATTTATGGATTCATGAGATGACAACCGATAAAAAAGGTGTGGTGGACAGCATTGTCGTGAGGCTGAAAGCCAAAGAAATTTATGGTCATGTTACCCAGGGCCAGAAAAATGTTAAACCTTTCTCCGCCAGCGCTGGCTGGCTTGCACGTTTCAAAAAGCGGTATGGTGTGAACAATGTTAAACTCGCAGGTGAGGCAAGTTGTGCACATCAGGAGGCTGCAGAAGAGTTTAAAAAATACTTGCTGAGTGTTATACGGGAGAAAGGATATGTGGAAGAGCAGGTTTTCAATGCTGATGAGACTGGCTTATTTTACAAGGACGTTGGCAAAAGAACCTATATAACGCAAATGGCCTGCAAAGCCCCTGGCTTTAAATCTTTCCAAGACTATGCAAACTTGCTCTTGTGTACCAATGCCAAGGGCGACTTCAAGTGCAAACCCCTAATAGTATACAGAGCCCAGAATCCACCAGCACTGACAGGCAAAAGCGTGAACCATATGCCAGTGCATTGGAGGTGGAGCAAAAAAGCGTGGATGACATCTGATTGGTTCCATAACTGCTTCATACCGGAAGTTGAATGCTATCTCCAGGGCAGAAACCTTGCCTTCAAGGTTTTATTAATTTTGGATAATGCCCCAGTCCATTGCTGTGAAGAACTCAGAAATGCCCACCCCAGCGTAGAAGTTCTTTTCATGCCCCCAAACACTACATCTCTCATCCAACCCCTGGATCAGGGGATAATAAAAGCTTTCAAGGCACACTATACCCGGGAGCTTTATAGCAAGGCTTTTGAGGCTCTCAAGTCCAACACGGAGACTACCATGTTGGACTATTGGAAGTCAGTCACTCTGAGCAACGTTATTGATTATGTTGGGACAGCCTGGGACAGCATCAAACAAGCTACTATCAATAGCTGTTGGAAAAATGTTTGGCCAGACTGTGTGCAAGATTTTGAAGGCTTTGAAGGTGTTACAGAAAGTATAAACGACTGTCAAAAATATAATGCACATTGCACGGCAAATAAGTGGGGAAGGCTTTGATGACATGAAGGAGGAAGACGTGGAGGAAATTCTGGCAGAAAAGGCAGTAGAACCCACCAACGAAGACCTGGATGAGATGGCAAAACAAGGCATTGGAGTCGGCAATGACGAGGATGAACATGAAAGCCAGCCTACGGCTTCAAGAATTGACCCTCTTACAGTGACTAAAATATCAGAATGGAATTCTGCCTTGGAAAGAATTTTCAATGACATGGAAGAGTGCGACCCTATGCTCGATCACAGCCTCAAATTTAAGCGCCTCACCTCCACGGCATTTGCCCCTTGTTCCAAGATGCTTAAAGATTTGAGGCAAAAAGCCAAGCAGACGAGGCTGACCCAGTTTTTCAGGCCGGTTTGGGAGGGAAAGTTGCCGACTCCATCAACAAGTCATGAGAGGCAAACTCCTGAGGTTGAACTGCCAAATGTGGACATGCTGCCCTCTTCCTCTTCTGCAGAATAAATTCCACCTACCTCTTCCTTGGTTTTCGTGAGGCAAGCCAAGGTCAAGAGGTTTACCCACACTGCTGCACCATCACACATCCTGCCGTTCCATCAACAGTAAGGTTCTAGTTAACGTTTTCATGAAATCTCTAATTTTTTCAGGACTCTATTTGCATTACTGTGTGGTATAACAGTATGTGTTCACAGTACTCTGTGTTTATGTGAGTATCGTATGTTATCCTGTGTGTTTACTACATGTACTATATACGTGTACTGCCTGTGTGCATATGACTGAGGGAAGGAGTTAATACAGTTGCAGTATTGTGAAGGACATTACACAAAAATGCTGTAATTGAAATATTGTTTTATTATGAAGAAATACTGCACATAACTATTGTAAGAAAGATGTATTTAAAAGGGTGTCTTTGAACAGAAGCACACATAGAACAAGATTATGTATTGATCAGTTGACAAAAGTATTGTGAGCAGAGACTCGCAGGAACCCAACCCTGTATTTCCCCCAATAGTGGTTCAGTGTTCGATAATGGAGTGTGCACGGTGACTTTAGAGACGTAAGTACTGTCAACAGGAATCGACTGCATTCTAGAATTCAGACATCTGCACGAATCCTTCAAGTGAATCCATATGGAAGTACAGCTGCATACAATCTTTATAATTTTACCAGACTAAAATGTTTTAAGTTATAATCCAGTTATGGGAGGCAGTAATCAGAAACAAATACAGAGGAAGCATCAACAATTAACATCCTCTTTTTTCAGGTTTACGTTTTTTTCCAGCTGAAAATTGCTCCTCATTGATACTCTGGACTAGACTGGGTATGACTGACCCAGTCCTACAGTTACCTTAGTTAAGAAAGAGATGAACACACATTTGTGATTAATAGGACATTACCGTGGCACTATGCCAGCAAACTTTTAAAAACAGCCTAATTGAAACATAATTCACATAAAATGTACCCATTTAAAGTACACAATGCAATAGTTCTGGTAAATTCACAGACTTGTGCAACTATCACCAAAAATGAGCTCCTTACCCATTTCTCCCCAATCCCCAGCCTTAGGCTTAATCTTTCTGTCTCTATAGATTTGCCTATTCTGGACTTTTCATATAAATGGTATTATACAATATGTGGTCTTATGGGATTGTCTTCTTTCACTTAGCACATCTTCAGAGTTAATTTCTCTTGGATATATACCTGCGGAGTTTCTTGATCATATAGTAATTCTGTGCTTTACCTTTTGAGGAAAACTGCCAGATCGCTTTCCAAAGCAACTGTGTCATTTTACATCCTCAGCAGCAATATATGAAGGTTTCAGTTTCTGCACACCTTGGCAATACTCTTGTCTCTTTGATTAAAGCCATCCTAGTGGGTGGGAAGCGGCATTTCGTCGTATTTTTGATTTGCACCTCCCTGTTCAATAATGATGTTAAGCATCTTTTCTTGTCTTTATTGGCCATGGTGTATGTTCTTCGGAGAATGTCTATCCAGATCCTTTGCCCATTTTAAAATCAGGTTATTTCTCTTTTTATGGTTCAGTTGTAAGAGTTCTTTATATATTCTGAATACCAGTCTCATAAAACATAGGCCTTGAAAATATTTCCTCCTATTGTGTGCCACCACTCTCTTGATGGCACCCTTTGAAGCATAACATTTTCTCATTTTGATGAAGTCCAATTTATCGATTTTTCTCTTTTCCCTGGTGCTTCTGGGCTTCTATCTAAGAAGGCTTTGCCTAACTCAAGATCACAAAATTTAACCCGTTTTAAAGCTTTATGGTTTTAGTTTGTGCATTTAGGTCTATGATCCATTTCAGTAGATCTTCCTTATGGGAGGAGAATAGAAAAATAGATGTAAAATTAGGACCTGATATTTGGAAGTTTAACATGCTCAGCCTTTTCCCTTGGACAGGGTAAGTGGTACCTGCAGTGACAAACCAGGACATAGACTTTTGCCCCATCACTGGGGTCCACGCCTGGGGAAAAGGATGCGTTGGGGTTCTCTAGCAGACTTTCTCCTCCAGCATCATCTCATTTCTCCCAGTCTCCTCTTTACAGCTCACTAGCACTCCATACATTTGTTCAAATCACAAAGTTTCTAACCACTTTAAGGATAACCAGGGTAGGAACTATTTTCCATTGTTTCAAATAGCTTAATGAAGAGGCCAACTCAACGCTCAAAGGCATGTGTTATTTGACCTGAAAAGCATTTTTTGTGAATTCAAATTAGTTGCGCTTAAAAATATAGATTTCAAATAATCTAGATTTGCAACTTCCCTTGAAAAACTGGAAAATCTGGCTATTCTGGGCTCAAAATCCCACCAAGTAGAAATAGGCTGGAACTAAGCAATGGTTGGCCCAAGTACAAATTCCCTCAACTCCCTAGAAGATTCTTGGGCTCGTTAGTACTGTGTTGTCTTAGCAATAGTTTATGGGGTCCAGTTTACCATACTCAGCACCTTTAGCCCCTCATCTTACACAATCTCTTTCCATTGTCCAATCTTGAGTTATCACCTTTTGAAAATTGAAGAAAAGTTCCTCCTGCCTTGGGTCCTGGATACGTATACAATCTTGGGGGCTTCTGGCCCAACTCTGCATGTAGGGTTCTCCTGGGGTCCTAGAAATTGCTCTGTACCTTGTTGCGAATGGTATTCACATAAATGTATGAATACGTAAAAATTAATCAAGCTATACATTTAAGATGTGTGCACTTTACTGTATATTATACCTCAATAAAAAATAAAAGAGAAAGAATGGGCAGTCTCCCGCCAGACATTGTATGTCTATCTATGACGCCTGGAACTGTAGGGGTCGTCTATCTTGGACTAGGATGTAAGACACCCAAATTGGACAGTTCGCTGAAAACGGCAGAGCAGAGAAAGACTTCTGTGATGTCCCTGAGAGTGCTAAACCGACGTCGGAGCCACTCTTCATGTGAACCTACTATTGAAATAATTTTTTTCATACACTGTATCAGCTCTCAGCCATCCCAGTGTGGAATCAGACAAAACGCTTCTTGATGGCAAGATACAGCCCACAAAGTGCAGTTAATAGGACTCAAGTTCACATGTGCATACAGTTTAATCACATCTTTGAACAAGGATTTTACCATAAATTAGTAAGAAATTGAATGTAAAAGAAATACAGGTAAACATATGTTAAGTACTAAGTTATTTAAAAATCCAAAAATCTAAGTCAGACTTTATTGCAAAAGATTAAATTCACTGGTCACTGTAAAAAAGAAATAACCATTCCAGTTCACAGAATTGAAATTCTTTATTGATAAACATTTATACCAGAATTAGAAATGTCAGTAGAAAAATAAAAATTTAAATTATTTTCTATTGTACAAAGATTTGATCATTTTGACTAGAGCAGTTAGTGAAATAATCTAATACAAAAGTTAAGCTGATTTTAGTCACAACCAGACTAACAGAGTGCACAAAAAAGAAATGCACATACACAAAACTTGCTGCGTGTGGATAGCTAATGGCATGAGGGCTTCACATTCCAGGAAATGGTGTCGTAGGGAAGGTTGGTATGCACTGCAGTTGTAGTAAGAACTTAATTCACACCAGACACTGAAATCAAAAGCCAATATACAATTTAAAATTTAAAAACCATAAGGAGTGGTTTAATTATTTGCATCAGCTTTCTCTCACTGGTTTAAACATTTCCTAAGAAGTAATGTTTTACTGTAAAATTAAAAAATGAGTTGAGAGCACAAAGAGACATCCTTCTCGTGGAATATTCATTACACATTTTATATGGACTTGTCTTCACAAAATACCTTCATCCCCAAACCCCCATATTAAAGAATGAAGCTTTTATGGTTGGGAGCTGCCTCTCTCCCCTGCATAAAAAAAAAAATTGGGGAAAAAAAAAATAGGAAAAGTGGATGTCCAGCTGGGAAGGGGGGGGTGCATAGGCCCTAAGAAAGCAGGTTGTTGGCAAAAATTCTTAAAAACTATAGTAAAATAAAATGTTCAACACATATGCCAGTATTTTTCCATCTGAGTGACCACCCCCAAATAATTGTGTATTTGAGAAATTAAAAAACAAAAAACCCAAGGGGCACTAGATATATTTATCATTCAAATAGTTTCTCCTTAAAAAACATTTCAAGCTACCAAGCTCCATGTATATAAAGGTCTATATAAATTTATTCACAGGAGAATGTTCACATACTTGGATGGATGAAATACTCAATAATTTGAAGATAGATCTTATATTTGAAGTTTTTAAAAAGAGTGGATAATCAATGTATAGCAAAGAAACAGATGGAAACAAAAACACCTTTCAAAATGCATTAATTTTTGTGTCTTGGCTCTAATAACCAAATATTTATTTATTTATTTATTTATTTTTTTAAAGATTTTATTTATTTATTTGACAGAGAGAGACACAGCGAGAGAGGGAACACAAGCAGGGGGAGTGGGAGAGGGAGAAGCAGGCCTCCCGCCGAGCAGGGAGCCTGATGTGGGGCTCGATCCCAGGACTCTGGGATCATGACCTGAGCCGAAGGCAGACGCTTAACGACTGAGCCACCCAGGGGCCCCTCTAATAACCAAATATTTAAATAATCGATCAATATGTTCAAAAATTAGTATTCAGGGGGAGGGGCCTAACAACCACAGGCCCATATGTTCAATTTGAAAAATTCTATCCAAAAGAATGTTTTAGATGAGAATTCTAATAAAAGGCATACTTCAAGAGAAATGATTAAAATCATTTTCTGTAACAAAGGATATAATGTCCCAAATTTCTTAAACTGAAGGGCTACTTTGCAAAAATCACAGCTCCTTGAACAGAAAAATGGAGTCTTATTTAAAGACGTAGGGGCACTTGGCTGGCTCAGCCAGTGGAGCATGTGACACTTGATCTTGGGGTTGTGAGTTTGAGCCTCACGCTAGGTACAGAGATAACTTAAAATCTTGGGGCACCTGAATGGCTCAGTTGGTTAAGCGTCTGCCTTCGGTTCAGGTCCTGATTTCAGGGTTCTGGGTTCGAATTCCATGTTGTCATCAGGCTCCCTGCTCAGCGGGGAGTCTGCTTTTCCCTCTGCCCCTCCCCCTGCTCATGCTCTCTCTGTCTCTCTGAAATAAATAAAATCTTTAAAAAAAAATCTTAGGGGCACCTGGGTGGCTTAGTCGTTAAGCGTCTGCTTTAGGCTCAGGTCATGGTCCCAGGGTCCTGGGATCGAGTCCCGCATTGGGCTCCCTGCTCCGTGGGAAGCCTGCTTCTCCCTCTCCCACTCCCCGTGCTTTTGTTCCCTCTCTCACTGTCTCTCTCTCTCTCTGTCAAATAAATAAATAAAATCTTTAAAAAAAAAATCTTAAAAGACAAGACTTAAAATTTGCAAGATAGAAAGATTTGCACATTGGAGAGAAACTTCTTGGGGAATTTGTAAAAACATTTGCCAGCATTCCAAGTCTACTTGTAATTTTCCACCTATTCTGAGCATATGTCACTGTAATTTTGAAAAGTGGTCTAATGGCCTCTGAGTTAAAACAAAATAGCCAATTAAGTTCTGTGCTCTCTCTGTAATTCTTCCTCTTTGACTTTCCCTGGTAAGTTGGTCCTTCTGGCTATTTTTAATCAGAAGCCAGAGGACATATTGCTTTAAATGGAATAGATATGTTTGTGTGTACATAACCTCACGGGCTGTTAGCCTTACTGTCACAATGAAAACTTTCCTTTAAAAACATCAGATTTAATGATCAGAAACTATTCTGAACACAGAGAACAACGGCTATATTCCATTTAACACAGCCGAAGTGGTAAGGATCAAGCTCGACACTTAATTTTTGCAATCCTTTCTCTTTTGAAGGTCACAGTTTTCAGGCCTTTTAATGAGAAAGAAAGGCAGTAGAAGAAAAATTAAGATGGCTAAAATTGGGTTTAAAAAATTCGTTGTTTAGGGCGCCTGGGTGGCTCAGATGGTTAAGCGTCTGCCTTCCGCTCAGGTCATGATCCCAGAGTCCTGGGATCGAGTCCCACATCGGGCTCCCGGCTCGGCGGGGAGCCTGCTTCTCCCTCTGACCCTCTCCCCTCTCATGCTGTTTCTCTCTCGCTCGCTCTCTAAAAAATAAATAAATAAAATCTTTAAAAAAAAAAAAATCTAAAAAAAAAAAATTCGATGTTTAATTCTCTGGAAGGACATACATTCTCTTGAAGGGAAATGTAAAGTGGAAGCTTATCTGAAAATTAAACTTTAGGCACTTTCTGGGAGTGACACCCAATACTGTTAACAGTGGTGACCATATTAAGACTAAGAAATGAATAACCACCAACTCTAGTTTAAGCTGCATTTCTACAATTTCAACCAAAGTCACCAAGAAAAACTATGACAATGCTAAAAAAAATTTTTTTTGGTACCTCAATGTCCAAAGAGCATCCTAACCAATCTGGCTTAAAATTCTGAACTCAAGCTATTTAATAGGGTATGTTTCCAATTAAAGTAAACAAAATCAATAGAATGAAAGTGATGGGAAAGGGATGTAGGAATTCTAGAGGGAAAAAAGCCTCAATTAGCTAGCTTATTTTGATATAATGTACAAAACAACAAATTCACATCTCTTAAAATATTATTAAGTAATCAGAGGTCAAGATAGTTATCCAGAAAATGTCACATCATCTTCTTTTTCTTTCAACAGTGGAACTGAAGGCACTACTTGTGTTGTAGGATTTTTTTCCTGTTACATTTCCACAAATTTGTTCTCAAAGCTCTACTCAACCAAAACCTAGTTGGCACTTACTGTCATGAAGATGCAGTGAAAGAAGAGTCTGCCAAATTTTAATCAAGATTAGATTAGATAAG
Organism: Leptonychotes weddellii; assembly: GCF_054177405.1. Classification (NCBI taxonomy): domain Eukaryota; kingdom Metazoa; phylum Chordata; class Mammalia; order Carnivora; family Phocidae; genus Leptonychotes; species Leptonychotes weddellii. Next base: position 10,775,206 of record NC_138384.1, on the reverse strand, counting down.
ATTTTAGTACAGCATACTCTGCTCAGAAAAAAAACAGTATTTTTCGTGGTTTCTCTGAAATACGCAACATTGCATTTTCTCACAGAATACTGTAGATTTCGGGGTGAAGGACGTCAACCCAGAAGGGCTGTTGACCTAGCGTGGGTAAAGGTGCACTTGTAAAACTGCTTAAATTAAATCCAAAAAAAAAAAAAAAAAAGTGCTAAGAAACTTGATTTGTTTTGGTTGAGAACAATAGGAGTCCAGAAAGATCTTCAGTTCCTAGAGCTTCAAACTGAAGGGCTGAGATGTCATTTTTCACAAACTGCTTCATCCAAGTTTCTTCCACTTGAAGAAGTAAGAACACACTACATTCCATAATGTATTCTTTTTGTGAGGAGCCTATCAAACTTAGGTTCAACATCATGGCCTACAGGTGTACGCTATAGAGTAGCTAAAATCCGTAAGAAGGAGACCACCACTACACAAAATGTCTGTCCAGTGCCCAAGGTGAGGGCTTCAAATGGGATCATTTCCTTTCCTGCTGCTCGGTATACTCCAGCAATTGCAGCACCTGTTCAAAAAAAAGGGTGTTAAAAAAAAAATCAAGGTTAATATAATCAGGAAAATACAGCACTTAAAATCCTACTGTATGGAGAATGTTCTAGATTTTTTACATTAAAATTTAAATATTATAGAAATGTTTTGTTTTCCCTATACTTTTTTGCTGCCTACTCTAGGTTTTAAGTATTCCCCATACAACTTACAAATCACTGATTAGTTCTTTTAGATGGTGAAAAGTGAGTCCTTAAAACTGGGTCTCCTAGATTTACTCAGTAAAATAATCTGGAAGTCATCACCAAAATCATGAAGATATACCAACTTCCCCATGACCTGATTACAAACTCAAAAACATCTCTTATTTGCCATGCTTAGCATTTAACAGGTACCTAAAAAAAACTTGGCAATAAACGCCAACAAAACTTCTGTGTGAGACTAAGCAAGAAATATTTCAGAAGCCACAGGGAATCCTCATTCCACCTTTACGGTACTCAGAGCTCCCCACCCAAAGTGGATAGAGGAGGGAGCAGAGGATGGGAAAAGGAGAGGATGACTCTACACTTACGAAGTTATTAATTCAAAGGGCATGAGGGGAGAGATCCTAAGGGGATCCTTTCTGTTCCCCATATCACTAATCGTTTTTATTATATTAGTCACCACAACTTCCTAGAAACTGAGTAAACCAAACAAACACAAACATCTTAATCTCCCTAGAAACCCATATAAATTGCTACAGGGACTCAGTATTGTACCAAGAAAGCCAAGATTTCATTAGTTGGACAAGAATAGATCCAAAGGTCCCAGATGACCCTCCTCTCAAAAACTGTTCCAAAAAGAATCCTCTTTGGTCAGTGTGTTCATTCTTGCAAATATTTGTTTACCTCTATGTCTGATAAGGTATGATCCCTATTCTCATTAATGCTCAGAATCAAGCTGAGACACAGAAGGAAAGCGTAAGCATGAAACAGATTTTAAATAATACAAGACAACATACAGCATCTCAATCAAATGTCTATACATTTTATACATGGGATATGAGGGCATATTTACATATTTTAAGAAAGAGCAAATGAAGCAGTTTCTGTATTGGCTGCCTGGAGTATCTGTGACTTGGAGATGCCCACCTCCAGTGGCTCCGCACACATATTGTGTCACTAACATGCGCAAGGCACCTGTTTCACTGGGCCCCTCATAAGTTAGCTCCAAAAAAAATGGATTGGGTAGAAAGAAGCTTAAGAAACTTGAAGTAGGCCCCAAAGTGGGGTTTGGATGATGAGGTAGGGAAGAAAGGGAAAAGCAGACCAGGGGGAGCAGCACAATGGGAAATAGACTCTATTCACACCGGAGTCTTAAAAATAGAATAGACACACTTATTGCACAGTTCCCAAGTGTTAGGTATTATGCTAAGTTCTTTAATAAACATTTCCTTTTATCATCACACAGCCTCAGAGGTGGGTAGCATTATCCTTATTTTACTGAGGAAAAATCTGAGACAGGTCCTAGGAGCCAGGAATCCAATAAGAAAACTGGAGCAGAAGGTCTCTAAAGAGCAGCTATAGGAGATACAGTTAAAAATACTATATAAAGCCAGTTATGGAAACACCTTTATGCAGACAGGAGAAAAGGGGCCTTCTCTTCTTATTACCACAAATGTTTCATCACCTACAGAACACACAGAAATGAGGCCACTTTGTCCCCCAAAAAAACTCAAGTCAAAGAAAGGGACAGTTCTGCTTAGAGCTCAAGGCTTAAATACACACACACACACACAAATTAGTAGGAATGTTATGTTTCTAATTTTTAAGCATATATTTATGTTGACACATACACCTAGAAAAAAAGTTTGAAAGCACATACCAAAATGCAAATTGCGGTTTTCACTTAGAGATGTGATAATGGAGTGTTTTTAGCTTTGCTTTCTTATAATTTTTAATTTATATAAAATAGAGATGATATTTACACTTAATCGTGTGCTTAAAAATGATTTAAACTTATTCTCATCTTTGTGACATGAGCAAAAGCCAAAAAATAAAAAAAAGTAAAAATAATTTATAATTTGTTATTCCAATTCTCATTCAGAAAGCTGTGAGAGGGGGCGCCTGGGTGGCTCAGTCAGTTAAGCGTCTGCCTTCAGCTCAGGTCGCGATCCCAGGGCCCTGGGATCGAGTGCCGCATCGGGCTCCTTGCTGCGGGGAGCCTGCTTCTCCCTCTGCCTGCTACTCCCGTTTGTACTCCTCTCTCTCTCTATGACAAATAAATAAAATCTTTTAAAAAAAAAAAGTTCTGAGAGGGGGGAAAAAATAACCAGAAGACAAATCAGGTACTTTCCTAAACAAGAATTCTTGTCATCAGAATTAGTCTTCCACCCTTAAAGTAGCCGCCCCTGAGTGAGCAGCACTAACTCAGCAACAATCTTGCGATGCCACCAGTCAATTGATCGCTGACAAGAAAGAAGCAGTGGCTTCCAAAAAGATAAACAGCTTCTCTTAGTAGAGACCTATCTCATAAAACCTCACCTGGCTTATCTGAAAGATAGGAGAAAATACAACCTAGGAAGTCAAAGATGTTAGCCAAATAATGGGAATGGGGGGGGGGGGGGCGGTAAGAGGTCAGAAAAAAACAATACACTAAACGAGAGGCCCGGGGTGAAAAGCCACTCTTTTTTTTTCTTCATTTCACTCAGACACGTTTCTAAAGTGGGTCCTGAAATTAAGTGACTAGTCATATGAACGGTTCGACTGGTATCATAATGTCTAACATACTTGTCAAGATTCCAGCAGTAATTGGTCCCACGATGCCCATCAACAGGATGCTTACAGACATGAACCTACCATATTTGTGATGTCTGAGGGTGAAGAGGGCCAGTAATCCAGCAGGGACATGGAAGAAGAGAGAGGACACCAGTGCCCACAGGAACACACCATACCACATCTCTGCAAGGAAAAGCAAACAGAGGGCGCAAGTCGCCGACTTTCCTGGTACAGTGATTACCAGGGGCTAGTCATTTTATCCGCTTATTTCATTTTCAAAGCCACCCAGGTGCAGTGTAGGCTCATCAGTCAAACATCCAAACGCTGATGGTTCTAGAGGCATCAGCAAACAGGCCTGCAGGCCACCGGCAGGTTTTGTGCGTCGTAAACTCTTCCTGGAACTCAGCCATGATCCTTCAGTTAAGTCTGGCCTATTGCTATTTCAAGCTACAAGAGCAGAGCTGAAACAGCACACAGCCTGCAGAGCCTGAAATATTTACTATCTGGCCGCTTCCAGAACAAGGTCGTCAACCTCTAAAATGGCCAATCATGTTAAGTCTTCTCAAATGAAAAAGCTATACAATTTTATTCATTCAACAATCATTTCAAGACAATGCAGTATCAGGCCACTGCCCCTCAGCATAGCAAAGCTCTTTAAGATATTAAATAAATACCAAAAAACAGAAATGTCTTGGCTTAGAGACAAATGGCAAATGAGGGCCAGGATGGAGGAGCTGGTTCCTATGGAGAATGTCTAGTTAACTTGTAAGATGACTGCAATTCAAGCAACATTAAAATATTGGATAACCAACTATGTCTAAAAACCTATGCGTGAGCCCCCTCGGGAAATAGAAAACAGGAGATACCATCCTGCCTCGTAACTTTGCAATCTGGTAAACAGCAGATGAAGCAATTTCCTCCACCGAGCCCAGGCAAGGCTTTGAAATTCACAAAATAGCCCTTTAGCTACCCACATGGATACAATGAAGGTGTCACGTCAGATAAAATCCGTTGTCCTTTGCGCCCTAGAAGCAGGTGAGTAACAGGTAATTTCAGAATTCAGTCAACAGCTTAACTCAGCAATACTGACACCTGGACCAGTCAACCCTTTGTTGTGGGGGACTGGCCTGTGCACTGCAGGACACGGGGTAGTAGCCCTGGCCTCTGCCCTCTACTGTAGGTCAGTAGCACCCTCTCCCCAGTTCTGACAACCAAAAATATTTCCAGACTTTGCCAAATGTCCTGGTGGGGGTGGGGGGCTGGGGATGGGGTCAAAAATCGCCCTGATTAAAAACCAGCGGTCTGACTGACGCAGAGGGTCTGTAAAACTAAAAGCAGTTAAAACAACAAAGATAGGGGCACCTGACTGGCTCAGTCGGTAGAGCATGAGACTCTTGAGTTCAGGGTCATGAGTTCAAGCCCCACATTGGGAATGGAGCCTACTTGAAAAAAAAAAACCTACAAAGACAGATGGGGTCATGTTACGGTGGGTTTTGAAGGTCAGACTAAAAACTTCAACGTGAGGGGCGCCTGGGTGGCTCAGTCGTTGGGCGTCTGCCTTCGGCTCGGGTCATGATCCCAGGGTCCTGGGATCGAGCCCCGCATCGGGCTCCCTGCTCAGCGGGGAGCCTGCTTCTCCCTCTCCCGCTCCCACTGCTTGTGTTCCCTCTCTCGCTGTGTCTCTCTCTGTCAAATAAATAAATAAAATCTTTAAAAATAAATAAATAAATAAATAAATAAATAAATACTTCAACGTGAAAACCCTAGAAGCACCATTAAAGGCTTTGAGCAGTAAAAGGTTGTCAGGACATTATTTCACAGGTCCTACCTTACACTCCCAGTAGGAATACAAACTAGAAAACCTTTCTGGAGGGTAATTTAGAAGTGTGTATCCAAAAAAGTCAAGTGTGCATGCCCTTGGCCACAGCGACCTCACTTCCAGGAATATCCCAGGAACACCACCTATAGGAATACACATGCGGGCAAGGGCAGAGGTGCGAGGGTTCCGGCAGCTGTGTCTGTGATGGCAAAGACCAGATACCACATGCGTGTCCGTAAATGGAAGACCTGTCAAACACATTTTGGTGCACATAATGTAACATTACACAATCCCATAAAAACCTGGGCTAGATCTTTATATACTGAGGGGATTAAGATGCCCAAGCCATCTTGGGAAGTAAAAACAAACAAAAAAAAGCAGGTTGCAGAATAGTATATAGAAGATCCTGTTTTTGTAAAACAAAAGAAACAATGTGTGTATAAATAATTCTATGCACCCGGAGAAAAGTCTGGACATAGGTGTATTTAATAAATATTTATGACATGGGCAGGCGTTGTTCTAAGTGCTTTATAAATCTTAACCGTGCAATCCTCTAACACAACACTATGAGGCACAGATCATGAATATCCCTGGCTCCTGGATGAGGAAATAGAGGCAGACGGAGGGAAGGAACGTGCTGGAGCCCACACTGATGGTGAGCCCCACAAGGCCAGCAGGAGGAGAGCCCGGTTGGAGCCCTATTGGAGCCTAGTTGGAGCTTGACACCCGAGGCCATGCCCTCATCCTCTATGCTGTACAGCAAGCAACAGCAAAGTGTTATTTCTGGGGAGTGGGATAGGCTGGGGAAGGGCTAATGACCATTCACTTTTTACTCTGCTTTTTTTTCTCTTTTTTTAAGTAGGCTGCATGCCCAATGGGGGGCTTGAACTCACAATCTTGAGATCAAGACCTGAACCAAGATCAAGAGTGGGATGCTTAACCGACTGAGCCACTCAGGAGCCCCTACTTTGATTTTTTTAAAAAAAGCTTTTCTAGCTGCTTACTGGCTTTTACAAAATTATAATAAAAAGAAACTAGAAAAAGGGCGCCTGGGTGGCTCAGTTGGTTAAGCGACTGCCTTCGGCTCAGGTCATGATCCCGGAGTCCCGGGATCGAGTCCCACATCAGGCTCCCTGCTCGGCGGGGAGTCTGCTTCTCCCTCTAACCCTACCCCCTCTTGCGCTCTCTCTCTCACTCTCTCTCTCTCTCAAAGAAATAAATAAAATCTTTAAAAAAAAAAAAAAGAAACTAGAAAAAGAAAAAAAGAGCCTTTGTTTCTAAAAGAGCAGTTCAGGAAGGCTGATCTGATTGGAATGTTACAGAAACAATGAGGAGCACCAATCAGCCTGGGGACAGTGGAGAGCAGGAAGGGAAGGACCAGGGGCTTTTCTCAAAGCTGTCTCTGAGGCTGGACTTGAAGACGCTCTAAGAATTACCACTGTGGATGTTTTCTTTCCAGATCAATTTCTGAACTGTTGGGGGTGAGAGATTAGGAATGGAGGCCAAATCCCTCTAAGCCACCCTTGGCATGGTCACTGATGACTGTTCTAATTCTTCGCTCATTTTGACTCACATAAAGTTTCAATTAATACCTAAATTAGGACACCTAATTCAAGCTTTGGTTCCAAATGAAAGTATCAGGCATGCCCCATCTAGGGCTCAAGGCTTATTAAAAATAACAAATGACTAGGGGCGCCTGGCTGGCTCGGTTGGGTGTCTACCTTCGGCTCAGGTCATGATCTCGGGGGTCCGGGGATGGAGCCCCTCGTCGGGCTCCCTGTTCAGCTCACCAGGGAGCCTGTTTCTCCCTCTCCCTCTGCCCCCCTCCCTCCGCTCACGCTCTCTCTCTCAAATAAATAAATAAAACCTTTTTTAAAAAATAAACAACTGAGGTGTTTTGGCACTTTTGCTCTGGTGGAAAGCTATCAGATAGCTATAAAAAATTTCAAACCATTTGTGAAATTTTTTTTTCTTTTTTTTTTAAGATTTTATTTATTTGACAGAGACACAGCAAGAGAGGGAACACAAGCAGTGGGAGTGGGAGAGGGAGAAGCAGGCTTCCTGCTGAGCGGGGAGCCCGATGCGGGGCTCGATCCCAGGACCCTGGGATCATGACCTGAGCCGAAGGCAGACGCTTAACGACTGAGCCACCCAGGTGTCCCGAAACTTTTTTTTTTTTTCTGAACAGGATATATCTTCAGAATAATTTTATTACTGTTGAAACTGGTCTATTTGATGGCATTTGGCAAATTCTGCTAAACCAAGTTAGATCATGCAATACGGAGCATAAAGTGATTAAAGAGTAAGGTCCCAAGCTTAAAAATTAAATATGCATAATGTAAAAAACTAATATGTATAAAATATATAACTATATATACACACACTAACTACTGTCCCTCCTCCGCCAAAGAAAAAAACCACCTTTCCAGTCAATATGTTGATCAGAAATTGCAGGCAGGGTTCTGAATCCTCACAGTTTGAGCCCCATTCTCTCTGGAAATAAACCTGTTTACTACCGCAGCCTCCTTTCCAGCCTCGGCCTGGAGCTCCTCCTGCTTCCACAACCTAGGAAACTCGCCCTCCATGCTGGGCAGCAGCTCCCAGACGTTGCACCGTCTAGTGTCCCGATACTGCCCGTCCAATAAATGCGCACCGGCCAGAGCTGTGGTGCCCACAAATCCCTCTCGCCTGGGCAGCCTCTGTAGCACCCTGGCTCAGGGAGGGCAGCCTGTCTTCCCGGCCTAAGCCGCCTCCTATACCAGCCACTACTGGCTTGACCCCAGGCCACAGCCCGGCCCCATGCTGTTCCCTCCCAAAGCAGGAACCCCATCTCCAGTCCCACAGTCCTTACTAGCTACTCCCCCGGGTCACACGCAGACTCTGCCCTCCATCCCACCACCTCGTCGGCAAAATGCTATGGTGACACCAGGAACACCACTGTCCCAAGAGGGGACAATGGGATGCAAATCTGCCTCTGAGAACTCAGAGCAGTGGCCATCCTGCTGATGACCTGATACCACTCGTGGGCCCTGCTGGAGCTCCCCAAGCTTTAGAGGTGAACTGGGTAGTGAACTGGGAGGTGAGACACACCAACTTGATAACCTCCATGAAGGTGGGTCTGATAGGCCTCAGGCCTTATAAGAAGAGGAAGAGAGGTATCTCTCTCTCTCTCTCTCTCCCTGCCATGTGAGGACACAGCGAGAAGGCGACCCAAGAGGGCCCTCACTACAACACGGCCATGCTAGCACCTGGTCTTGGCCTTGCAGGCTCCGGAACTGTGAGAAAATAAGTTTCTATTATTTAAACCACTCAACCTAGGGCATTTAGTTATAGCAGCCGAAGCAGACTAAGACACCAACACTCACTCCCAATTCCCCTGGAGCACAGCTCCTGCCCCAGGAGGATTCCTTTTCCTAAAAGCTGAAAGGCCTATTTGTAAACAAGGGTTGGCACAGCAAGTCAGCACTTCCTTGAGTTTCTCAGAAAGGGATGCACACTGCACCCTCCTACAACCTTGAGCTGCATCCGTTAGCTACCTCAGTGCCTACATATTTTATATAGCGTCTCTTAAGTCACATTAAGTAGCAAAAAAAGGCTTTATTATGTTAGATGAGTACTGTACTTTATAAGACACTTTTCAGATGGATGAGATCATTCGAGCACTCTTAATAGCGAAGGCAAACCCCAATCAATAAAACACTTAAAACTAAGTGATTTCCCTTTAACCTACTGCACCTTAATTTGCTATCTATTTAATAGCTATTTATTGATCATCATACTTTTCATTTCTCTGGTTCAATACGCTGTCAAAAATCTGTGTCTCCATATCTTACAGCGTTTCTTTGTTCACTGTTTCAAATCAAGTGCATTATCTTCAACTTTGCTTACTTTGACAGCTAAAGTCACATCCTTCCTGTTGTCGAAGTATAAATCAGATAATTTATCTGTAACAAAAAAATTCTAGGGGGAAATCAGATTAAGCACTGGTGACAGAATGGGTCCCAAAGATGTCCACACACTTATCCCCAAAACCTGTGAACAGGTGGTAAAGGCAGTTTGCGGTGTGATTAGATTAGGGGTCCTGGGACAGGCGAGTGGCCTGGCTTCTCCAAGTGGGCCTAATGTAATCACAAGGCGCTTGTAGGAGGGAGGCAGGAGGGTCAGAGAGAGTTGAAGATGCTATGCTGTGGGCTTTAGAGATGAGGGGAGGGGCCACGAGCCAAGGAATGCAGGCAACTTCCAGAAGCTGGAAAAGGGAAGAAAACCAATTCTTCCTAGACCCTTCAGAAGGAAGGCAGCATTGCTGACTTATTTTGGATTTCTGACCTCCAGAACTCTAAGATGATAAATCTGTGTTGTTTTAAGCCACTATACCGTGCTAAGTTGTTACAGTGGCAAGAACAAACTACTACAAGCACTAAGAGTTCATTCACTCAACAATCCAGTATTTACTGAGCTCTTTGCATAGGTCAGTGAAACAAGACGAAACAACACAAGACACAAGATGCTGCCCAAAAGGAGCTTATTATCTTTAAGAATCTGTTTTTCAGACACATTTCAGTTAGAGAGATAAGCCACATAGACTGCAGATTCCTCTAGGTACGTTCTGTATTAACAAAAGGGGTTAGTAATGGCTGGCTCCCTGGCCCTCTAACTTCCACAACTGAGTTATCCAATTTCCAAGCAAGGCCTCAAGACCAACCTGGCGCCAATTAGCAGGAGTGGAAGAAGCCTAAGCCAAGGGGGCAGGGTGAGGCTCAGCATTTAGATATCCTTTTAGCTGGCCCCACTCCACCTTATGCTCCAGGTCAAACAACCTTATGAACACAGTCAGCTCCTCTGAAGCCGGGGTTCTAAGTAGACCACATCAGCCCTCCTGGGAACTGGAGTCCTACCTGCAACTCAATGCTGAAATGCCTTCATACTGCCCATCAGCCTCCATCTCTCCACACTGCCCACTGTGAGACCCCTCCCTTACTGAACCCCACCTACCTACCAGGGGGGTCCATCTGTTCCCTTGTGAAATAATAATAATTATATATATATACATATATATGTATATATAGGTTTCTGCCCCTGGTTCCTGACACAAAGCTCCTAAAACCCTTAAAATAGTGGTGATGGGGGGCACCTGGACAGCTCAGCCAGTTAAGCATCAGGTCATGATTTCAGGGTTGGGGGATCGAGCCCTACGCCAGGCTCCATGCTCAGCAGGGAGTCTGCTTAAGATTCTCTCTCTCCTTCTGCCCCTCTCCCCACTCGCACATGTGCTCTCTCTCACTAAATCTTCAGGAAAATCGTTTGTTCTAATATTTAGTCTTTGACCCTAGTTTCCGATACAGAAGTCCTAAATCCCTTGGAATTGCCAGGCACCTCTTTTGTTCTCATGAGGCAACTCTTGGTGGGCTCCAGGATGGGGGCTGGTCACCAGAAAGCCATGATTATAAGCACGGAAATAAGCCCACCCCCCATTCTCTGCAGAGGCAATAAGGGCTGGAAGTAGTTAATAATCAATCAGGCGTACGTGATGAAGCCTCCAAAAAACCCAGAAAGCATGGGGTTCAGAGAGCTTCCGGGTTTGGTGACTACACCTATGCGCTGAGAGGGTGGCACTCCCCCAACTCCTCGGGGACAGAAGCTCCTTTGTTCAGAATCCCTTCTGAACCTCACCCATCGTATCTCTTTATCTGGTGTTCATTTGTACCCTTTAATATCCTGTGTAATAAACCGGTGATCTAGTAGGTAAACTGTTTTCCTGAGTTCTGTGAGCTGTTCTAAAATTAACTGAACCAAGGAAGGGGGTCGTAGCAATCGCCAACTTAGAGCCAGCAGGTCAGAAGCGCACAGGACCATCAGGACTTCTGATTGGCATCTGAAGTGGGGAAACTGAGCCCTTAACCTGTGGGATCTGGTGCTAACTCCAGGGAGACAGTGTAGGAACTAACCGAACTGCAGGGCACCCCAATGGTGTCACAGAACAGCTCAATGTAGAAAACCCATATAACTGCTGTCAGAATACTGTGAATTCGGGAATTGTGTGAGACTTAAAGGAAAGCAGAGTTTATTTCCTAGAGACCCTTCCACTCCTTCCTAACAATGACCTGCCCACCGGGACCACCCACTGTGGGCTGCCACCTCTCTCCTGACACGCCTGCCTGCCTGTTTGCTCATCCCTGGCTTCTGAGTGTGCCCGTCCAGCCTGCCTCCCCCCAGTGGTCTCTCGGCCCCCAGCCTGGCTAGATCTTGTCTGTCCTGATCTTCCCTTCTCCACACAAAGCCAGAAAGTTAGCGCCAACGAGTATGAGGTTTCTTGCTGGTGATAAAATATTCTGAAGTTGCTTGTGGTGATGGCTGCAAACTCTGCAGATGCTAAAAAAAATCTTTGAACGGTACACTTAAAAGTCCATCAGATCATCCCTTCTCTGCTCAAAACCCTCCAATACTACCCTCTGGGATCTGACCTCACCTACACTGCCCATCCTCCTTGCTGGCCTTCTTAATGTTTCCTAAGCAAGCTCCTATTCCAGAGCTCTGAACCTGTTGTGCCTTTGCCCAGAATGTTCTTCTCCCAATAGCTGTGTATCTCGTTCCTCTCGTACTTTAGATTTCAGCTCCAGTGGCATCATTGTAAAGAGCTTCCTTGTGACCTTAAGTAAAACAGCATTCCACCCTGACACACAAGACCCACCGCTTACCCGCCCTACCGTCTTACACACCACTAAACTGTTCCTTTCCATACTTTTTATTTTCTCTCTATCCCCATCAGAACGAAAGCTCCTTTATTTTGTTCCCTACCACATCTTTACTTGGTACCTAGAACACAAAAGGCAGGCAACAGAGAGCAAATATTTGTTGAATGAATGAATAAATAACTGGTCCAATTGCAACCCATTCCTTTTTTTTTTTTTAACTGTTTACCCATTCTTGACTCTAGCAATAGCACAACCGAAACATAAGTAGGTTTAACTATTACACACATACTTTAACATTGATATTAATAAAATTCATACCTTCAGAGAGTTAATACCATTCCTGATAAAAGATCTGCCTTTCTTGGCATTTAGATTTGCTAAAAAATGATGACAACAACAAAAGAAATCTGAACATCTTGGAATAAGGAGGGTTGGGCAGAAATCTAAATGGCTAAATTGCAAATGCAGGTAAAAAAAAAAAAATCAATTCTAAGCTTCCTGATAGTGACAAACCACAGAGTATTTTAGAGCAGTGATTTTGCCATACTGACTTAGCATAAAGTGCAAGTGACCTTTCCTGTGAGGCCAAAATAGGAACTATTGTAGATTCAGGTCAATGAACAGAACTCACTGTAAGCAGGCTTTGGTGCCTCAAAAAGGATGAAACCCCATGTGCCTATAACATCCATTAGTGCAGTTAAAGATGAGACACAGCAGGGAGACTGTGTGTTTACCCATCACATTCTGATCAACTTGGGGTCAAGGGCTCTAACTCATGCATGTTTATACCCCCTACCCCAGAGTCTGCACTGGGCCAAATGTATACTCGCTGAATGAATAATTCCTAGTGATCAACGCCCCCAAATTATATACCCAATGAAGCACCCATAAACTCATGTACATACGGCAGTTTATTTTCAGAATAATTTCTGAAAGCAAAACAATTCTCATTGTCATAGCTACTATGACATAATGTTAAAACTACTGTCCCAGGGCGCCTGGGTGGCTCAGTCGTTAAGCGTCTGCCTTCGGCTCAGGTCATGATCCCAGGGTCCTGGGGTGGAGTCCCACATCGGGCTTCCTGCTCCGCAGGAGGCCTGCTTTTCCCTCTCCCACTCCCCCTGCTTGTGTTCCCTCTCTCGCTGTGTCTGTCAAATAAATAAAATCTTTAAAAAAAAAAACAACAAAAACTACTGTCCCAAGTTCACTTATCTCAGTCTTAAAAAGGCAACTAAAAGCCAGACAGACTGAAGAGAACATTCAAAGTATCACCTGGCATATGACTTATCACAAAAGGCTTAAGGTACCCTTTCAGTGGAGATCTGACAAGCACCGCCTTCACCAAATGATATACAGCATTACCAATAAAGGCACACACTGCTGTTGAGTGTCTCCTGAGGTAGTGCACTGGGAAGTGGACATCACCTATATAGCTAGAATTCTTTGTGGTTTTTTAGATTTATTTATTTATTTATTTTATGGGGGGAGGGGCAGAGGGCAAGGGAGAAAGACCATCTCAAGCAGACTCCCCACTGAGCACAGAGCCAGCAGGGGGCTCGATCTCAGGGCCCCAAGACTGACCTGAGCCAAAAACAGTCACAGGCTTAACTGGCTGAGCCACTCAGGCACCCCCCCCCCCCCCCCCGTAGGTAGTACTCTAAGCCAAAATGTTTAATCTGAATGTAATCGTGAAAAAGCAATCAGATAAACTTAGATTATGGGACAGTCTAGGAAATCAGCAAGGACTCTTCAAAAACATCAAGCTCAAGAAACAGATGGAGTAACTGTTCTAGATTCAAGGAGACTAAAGAGACATGATAATTAAATGCAACGTGTGGGGGCGCCTGGGTGGCTCAGTCATTAAGAGTCTGCCTTCAGCTCAGGTCATGATCCTGGGGTCCTGGGATCCAGCCCCATATCAGGTTCCCTGCTCTTTGGGAAGCCTCGAGGAGCCTGCTTCTCCCTCTCCCTCTGCCTGCAGCTCCCCCTGCTTCTGCTCTCTTTCTGTCAAATACATAAATAAAATCTTAAAAAAAAAAAATGCAATGTGTGACCCTTGATTAGATCTGGGGTTTTTTCTTAAAGAAAAAAAGCTATAAAAGACATTATTCAGACAATTGGGAAATTTAAATACGGCCTGTACATTAGACAGCATTATTTTTTTGTTGTTGTTAATTTTAAGTAGGCTCCACAACCAACATGGGGCTTGAACTCACAACTCTGAGACTGAGTTGCGTGCTCTACCAACTGAGCCAGCCAGGTGCCTCTAGACACCATTATTCTATTGTTAAATTTCTTGGGTGTGATAAGGGTTTTTTGGCTATGACAGAAAGTGGACTCATTTTAAAAGATACATGCTGAAGTATTAGGTGTCCGGTACCATCACTTCAATAATTTCCTTTTAAATGTCTCCGCATAAAGTAAAAATGTTATGTATATATATGTACATACATAATACACACACAATATACATATATATGCACAGAGATGCGGAAGTAAAAATATTAATAATGAGTCTAGATAAAGGATATATGTTCATTATACTAGTACTTCAATTTTTCAGTATGTTTGAAAATTTCAAAATAATGAGTTGGGGGAGAAATAAGGAAACAAAACAGACTAATCTGGCCCAGTAGTACCTCTGGGCTGCATGAACATTTCATCTTTTTTTTTTTTAAGATTTTATTTATTTATATGACAGAGAGAGACACAGCGAGAGAGGGAACACAAGCAGGGGGAGCGAGAGAGGGAACACAAGCAGGGGGAGCGGGAGAGGGAGAAGCAGGCCTCCCGCCCAGCAGGGAGCCCGATGCAGGGCTCGATCCCAGGGCCCTGGGATCATGACCTGAGCCGAAGGCAGACGCTTAACGACTGAGCTACCCAGGCGCCCCAACATTTCACCTTTTAAACAGTGTCTACAGAATGCCATATATTTCTGTTGTCACTGTCAAATGTGATCTTAGTACCTTTTGAAACAAAGTGAGTTGCCAGATTATTATTTTAGGTATAGTTCGAAAGTAACATCTGCATCTGCCCCAACATGGTTATTATCAGCTGTCCGGGGAAAATACTAGGCAGGTAATACCCAGCAAGTCTCGGGTGTCCACTGAATGGCACCTGGCAGTCGCTTCCCAGTGGATGAGAAATCACAGGTGCCTTGTTTATGACTGCAGTCAGTAATCCAATCGTCCCTCCTTTGACGGTCTCAGGCCCAGTTCTCGAACTGTTTACCAAGTTAACATACCGGTCAGCTTTTCCGGGACAGCCCAACCTCACCCTTCAATCGCCACTGTTGTGTCTTCTTGCCTTATCTGATCCAACACTGAACTGTGCCCTCCTCTCAAAGCCTTTATTAGCTTCCCAAGTAATTTCTCCTCCTCCCAGCCTTCTGAGCACGCAGAGCTTTCTACCTTGCGTTGTAATTTTTAAAAACCCTTACACCAGGCCCAGCAGAAGCTCCAGTGGGCGTTAAGAAGAGTGAAAAGGAGGGGTGGCTCAGTTGGTTAAGCGACTGCCTTCGGCTCAGGTCATGATCCTGGAGTCCCAGGATCGAGTCCCACATCGAGTCCCAGGATCGAGTCCCAGGATCGAGTCCCACATCGAGTCCCGCATCGGGCTCCCTGCTCGGCGGGGAGTCTGCTTCTCCCTCTGACCCTCCCCCCTCTCATGCTCTCTCTCTCTCTCTCATTCTCTCTCTCAAATAAATAAATAAAATCTTTAAAAAAAAAAAAAGTGAAAAGGAATCTGTTTCAAAGATCTCGAACGCATGAGTGGGGAACTCGGCAACAGGTCTCAGAAAGTGTTTCCAGAAAGAGAAGCTGGCGGACTGGGTGCATTTGGACGAGGTGAGAGCGAACGGCAGACAACCTGCGGGCGCTGAGGCAAGACTAGACCCCAGGGGAGCGCGATCGCTGCGTTCGGTCCCTCAGTCCGGCCCGGACGGTTCAGCGTCCGAGCCGCGAAAGCCGCGCAAGCCGCGCGGCCGGCGCGGACCTCAGGGGCCAGGCGCATCGCACCCAAACAAGGAGGGGCGACCGCTTCCGGGGCTCCTTCGGGTCCCAGTCTGACCCTGGGGCGTCTGGAAACTCCAAAAGTAAAATCAGTCCGAGCGGGGGCCGAGCTCCCTCCACTGACCCGTCCACTCGCGGCCGCTCCCTTCGCTTTGGCCCCCAGCGCGGGGTCGCAGTAACTGGCCCGAGGTGCCGGCGAGGAAGCGACGGGGAAAGGGCTATATCCCCCAAGTCCCCGCCGGGGGAGCGGGAACCTCCTTCCAGGAGGAAAACAGCCCAGGGAGTATGGGACCGCCGCGCGCAGAAGCCCCCAGGTCAGCCTGCCGGCCCGCCCGCCGGGGAAGCGGCGCCCCCCTGCCCGGCGGCAGCGCCAACACACGCAGTGCGCAAGCGCGGCACGGGGCGGGGCCGATACCTGGGAAGGAGCAGAGAGAAGTGGAGTTGGGGCACAGGGTCCCGTTGCCCACCCGCGGGACGAGCTTCAGGCTGAGGATCTGCTGTAGGAGCCCGGCCGACCCCCCGCTGCCGCCGCTCCCCTCGTGCTCCATCCCGCCGCCATTCACCGCTGAGAGATGGGTAGAGCGTCCGGAGTGCTGCCGCGGCTCGCTCGCACTCACGGACCGAAGCGCTCACCGAACCTTCGCCGCCTCAGCGTCACTTTCGGATGGGGCCCTCTTCCTCCCACCCCAACGGCGCGGCCAAGTGATGGGCCCTTCCTCCAATCACAGGGCGCTGCAGATGGCAGGGGCGGGGCGAGAGTTGCTCCCGCCCCTGACGTTGCGTACGGCTCTCCGAGATCTGTCACCCACTGGCTACGCCCCCTACTGGGCAAGTCTCTCCTGTCCAGGAGGATGCGCTCTGCTCTGCCTCTCTCTGCAGCGCCACCTATAAGAAAGTAGGGGAATTGCATACACACCACAGACCTGACGTGTAGATTTAAAAGGCATCTAGCAATGAGAACCATGTGAAGGAGGCTGGAAGACAGTGCAGCAATACCTTCAACATTTGGAGGGAAAGTGATTTTTTTTGAAAGCTTAACTTAGTTTAAATTGAACATTGTGTGCAAAATTTATCGTATTTTACGTATATTAAGAATTGCGTGCAAAATTTGTAGTATTTTATGTAATATTAATTCAAGAACATTAGCAAGATTTATAGAGTTCCCTCTTGAAGACTTTGAGAGCTAATGCCCACATTCAACACCGCAACTGCGATTTTGTATCAACTAAGAAACGTGACTAAAATAGCAATAGTAAGCACAAAAAAAGTCATGAAATATTTAATAATACTATCTTTTGGTACATTTCCCAGACTACCAGACTATGTAAGAAGTGGGAGAAACCAATTATTTTGGGGTTGTATAACAATCAATTGTGTGTCACATTAGGAAACATTATTTTGAATTTACAATTCTATCCTCAAATTCTGCATTGAGAGGTTATAAAAAAAGACAGGGCGCCAGGATGGCTCAGTCGGTTAAGCTTCTGCTTTCTGCTCAGGTCCTCGGGTCCTGGGATTGAGCCCCACATCGGGCTCCCTGCTCAGTGGGGAGCCTGCTTCTCCCTCTCCCTATGTCGCTCCCCCTGCTTGTGCTCTCTCTCTCTCCCTCTCTGTCAAATAAATAAGTAAAATATTTTTTTAAAAAAAGACATTTATATTTGCAGAACGCAGAAAATGCATGTTTTATATGCTCTTTCTAAGGAAGTTGAGTATGTCCTCCAGTAAAGTTAAGGAGTGATAACCAAGAAAGAGAAAGATATGCAATACAAGAAATGATGGATTTAACCAGGAGTGTTAGCCTGACTTCTGTGCACAGGTCCCAGCAGCTGCCTCACCAGATTAGAACAGAAAGAGTATCCTGAGGAAAAATAGTGAAATTGATTTCAAGCTATGGACAAAATGGTTAAGCTCAAATTTTTGGGGTGCCTGGGTGGCTCAGACGGTTGAGCATCTGCCTTCGGCTCAGGTTGTGATCTCAGGGTCCTGGGATTGAGTCCCACATCTTCTCCCTCTCCCTCTGCCTGCCGCCCCCCCCGCCCCCCCGCTTATACTCTCTCTCTGTGAAATAAAAAATAAAAATCCTAAAAAAAAAGAAGCAACTCAAATTTTTAATGATAGAGAGAAGAAGGTACCTGTTTCTTCTCTTAATGGGAAAAAACTGAAAGGCAATATGAAGTCCAGGAAAAACACAAGCCTGCAAGAAAATTATGAGGCAACTAGGTTTTTTGTTTGCTTTTTAAAACTCCACCACCTGTCTCACTTGTTTCACTTATAGTGAGATGCAGAACTATAACTTTTAGAAGACAATGTTGAATATCATTATAAACCTCATAATAGTGAAGGAGCTTTTCAACTAGATAGAAAAAGTGAAGATTATAAAGGAAAGGCTTGATAAATTTAACTACTTTAAGAACTTGTGTTATTCAAGTGTTATTATACAAACAGCAAAAAGACAAGCCACAAACTGGGAAAAGATGTTTGCAATACGTGTAACCGGCAAAGGAGTAGTATCCAGAATCTATAAAACACTACTAAAACTCAATAAGAAAATGACAGAGAGACAAAAGGCCTGAATAGGTACTTCATCAAAGAGAGAATACAAATTGCCAACAAAAATAGGAAAAGATGCTTAACCTCATTATTTTTTTTTTAAGAAATTTTATGCTGGGTCCATTTTTTTATTTTTTATTTTTTATTTATTTATTTAGATTTTATTTATTTGACACAGAGAGAGAGAGATCACAAGTAGGCAGACAGGCAGGCAGAAGGAAAGGGAGAACAAGGCTCCCTGCTGAGCACAGAGCCCAGTGCAGGGCTTGACACCAGGACGTTGGGATCATGACCTGACGCTGGGATCATGACCTGAGCCCAAGGCAGATGCTTAACCAACTGAGCCACCCAGGCGCCCCAGCTTAACCTCATTATTAATCAGCTAAACACAAAATTAAATCACAATGAGATCATTTACCAACCACCCAATAGCCAAAAATTTAAAGTCTACATGCACACATCATAATCACCCAGTCCCTAGTGTACCTTAGAGTTTGCTTTTGGTGTTGTACATTCTATGGTTTTGGACAAATAGTTAATGACATATCCCCATCACTATAGTATCGTAGAGAGTATTTTCATTGCCCCCAAAACCCTGTGTTCCATCTATTCATCCCTCCCCTCCCCATCCCCTGGCAACCACTAATCTTTTTATTTTTATTTTAAAGATTTTATTTGACAGCGAGAGAGGGAACACAAGCAGGGGGAGCGGGAGAGGGAGAAGCAGGCCTCCTGTGGAGCTGGGAGCCCGATGCGGGGCTCGATCCCAGGACCCTGGGATCATGACCCGAGCCGAAGGCAGACGCCCAACCGACTGAGCCACCCAGGCGCCCCACCACTAATCTTTTTACTGTCTCCATGGTTTTGCCTTTTCCAGAATGTCATATAGTTGGAATTGTACAGGATGTAACTTCTTCACATTGGCTTTTTTTTTTCCCCACTCAGTAATAGACATTTCAGTTTCCTCCATGTCTTTTCATGGCTTGATAGCTATTTCTTTTTAGCACGGAATAATATTCCATCAGGTAAGTAAAAATGAAAGGACTGATTTGCCCTGTATAGGTGATGGTGGTGGGGTGGGGGTGGTTAGTCGGAGAGGGATGGGAAGGGCATTCTTGACCCCATCCTGGAGGGTGTAAGTTGTTACTCTGTCTTTAATTTTGCAGTTTCACATTTAAAGACATGCTCTTTGATCCAGCATTTCTACTTCTAGCAATCTTTACTAGAGTCACACAAACTTGGTCACCTCTTGAGGGCTTCTCTCATCTCATGAGCCTAAATTCCCAGGTGTGAGTTTTTAATTTTGTCAAGGAAATTTGATTCCAAGGAGACCAATCCCTCACTCTTTCTCTGGCTCCTTTTCTTCATCCTGTGCTTGATGAGCTCCTGTCCATCATTCATGTATTCAAATCAATGTTCCTCTCCAAAGAGGTCCTCCTGACTCCCCATACTAAAGTAGGTCATCCTCTCCCCATTCTGATTTCCTCTTTAGAGCATAATTGACATTTTTGTGTTTGCATGTTTATCTGTGGGACTATTTATTTTGGGTCTGCCCTCCCCACAAGAGCAAGGTCTGTGACTGCTCTGTCCCCCAGTATGTCCCCAGGGTCTGAACTGGCCTGACTCATTGAAGCACTCAATTGGATACTGCCTGTCCTTGTCCTGAAACCTGATCTGGGTTCACCCCCAGGCTTGCTTTGAAGCAGATATGCCAGGGAACTCACCCAGAGGCTTGCCCAGAGTCCATTATATGCAGGGAGCAAAGTCTGGGAGCCTGTTATCCCCTTTCTGGGAGCTTTCTGGGAGCTGGGAGGTCCAGCCAGAATGGATGAATCACACAGCAAAGACCATTAATTGTTGCCATCAATATAATCTGTGACTGGAGCAGGGGCAAATGAAACTTGTGTGATGCCACTATCAGGCTAAGCCTTCCTGGACCCCACAAGGGATCAGTGTCTCCCTATTCTTGGCCTCTGGCACCATGAACCTCTTGCTTGATCCTCTTTGCCTGAACATACCACATTGTCCAGCACCATTCCTAGGCTGACTCCTCCACTTGACATTGCACTCCTTCCAGGGAGGCCAGCAGGCTACTTTTATCCCCAGAGGACAGCACAGGGAGCTGCAGGCAGAGAGAAAAGGGGTCAACAGTAGGGGCCCCGATGCCCCAGCCTACCACATACCATACCCTTCAACATTCTGGACCTTGAGATGTTTGCAGCCAAATGCCAGCCAAATGCCAGGATGGCTCACTCCCTCACACCTCGAGATCCCTGTCATTACTGGGGGAAGTGATCTGGCTTTCCAAGCCTGTAGTGGGATCCTTTACTTCATCCCCAGTTCAGTTAGAACTGTAAGCGCTGAAGTCAGAGATGGGAGTTTGAGGTCTATCCCATATATGAAGCTATGTAACCTGAGCCTAAGTTGCAGTCCCCATTGATAAAATCAGGTTTTGTTTTTTTTTATTAAAGACTTTATTTGGGGCGCCTGGGTGGTTCAGTCAGTTAAGTGGCTGCCTTCAGCTCAGGGCATGACCCCAGAGTCCTGGAATCAAGCCCCGCATCGGGCTCCTTGTTCAGCGGGGAGCCTGCTTCTCCCCTGCCTGCTGCTCCCCCTGCTTGTGCTCTCTCTCTGTGTCAAATAAATAAATAATCTTAAAAAAAAAAGATTTTATTTATTTATTTGAGAGAGAGCTTGAGCAGGACCAGGGGAAAGGAGCAGAGGGAGAAGGTGAGCTCCTGCTTTGCAGCAAGGATGGGGGTCCACAATCGAGGTCCCACCAATCCAAGGCCACACTTGGGCTGAGAAAAAGAAGCTAGCAACCTCCAGAATATCCCTTCTAGCAACTGATGGCCAGAGAGAGGCAGCCCACTAGTTTCCAGAGGTAATGGGCACACTCAGCTGACAACTGTCAGTCCCGGCACCAAGTCCATGCCCCAAAGTTTGTGTGTGCTCAATTCTGTGTCCCTGTTCTTCCCAGAGGTTCTGGGAGGTCCCCCCCCCCTTCTTCCTTTCTCCCTCTACCTCTGCCTTTCCCCCTCATTGCCTCCCTCCAGGCTTATCTGGGAGGTTCTCTAAGGTTCTGCACTCTGGGCCCAGATATCTCATCACCACCTGTATCCTGCAGCTGCGGCCATGGCCGCTTGCTCCTCCCTCAAGCAAACAGATGGGAAAAATCTGACCTTCCTTCATGAGGGAGACAGGTCTCTGCCAGCCTGATCCACCCTCTCCTTGCAACTGTAGTCTCAGAGCAAAACCCCCCTCCTCCCTTCGTCCTATTGTGTGACCTTGGACAAGCCCCTTCAGTTTTGTGTTTAGCTCGTCAAACCATACAGACTGTAAAGTCTAGTATCACAAGATTATTATGCCTATTTCTGTAGGTAGGATCGTTACTGTCAAGACAAATCAAACGTTCACGCCAGTTAGCTGGGCAGGTGATGCGAGTATGTGGGCTCCCAGGAGATGGGGCAGAGAGGCTACAGGGAGACCACAAGAGAAGAGGCATCTTGTCTGATTTCTTTCTGAAAGAAACGAGTGAATATAAACGCCAACATCTTCGATAGAGTGTGGTGGTGGGACATGGGGGGGCGGGGGGACGAAGTCGGGAATGTGTGTGTGTGTGTGTGTGTGTTGGCGGGGTGGGGGGGTGGGGGGGTATACAGACTTCAGGGGCCAGCTCACCGCAGTGCCTCTTCTCTGCTCCCAGGCAGGGCTGGGACCCCCTTCTCAGGGGCTGGATGATGCATCCAAAAGGAAAAGAGACCGAGGAAGAAAGGACTCAAGGAGCAGCCAAGCGGTCTGAACTTACTCCCTGTGCCCAGAGGAAGTGTGGACACAGCTCTGCTTTCGATGAAGTGTGCGCCTGATGGGAACCCAGCTGCTAAGGAGGACTCAAAAGAAAATTCAGAAGCAAGAAGAAACATGGAGCTTTGGGGACTCAGTCCATTCATACTACAGAGGAGGACTCCCCAACTCCTGGCCCCTCCCAAAGCGGCCTGCGCCCCGTGTGCCCGGCTCCCTCCCCAGCGCCACAAGTGGGGGCCTCCGCCAAGGTTAGGGGTGTGCCGCAGTGGATGACGCCCAGCTGAAGCTGCTAGGGCCGCGCGGCAGCACCAGGTCCAGGGCGAGGTCGCGCTGCTCGCTCTCGGAGGCGACGGGCCGGTAGCCCAGCAGCTGCAGCGCGCCAGCACACAGCTCCTGCACGCGGCGGATCTTGGCGAAGGGCAGTGCGTGGCGCCAGGCCTGGGAGACATTGACCGCGTCCCTGGACGAGGTCTTGAAGGCCTCGCGGCGCGCGCCCAGCCCGGCCCCGTGCGTGATGTTGTGGATCCAGGCCTCGAGCTGCGGCGTGAGGCTCAGGCCCGCGAAGGCGTAGAGCGCGCGGATCTCGGGCAGCGGCGCCCGCGCCAGATCCTCGAAGCGCACCAGGCGGTAGCGGCCTTGCAGGAAGGGCGGCGGCTTCTGCGTGGCGGCCTCGGCGATGCGCACGTGGCTGCGGCACACCTCGCGCACCACGCGCAGGCCGGGGTCGGCCTCCACCCACGTGCCGTTGGTGCCCAGTACGATCCCGTTGTCGCGCGCCAGCGCCTTGGCCGTCTGCTCGCGCGAGCGCAGCACGGCCCGCGGGTCGCGCACCAGGTGCACGATGCGCAGGTTGAGCGCGGGGTCGTTGAGCAGCTGGTAGAGCACCTGCAGGTTGAAGAAGCGCACCTCCTTGAGCACCACGTGGCTGTAGGCGCGGCAGGCCTCCTGCGCCAGGCTGAAGGGCTGCCGCGCGCACAGCGGCTTGCACACCGCCTCGCTGCTGATGGCGCCGCGCGGGAAGGCGCTGCAGGCGGGCGGCGAGCACAGCGCGCGGCTCACCGCGTACTGGAAGAGGTCCGACAGGTTGCGGCGCCACGGCAGGTAGGCGTCGAACACGTCCAGGTCGCACAGGAAGACGGAGCGCACCACGTCGCGCACGGCCATGTGCAGCGCCGGCGCGCTCGCCTGCGACAGGGTGGTCCACACGTGCCAGCCGGGCTCCATCAGGTAGAAGACGTCGGGGTGCTGGCTGAAGAGCTGGCCCACGAAGGACGAGCCCGAGCGCCACGAGGACAGCACCAGCACGTGCACCCGCTCTTTGCCGACCGCTGGGGACGGCGGCCTGGGCCAGGAGACCAGGAAAAGCAGGATGCCAGTCTGCGCCAGCAGGAGCACGGTCACCGCCGTGCTGGAGATGCGCGGCAGCCACATGCCTCCGGATGGGGGCCTGCGGGAGGAGGAGAGCGCAGTCGTTAGGGACCGCGGGCCCCCTCGCCCTCCCGCGCCCCAACGGCCCCCACCCCCACCCCGGACTCGACCACCCGACCTGTGGGGGCCTCCCCGGACTATGGCCGTCTCAGTTGGGCACTCTCCCGGGACTATGACTTTAAGACATCAGCCAAGATCTAGTCTATGCAGAGCAAAAGGCCAGCTGCAGAATGCGGTGGAAATACATGTTCGTCCTTACCGCCTCCCTCTCTCTTCCCCCCCCCCACTTTCTCTCTTTTTTTTTTTCTGGAGAGGGAAATATTATTTTTAAAACAGAATTCCCACCTTTTGTTTCAGAATTCCTTTCAGGGAGACAAGTTTAGGTTGTTTAGCTCGAGTTTGGTGGGTGATTTGACTCCCTCACCAGGCTCAGCCGCTTCCTAGCCTGTGATCCTGGACCAAACGATTAATCTGTCTGTAACTCAGTTTATCCATCTGTAAAAAGGGGATTAATACTGATACTGGAGTAATGGAATGAGCCTGGGGGGCGGGGCATGTCGTAACTCCGGTAACTGGTAACTTGCCCTTGTACTTCTGTGTTGTCTGACTTCTTTTAAACAAGCAGATTCAGCTTGCATTATTAAAAAGTAAATAAATGGGGGCGCCTGGGTGGCTCAGTCGTTAAGCGTCTGCCTTCGGCTCAGGTCGTGATTCCAGGTCCTGGGATCGAGCCCCACATGGGGCTCCCTGCTCTGCGGGAAGCCTGCTTCTCCCTCTCCCACTCCCCCTGCTCGTGTTCCCTCTCTCGCTGTGTCTCTCTCTGTCAAATAAATAAATAAATAAAATCTTAAAAAAAAAAAGTAAATAAATGACATAGACAAAGCACAGCAACTGTTGCTATCTACAGGGAGTAGAGTGCTACAGGATGCATGAACTGCAGAGGGAGGGTACCCTTCTGGAGCTGTGGGAATGTGCAGAAGAAAGCAGTAAAGGGAGAGGTGACGGCAGTCAAGCTCCGGGCCACCATTTGCCCTTTTCCATGCCGAGGTTACTCACTGTAGCCCAGGGCTGCTGGGAGAGCTGCCCACCTCAATCACAATCCATGGAAGATGCCTGCAGGTTTTTCAGGGCCTGAGAGAGCAGGAGGGAGGCTGGGTCAGAGCCTCACAGGAGGAGATAGCCCGACACAGTGGGAGGGCTTTGCATTCCCAGACGGACAGAAAGTTCCCTGCAGGTGGGAACAGAACCGCCCAGCCCCTGAGCACATTTTTCCAAGTGGATGTGAACTGATGGTGTACCCTGCTGGGTGGAGTCTGGACTGCGGTGAGCCCTCTGATGCCACTTAGGAGCTCTGAAACCTGGGGCAAATGACTTGACTTCTCCAAGGCTCAGTTTCCTCCTCTGTAAAATGAGGATGGTAACATTTAGCCTCTTGGGCTTGTCACGAAGAAGCTGCTACCAACACAGATGAGGGAGGGCTTGCTAGTGCCATACATCCACCCCGTGCTCCTGCTGGGGGTGCTGTGTTGGGAGAGGAGGCACCGGGGAAGGTCTCCACCTGGATGAGAAACCCTGAGGTCGCCTACATCTGCAATCCCAGCATCTCCTGTGTCCACCCCCGGGTCCTTTACTAGATCTTAAGAATATCACACCTGTCCGGCAGACTGAAAGGGACACGGAGCCAAGCTCACGCACCCTGAGGTCCCAGAGTTTTTCCCTCCTTGCACCTGTTGCTTGCTCTTGCCACGATCTCAAGGAAGAGCTGCTTTGGAAGGTAGGGGCCTGAAAGTTTCCTCCTTGCTTTCACGGCCTTTGCTCCCCTCGAAGCCCCCTCCACTGCTCATGTCACCACCAGGAGAAGCCAGGTCAAAATCATGAGCAGATCCCACTTATCCAGAGGCTGCCAGAGTGGGTGGAGGACAGGGGAAGTGGGACCCCCAACCCAGGCCGCCTTCCATCTCTAAGTTCCTGGCACATTCCAATTACAGTCAGCAAGTCTCTCCCATTCCTGGGAGCACTCCCATTCCTGCAGAGCACTCGACCCTGGTGTTTGGCCCAAACACAGCTGCTATGGCCAGCCCAGCCCTTTCCTGGCTCGGGAGGATCTTGACCGTAGGCCACCAATGTGTGCTACCTGCCCTCCGGGGAAACCAGAGGTTTTCTTAGGTGACTCACAAATACGGAACTGACGTCTGATCCTATTACCGGAACTCGAGAACGAGTGCGGCTCATTCGTAAAAGAGCTGAAGCAGGGCGCCTGGGTGGCTCAGTTGGTTAAGCGACTGCCTTCGGCTCAGGTCGTGATCCTGGAGTCCCGGAATCGAGTCCCGCATCGGGCTCCCTGCTCGGCAGGGTGTCTGCTTCTCCCTCAGACCCTCCCCCCTCTCATGTGCTCTCTTTCTCATTCTCTCTCTCTCAAATAAATAAGTAAAATCTTAAAAAAAAAAAAAAGAGCTGAAGCACACAGTGCGCTAGGAGCACACTTCCTTTGTCATATAACCCTTTGTTTTCCCTGGAGTTAAATTGCCCTAGAGATTAAAACTGTAGGGTTGAAAGATAAAACTGAAGAAGTAGAGAAGGTAGAACAAAAAGATCAGTGATGGATAAAAGATGGAAAACAGATAAAAGAAATCAAGAGGATCAATCCGGGAGGTCGAACGTCCAACATCCAACGCTGTTACCCTAGCAGGGCTCACAATCTAGCTAGGAACCTCAAAGACCCACCCACGAAGTGGCCAAGGGAGCAGATGGTGGTCCGAGTGAGTGGCCCAACTATCCAGGTGCCAGGAGGGTCATGGTAGTCCTGGCATGCATATTTCTCTCCTGGATTCTGGAAAAATCCCCCAGCCAGTCTCCCTGCATTTCATATTGCATAGAGCCACCAGAGCTGCCTACGCTGTATCTGATCCTGTCATTCTCCTACTCAGCAACCTTCCGCTTTCCAACCTCACTTCCCATAATCCGCCCCCCCCCACCCCCCGGCACCCTGTGTGTCAGATCATCTGGAATCATTCATGTTCCCCTCTGCTCTGCTGTAAGTGTCCAGCCCTGACTCCCCGCGGGGAGTCATCTCAGCTTCCTCCTAAGACACCTCACCTGTGCCTCTTTCAAGGCATGTATCACTCTGCCCTGAGTGACACTTTGCCTCCCCTTCTTGCCTGTGAGCAGCCTGAGGGTCAAGACTGTGGCAGTTTTGCAAATGAGTGTGTCTGTTCCCAGGCACCCAGTGTGGGGTGCAGTCCTGCAACAGGTTGTTGCACTAGACAGGGTTTGCTTGGGTCCACTCAGTTCTTGTTCCTCCTTATTCTGCTAACGGCCTCTAGATTTTTCTTTGAGGAACCACCCTCACTCACACAAAGTGCATGTGGTTTGCATGGGGCTGACCGCCCACTTCGTGGTTCTTAGGGAGTCAGCTATCTCAAGCCTGGTTCATCTCTATATTCCATACACTATCCCCTGACCAAGCGATGGGCTTAGCAATGGACATCTGCCCCAAGTCCAATCCCAGGATTTTTGTAGCTCTGCAGGGAAGAGGGAAACTGCCTGGGTGTAAAGCCAACACAGAAGACAATTATTGAACAGGGAAGGAAAGTCTGAGAACCCGTGAGCAGCTGGTAGCATCTGGATCCAGCTGGACAAGATTCACTCATGGACTGCCCAGTTGGGGAAAATGCTCCATTTTTTGTCAAGCCAGCGTGACTTCAGTTTCTGCCATTTACAATCAAGTGTTTGATTAGAGAGTGGGTCCCCTTGGGGGGATGGGGTGAGGGCAGAACTGTCAGGAGCAAAGCCGGAGCTTCTGGGGGCTGGTCATGCTGTTTCTTGATGAGGTGCTAAATACATGGGTGTGTCATCAAGCTGTATTTTTATGACTTGTGCTCTTTTCTGTATGTATGTTGTATTTCAATAAAGAGTCAAGAATCCCGGGGCGGCTGGGTGGCTTAGTCGGTTAAGCGTCTGCCTTCGGCTTGGGTCATGATCCCAGGGTCCTGGGATGGAGTCCCACATTGGGCTCCTTGCTCAGGAGGGAGCCTGCTTCTCCCTCTGCCGCTCCCCCTGCTTGTGCTCTCTCTCTCTGACAAATAAATAAATAAATAAAATCTTAAAAAAAAAAAAGAGTCAAGAATCCTGACTGAATAAGACAGACAGTAAGTGTCATGTCCAGGAATGTCCCAAAGACTGAACGAGTAGATGATATTAATAAATATTTGCCTAATTGAAGTCAGATACTCTGTGATCTAGATCCAAAGGGAGGAATTCCCTACGTATCCCACATTTCTTCCTGCTAAGCATTTTACTTTATTTTTATTTATTTTTTTAAGTAGGCTCCACGTGGAGCCCAACACAGGGCTCAAACCCACAACCCTGAGGTCAAGACCTGAGCTGTGATCCCGAGTCTGATGTTTCACCGACTGAGCCACCCTGGCGCCCCCTGAGCATTTTAAAATGACAGTATCTTCTAAATATCCCTGACTGTTTTGTTGGCCTGAGAGACATAGGAAGGAACTATTGTTCTATCTGACTGGCAGATGTGAAATCTGAGCTTCAGGGCAGGATGGTTCACTGTAGGAGGGGGGTGAGCCTGAACCCAGGAACCCAGCTCTCTGGGAAACCCTCACCAGTACCCCAGCTCTGCATGCCCCTCACTCAGCAGCCTCTTTCAGCCCTGGCAGGGTACCTAAGGAAGTGAAATGTAATACTAGGTACAAATTCATGGCTCAGATCTCTCTCAATTTGGCATCGGCTGGAGGCCATCCTGTTCAGGAATCCCAAAGATTAGAGAAAACAAATTCCAGATGAGGGATCACTAGACTCTTGGCATCAAGGGCCACCCCTGGGGGCAAACCAGCTCTAATGGAGCCCAGGGCATCTGTTAGGGAGAAGGTTAAAAAGGAAAGAAAGGGGCGCCTGGGTGGCTCAGTCGTTAAGCGTCTGCCTTCGGCTCAGGTCATGATTCCAGGGTCCTGGGGTCGAGCCCCGCATTGGGCTCCCCACTCAGCAGGAAACCTGCTTCTCCCTCTCCCACTCCCAGTGCTTGTGTTCCCTCTCTCGCTGTGTCTCTCTCTGTCAAATAAATAAATAAGATCTTAAAAAATAAATAAATAAAAAATAAAAAGGAAGGAAAGAGAAGAGAGAGAGAGAGAGGAAAGGAGAGAGAGGAGGAGGAAGATGAATGTTTATGGTAGCCTGGAAACATGGAACACAGTAAATACCATCTGTTGAGGGCTTCCTATATGCCAAGACTTTTCCCCCCATTTTCTGATTTAATCCTTACAACAACCCTATGACGTGGATCTGACACTCCTCCCTATTCTACAGATAAGGAAACTAAGGTTTAAAAAGATTAAGAAACTTGCCTAAAGGACCTACATAGCAGCTGAGTCAGAATTAAGTCCCAGCCTTCTAACTTTAGAGCTCTTAACTACATAGTGTCTAGTGGAAAAACCGCAAGTACTAAAACACAGTGGTGTTAAAAATGCCCAAATATAGGGGCGCCTGGGTGGCTCAGTCGTTAAGCGTCTGCCTTCGGCTCAGGTCATGATTCCAGGTCCTGGGATCGAGCCCCGCATCGGGCTCCCTGCTCAGCGGGAAGCCTGCTTCTCCCTCTCCCACTCCCCCTGCTTGTATTCCCTCTCTCGCTGTGTCTCTCTCTGTCAAATAAATAAATAAAATCTTAAAAAAAAACAAAAGCCCAAATATAAAAAAAAAAACAACACACAAATATCAAAGGACATCATCAAGAAGGTGAAAGGACACCCCCAGGTGGGAGAAAATACTTGCAAATCATATGTATAGCAAGGGACCCAGAATATATAAAGAGCTCTTACAATTCAGTAATAGAAGACAAACAACCCAAGTTAAAAATGGGCAAAAGCTTTGAGTAGACATTTTCCCAAAGATATACAAATTGCCTATACGTGCATGAAACGATGCTTGCCAATTTTAGTCATTAGGGAAATGCCAATCAAAACTAGAATGAGAGAGGACGTCCCATCAACTAGGATGGTTATAATCAAAAAGGTAGATAATAACCAGTATTAATGAGAAGGTGGGGAAATCAGAACCCTCGTACACTGCTGTGGGGGATGGAAAGCGGTGCTGCTGCTGCAGAAAACAGGTAGTTCCTCAAAAGGTTAAACATAGGGTTGCAGCAATGCCATCTAAAATACATATCCAAGGGGCGTCTGGTGGCTCAGTCGGTTAAGCGTCTGCCTTCTGCTCAGGTCATGATCTCAGGGTCCTGGGGCTGAGCAGGGAGCCCGCTTCTCCCTCTCCCTCTGCCGCTCCTCCCTCACACGTCTGTACACCTGTACTCACTGTCTCAAATAAATAAAATCTTTAAAAACGTAGAATAAAGACATACCTAAGAAGACTGAAAACACATGTCCACCAAAAGACTTGTTCATAAACTTTCATAGCAGCATTATTCATAATGGCCTCAGAGTGGAAATACCCAAATGTCTATCAATTGATGAATGGATAAACAAAATGTGGTATATCCATATACAGTTGACCCTTGAGCAATGCGGAAGTTGGGGAATCGACCTTCACATGGTCAAAAATCCACGTATAACTTTTGACTCCTGGAAAATCTAGCTACTAATAACCTACCACTGACCTTGACATTAACAGTCAATTAACACATATTTTGTATATTATGGGGTATTAAAGTAAGCTAGAGAAAAGAAAATCATAAGGAAGAGAAAATACACTTACAGTGATGTACTGTATTTATTGAAAAAATTTGCATATAGCTGGACCCACACAGTTTAAACCTATGTTGTTCAAGGATCAACTCGAATTCAATATTATCTGGCAATAAAAAGGAATGAAGTATTGATATGTGCTATAACATGGATGACCCCTGAGGTGATTAACACACTACTTTGACTACACTGTAAATTAGTGAATTGTACACTTTAAAAGGGTGCACCTTAAGGTTTGTGAATTGTATCTCAATAAAGCTATTATAAAAATAATACACAGGGGCGCCTGGGTGGCTCAGTCAGTTAAGCATCTGCCTTCAGCTCAGGTCATGATCTCAGGGTCTTTGGAATGAGTCCCACATCGGGCTCCCTGCTCAGTGGGGAGTCTGCTTCTCCCTCTCCCTCTGCCCCGATTCATGCTCTCTCTCACTTTTCCTGTCTCTCTCAAATAAATAAAATCTTAAAAAAAAAAAACCCACAAAAACATATAGAAGAAATCTGGAAGGATGCATACTGAATATTAGTTATCTTAAAAAAAAAGATTTTATTTATTTATTTGAGAGAGAAAGCACAAGCAGGGGGAGTGGCAGGCAGGAGGGGCAGAGGGAGAAGCAGACTTCCTGCTGGGCAGGGAGCCTGACTCTGGGCTGGATCCAGGATCCCAGGATCATGACCTGAGCCGAAGGCAGATGCTTAACCAGCTGAACCACCCATGTGCCCCTGAATATTAGAGGTTATCTTTCTATGGCCATGTTACAGGTAATTTTTTTTCTTGTTAGTGCTTTGCTGCATTTTCCAGGTAGTCTACGATAGACTCCCATTACTTTGGTAATCATAAAATGGGGACAGGAGGCACAGGTGGAATTTGCCTGCTCCAGCTTTCATTGCGGGAAGAGAAGTGCCTGCAAACCCATCTCCCAGCTGACCTGAATACCACTTGGCCAGAACAGGACAGGGGCATTGGCTGGAGAATTACCTCCTATGCACTGGAAGATGTCAAGATCCCCAAGCCCACCTTCAGCCTCAGGGCTGTGGGCTGGGCCAGGCTGTGGCAGAAGACATTCCCAGCCCCAAGCCCTGGCCACATCTGCTATCTCTCTGCCAGTCCTAATGAGCAGCTTCATGGCATCTGCCAGAGGCAGGGAAGCTGGGGTCACACAGCCCAGATGCTTCTGGCCTGCAGGAATCTATTGGGAAATGAAATCAAACTGCTCAAGTCTCCTTGGCTCAGAGCTACCCTGGGGGCATTTCAAAGCAAATGACCAGTTAACACAGAACACCTTTACCTCGCTCTGAACTTCGGGGATCCTCAAAATGCACTTTGCACAGGACCCGATCATAGAACCTTACAGCTAGCAAGACCTGAAGTCTGGGGGCTCCCACCTCTTTTCTGAAGTAACACATGCAGGGAATGGGGGAAGGGAGTGCACATTTAGCATGTACCCCGTGTTCCCCCAGGTGTTAGATTGAGCACTCTTATTATAGGGATAATCTGGAATGTTCTCTGGTTTATTTTTCTTTTATTTTGATTAATTTATTATTATTTTTTTAAGATTTTATTTATTTATTCAACAGAGAGAGAGACACAGTGAGAGAGGGAACACAAGCGGGGGGAGTGGGAGAGGGAGAAGCAGGCTTCCTGCAGAGCAGGGAGCCCGATGCAGGGCTCCATCCCAAGACCCTGGGATCATGACCTGAGCCAAGAGCAGACACTTAACGGCTGAGCCACCCAGGAGCCCCTAGATTAATTTATTATTTTTGAAAAGTAAATCATTCTTAGAATTCAGTGACATTTAAAAAAGGGAGTGTTTTAGAAGAAAATGACTCAAAACATGTAACAGAGAGATACAGCGTATAGATGTTGTTTGGATTCTGATTCAAGCAAACCAAGTGCAAGAAGATATCTTTGAGGCAATCAGAAATTTCAACATGGAATGGGTATTAGGTGGTATTGAGAAATCATTGTCAATGTGACTATCACCATGGGGAATACTCTTTTTCATGCATTTCTGTACCTATCTCCCCTTATTAGACTAGAAGCAGGATTTTTTTTTTTTAAAGATTTTATTTATTTTTTAGAGAGCGAGCAAGAGAGAAACAGCATGTGAGGGGAGAGGGTCAGAGGGAGAAGCAGGCTCCCCGCTGAGCCGGGAGCCCGATGTGGGACTCGATCCCAGGACCCTGGGATCATGACTTGAGCCGAAGGCAGACGCTTAACCATCTGAGCCACCCAGGCGCCCCTAGAAGCAGGATTTTTTAAAAAAGATTTTATTTATTTATTTATTTATTTGACAGAGAGAGAGCCAGCAAGCACAAGTGGGGGAAACAGCAGAAGGAGCAGGAGCAGGGTCCCTGCTGAACAAGGAGCCCAATGTGGGGCTCAATCCCAGGACCCTGGGATCATGACCCCAGCCAAAGGCAGCCAATTAACCAACTGAGCCACCCAGACGCTCCTAGAAGCAGGATTCTGTCTCATGACAGGGAGTAGGGATGGCACAGTGGCTAATAAACCCCATTTGATCATTTACTGTGTGATCTTGGGCAAGTTATTTAACCTCTCTGTGCCTATTGTTGTTTAATCTATAAAATGGGGGAAATTCGCCTGGCTGGCTCCGCCCTTGGAACAGGCGACTCTTGATCTCAGCAAGCCCCAGGGTGGGCCTAGAGCTTACCTTAAAAAAATGAAAATAAGGGGCACCTGGGTGGCTCAGTCGTTAAGTGTCTGCCTTCGGCTCAGGTCATGATTCCAGGGTCCTGGGATCGAGCCCTGCAGTGGGCTCCCCGCTCACCGGGGAGCCTGCTTCTCCCTCTCCCACTCCCCCCTGCTTGTGTTCCCTCTCTCGCGGTCTCTCTCTCTCTGTCAAATAAATAAATAAAATCTTTTAAAAATAAATAAATAAATAAATAAATAAATAAATAAATAAATAAATAAAAATAAAACAGGGGAAGTAATATAACGCAAGTCAGGGCTGATTTGAAGATTCAATGAGTTACTATTGCTAAAGCACTTAGAACAATGTCATTTAGCACATTTGTACGCGTTCAGAAATCCTCCAAATCCTGGGTTACAACTATATGCTATGGATCCAAGCGAAAGCCTCTTCATAAGGAACACTCAAGCACAACAGGGGCGACCGGTTCAGGTGACCTTGCACCCTAGCAATGGAATGTGGCAAGTCCAGGCCGGGGCAGAACACGGTCACGCAAAGCAGCAGGGAAACATGCCTGGAAGACTGGCTTCTGAAGCCGGCCTGGGTTCAAATTCTGCCTGGACACCAGTGAGGTGTGTGAGTGTGCGCAAGGCGCCCCTAACGTCTTGGTGCTTCAGCTGGCTGCTTTGTAAAGGAGGCAATCACAGCGCCTACCACACGGGCTCGAGAGGAGCACCCTGGACCATATAACCCTTAGCACAGCCAACGCGCAAGGAGCCACACACACTCCTCCCATTAGCTCACTTGGCACACTCACTCCCTCTTGGCCCCAGGGCAGCCAAGTCCTTTCGGCTCTTTAGGCCTCAGTTTTCCCACCCTCATGCCTCCGGTTCAAGAGGGGGGCAGAAAAGAGGGTTAATTTGTACCGGGGCACCTATGCTGAGGCCAAGGGAGGTCTTTATTATTGCCCAAGATCCAGCAGCCGAAACAGGGGCCGCCAGACTCCCCTTCAGCTGCACATGGTTCTAAATTCACTCACCAAGCTGCTTTTCCTCAAGAGTTCCGCGGCGGAAAGCTTTCTAGATTAATACCATGCCCTTGGAATCTCACGTTTCAAGGGTTTAGGGATCCCCAGCAGTGATCCCGTGTGAGCTGAAGCCGCAGGAAGACACTTTCGAACCAGCGCCTGGGGCTACAAGGTCCTTTCCCTGGGCTGGTAGAACCACCACCCTCAGCCCTTCTCCCCAGACCCGACTCCCCGGCCACAAGCTCCATGTCCCTGACTGGGGGCATCCTGTGCGGAGAGAGGACCAACGAACGTACCCCAAAGCTGGCGTCCCTGCCCAAGCTGGCGCGGCGGGGAGGCGGACACCACTCTCCCGAGGCTCAGCAGAGGCTCCTCGAAGAGGTGTCCTCTTCCAAGTTCCAGTCCGCAGCCTGCCGTGTCTTCGCTGGGAGAGTCCGCAGGGGCTGACGTGCTCCGTAGGCTCCCAAGGCTAGTAAGGGGCACCCAGTGACACCGGGGAGAAGGCTCTGAGAGGCACGCGCGGATCCGCAGATCCCAAGATAGTTGGAGGCACCTGGAGACCTAAGGCGGAGGGAACCTGGAAACGGGGCAGGAGTGTCCTGGAAAAGGAGAGGCGTCTTGAGAACGGGATGTATGTGTGCGGGGCGCAGTCGTGGGGCAACGGCCAGACACAGACTCGGGCACTCCTGCCCCGCAGCCTCACCCGGCCGGGCGCCGCGCCCCCGCGCCCCCGCGCCCCTGCGCCCGAGCGCGCGAGCCCTGCGCTGCCCGAGCCGCTGCTCCGCGCGCCGCGGGCCGGGGAAGAGCGCACACAATGAGGCGCTTTCAGACGTGGCTGCGGTCCCGGAGCCGGCGGGCGGGGGCCGGGGCGGGAAGGACGGAAGGAAGGAGCCGCTTGGCCCCCGGCTCTCGCTACCCTCCCCACCTCGGGGGAGGGGCGGCCGCCCAGGGGCGGGCACGGGAGGACCGGGTGGGGGCGGGCCCACTTGGGCCCGGGGGCCGCGGGAGGCTGTCGGAGGGCGCTCGCACTCACCTCTCCTCCGACTAATTGACCAAAAAAGTTGCCTCCCGCTCGGTTCCCAGAGAAGGAAGCCTCCCGGGAGCACTAAAGGCCCTTGCGAGGGAAATCGAATCTTAACATTGCCCCTCCTCGCTCTCGGTGGCATCCTCACAGCGGAGTGACTTGGAATCCAAGCCGCTTGCCAAGCCGCCAGCCTCAGACCCAAGCCGAATGCAAGGCATGTTGATGCCAGGCGGACACACGGCGCGGCCTCCCCAAGCAGTAGCCGAGCTGGGGGCGGGGGGAGCGCGAGACACCAGGAGCCCAAACACTCAGGGGCTGGGCCCAGAGCAGGCTGTCCCCCTCCCTGTTCTAGCCTCAATCCAGAGGCCCAGGCTTGATAGCAGGTCCGGATAAATACAGGGTATGTTTCGGTAAGTAAAGCAGTCCGCCCCCCTCCCCCACCCAGATAACAACAGAGTGCAGGTATCTGAAAAAAAGAGAATTCTGATCTCTTGTAATCCGTGGTGGGATCTAAAAGAAGTCTCTGCTTCTGGGAGTATAAATTAGTGCATTCTTTCCAGGATGCGGTTTGGCAAGATGAATTTAAATCCTTAAGAACAGCCATAAGCTTTTTTTTTTTTTTTTAAGATTTTATTTATTTATTTGAGAGAGAGAGAGAGCACAAGAGGGAGGAGCGGGAGAGGGAGAAGCAGACTCCCCACCGAGCAGGTAGCCCGATGCGGGACTCGATCCCTGGAGTCCAGCATCATGACCTGAGCCGAAGGCAGTCGCTCAACCAACTAAGCCACCCAGGCGCCCCAGCCATAAGCTTTTTGAATTAGCAATTCCTTTCTAGGATTGATTGATTGGTTGGTTGGTTGATTGATTTTAAGTAGGCTCCACACCCAGCATGGAGTCGAACACAGGTCTTGAACTTACCACCGGGAGATCAAGACCCTGAGAACAAGACCTGAGCTGAGATCAAGAGTAAGATGCTTAACTGACTGAGCCACCCGGGTGCCCCTCTAGGATGTATCTTAAGGAAATAACTGGCAATAAGGATTTTTTTTTTTTAAGATTTTATTTATCTGAGAGAGAGAATGAGATAGAGAGAGAAAGCATGAGAGGGGGCAGGGTCAGAGGGAGAAGCAGACTCCTCGCCGAGCAGGGAGCCCGATGCCGGACTCGATCCCGGGACTCCAGGATCATGACCTGAGCCGAAGGCAGTCGCTCAACCAACTGAGTCACCCAGGCGCCCAAGGATTTGTTTTTTTAAAATATTTTATTTATTTATTTGACAGAGGGACACAGCGAGAGAGGGAACACAAGCAGGGGGAGTGGGAGAGGGAGAAGCAGGCTTCCCGCTGAGCAGGGAGCACAATGCGGGGCTCGATCCCAGGACTCTGGGATCATGACCTCAGCCGAAGGCAGATGCTTAACGACTGAGCCACCCAGGTGCTCCAGCAATAAGGATTTATACACAAAGTTCATAAAAGTGTTGTTTATGATAGTGAAAAAATTAGAAACAGTACAAAAGACTAAGAAAGACTTGTACCAGAATGCCAATAGGACATTTAAGGACAACTTATTTTCTTTAGGTTACAGTATTTATATATTTTCCTCAATAGGCATTTAGAATTTATCTGGTCAGAAAGAACAAGACATCTTAAAGAGCATGAACATGATGGGGCGCCTAGGTGGTTCAATCAGTTGAGTGTCTGCCTTCAGCTCAGGTCATGATCCTGGGGTCCTGGGGTAGAGCCCTGGGGTGGGCTCCCTGCTCAGTGGGGAGTCTACTTCTCCCTCTCCCTCTGACCCTCCCCTCCCTCTGTGCTCTCTCAAATGAATAAATAAAAAATCTTTTAAAAAAACCTAAAAAGCATGAATATGAGGAGAAAGAAAGAAGACAGAGAATTGCTTTTTAGTTGATGGGACCTAAGCAGGGTCTTAGGGGCCCTGATTCACACAGAAACTGGATAATCATTTCACAGAATTAGAGATCTCCCCCATCCCAAATATTGCATAATTGTCTCAAACCCTGACTTAGCTATGAGTTTACAGCTCAGTTGATAAAATCCTGTGCATTTCTCACCCTTTTCCCTCTTGCCACTACACTGTGCCATTCAGGTTCAGAAGCTACCAACATCTGATCTGTAAATAATTTGATATTTGCCAGACACAGTTGTAATTTTCCAGCCTGTGGTTTCCACATGCCATGTGGATTCCACCGAAAACAGACATGTACTTGGGGCTGGAGCAGGGGACTTTGCCAAAGAGCTAACAAAAGCTCCAAGGCAGAGCCCTGGCAAGGTAAGGCAGCTGGTGAGTAACCCGGGGAAGTGTGCGCAACCTCTGCCCTCCCCACCCCTTTTCCAAACTCTTCTCCTTGATAAATCCACATGCAGCCTTCCATTTTGAATATTTTAATTAGAAAGGTACAAAACATCACGGTTCTTTATACAAATTTTGCATTAAAATAATTTAACAAAACGCAAAGCAGTGTTTAGTCACATCTTTAGCTATCTTTCCATAGCTCATTACCTTCTCGTGATTCAAACCAGAGACTGTTTTGTTTTTTTTTCATTTATAGCTCAAGAAAAAATGTTTAGGTATATAAACAGCCCTAGATATTAAAAGAAAAGGCAGAGGGGCCAGTGGTAAGCTATTTTTGTGCTTGACTACTTCAAAAGAGCTGTTATTTTGGTCAGCCTGAAAGAAAAGGTGCTTTGGAAATGAGAACTGCATCTCCAAGGTAAACTGAGGCATATAGTGAGGAGTGTGTTTGTGGGTGGGCATGATGCATGAATCAGAGCAAGCATGTCTCCAGTGCCAATGATATCTTGGGATCATAAAGTAGATCCATTTGTCCTTTGAGGACAGCTCATCTCCTCAGGCCAAGAATGGAGAACTAGTCTTCCATGTGCAACAGAGGCCCATTTCAGCCGTCCCATCCTGCAGACGCTCACTTAAGCAAGAGGATAAACCTTCTGGACTGCGTGTCATTCTGCTAATGGCCAGGCCAGATTAGGTGGCCTAGGCGAGCATCCCCTTTATCCCCTCACTGCACCTTGTGTGTCCTCCCCAAAGCCGCTCACTCTGATCGGCACCCTGTTCCTTCATCAAGGGAAATACAAGTAGCTGGGTTTCCCGCTGGCCCTCCAAATAAACTCTGTCCTTGTTGGCGGTGGCAGCGAATACCAACAAGAGCTCCTCTGTCACCCACGTCCTTTTCGAGAAGGGGGAGGGCTGTCAAGGACGAGGAGTGGCAAGTGTCCCGGCTGTTGGAGGAGGGCCAGAGAGAAAGAGACTGTGGTTACAATCCTTACTTCCCCCACTGTTGCTGAGGGGATTGTGAACGAAACAGCACTGTGGCTGAAGCCTGCTGTTCCAGGGGCCACAGACAGGGCGAAAGGCAGGGCAACAAGCCAGCCACAGCAGGGCAGGGAATAAGGGCCGCTCAGCTGAGCTGATGACAGACGACTGTCTGTTAGACCAGGGGCAGGTGGATGGTGCTCATGCCCTGGAGTCGCCCACCCGCACACGTGTGCGTGCATGTGCTCTTGAGCGCTCCCCTTCTCTCGCTCCCATTCTCCCCTTCAAGGCCTCTCAGTGCTGGAAACCAAAGTTCTGAATGGGAAATTTAGATGCTCAGGAGTGGAAAGTGCTACTGATTTGCGTATCTCTCACAAGAGAGCCCTGAAAAGAGTAAAATGTGGTTTACAATAGTGGGAAGAAATGCAGAGCGTGTTTCTCAGTTCAAGAGAGGAAAAGTCTTTGCTTGACCAGAGATGGCACTCTTTCCAAGAGGTCTGAACTGATTGTAGTTTTCTCCTGAAATTCAAGCCTAAGGCAAAAAAAAAAAAAAAAAAAGCAAATTATAGTCTTCCGGAACCCTTGGATGTTTCCACAAACTAGTCCCTGATGAGTCTGTAGGTGCTTAGAAGATATGGATTTGTGTAGAGAAAAGTGAGAAAGGATTGTCCTTTGTCTCTGGTAGGAAAAGTACACACACCGGCATGTGTCCACAGGCTCTTGGCAAAAACTTAAGATGGCAGTTCTCAGAAGACAACAATGAGGTAGCCAGGATCCTGCTTAGTTCTCAGAAATGGTCTTCTTATGATAAGTGCTCCTTATACACTTCTCCCTGGGGCATGACTGTGACAGGGATCGTGGTCACCACCTGATTTTGAAACACAAATCTTTTGATTCTTTCAAACACCCACAGGAAGATAAGCAGGATACTGACATACTGGATCCAGGCAAACTTTATCATTTCCCAGAATCCTGGGAGATATGTATAGAGAGTTAAGGAGTCACAGATGGTATTTTCTAAGTGCAAGTTAAAGGTTTAGTTTAGAAGGGAAATGGCAAAAATGTTTCAAATACTCTTAAGATAAAAGGGATGATAAAAGATTTTAAGGCATAAATATGGATGATTTTGACCTGGAAGAATTGCCCAGAAAGAAATATGAAGAGGAAATGAGTTTTTTTTTTTTCCTGTATGAACAGCAGACTAGGTCATTTGAGTGGGGCCACAACACTCAGCCATTCCCAGTCGAAGGCCTCCTGCATCTGTTCCTTCTTGGGACAACTGAGGAACCCTCCTTCTTCAAAACTGAGCTACAGTGGCTCTTTAACAGAAAGGATATGAAATGACTTCCACCGGGTATCGGATGACAGCGTTAATCACAAATGGAGCTTCGGCTGCCCTTCCCACCAGCCAGATGGGGTGGGGGTCCATCAGAATGGTGGTTACTGTAATACAAGCAGGAGTTAATCCATGAATGCTCTCTCAATAAACTAATGAGGGCTATAAAAGTACTCTTTAACCTCTCAGGCAAATTCTGCATGTCAGAACTTATTCCAAAGAGATGATTCAAAAGGAAAGAGAACTGAACGTGTAAAGTTGCTCACAAATTATTCGTTAAAATACTTGTCAAAATATTTATGTTTAAGAGGTGCCTGAGTGGCTCAGTCAGTTGAGCGTCTGACTCTTGATCTCAGCTCAGGCCTTGATCTCAGGGTTGTGAATTCAGGCGCTGTGTGTTGGGCTCCACTCTGGGTGTAGAGCCTACTTTAAAAAAAATTTGTTAAAAACTTGGAACAGTTAGGGCTCCTGGGTGGCTCAGTTGGTTAAGCAGTAAGCACCAACTTACTGGGTCATGATCTCAGGGTCATGGGATGGATCCCTGTGTGGACTCTGCATTCAGCAGGGAGTCTGCTTAAGGATTTCTCTTCCTCTGCCCCTCCACCCACACGCGTGCTCTAATAAATAGATAAATCTTTAAGAAAAACAAAACTTGGGGTGCCTGGGTGGCTCAGTCATTAAGTGTCTGCCTTTGGCTTGGGTCATGATCCCAGGGTCCTGAGATCGAGCCCCACATCGAGCTCCCTGCTCAGTGGGAAGCCTGCTTCTCCCTTTCCCACTCCCCCACTTGTGTTTCCTCTCTTGATGTCTCTGTCTAATAAATAAAATCTTAAAAAAACAAAAAACAAACAAAACAAACCTTGGAATGGTCTATATGTTCTACAATTGTTAAATGGCTAAGTGAAGGAATTCTATGCTACCACTAAAAATAATACCAATTAAAACTTTGTAGCAGTGTGGGAAATATTTGTATTACGAAGTACAGGGGCGCCTGGGTGGCTCAATCCGTTAAGCATCTGCCTTCGGGGAGCACCTGGGTGGCTCAGTCAGTTAAGCGTCTGCCTTCGGCTCAGGTCATAGTCTCAGGGTCCTGGGATCGGGCCCCGCATCAGGCTCCCTGCTCAGTGCGGAGTCTGCTTCTCCCTCTCCTCCCTGCTCATGCTCTCTCTCGCTGTGTCTGTCACTATCTCTGTCTCTCTCTCTCAAATAAATAAATAAAATCTTTAAAAAAAAAAAAAAAGCATCTGCCTTCGGCTCAGGTCATGATCTCAGGGTCCTGGGATTGAGCTCTGTGTCAGGCTCTCTGCTCGCCAGGGGGCCTGCTTCTCCCTCTCCCTCTGCTGCTCCCCATGCTTATGCTCACGCTCTCTCTCTCTCAAATAAAGAAATAAAATCTTAAAAAAAAAAAGTACAAAAAAATTGGATCCTAAAATGTTTCTAAACCATGATAAGAGCCATATAAAAAAAATCTGCTATGGACAAAGACTGGAAGGAATAAAGAAAGAAAAATTGTAGATGAGTGCTTTTGTCTTAAAAGACCTTTAGCTTTGGAATAATGCCACCAGTGTGTTATAAAAAATCAGGAAGAAATACTGGAATTGCAGTCCCCCTATTGGATAAATATGTGTGAATAGTATCCATGATGTCTGGCTGCCAAGTAATGCTTCAGATGCCGTTAGAGAAAACCTCAGGCCACCAACCAGCCAAATGTGCCAGTCCATTGGGCTGGTTTGACAGCTATTCCTCGCTAAGGGATGGACACACTCTGCCTTCTAGCCAGAACCTTGGGCCCTCTGTTCTACCTCAACTGCTTATATGGGGTAAAAGTCACTCACATTCCTTAATTCTATCTGAAAACTAGGGATAGCAATTTGTCTTTGGCTTCTTTTATAAGTGTGGTAGTGGGGACCAACTCAATTAGGCGTTTATATAAAAAAAGGAAATCTATCAAGCCAGTGGTGGGATAAATATGGCACTTAATAAATAAATACGGTACATAAATCAGCACTCACCTGCTGGACTACAAGACTAGTGGTAAGGTGGGGGGGGCAGGGTGTGGGTCTTTAGATCAGGAGTAAAAGGACAAATCGGGGCGGCCTGTTCCCCTCCCATCACTGAGTATTCACTGGTACCGACATTTTCATCATGACAAGGGCTCTGATTCTTTTTTTATTTTTTTAAGATTTTATTTAATTATTTGTCAGAAAGAGAGAGAGAGAGAGCACAAGCAGGGGGAAAGCAGGCTCCCCACTGAGCAGGGAGCCCGATGTGGGACTCAGTCCAAGGACCCCAGGATCAGGACCTGAGCCGAAGGCAGACACTTAACTGACTGAGCCACCCAGCCGTCCCAAGGGCTCCAATTCTGTTTTTGTCCAATATTCCCACTAACCTGGAAGGTCCTTGAGAAGCGCCTGAATGAACGGTACCTATCACTCACCATTCCTTTCCTGGTAAGCAGCAACAACATGGGTGAGGTCGTAGTCATAGGCAAAAGGGCTGGTCCCATTGATTACAGACACCTGGGAAATGGCAGGAGGATGTGGAGTAAGCCCCCAGCCACTTCTCCACTCGTCTTTCCACCCTTTTGCCTACCAGGCTGATCTCAGGGACCACCCTCTTGTGCTTGGTGACCTACTCCAGCATCAGTAATCCGTTTTTCAAGGATGGATGGCTGGTGACCACCCCTGCCCCCTGTCCGCTTTGCAATTTAAATCATCTACATTCAGTCTTCCCTTTGAAAAAAAAAAAAAAAGATTTATTTACTTTAGAGTGACAGAGAGCAAAAGTGAGCGAGCATGAGAGGGGCGGAGGGAGAGGGACAGAGAACCTCAAGCAGACTCTGAGCTGAGTGTGGAGTCCAACATGGGGCTCGATCTCATGACCCTGAGATCACGACCTGAGCCAAAACCAAGAGTTGGATGCTCAACCGGCTGCGCCACCCAGGCACCCGAGTCTCCCATTTTATAGGGATGGCAAAGGGGTCAATATCCACCTTTAACAGGTTTTAGTTACTTACAAAACACCCCTCTCTATTCCAAGGGGAGCAATAATTCCTTTAATTTTTTTTTAAGGAGACCATATTTTCAACTCCTTTGTCTTTTTCTTGCTCTTTCTTGGACACTCTGCAATTTAGCTCTCTTTTTTTTAAGATTTTGTTTATTTATTTGAGAGAGAGAATGCAGAGAGAGAGAGAGAGAGAGCACGAGTGGTGGGGGAGAAGCAGAGGGAGAGAGAGAAGCAGGCTCCCCACTGAGCAGGGAGCCAGATGCAGGGCTCGATCCCAGGACCCCGGGTCCATGACCTGAGCCGAAGGCAGACGCTTAACTGGCTGAGCCAGGCAGGCACCCTGTAATTTATCTCTCTTTTTTTTTTAAAGATTTTATTTATTTATTTGAGAGAGAGAATGAGATAGAGAGAGCATGAGAGGGGGGAAGGTCAGAGGGAGAAGCAGACTCCCTGCCGAGCAGGGAGCCCGATGCGGGACTCGATCCTGGGACTCCAGGATCATGACCTGAGCTGAAGGCAGTGGCTTAACCAACTGAGCCACCCAGGCGCCCTAATTTATCTCTTTTTAATCTAGAGGTGAAAATAGGATAAAGTGCCAATAATAAGTATATAACCCTTTGAAGAAGGAAACGATCTCCTGCCTTGTAATATTACATTCCTGTTGATATAATCAATATATAAATCTTGAAGTAAAAAGGTTTTATCTTATAGTCCCCCTCCTTTTTATTTAAACTTATACTGAGGGGCGCCTGGGTGGCTCAGCTGGTTAAGCGTCTGCCTTCGGCTCAGGTCATGATCCTGGGGTCCTGGGATTGAACTCCGCATCGGGCTCCCTGCTTGGCAGGAAGCCTGCTTCCCCATCTCCCATTCCCCCTGCTTGTGTTCCTGCTCTCGCTCTCTCTCTCTGTGTCAAATAAATAAAATCTTAAGAAAAAAACAACCTTATATTGACTATAGGTAGAGGGACCATAAATCCGTCTATCTGGGGCAGTCCTGGTTTATGCCTGTAATAACTGATAAGATCACTCTTTCATTTGCGAAAGTAGCCTGGCCCAACTTACAGGGGCTCCCTTGTGATAAAGGATTAGTAATGAGTGACCATAAGCATGAGTTCCAGCCCTGGACAGATGATTTATGGCTCTGTTACTTTCAAGTGGCAGGACTCTGGGAAAATTAATTAACCTCTGTCTGCCTCAGTTTCCTTATGTGTAAATCGAGAGTTCATGCTTTCAAGAAATCTGAG
This sequence comes from Leptonychotes weddellii, assembly GCF_054177405.1. Lineage (NCBI taxonomy): Eukaryota > Metazoa > Chordata > Mammalia > Carnivora > Phocidae > Leptonychotes > Leptonychotes weddellii. Next base: position 10,731,328 of record NC_138384.1, on the reverse strand, counting down.
TGCTTACAATGCGCCAGGCCCTGTTTTAGGGGTGACAGTGGAGATGTGAGTGCTGTTAGCACTGGGGGACACAGTAAGCGAACACGCCAAAAGCTTATCTTTACTATTTCCAGTGGAATAAAGAAAATCAGTCTGGGTGAGGGATGATGGGCAGGGGGGAGAATGCTCTTTAGAAAGCGGTGTCATGGGTGCCTGGGTGGCTCAGTTGGTTAAGCGACTGCCTTCGGCTCAGGTCATGATCCTGGAGTCCCTGGATCGAGTCCCGCATCAGGCTCCCTGCTCAGCGGGGAGCCTGCTTCTCCCTCTCCCACTCCCTCTGCTTGTGTTCCTGCTCTCGCTGTCTCTCTCTCTGTCAAATAAATAAATAAAAAAAATCTTTAAAAAAAAAAAAGAAAGCGGTGTCATGGAAGGACTGTGCTCAGGGACATTTGGACAGGGGCCCGAATGGAGTGGGAGAGCAAGCTATGCGGATATGTGGCAGAGTGAAAGGCCAAGGGCAAAAACGGGGGCAGGAGCTGCTTTGTGGGTTTGAGGCACAGCAAAAGGGCAGGTTTGGCTAGAAAGGAGCACGGGGGGCCATGACAGGACGGGCGGCTGGAGAGCTGGGAAATGACAGGGGCAGGCATCTTGTGAGGTGGCTGTGACTGCTGAACGAGATGACATAGTCCGACCTCTTCACCCAGGGCTGGCATACGTTATATGCTTAGCGAATGGCGGTTAGTAGGACTTCCCCAGTGATTTACACGAACTGGAAAAGGCCACTTGGAATAAGCCACGTGTGTGCACACATGCACGCCCGCAAACAAGAAATAATTTAGTTCTTAAAGACAGGTTTTTGTTCTTTTTAGATGCAAATACAGGTGTATCTGTCTCTATATTTTGAAAGAATTCCTGCTGAGAAATCCTCGTCTGTGCCACCCACAGAGAAATGCCTTTTCTAACTCTCATGTCTCCCTCTTTAAAGAACCTGATAAACAGTCACATAGAGAAAGAAAAGAGACGGACACTGAGGAGCCTTCTTACATTGTATCGGACATCGAGGCCACCGCAGCTTAGAGGCTGCTTCTGCTGCAGCCTCAGGTCCCCGTTCACATACAACTGGGACCCTGGAACAGCAAAGGAGGACTGGAGAAACGCCATGCTCTGCATCACGAATGTGGACATCCTCTGAAATCATTAGGAGAGACAATTTCAGGTACATCTGAAGGCTCTGGATCCTTGGCATCCCCGTCTGTGGTGGCAGCCTCCTAGTCCCTCAAACAGCTGGTGAGGCCATGAAGGAAGCTCTCTGCCCGGAACCCCCTGAGCTCCAATAGCTCACATACATTACTACGGCCCCAATGAGAAATGTGCGATTTGCCTCAATTAAATCCCAAACTACCCCTCAGAGGAGAGCCTTCTGCAGCGTGGGTTTTCCTGGAAACCGGACAGAGGGCTCAATTCTATGAAAGGATAAAAAGGAGCGGATGGGCTTCCCTAAGGAACTGACTCACGTGCAATTGGTAGGAGAAAGTCAAGATGAGCTGCACACCGAGAACGTGCTCCGTGGACTGCAGGGGAAGTTCCAGTTTAAAATGTAACAAGTCCATTTTCCCATCCTGGTTCCTGTCTTCTTCTCGAGTCTAGGAAACCCAAAGACAGCCAGTGGCCCTGGTTCTTAATAAGTCTGGGAAGAATCCGTATCCCTGCCATAACACAGTGACCCACTGTTCTGCTATACATGGGATTTAGCTCCCTCACCGGAAGGAAAAAGGAAGGATAAATAGGTACAAGGGGATCAATAGTGGGGAAAGAGACCCGATGTCTGGCCCTAGACCTTCACATTCGTGCTTTTCAAATATTCAAGGGCCACACTGAACAGGAACTCGAAGTGGCAAGAACAACACCTAGATGGCAGCTTTTTTTTTTTTTTTAGTTGTCTCCTTTGATCTTTTTTGTTTTGTTGCTGGTGTTTTCTTTTTTTTTCTTTAGAAACACATCTGAGTTTGTACGGAATATTTAAATAGCACGCTAGTATTGACTTCTACTTCTCCAGGAGGCAAATATTTTTTTAAACATTTTATTTATTTATTTGACAGAGAGAGACGTATGAGAGAAGGAACACAAGCAGGGCGAGTGGGAGAGGGAGAAGCAGGCTTCCCGAGGAGCAGGGAGCCCGATGCAGGGCTCAATCCCAGGACCCCAGGATCATGACCTGAGCTGAGGGCAGACGCCCAACAACTGAGCCACCCAGGTGCCCCTCAATTTTTTTTAAGTAGAAAAGGAACAGATCCTAATCATTATACATTCATTCTCCAAACAGACTCAGGAGAAAAACACCAAACTCTAAAATATTTTCCTCTACCACAGGTGTCTTTGCTTCAGACTATCGACATTGGAACTCATTCTCATCACTGACGTCGGGGCTTGAAAGGCTCATGCATCTTTTAGTACCAATCAGTACAGTGAAAAAGGAAGCTAAATAAAACGAGCAAGTCATTAAAACTACACAGACAGTTTATAAATTGTGGACACGAAAGTAGGGAAAACAGAGATCTAAGGAGGGATAAAGACAAATGACAGCTCATAAAAAACACCAGAATCCAGTCTCACCGCCCAGTCTGACCTCATACAGGAAAGATGGCACTGAAATATGATCACTGGGGACATGATTCCTTGGGACAGCTCTGGATCTTGTTGCTACAACTGACCCTTTTTCCCTGTAGGTTCCCAGAAGGAGTCTACTAAGCATATCAAGATTCCCATTGGCATGCTCCATGAACAGATTCATTTTGCTTTCCACTGTTATTATTACGCAAGGAAGAGATTCTTTGTTCTTTTTCAGGCTTGTAAGGTTGATTGAGATGGAGCTATCTCAGTTTTCAGGACCTTTCAATCATGTCTTTCCTTCAGACAATAATGTCCTTATCCTAGGCCTCGTTATAGAGAAACCTACCCTTTCTCTTCTGTTGGATTCTGTTTTCTCTGTCCTGTTCCATCAGCTTCACAGGTGTAGGGGAGGGATATCTGTTACCAGGGCTGACGATCAAGTTACTGAGGCAATTATGTATTAGCAATTATGAGTAGGACGGAAAAGAGGCTGCCTTGTCTTCCTGTGAATTTTCTTCAGTTGGGAAGACTTGCAAGACAAAGTCGGGTTCACTCTCTGTAGCGGACCCATGCCTTGTGGATCTTTAGGGTTGGACAGAAAGACAAAGATCAAATGTCTCAACTTGCAAGACAAGATGGGGCCGGAGGGAATTGCCAGAAGAATCCAGACCCCAATACAGTGTGGGAAGGAGAGAAATGCATTTTTTCATTTGATCTTTACAATAAAGCCTGAGGCAAGCAAAACAAGTATTAGCCCCACTGCGCAGGTGAGAAAATCGAGGTTCAGGGAGATTGAGGGATTTATTGGGAGTGGCCTAGTAATGGTAAAGATTTGAAACCATGTCTTTTTTGTTTTTTAAAGATTTTATTTATTTATTTGAGAGAGAATGAGATAGAGAGAGAGCATGAGAGGGGGGAGGGTCAGAGGGAGAAGCAGACTCCCCGCTGAGCAGGGAGCCCGATGCGGGACTCGATCCCAGGACCCTGGGATCATGACCTGAGCCGAAGGCAGATGCTTAACCGACTGAGCCACCCAGGCGCCCTGAAACCATGTCTTTGACTTCAAATCTGGTCCTCTTTCCAGGACTAAAATGTCCAGACTTTAAAAAAAAAAAAAAAAACCCTCAAGGAGAAAATGGTGGGTAGGATAAATCTTTTTGCAAAAAGCCAGCATCAAAAGTTCGAAAGCAAGTCAGTATCGTGTTTGTGCACACATTTTTACTCCATGTTCACAGAGGATAGAGATCTGGCACAGCACCATAATTAGTGCCTGCTTGTTAAATTCACTCATTACTCTGTCAAGTATTTTTTTAGGGGCCTACTATGTGCTGTCAGGTGCTGGAAATGTAACAGCAAACAAAACAGACTCCTTACCCTAATGGGGCTTACATTCCCAGCTAGGGAGGCAGAAAATAAATGTGGTAAGTGTCACAAAGAGAAATGAAGTAGGCTTCAATTTAAGAATGACAGGGTAGGATTTCACCGCCATTCTTTACAGAAAATATTCAGGAAGATCTGACTGTGGGAAGCCGGAAAGAAGTGAGGTGAAGAGGCACAGAAGTATCTAGGGGAAGGATGATCCCTGCTGATAAAGTGTACCTGCTCTGCGCTCTACGAGAAGTGGGTCAGGGCTTACGGGACCGATGAGGCCAGGGCACCCGAATGAGCGAGAAGGAGGGAGGTGGAAGCCGAGGCCAAGGGAGTCACGGGGCGAGGGGATGATGCTAATGCTGCATCTGCCACAAACGCCCATCGCCAGGGCGGGCTCTCATCCCCACCGGGCTGGCAGGGTGGGCTACGTTCCTATGCCAGCACTCGGACCACTGATGAAATCCACTCTTTCATTCCATTTAGTTCAAATGAAGCCTAACATGTGGCAAGTTACAAAGGCAGGCACTCAGAGAGCTAATACTTCTCTAACACAACTTCAACGTTAGTATCTAAAACCCAACTGGTGTGTTTGGCTAAAGGAATTCATCATAAATTACATCAGCACCTTATTTTTATAAGGTATGTGTGCCATCGGAGCTGGAGAAGGAAGGGGAGAGGCTGGTGTTACCTCGAGGAGCTGGGCCAGACCTCAGGAGCCTGGAGAAAGAACCCACTAGAGGGAACCGTAAGGTCGAATGAGACTTCCTCCTTCCCGTCTGCATCCCCTCCCAACCCCCCCACAATGGTGCTTCACTCTGGTTGCAGTCTTTCGCCCACTGCCAGAAGGCGGCTCATCATGCCTCCTACAGGTAAAACCTCACAGAGAGCCAGTGAGCAAAGGAGAATGGGTTTTCAGCAACTCAGCATGAGCATCACAAAGCAGCATATAGGAGGGTGGGTTTGGAGCAGGCATACGACTCGCTAACCTGCACACCGTCTGACTGTAAGCTGCTGTAAATTTGGGGCACCTGGGTGGCTCAGTTGGTTGAGCGTCTGCCTTCAGCTCAGGTCATGATCCAGGATCCTGGGATCGAGTCCCGCACTGGGCTCCTTGCTCAGTGGGGAGCCTGCTTCTCCCTCTCCCACTCCCCCTGCTTGTGCTCTCTCTCTCTCTGACAAATAAATAAATAAAATAAAATCTTAAAAAAAAAACAACAACACTTGCTGTAAATTTAATCACTGCCATTGTTTCCAGAGTGCTCCAATTTGCAACATTTTCCCCATCAGGGATCCTATAGTATTTGATGGTTTGTTGGAATTTGTTAGGCCCCTGTTTGTTTTCATACCTTCTATTCTTTCAAGTCATATTCTTTTATTAAAGGTTAATTTCTTCATTTATTTTCTTTAAGATTTACTTTTATTTATTTATTTTTAAAGATTTTATTTATTTGAGAGAGAGAATGAGAGAGAGAGCACATGAGAGGGGGGAGGGTCAGAGGGAGAAGCAGACTCCCTGCCGAGCAGGGAGCCCGATGTGGGACTCGATGTGGGACTCGATCCAGGGACTCCAGGATCGTGACCTGAGCCGAAGGCAGTCGCTCAACCAACTGCGCCACCGAGGCACCCAATAAGATTTACTTTTAAGTAATCTCATACCCAATGTAGAGCTCCAACTCATGACCCTGAGATCAAGAGTCACATGCTAGGGGTGCCTGAGTGGCTCAGTCAGTTAAGCATCTGCCTTCGGCTCAGGTCATACTCCCAGGGTCCTGGGATCGAGCCCCGCGTCAGGCTCCCCAGGGAGCCTGCTTCTCCCTCTCTCTCTGGCTCCTGGCTCTCGCTCTCACTCTCTCTCTGTCTCAAAATAAATAAATAAAAATCTTTAATTGAAAAAAAAAAAAGAGTCCCATGCTATATACTGACTGAGCCAGCCAGGTGCCCCAAGGTTAACTTCTACCAGTGTCTATTTTACCATATACTTATCATCATTGGGTGTTTCACTTTTTTCTTTTAATGTTGAAAATACTCTTTGGCACCAGTCTTTGGATCTCCAACACAGTAGGGACCAATACTTCATGGCTCCTAGATTGATCAAATCCTTGCTACCTGTGTTTCAATGAATCTAAGATACCATCAATTATAAAATGTAATGTTACTTTATATACCAGCAAAAAAGCAAAACTACTTCTAATTGAATTATGACACAATGCTTTCTAATTACTGAGAGCATTTCTTTTATACTTATTAAAAGCTTTCAGACTCTAGGCATATTTATATCAGGTATCATGCTTATGCACATAAAAATATAAGCAAAATAAATGGATCTAGGGATTCCTAAAACTTCTTTACATTCTGATTCTTTGGCATCACTTTGTGACTCAATGATATCCATACCTTTTTTTTTTTTAAGATTTTATTTATTTATTTGACAGAGAGAGACACAGCGAGAGAGGGAACACAAGTAGGGGGAGCGGGAGAAGGAGAAGCAGGCTCCCCACCGAGCAGACACCCCACCAACTGAGCCATCCAGTCGTCCCATATCCATACTTTTCTACGTAATTTTGTCCTTCGTGCCATCAAGCATATTGGAAATACAACATTAAAAAAAAAATCCATAAAAGGAACTAAATCCATTGGTCTGGGCTCTTAAGCAGGCTTTAGGGACGTTTGGGTGGCTCAGTCAGTTAAGCATCCAACTCTTGATTTTGGCTCAGGTCATGATCTCAGGGTTGTGAGATTGAGCTCCACGTTGGGCTCTGTGGTCTGTGTGGAGTCGGCTTGAGATTTTCTCTCTCCCTCTGCCCCTCCACCCGCCTGCTCGCAATACATACATACATACATACATAAAATCTTTAAAAAAATTATGTAGAGCTGGCCTATGTTTAAGTGCCTCTTAAACCTTCCCTGACATGCTCAACATTCGGCTGTCAGGGTTAAAATAATGTTTTATTATTGTTTCTGGGGTTTTCAAGATGCTGATGTCCCTTCTGCAAGTTTTGATGCTGAAACATCTGATGTTTGCCCATGTGTAGGCAATAAGGATTATGCCCAGCCTGTCTCCTGGCAGCAGCTATTTTCTTTTAAAGATTTTATTCACTTATGAGAGAGAGAGAGCACGAGCAGGGGGGAGAGGCAGAGCAAGAGGGAGAATCAGACTCGCTGCTGAGCAGGGAGCCCGATGCGGGGCTTGATCCCAGGACGCTGAGATCATGACCTGAGCTGAAGGCAGAGGCTTAACCATCTGAGCCACCCAGGCGCCCCCCAGCAGCTACTGTAAGATACCACAGAGAGGACATATTCTGATTTCAGAGTTGTGAAAACTGTATCTCAGACACTACGATGCTCTCCACTCATCTTCCTGAACCTCCTATAGCCTTCAGCCCCCATAGTCTCTGTGTCTACACATGCCTTAAAGGGTTAAGGGAGAGGTCACCCTGTGCTTCTTTCTTCTGCCCTTAACAACAAGAGCAACAACAAGAAACCCGGACTTACAAAGCATTAAAGGCACAGGGACTTTAGAGACGCTGCCCAAGGTGAGCTGACCAAAGCAGAAGCAAGGCCATTTCTGGCTTCTGAGGCATTTTCCCAAATTAGCAACCACAAGCCACCCGGCAGCATTTGGTCAAACCTTGACCTAAAACCACTGCTTCCCTGGTCTCCTGCACAGTTTCTCAAACAGGCTGTAGTTAGTCTAGCTTTACCTTGGGAGCTGGAAAAAAAAAAAAAAAGTATTTTGTTGTAATAAGGGTTAAGAGTATATGATATAGAATGACAAACCCTTGTGTTGCAGTCTTGACTGTTCGGTTCAGAACTAAGCAAATGAGGTCACTTCTCTGAGTCTTGGTTTCTTTACCTGTAAAGCGGGGGTATAACCCCTATATCACACAGTTACCGTGAGGAGTAAAGAGGTAATGTACGTAAAAAAAAATTAAGAGTTAACACTTAGCGATTATCACAGGCCAACTACTATGTAAAGGACTTCAAACGTATTATCTAATGATGAAATGTTAAGCATCTTCCTGAAACATAGTAAATCAACAGTAATTTTTATTACTATGGCTCGTACGGATCACCAAGGGATCGCCTACCTGCTTTAAAACAAAATTGAGGGCGCCTGGGTGGCTCAGTTGGTTAAGCGACTGCCTTCGGCTCAGGTCATGATCCTGGAGTCCCGGGATCGAGTCCCGCGTCGGGCTCCCTGCTCGGTAGGGAGTCTGCTTCTCCCTCTGACCCTCCCCCCTCTCATGCTCTCTGTCTCTCATTCTCTCTCTCAAATAAATAAATAAAATCTTAAAAATAAATAAATAAATAAATAAAACAAAATTGAGACATAATTCACATACCATAAAATTACCTAAAATATAGAGTTTAGATTTTAGGATATTCAGGAAGTTGTGCAACTATCACCCCTACCTAATTCCAATTTCAAAATATTTTCATCATCCAGAAAAGAAACCTTATGCCCGTTAGTAGTCACTACCTATCTCTCCCCACCCTCAATTCCCCAAGCCCCTGGAACCGTTAGTTTCTGTCTCTACAGATTTGACTCTTCTGAACATTTCATATAAATGCAATCAGACACGGTGCTGTCTTGGGGCTGGGTCCTTTCACTTAACATGTTTTGAAGGGTCATCCATGCTGCACCATATATCCTGACTCCATTCCTTTTGGTGGCTGAATAACATTCCATTATATGGCTACTTTGTTTATCCATTCATTTGTTGATGGACATTTGGGTTGTTTCCACTTTTTTCTATTAGGAATAAAGCTGCTGTGAACATTTGTGCAGGAGTTTTTGTGTAGACATAGCTCTTCAATTCTCTTGGGTACACATATACCTGGGAGTGGAGGTGCTGGAAAATATGGTAATTCTATGTTTTACTTTTTGAGGAACTGCAAACTACTTTCCAAAGCTGCCGTATCATTTTATATACTTACCTGCTTTTAAATTTTTATTGGTTTTTTTTTTTGTTTGTTTTTGCCTTACTTGGGCCCTTTCTAATTTTTCCTTTAAAAATTATTGTCATTGTCATTATGGGGCACCTGAGCGGTGCAGTCAGTTGAGCATCCGACTCTTGGTTTCAGCTCAGGGCATAATCTCAGGGTCACGAGATCGAGCCCCATGTGGGGCTCCAAGCTCAGTAGGGTGTCTGCTTGAGATATTCTCTCTTCCTCTCCCTCTGCCCTTCCCCCTGCTCACACGTTCTCTCTCTCTAAAATAAATAAATAAATCTTTAAAAATTGCCATTATAATCTAAAAATCTTGAATGTGTATTACATTTTCATGATACCAAATTTAAAAGGTACAAAAGGATATATAGTAAAAAAAGCTTCTCTCCCACCCTAACCTCAGCCACTTAGTTCCTTCTCCAGAGCAACCAGTGTTGTCTTTTGAATCCTTCCAGAGACAGTAGAAGCATTCATGTACATATATGTATACACACCCATACACATATTGATATTTTTTCTATTATTTTTATGTGAATGGAAGCATATTATATACAATTTTTATTTTTTCTACTTATCAATTTCTTTTGGAGGTAATTCCACATCAATATATAGAGATCTGCTTCCTTAAAAAAAAAAAAAAAAAGCTATGCAACATTCCACTGGGTAGATGTACAATTTCTCTGATGAGTCTTCTATTACTACATTGGTTGTTTACCCTATTACAATGCAGCAATATGCAACTTTTTTAAATTTATTTTTTTATTTTTAAAGATTTTATTTATTTATTTGAGAGAATGAGATAGAGAGAGCATGAGAAGGGGGAGGGTCAGAGAGAGAAGCAGACTCCCTGCTGAGCAGGGAGCCCAATGTGGGACTCGATCCCGGGACTCCAGGATCATGACCTGAGCCGAAGGCAGTGGCTCAACCAACTGAGCCACCCAGGAGCCCAATACGCAACTTTTCATGTATGTCATTTCACGTGTGTGCACAAACCTTAGGATACATTACTAGAAGTGGAAGCAGGCATATGCATTTGTAATTCTGATAAATATGGACAAACATTGGGGCACCTGGGTGGCTCAGTTGGTTAAGCGCCTGCTTTCAGCTCAGGTCGTGACCCTGGAGTCCTGGGATGGAGTCCTGCGTTGGGCTCTCTGCTCAGCGGGGAGTCTGCTTCTCCCTCTGCCTGCCACTCCCCCTGCTTGTGGTCTCTCTCCCTCTCTCTCTCAAATAAATAAATAAAATCTTTAATAAAAATATATGGACAAATATTCCTTCAAAGAGGTGCATCAATCTACACCCCCACCAGTGAGATACACAAATGCTCTCAAGTTTCCCTACGTCTTGATCATGGTGTTGTCAAACTTCAATTTTTGCCTATTTGATAGATTGAAAAAAACTGGCATCTCGATATATTCTTTGCATTTCTCTAATCATGAGTGTGACTTCCTATGTTTGTCACATGTGTTTCTTCTTTGAACTGTTTACAGTCCTTGCCCATTTTTCTATTATATTAGGTGGTTAGTCTTTTATTTATAGATCTATAGGCACTTTCTGTTAGGAAAATAAGCTTTTTACAAGTGATACAAATGATAGAGCTTTTTTTCCTAGTTGTATTTGTTTTGATTGTGCTTACGGTTTTACCATGCCAATAATTTTTTTAAAGATTTTATTTATTTATTTGAGAGAGAGAGAGAGAGCACACACACGCACAAGCGGGGGAAGGGGCAGAGAGACAAGCCAACTCTCCACTGAGCAGGGACCCTGACGCAGGGCTCGATCCCAGGACCCTGAGATCACGACCTGGGCCAAAATCAGATGTTTAACTGATTGAGCCACCCAGGTGCCCCTATTCCGTATTTTAAATTGAATCTTGATCTATCTGGACATTAATCCTAGTGTATCATCTGAGCACTGGCTCCATCTTAACTTTTTCCAGATGGCTTCCCAGTTGTCCCTATACCATTTTATTGTAGAAGTCCTCTTTCACTTAAGTCATCTTTCACTTAAAATGCCACCTTCATCATATTTGAATCCTTTTCTATACTTTTTATACAAGTCCCCCAATCCACACTGCTTTATTTATTATAGCTTTAAGGTATAATTTAATATCTGGGAGAGCTATTCTCCTCTTACCCTTTTCTTTCTCCTAGAATTTTTCCTTCTTTTTCCATATGGCTGTCTCCCCCCACCCCCAAATTGTCATCTTTTCACTGAGAATGCATTAAAATTATAGATCAATGGAGAAGAGATATCTTTATGATGTTGAATTTTCCTACCCAAGAATATGACAGAGATTGCCATTTTTTATCTCCTTTGTGTCATTCATTAGTCTATTTAAAGTTTCACTTATATAGATCTTGCACATTTCTTTTTCTTTCTATCTATCTATTTATCTATTTATCTATCTATCCATCTATCTATTTAAAGTAGATTTCATGCCCAGCCTGGAGCCCAACGCTGGGCTTGAACTCATGACCCTGAGATGGAGACCTGAGCTGAGATCAAGAGTTGGATGCTTAACTGACTGAGCCACCCAGGAGCCCCCACTTTAAAAAAAAATTTTTTTTTTAAAGATTTTATTTATTTATTTGAGACAGAGAGAATGAGAGAGAGAGAGCACATGAGAGGGGGGAGGGTCAGAGGGAGAAGCAGACTTCCTGCTGAGCAGGGAGCCCGATGCGGGACTCGATCCCGGGACTCCAGGATCATGACCTGAGCCGAAGGCAGTCGCTTAACCAACTGAGCCACTCAGGCGCCCTAAAAAAAATTTTTTTTTAAGTATACATTTCTTGTTAAGTTTATTCCTCATGAGTTTATTTTTTGAGGTTGCTGTTGAGATCTGTACTTCCACTCTATCTTCTAGCTCATTTATTTATATCTCATGATTTCAAACTATTCTCAAACCAAGAGCTCAGCTAGGAAGGAAGCAAATCATTCACCTGAAAAAGAACGTAGATGACATAGTTCATCGATTACTTATAAACACTGGCCTGGAATGGAGGGGGAAAAAAGACTAGGAAAAAGGAGCTTTGGTTTTGTGTTTTATAGTGTAAAATTACCCAGTATTAAAAAGGATTAATAATTCTGGGGCACCATAAAAATAGAGGCAGTCTTGGTTCCATGGACCAAAAATTGACACACACACTAGTATGTTAGATTAGAGCCTAACTAACTAGCAGTCCAACTGGAGAGCCAATCCATTGTGTTGGATGAACAAATGAAAATAAAAAATGAATGAAACCTAATGCTATCTCCTTGCTTTCATGATTACTTTAACTTTTCATGATTATCTCTTGGACTTAAGTAACCAGAGAGTATGACAGAGAGGAATACACAAATCTAACAAAAACAAAAAACTTCTACCAACACTTAAAAGACAGGTAATGTTAACCTAAAGTAAAACTAGCAAGGGGCTCCTGGGTGGCTCAGTCGGTTGAGCATCAGACTGTTGATTTCTGCTCAGGTCATAATCTCAGGGCCGTGAGAGCGCTGCCTCCTCCCAGCATGGAACCCGCTTAAGATTCTCTCTCTCCCTTTGCTCCACACACCGACTCTCCCACCCCAGACTCGTACTCTCTCTCTCTAAAAATAAATAAATAAAGTACAACTAACAAGTTAATATTTTGTTTGTTTGGAATAAAAAAAATTTTGCTTCCACTTTTAGAAGGAAACACATGCATGCAGAGCCCCAGAAATACAGTGGGTATAGAGTGACAAGTAAGCATACCTTGACACGGCCTCTCATCCACAGTCACCCTTCCCCACATACATTATCATCTCAAATAAGAATAAAAACAGGCTGGGGTGCCTGGGTGGTTCAGTCGTTAAGCGTCTGCCTTGGCTCAGGTCATGATCCCAGGATCCTGGGATCGAGCCCCGCATAGGACTCCCTGCTCAGCGGGAAGCCTGCTTCTCCCTCTCCCACTCTCCCTGCTTGTGTTCCCTCTCTCGCTGTGTCTCTCTCTGTCAAATAAATAAATAAAATCTTAAAAAAAAAAAAAAAGGAATAAAAACAGGCTGGGGCACCTGAGTGGCTCAATCAGTTAAGCGTCTGCCTTCATCTCAGGTCATGATCCCAGGGTCCTGGGATCGAGCCCTGAATCAGGCTCCCCACTCAGCAGGAAGCCTGCTTCTCCCTCTGCCTGCTGCTCCCCCCTGTTTGTGCTCTCTCTCTGTCAAATAAATAAATACAATCTTAAAAAAAAAATAATTGGGCAACATGTCATGATTAGTGAGGAGTTATTGACGGAAATTTGTCTCCTACTCCAGTCCTACTTTTAAAAATCAATTTGAAAGACCTGATCGTTTAAGAATAAAAAGTGTTCAACAATGTTTCTTGCAAAACCCAGCAGATTTCCAGCCCCATGGCAAATATTTTCATCTCATTTGCCTGATTATTTAGAAATCTAGCTCCATGTCTTTATTTTTTTTTAAAAGATTTTATTTATTTGAGAGAGAGTGAGAGCTAGAGAGAGAGAGAGAGCACACACAGAGGGTGAGGAAGAGGGATAAGCTGACTCCCCGCAGAGCAGGGAGCCCGATATGGGGCTCGATCCCAGGACTCTGGGATCATGACCTGAGCCGAAAGCAGACGCTTAACTGACTGAGCCACCCAGGAACCCCCTCCATGTCTTTAAATAACCTGTGCACTGGCAATTCTGGATTTCTCAGTTTCAAGCATTCTCTACTGACTTCCCATGAGAAGAGATGAAGGTTGTTTTCTTCCCTCCAGCCCCCCAAATGAGTTAAACTCTCATTTTGGTTAGTCAATCAATATTCGGTGTTCACATATTTATGACTATGCAAATCCTATTCCTTTCTCCGTTTTCCTTACTTTTTAATTCTCTGGATTTAATAATTATTTGCTTGCTTAGTTTTCTATTTACTGGTACCATTTCAACAAACGCATTGCAATTCCTCACAATTTGCTGTTTAAAAGTGTAAGATTTATTCAAAATCTTGTTCACTGCAGTATTCTTTCTAATAGGGAAAAAGTAAAAGCCCATCAAATATTCACCAACAGGGAACTGGTTAAATCCATTAGTTTTTCCATATCATGAAAATTTTATGCAGATCTTAAAAAGAATAAGGTTGATTAGCAAATGTACATGTCCCAAACCCAACCTTTAATTTTATGTCATTATGTATACCTTTAACTCTTCAATGTTTTACAATGAGCATGCATTTTTATAATCAGAAAAAATTTAAAGCAATCAGAAAGAAGTAATAATCATATTTTGTTTGTAGTTATTCATATGACCAATCAGATGTAAAAAAATTTTTTTTCATTTTATTTAGTTGCTTGAAGAAAATCTGAATTTTTTTTTTCAGGTACACAAGTTGGTTTGTAGGCCAATTATCTCTTGAGATGTGTAAAGAGATTCGACTTTGGAAGAAGAAAAAATAGAATTTTCATACTTCTAAAGGAAAATGTTTTCAGAAAATGAGCAGAAAGGGAATGATTGTAAAGGAAGCACTCACTCATCCTGAACCAAATACTAAATTAAAGACAGTAAAATGCTTCCTTTTCATCCTGGACAACTGCAAGATGGAGCAGCATCTAATCCTACAAGCCAGGCAGGGGGGACTGGGACCCCAGCACATTCTGGGTAGGTCGCTTAACCAATCAGCGCTTCGGCTTCCACGTGTCAGGTCTGCATAAAAAATGCGTGCCCTGACGGGTGGTCCCTGCTGCGAAGTGCAGCTGCAGCGACACGCTGGGATAATTCCTAAGAAAAGCGCTCGGCCGGCCTTCGTGACTCAAAGTTTCGTGACCACCCAACCATCAGGCCAGGCCCACGGAAATGACGGGGAGCCAGAGACAGGCCCTCCCCAAGCTTCTGTAGGACATGCTGACAGCAGTGGCTAACATTCTTGGGCCTGTGGACTGCTTGGAGAAGTCGAACGAAACAAGAGTCACTTCCCGGGACATTAAACATGCTCAGGCCAATGCGCCTGTGTACACAACTTCCGTGGGTTCACGAACCCTTAAGACCCAACCTGGGCTTACCCCGGCCGGGGCCGCTCGCCCTCTCCCCGCCACCCCCAGCCACCCCGCCCAGTTCCGGTGGGCCTCTAGGCCCCGACGGAAACCACGCACCGAAACCAGCGGGACGCGCAGGTGATCCCCCTGCAGCCGGTTGAAGGCGGGGAACGTGCTCCAGGCCAGGAACCCGCCGCGCTCCGGTCCCAGTAAGGCCACGAGCAGCACCTGGTGCTGGAAGCGCACGGTCGGCTGCTCCTCGTAACTGCTCCGCTTCAGCCAAAACCCTGAGGTAGAGAGGGCGGTGGGGAAGAAGTCAGGAAGGCGAGCACGGGCACCGCGGGCCTTGGGGAGCTGTGCGCGCAGCGGCTGCGAGCAGGCTCACCGTGGCTCCGGAAGGCCACCAGCAGCGGCGGGATGTACGTGAGCGCGGCGGCCAGCAGCAGGAACAGAGCGGCCTTGGAGCAGAGCCCCGCGCGGTAGCCGCGCTCCACCGGGTGAGAGAAGAGCTCGTAAAGCGCCATGAACGCCGCGCGGATTCCGGCCGCTTTCCCGGGACCCCTACGCGGTTCGAGAGGAAGGACCAAGTTTGGCTTCTCCTGGTTGCCATAGCCTTGGTCTCCACGGCAACCAACGGTGCAGGGAAAGGAACCAATAGCAAGGACTCGGGGCCTTGGCAGGGGTGGAGCCAAGCGGGGGCGGTGCCCGCTGGGGGGCGTTCGTCCTCGCTTTACGCTTTACGTGAGTTTTCCAAAGGCTGAATGGAAATAGGATGTTTCCGTGCCCAGAATCGTAGACTTTTCCTCTGTTAACGTTAATGTAAAATAAGGGGCGCCTGGGTGGCTCAGTCGTTAAGCGTCTGTCTTCCGCTCAGGTCATGATCCCAGGCTCCTGGGATCAAGCCCCCCATCGGCTCCCTGCTCAGCGGGAAGCTTGCTTCTCCCTCTCCCACTTGCCCTGCTTGTGTTCCCTCTCTCGCTGTGTCTCTGTCAAATAAAACCTTAAAAAAAATTATATAAAATAAGATTTTCATTAAAATTGACTTAAAGTCCTTACCTGCTTATGTCATCTGTTAATCCGCAAGGTGGTTCATACTTAAATCCAACAGTCACAGCCCAACCTCCATTGCAGGAAAACCCAAAACGTAAGTGTGGCTGTGCCCCTGCACCTGGCCCCGGCTAAGACCAAACCCGGGTCCCTTTGCCTCCAAATTTCCTAATGCTTTCACTATCTGCCATAGCAGGACAGACAAAGAAACAGGGCACAAATACCCAAGCTCTTCGAGGAATAAAGGATAATTACTACATGGCTCTCTCTGCTATATTTCATCACCTTATACTGGGTACAAACTTGGCTGCCGGTTTTAGAGGCTGTGGCCCACCTCAAAGATGACAGTGGCTTATCACTTAATCGAAAGCTTCCATCACCACCATCGCCACCACCTCCAACCAGTATTTTGTTGCTGTTTTTTTTTTTTTTTAAAGATTTTATTTACTTATTTGACAGAGACACAGTGAGAGAGGGAACATAAGCAGGGGGAGTGGGAGAGGGAGAAGCAGGCTTCCCTGGGAGCAGGAAGCCCAGCGCGAGGCTCGATCCCAGGACCCCGGGATCATGACCTGAGCCGAAGGCAGACGCTTAACGACTGAGCCACCCAGGCGCCCCTCCAACCAGTATTTTGAACATGGCAGAAGGGATTTTTTTTTTTTTTTTTTTTTTAACCATGGTCAACAGCCAGGTACTTTATCAGAAGGCCTGGAAGGATCACACTGCAGTCCCAAACGATAGTGTGAGGTTTGTGGTCAGAGCGGAATAGATGCCTCTAGTTTGAAGGCACCTACAAATGGCTTTTAGATGAAGAATACAGCTGAGATACTAACAACACAGACGCTTGAGGGGTCAAGACCTGACCATTTGGGAAAATTATCCAGGGTCCTTACCACAGTTCAAGATAACAGTTAATAGGGCGCCTGGGTGCCTCAGTCGTTAAGTCTGCCTTTGGCTGGGGTCATGATCCCAGGGTCCTGGGATCGAGGCCCCGCATGGAGCCCCGCATCAGGCTCCCTGCTCTGTGGGAAGCCTGCTTCTCCCTCTCCCACTCCCCCTGCTTGTGTTTCCTCTCTCTCTGTCAAATAAATAAATAAAATCTTTAAAAAAAAGATAATTAATATCAGCCATAAGATTTTGTTATATCAGGTCCAGTACTACTCATTCTTGCTTTAAAGCTTTTCTGGGTGGCAACACAGCTCTTAAACACAGCAATTGCTAGGCTTAAATCTATATTATGATTCTGACATTATACTGTATGATTTAAGTGAATGACTTTCATTTATTGAAGAACTATTAAAACCATATGATTTCACTCATATGGAAGTTAAGAAAACAAATGAACAAAGGGAAAAAAGAGACAAACCAGAAAAAGACTATATATTACTATATAGAACATATATAGAACAAAGAGATGGGGCAGGTGGGTGGGGTGATGGGTGAAATAGGTGAAGGGGATTAAGAGTGCACTTTTCTTGATGAGCACTGAGTAATATATGGAAGTGTTGAATCACTGTATTGTACACCTGAAACTAATATAACACTATGTTAACTACACTGAATAAAAATAAACAAATAACCATTAAAATAAGATTCTGGAATAGATGGTTCTAGTGTCACCTCCTGAGGGTAGCTCTATACTGAGGAAGGAGGTGTTTGCCTTCAAAGTTCCTTCTTTCAACAGAAGGAAACACCTACTGTAGCAAGTATCAGCTTAGTCACTGCTGAGACACAGGGTGGTGACTGCCAAGAATTTAGGTGTGTGAAGTGCTTCTCCTGAGATGCCATGAGCTTTGCAAAAGTATTTAGTAATAATGGATACTAATATTTACTCTTTGCTTCCACGGTTCGAAAAAGCTAGTCTTTGTGGCTTTGATTCTTTAAGAGGGAATATTAGTTTTTAAAAATGCTAAAGATCTGTGTATATTGTGTCATTTTCATATATTCATAACAGAACTGACTTCTCAGTTTCCATTTCCATAATTTTCTCATGTTTCATACAATTTACTTTTTAAAAAGATTTATTTATTTTAGAGAGAAAAAGAGAGAGCCTGTGAGCATGGGGAGAGGAAGAGAGAGACAGGCAGAGAGAGAGAGACAGGCAGACTACCTGCTGAGTGCGGAGCCTGACCCCAGGATGCTGAGATCATGACGAGCTGAAACGCAGTGAGACACTTAACCAACTGAGCCACCCAGGCACCCCTTGATACAATTTACTTTTAAGGACAAAGAGAGTTGTTCTCTTAAAACTACACATTTTGATCATGTTCTACTCCTCTCTAGAAGCTCCCATTCAGGGTTATCTTGAATCCGTTTAGAATGCCTGAATGTATGCATCAAGGCTTTCCAGCATTTATCTATATTACTTCCCAGTTCCCTCTTCCGACCCCAGCCTTTGTTTCTATCAAGGAAAGTTTATCCTTTGGAAAATGTACCCTTCTCTCTGAAGTGTAAGATTCACATTCTCTGTGAAGTCTTTCCTGATAAACCTCATTTGGTTTGGTGTCAGCCCCCATTGCCCTAACCATCCCTCAGCATTCATGTTCACAGACCTCTCCAACATTTGAAATTTATTCTGCATGTTTTATAAGTCTGTTAATATGTAATTGCATACTTTCATTATCCTATTTTTTCTTCTGAATCACCTTTTGAACTAGCCACCCCCTTAAGGAAGGCATTTGGCATCTTTAGAACCTTCAATAAGCTAAATATTATTAATGACCCCACAGGTAAAGAAGATGATGCATATCATCAGGACAGATCAGAGAAGCCAATTAGAATGGTGAACTGGAAAAAGACATCAAGAAAGTAGGTAAAGATAGAAGACAGAAAGACACTGCACCGTACTGAGACCATCAGGTTACATGCTTGTAAGTGGGTGACTGATGGGATCTTTCCCCTGAGAAGTATACTAAGGTCTTCCAGGTGCAAGGTGGTGTACACATGCCTTGGAGTAGGATACAATGACCAATTCTGTAAAAGGAAGCAGGAGTCTTCAGTCCAATTTCAAACTCTTCCACTGATTCACTGACTGTCCGATGGTGAACATCCACCTTGATTCCTCAGTGTTTAACTCTATTTGCAAAAAGGTATTTTCAATTTTTTCACTCACTCTCTAGCTGATCTCATCCAGTTCAACAGCTTTAAATACTTCTCTCTTGAATTTGAGGCTCCTAGATCTATTCACTTACTCCATATCTTTATTTGGATGCGTCTCTTGGGCATCTCAGACTCAATATAGCCAAAACCAAACCTTGATTCTCACCCCCTCAAGCTGGCTCCACCCTATTTCAGTAAATGGCAATTCCACCCTTCCAAAAACCCCGACTTTGACTTGTCCCTCACACTTCACATCCAGTCTATCATCAAATTTTGTTGGCTCTACCTTCAAAATATATCTAGAATGCAACTGCTTCCCACCACCCCCAGAGACACTATCTTGGTCTAGGCCAACATCATCTTCCACCCAGATTATCACAACAGTTTCTTAACTGTTCCCCTGGCTTCCATTCTCAACCCCTTAGAGTCTGCCTACAAATCTAGCCTGCTCACTTCAAAAGGAAAGCCATACCATGTCACACCTCTGCTTAAAATCCTCCACCAACTTCTCATGTCATTCTAAATAAGATCCAAAGTTCTTCACATGGAATTCAAAGCGCAATAGTTTTGTTATACATCTCTTTGATCTCATCTTCTAACACACTCCCCCTTGTTTATTCAACTCCAGCCACAAGGGGTTCCTTCCTGTCTCCATGTTCCTTCCTGTCCCTATGTCAACCACTTTACCTAATTAGCATTCTATTCCACCATCACTCGTCACCTAGCCTGCTTTGTTTTCTAAAGAGCACCTACCATTACCTGACATATTTATTTTTCATCTTGTCCCACCAGAATGCAAACCCCATGACAGAAGAGGTGTTGTCTGTTCTGTTCACTGCTTTTCCCCAATACCTAGAACAGTGCTCCTGTATGCAGCAGTAATAATTTCTAGGTATGAAATTCAAAGGATTTTTCACTTCATTAAAAACAAGCAAGCAAACAAAAACCTATTTTGGTTGCTCAATCTTTTTTTTTTTTTTTTTTTAAGATTTTATTTATTTATTTGAGAGAGAGAGAATGAGGCAGAGCACATGAGAGGGGGAGGGTCAGAGGGAGAAGCAGACTCCCTGCCGAGCAGGGAGCCCGATGTGGGACTCGATCCCGGGACTCGATCCCGGGACTCGATCCCGGGACTCCAGGATCATGACCTGAGCCGAAGGCAGTCGCTTAACCAACTGAGCCACCCAGGCGCCCCGGTTGCTCAGACAATCTTAAAATAACCAAAATACTTCTAGAATGAAGCTAGATTCCACAGCATCCATCAGGAATCACAACTGTAGGAAATGATGAATGACAATGTTCAAACATGCAAGCCTTTCAGATGCATCAGAATCACAAGCACGTGGCAAGGATCATGTGCCCAATTAAATGAATATTCTTGATACGTATTCACCAGCTCATAAACAGATGTTGACCCAGAGCAGACTGTCCTGATGACTCTGCTAGGAAGAAAGGCGTGACATCACTGGAGAACCTCAGGCATATGCTCAAGGTGACATAGGCGCACACACAGCCTAGGCTGTGATGGCTGAACTCTATGCTGACTGCCAAAGAAACCTGTCTTATGACCAACTCTCAGGGGGAATTCTCCCAGCCTGAGAATCACCTCTAACTCCTCTGCAGTTAAGGTTAAGGGGTCTCTTTGTGATCAGTGCGATGTTACGCTCCTCAAATGCATATTTGTGATACCTTTTCTTATATGTTTAGTCAAACACTTATTCATGAAAAATGGAAGGGAAATAGAATTTGTTTAAATTCAATTTCTAGGTGCAAGGCAACCTATATGGCTGTCTCCAATACTGAACCCCGCTTGTCATCAGTACCTCTCCCCACACAGTCCCCTCAAACTAGTCACACCCTCTGTGTTGCGCCCCCAACCTGTTACCAGCCCCAAACAATACTCCCCAAACTGTCAATGCCCTAAACAGATTCCCCCCGCCATTACCAACCACCAGAGACCCCTCTTCTGTCATTCATACCTCCAAAATTCCCCTCGTCACCGAGACCCCACTCCTGTTACCAGCTCCCGACAGCATCCCCGTCCCAGTCACCAAAACCCCTCAAAGACAGCCCTGTAGTGAACGTCATCATCCCCACTTCCCCTCCTTAGCCCCTCGCGGCGCCGTCTCCTGCCCCGCCCCCTGGCGCCGCGCCCCCGGCGAGCGGCGCCGGAAGCCCCGCCCCCGGCCGGTTGCTAGGCTCCGGCAGCCGGAAGTCCCGCCTGCCGTGTGGTCGCCGCCGCCGCCGCTGCTGCCGTCGTTGTTGTTGTGGTTGGTTCGCTGAACTCCGCGGCTCCGAGAGCCGGCTGCATCCCTTCCCCGCCGCCGCCATGAAGTGGATGTTCAAGGAGGACCACTCGTTGGGTAAGGGCTCCGTCAGGGGCCCGGTGGTGGGGGTCGGGGCGGCGGGTGGGCCCCCTCCCCCACCCGGGCCGCCCTGGGCTGTGCCGGGCGGGGCGGATGCCGCGCTCAGGCCTTGGGTCGCTGAGGCCCCGGAGCCCCGGGCGGCTGCCCACGGACCCTGTGCCGCCCTTCGCCCTTCTGCCGGAAGGCAGGGGCCGAGGGCCGAGGCCGCTGAGACGCCGGAACAAGGGCCCGGGGCGTGCGCAGGTCGCCGGGGGAGGTGGGCTGGGGTCCCCGGAACCGGGGGCCGGGCAGGCACGACCGTCAGCCGGGTCTGTGTCTCCCACAGAACACAGATGCGTGGAATCCGCGAAGATCCGAGCGAAATATCCCGACCGGGTTCCGGTGAGTGCACTCCCCGCCCCCTCACCTCGCTGTCACCCCGTCGTCTAGGACTTGTGATAGGGCCCCGGGCCATTCAACAGTTGACAAGTTGAGGTTACAGTAGCAAACAGGCCAGACTGGGTTAGGGGCCTTCCGGGGCCGTGGCGTGAGGGGCTTGAGCCGGTGCTGTTCAGGGTGCCTCAGTGCTGAATCTCCGGATCTAGGCCAGCGAGCTGTCTGCAGCCTCTGGGCTCCCTCGCCAATTATGTAAGGAAAGATGTTCTAGGACAGGGCAACAGGTCACTGCCACTTTTGGGAACAACGGTGGAGGGAGACTGTCACTTTGGTCTTAGAAGTGGTACTTTAGTCTCAGGACACTCATCTTTAACTTTGAGTCTCTATCTTTACTTGACTTCTAGCTCCCTTTCCTCACCCTGACCCTGTCATTCTTTCATGACCAACAAAATCTGAGAAGCCTCTGAGAACCCCTTCTCTCGTGGTTTCTCCTTAGTCAGTAATAAATATGATCTTATTATTTCTTCCACGGTAGGGGATAAAGTTTCTGTAATCCTTACTGATTTTTAAAGGGCATCCATGCCTGTCATTGTAGCTCTTTGAACAATTCCTTTGAGGAGGGGTCAGAGGGACACATTTGAAACCTAGTTCAGGGAGAAGCAACAGGCCAAATGAGGAGCTTGGTTCTTGGCTGGATGGGATTGCCACTCATTCCTATTAGTCCATCATTTCCTGTTTCTTGTGTTCCTTGGGATCTCACTTCCCCTGTAGTGTGAAGGCAGATCCATTCTGGGGTCCTGGAGTAATTGGCTGTAGATGAAACCCTCACCAGATATTCTCAGGCCTGCCCAGACAAAATGTTGAAAAGCTTTGTAGGAGGAGCTGTGTTTCTCTTACGCTTGCTGAGATCCAGGATGATAAACGTAACTGACCACAGAAAAGTACTTTCTGTTTCTGTATCATACATTTATGTCAGTTCTTAACCTCCAGAGTTAAGAGTTTGTGGTTTATTAAATCAGGGGCATATTTTCCAGTGTTGTGCAGTTTCCCACCCACCTCCTTGCCCACATACTATTCATCAGCTCCCTGACAGTGCAAGGCTAGAACAATGCAAGACCAGAGCCTCATGTTAGAAATCCAGTCTTGATCTCTCTTTGCTTTCCTAGGTGATTGTGGAAAAAGTCTCAGGCTCTCAGATTGTTGACATTGACAAACGGAAGTATCTGGTTCCATCTGACATCACTGTGGCTCAGTTCATGTGGATCATCAGGAAAAGGATCCAGCTTCCTTCTGAAAAGGCAATCTTCCTGTTTGTGGATAAGACAGTCCCACAGTCCAGGTGAGAGGTGTTTACTGGCATTGGCCATCTGCTCGGCTGTTTACAGAACTCTAAATTTTGGAGGTTAGAAAACTCTTAGAGGTCCTGACTGGAAATCTGGATTTTGTGCTCCCTGACATGAGGAGCTCAAGGAAAATAAGAAAGGGCTGTAGTACATGGGAATGTACTTTGGATCAAGAAGATAGAACAAGGTTGGACTTAAGAAAAAAAAAAAAGAAATCTAGCCTCAGACCCTCATGAATCCTTTAAAACAGCTGAGGATTTACTTTGGCTTAAGCCATCAGTAGAACTGAAGCCTAAAATGAGGTTTTCTTCAAATGACCCATGAAATAAGTCCTGTCATTCTCTACTGGGAGCTTGTGGGCCCTGCTGAGGCTCAGGTTCAATTAATCACCCTGCTGCTTGCTCTCCAAACTTAGTTCTGTGCCACTGTGCAAGTCTGTAGCTGCCTGATCCTCAGGTATGCCGAAATGGCTGCCGTCCAACAAAAGGCTCTGAGGTCCCTTCACAGACTTACTCCTCCCTGGTACCACCTGCTCCGACTGTCAGAGTAATTGCCCCCTTGCTCTAGCTGTTGTGCTGCCTGGAAGCATTCTTTGGGATAACTTGGGGCCTGAATCTCAAGGCAGGGGCATTACAATTCCCTTCTTCTGTGTATTTGATAGCCCAGCTTTAGTCCCCTGTGGAAAAAAGATGAACTGGCTCCTTCTAAATTCCTGGTCAGTCCTTTGCCATTACTGGTTGAGTACTAGCCGCTGAGCCAGATGCTAGTCTCTCTCTCCCGGAGTGTGAGTTCCTGGCTACCTTTGATCTTGGAGACTCAAACTAAGTCTCATTTGTTACCCCCCAAAAGTAGTACTTCTAAAACCTAAGGCTTTCAGAAATCCTGGGAACTAGCCCAGTGTGGCCAAAATACGTTCTCTTTGAAAATCCTTGAAAGCTCCAGAAAAGGTGTAAGCCAAATTCCAGTCCTTTTCCTTTGAAAGGTAGAGAGCTCTGGCTATTTTTTCTGCTTTCCCAATCTCCATCACCTCCGTTACCTGTGTTTGGCAGAGAAGCAGGTTAGGGGAGAAATGAAAGGTTCTGCCTGAGGAGATAGGCCTGGCCCTGGCTGCTGGGTGCCCTTGGTCTCCTTCAGCTATAGTTCGAGAAGCTGGGGTGTTGGCAGAGGCAGTCTTGCTGCCTATTGGGGCTCTTCCAGCTTTCCTTCCCAGGCCTCTAGGCATCATGGTGCTGGGTGCACTTTTCATTGCGGTAGGAAGCCCTGGGCGTCTGTGGTCACACTCAGCTTCTCTTAAGGTGGTGGGGAGGTAAATCTTCACTCATTCCACCTGCAGCTTCTGCAGAGTCTCGATGACCCCGTCTTTCCTCCTTCCTGGAGGTGGCTTCTTAGTGGCAGAAGTAGGGGACTAGGACCTGTGACATTGAATTTATTATCAGTTCTGAGCCTCTGATATTTCTTAAAGGAAATGAGCAGGCTTCTGGAGACATTGTTACTCTGGTGGCTCCATGTTAATCTAGCAATTAAAATGGCTGTAGATTAGCAACTGCCCCCTCCCTCCATTATCCCTGAGATATAAATAGAATTGGAAATGAAAAGTGATTCTCAGGGCAGCAGAGGCTGCTTCCTTTTCTCCCCCACTCCCATTTGCCTTTCCAGCCTGGTAAGAATCTGCCCTAAAGCAGATGACACCAGTGACCCAAGTCAGGATTTTCGAGAATCACTAACCAGGCTTCCTCTGCCCAGGCCTTTGGCCCCAGTTAATGGCTTTCTGTCCTACACTTAATGCAGCAGTTTGGTTTTATTAAGAAAAATTGTTTCTGGGCGCCTGGGTGGCTCAGTTGGTTAAGCGACTGCCTTCGGCTCAGGTCACGATCCTGGAGTCCCGGGATCGAGTCCCACGTCGGGCTCCCTGCTCGGCGGGGAGTCTGCTTCTCCCTCTGACCCTCCCCCCTCTCAGTTGCTCTCATTCTCTCTCTCTCAAATAAATAAATAAATAATCTTTAGGAAAAATTGTTTCTAAAACAAAAGTTGTGTGTGACATCATTGGGCTTTATGCAAATGATGATCACCTGATGGCAGCACACACAGAATTGCCTCAGGGTCTCCCGTGAAAGCTGGTGTGTGACTCAGCCCTGCCATCTCCTCCCCAAGGCACTTCAGCTGCAGCCTCTTCCTCAGCTCCTGCCAGCCCCCTTAGGGAAGTGTGGGGCCTCCCTTAACCTTCCACCAGTGCTTGCAGCCTTCAGAGAGTCGCTGGGGGGATTGGAGTTGGGAAAGGGTGAACCCAGGCCTGCAGGAGCCCTCGCCCATCCCATAACAGAGCTGCGAGAGGGTCACGTGCGAGGTGGGAGGCTGAGCAGAAGTGACTTCAGTTATTCTTGCCTTTGGGAGAGTGTTCTGGAACACAAACGATCATCTTGTAAAAATGTGATTGTTTAGAGTAGTGAGTATTAAATACTGATTCTAGAAATAGAGACCAAGGCAAGTCCCTGAGAGTTTTACTTCCTAAGTTCTTTGAGTTCTATTTTTTTTTCAAAGCAGGGCAGAGGGGGTAGGATCTCAACTTCCTTTTCCCATTTAGCGTTGGAAAGTTGAATTCTCTGCCTAGGTTCCTGCATCCAGAATCAGGCCAAAAACAAAAGAATTGTGCCTTGGTGCAGACAGAGCTCAAGAAAGATCAGTGTACAAGCTTCCCAGTCCTGGCATTAGAGGGGAGCCCAGACCTGGCAGTGGTATCTTATCTTTTAGTCTTTGTTTAGAACACAGACAAGTCTTGTTAATCCCCATTTAAAATAGAAACAGTAGTATATTAATAAATAAAATATCTCTAAGATGTGATAATTTGGGAATGTTACATTTGGAAACCAGTGTTAAGATTGTGGTGCTTAGTTGCTTCTTTGATTTTAAAGAGATACTAAGTAAAAGGAAGTTGTGAGATCTTACAGTCCATCCTTTATTTAGAAATGTGCTTAAATTAAGCACTTTTTTTTTTTT
>NC_138384.1:10681513-10704708 GCF_054177405.1 Leptonychotes weddellii | reverse complement strand
TTTTTTTTTTAAAGATTTTATTTATTTATTTGACACAGAGAGAGACAGTGAGGGAGGGAACACAAGCAGGGGGAGTGAGAGAGGGAGAAGCAGGCTTCCCGCCGAGCAGGGAGCCCGATGCGGGGCTCGATCCCAGGACCCTGAGATCATGACCTGAGCCGAAGGCAGTCGCTTAACCAACTGAGCCACCCAGGCGCCCCTTAAATTAAGCACTTTTGATCATTTCTAGGTAAATACCTCTTCAAGGGTTTATTCCAGCAGTAATGGAATAGGATTTATTTATATCAGAAAAATCTGACAAAAGGAATAGCCAGTAAATTTTAATTTTTTAGAATGTCGGGAGCCTTCATGGCTACAATACCTTTCACTTTGAGGTGGTTGCCTTTCCAAGGTCCACAGCAGTGGCCATTGTCCTCCCACCTTACCCCCTCCGTCCTCCCTGCTGGGAAAGAGAGAAATCCAGGTCCAGTGGAAGCACGTGGGCTCCAAAGCAGATGGGTGACCAGGTGTGTGCCCGTCAGTCCAGCCAATTCATGAGTCAGGCTGGAGCCCACAGCCTTCACGACCTGACCTTGGTCGGGGACCACGGGAAGGTTCTGCAGGGATTAGGCACCCACACAGTTCTGGGTTGGCCTCCCCCCAGTGCATGCGCTCTCGAGTAGCTGAAAGCCAACGTTCACCCTTGGCAGCACGGCCATTCCTGGAAGTGGACCCTTCTGAAAGGTGCTGTTACTATTGGCTGGTTTGTCTGAATGTGGGTGACACTGAATGGAGGGGTGAGTGACAGAGTTTCAGCAGTCAGTTTAGGTTCACTAGATTCAGTACGTCAGGGTCCCACCACACCTTGGATTGGCTCTGTGGCTTGAATCTGCCATTGGCTTTTCCCATTTCTTTGCACGCTTCTGGGAATGAGTGCATGTCTTAGCTGATGCCACAGCGGTGTGCTTTAGTATCAGGGTCTCGAGGTCATCCCTGGGTGTCTTCCTCCGCCAGTAACTTGGGCGGGACGCCTCGGACGTGCAAGTTGTCAGGCCATCCAGCAGGCCTGTGGCGCTTAGCCTGACAGGAGAGGCGCCGGTGTGCGTGAGGATCCTCGGGCATCCCAGCTGCCGCCTGCCCAGCGCCGTGTGGCTCGGGCCTCTGACCTCTTCTCAGAGGCTTGTGGAACTTGTCCTGAACTGACAGGCCAGCCCGCTGACTAGGGTTGCGTTTTGTCCCCCTGCATTTGCGTTTAACTCTTTAATGGGACTTAGTGTAAACCGTGTTTGTGGCCAGCTCTTTTTGGCTCCAGACCAAATTTTTCGGAGTTGGTCTGTGTGTGGCCTAATCCCGTAAGAGCTATTTTGAAATCATACTGTACAGATGTCTCAGTCTTCTTTCATGGCACTCAGTGACACTCAGAATCGCCCCTTCAGTCACAGGCTGCTGAATGAAAGGGTTCGGCTCCCAGCCTTGAGTATTGTCATTTTCCAAGTTCCTGCCCAAGGGCTGGCCTCAGTGTAAGGACCCAGTGCTGCTGCCAACTGAGTCAAGTTTCCACACGAGGCTGCGTGACAGAAAAGGAGAACAGCGAGAGGACTCTTATAGTCATAGCACACCCAGCCGGTTGTCACATTACAGGATGTGAAGGAAAGAGCCCTGTGACATGGAGCCTGGTGGCAGCCTTCCTCGGGCATCTTTTACAAATGTAGAATCTCAGGCCCAACTCTGACCTCTTGAATCCAGAGAGGCACTGGGACCAGACGTGCAAGTGATTTCGGATGTGCGTGCGTGTGTGTGTGCGCATGTGTGTGCATGCGTGTGTGTGAGTGACCAGCAGTTTTTAAGTTTTTAAATTATTTTTTGAATTTTTTTAAAGATTTTTATATATCTGGACAGAGACATAGCAAAAGAGGGAACACAAGCAGGGGGAGTGGGAGAGGGAGAAGCAGGCTTCCCGCTGAGCAGGGAGCCCGATGTGGGGCTCGATCCCAGGACCCTGGGATCATGACCTGAGCCGAAGGCAGACGCTTAACGACTGAGCCACCCAGGCGCCCCTACAAGCACTGTTTGGGGAGATCTGTGCAGAAGGTACGAGATCCTGACGTTAGGGCAGTAGGACAGTATTCCACTTGGAGGCGGCAAGGCTTAGTGCTAAGCATGTGTCCTAGCTTTGTGATCTGGAGTGAATCATTTAACTACTCCGTGTCTCACTATTATTGCCTCACTTTTATTATTATCCATAAACTGTGGATTGTGATCCTTGTGAGGTTATGTTGCCTCAAAGACTGCCGTGAGGATAAAAAGAATGAATATAAACACACTTAGAACAGTGCTTGGCACGTAAGTGCTATTGTAATTAGGAGTTTTATGATCACCCTCTATAGCTGCTGGGGCACTGGTTAAACAAATTTATAAACCTAGGTTTTACTGAAAAGACGATGCAGTCTAAAGACAGGATTGAGAGCCACATGATGATGGGCCTCCGCTCGCAGTCTCACCTGCCTTAGGCAGTGGGGGCTCCAGTGGCCGTTGTTCACTGCAGGCCAAGTCTGGGGGGGACCACCAGTGTTTATGTAGTTCCTCAAGTATGTCTTTTCCTTTTTTTTTTTTTTTTAAGATTTTATTTATTTATTTGAGAGAGAGGGAGAGAGAATATGAAGCAGACTCCCCAGTGAGCACAGAGCCCAACGTGGGGCTCAATCCCGTGATCGTGCGAGCACAGCCTGAGCTGAAACCAAGAGTCAGACGCTCAACCAACTGAGCCACTCAGGCGCCCCTCCTCACGTATTTCTAATTCAGCAGTGGGATTTGGAGTATTTGCACTGGGGCTTCTCACCTGTTAGGAACGGAGCGCATTTAGTGTATCAGATGGAACCAGCCCTGACATTGGAATCAAGGAGTGGCTGCCTTTGAATTGCACAGTGCCTTTTACTTCTGCCTCTAAATCCCTCTGGTAATGGTCGTGGGGAGATGGTAGGACAGGTCCTCATCAAGGTCATCCTGGACATGTGGACGAAGTGGGGCTAGGAGAGTTGTGCAATAGCTGTAGCTGTTTTCCCTGCCGCCTCATCCCGAGGCATCTCTGAGAAAAGCGCAATCGATTCCTCGGGGCATTCCCAGCCAGGGGGGTAAAGGTCTTTTTGAGAGATGCAGCTCCGTGTCAGGCCTTTGGCTAGTTGCTGGCTCCTCATCCACTTCTAATCACAGGGCTCTTAAAGATAAGCATCTCAAACAAACAAACAAACAAATAAGACAGATGGGGTTGCCTAACTGGCTTAGTCAGTAGAGCGTGCAAATCTTGATCTCAGGGTCCCGAGTTCAAGCCTCACTTTGCCTATTTAAAATAAGAAAAAAGAAAAGAAAATGCATTAAAAAGACAAGCCCCTATCTCCCTCTGGCAGAGAGACTGTTTCTCCACCTAGCTGCACCTGGAATCATTCTGGGCATTTTTAAAACCTACTGATGCCTGGATCCTACCTCCGGAGATTCTGATGTAATTGGCCTGGGGTGGGGCTTGAGCCTGGAGATGTCTTAAAGCTCCCGTGTGATTCTGTTGTATAGCTGAGGTTGAGACCCCCGCTCTAGGGGGCCTCATGCGGGGGTTCCTCCCTCTACCCACTGTCCCTCAAGTCCTCACATGCTCCAGGGCAGTGCTGTTGAGAAGTGGCACTGGAGCCACATTTGTAATTTAAAATGTTCTAGTACATTAAAAAGGAAACAGGTGAAGTGAATTTTAGTAATATATTTTATGTATCCAGTATATCCAAAATGTCATTTCAATATGTAATAGAAATTGAGGTTTTTACATCCTTTATTACATAGCAGGCTTGAAATCTTGTGTGTGTTTCACACTTAAAACACATCCCAGTTCAGATGAGCCTCATTTGACGCGCTGCCTGTAGCCAGCGGCTACGGTCCTGGACAAACTGTAGGACGTTTCTCTCATAGCAGAAATAGCACGAGTCCTTACGTTTCACATTCCAGGTTAAGAGCTCGGGAGCACCGTGTTACGTACCAGATGCTAACGACAGGTCATTTGTATTCGTACTCATCCACCCCCATGTTGTTACTTAAGAATTCTCATGGGCCCAGGCTGCCCACCGGGCCAAGCCGGCAGCTGGGCAGGAAGAAGAGGAAAGGGAAATATTTGCCCCCTTTATACTTGCGGCCCATATCCCTGTTACATGGAGGTCCCACGCATCACGCTGGGAGAACGCTGGCAGAGTGGGCCAGGCCCGGTTGCACCTGCGTGAGGCCCCAGGCCCCTCTGTCGCCCCGTGGCCCTTGTTGTACTGAGTCCTGCATGGAAGCACCGGTTGTGGCCTGGGCAGCTGGTGACCTCTGCTGTCTTCGGCTGGCTCTCGTTGACCCCACACGTGGGGTCACACTGATGTTTAGCCCATGTCTGTACCTCCTGCCCCTCTCTCGTACAGTCACATGGCCAGAGCTCACCCAGGGTGCCCGTGACACTGGGCTTACCTTTGGACCCCGTACAGCTCAGATCCATGGCAGAGAACTGGATTAGGTCTTGTGCTGCAGTCTGCCTTACGGCGTAGGGAAAAGCAGCTTTCCCACCCACACACGTTTAGTTTGAGCACTGTCTATTTCTGGAGGGTTCTTAGGAGCATTGGGCAGGGTTTCTTTGGATCCCAGATACAGTCTGAGAGCTTTTTGCATTACATGTGGGAAAATAATTTTTCTTTGATGGCACGGATACCGATCGCTGGGGCACAGGGTTTTTTGGTGGAGGAGCTTCCACAAGATTGAACCCACTTATATTTATCCTGTTAGGTACAGATTATAAACCTTCACATAAGCCTGTAGGAGAAGCAAGCCCCATGTAGTCTTCTTTACCTTGGTCCTCCACCCACGCAGGGATGGGCCTCTTAGGCTCTTAATTTTGCTTAGGTTTTTTTCTCTTGCCCTTGGCCTCCAGAAAGAAACAGGTACTACCCAGGCAAGCCCACTGGCCTCTGAAGGAATAATTTGAATAATTTGGTGTGAGGGTGCGGCTAATGGCCTTCCCTCGGGGCAGGACGACAGAGCTTTGATTCTAGTCTTATTTACTGATTGCCAGAGGCCTAATTTAATCTTTTTTTTTTTTAAAGATTTTTTTTTTTTTTTTTTTTGACAGAGATAGAGAGGGAGAGCACAAGCAGGTGGAGTGGCAGGCAGAGGGAGAGGGAGAAGCAGGCTCCCCGCTGAGGAAGGAGCCCGATGCGGGGCTCAATCCCAGGATCCCAGGATCATGACCCGAGCAGCCGCTTAACCGACTGAGCCACCCAGGCGCCCCGAGGCCTAATTTAATCTTAATCTTTCATGGCTCCATTTCCCTTCTGTAACACAGGATTGTTGGCACACAGCAGTGCGGAGATTGGAATTACTTTCATTTTCATGATCTGCCACCCACAGAATGGCAGAGTAGCTGGTTCAAGCAGTCACGTCCCTTATCCCCAGATCAGCTTTCTTCGAACACCTGGACTCAGTGACCAAACCCAATTCTCAATGTTGTTTTTTCTTTTCTTTCAAGCCTAACTATGGGACAGCTTTACGAGAAGGAAAAAGATGAAGATGGATTCTTGTATGTGGCCTACAGTGGAGAGAACACTTTTGGCTTCTGAGGGCCAGCGCTGGGCTAGGTGCACCGTTCCCGCTTGTGTATCTTGTAAATAGCCGGCCGTTTTCAGTTCCCAGACCTCTTCACATAGACCTAATTAGTGCATTTGTAACTGGATTTATTTCTTAATATATTGGAAGGTTTTGTTTCCTTAGATTAGTAAATTATCATACAGAGTTTTATTTTGAGTTTTCCTTCTTGTGCACTGTCCTCATGCCTGTACTCTCCAGGGAACTTGTTCTCTGAGGATCATTATTTAATGAAGATATTTCCGTATTAAAGTGAGGTAGGTGGGGTATTAAAGTGAAAGGGAGGGAGGTGATGCATTTCTTCTGGATTATGTTTGAAGTGTTAAAGATGGCTAAGTATTAAAAGCACCCAAATTAAGTCCTTAGCAATCAAGACACTTGCTTCACTAGATTTTGCCAACTGCCAATCATGTTGGACTGAGCTAATCTGTTCCTCTTTCTGAAACTATTAAAGTAAATAATTAACAATAAAACTTCCTCTTATAAAGGCATTGCAGTGTGACCATGTCCTTTATTTACTTGCTTGCAGAAAGGTCAGAGCAGTGGTTCGGCGTCTGCTAGGCCAGCAGGAGGGTTTGTGGGGCCCCTGGCTGCAGAGCCTGGGACGGGCTTTTGTTTTGATGGTTAATATATCCACATGGTTCAGATAAAAGATTTTAAAAAGGGAGACCTTGAGAGGTCCTCCCACTACTGTTTCCTGACTCCCTAACCTTCCGCCTTACGGGAAACTGCTTTAACTAGTATCTTGTTTCTTTCTGGTATTTATTTTTGGAAGTATAATTAAATATAAATATATGTCCTTATTTCCTTTTTTTCCTCTACAAAAGAAAACATTATATATATTTGTGTGTTGCTTTTTTTTCATTTAACAGTATAGCCTGCTGACCTTTCTGTATCAGTTCATAGGGAGCCTTTTAGTTCCTTTTTACAGCTAAATGGTACTGCGTCGTGTGAATGCCGTTATTACTTTACCTAGTTCCTAGGCCCCTATTAATGGCATTTGGGTTATTTGCAGCCTTTCACCGCTACACACAGTGTTGGGATGGTAACTGTACACACACGGCCTCTTACGTGCCCCTGCACTCTTCATGGGGCTGCTCTCCAAGCCCTCTCCCTAGAAATCACAATTAGATTTTCCCATGCCCATGAGTTTCATGGTTTCTCACAAATGAGTGTAAATATGTAGGCTTGCCAGAACACAAATGCATCTAAGAGGAAAGCTTAGTTAACTTTCCCAAATCTTCCTTGGATAGCCAGTGTTGGATGCTAGAGCCCTACGTAAATAATCAGGATAAAGAAACTAGGTATCATCCCGCGATCTAGGAACATGTAGTTAAAATGACTGCCTTAAACTGTCTACTGGGGAAGAAACAAAGATCTTCAGCTTTGTCTTCCCCAAATTACAGAAGCAACCCGTCAAAGCTGTCTACTGAGGTCAGCTTCCCAGTTGGGACCAGAGGAATCATTGGTCATTAAGCACTGTGTTGGTCTTTCCCAAACCTGACCCGACAGAGTCAGCGGTCTCTTTGCTGGTGGTTTTGGACTATAAGCAGATACAAGCTGACCCCTGAGTGAGCACGGGAAAGGGAAGGAACAAGTTCTGTGTTGAAGGGAATCTTGTTTGTGGTGACGTACACCCAACTCAAACTTTAGAGCTTAAGCTCTAAAGAGGCAATTTATTATTTGAGTTACTGTACAGGGAAAGTTCACTGGCTTCAGACAGCTCGAACCAGAGATCAAATGATAACATCAAAACTCTTTCCTCTTGGTTTTGTTTCCCTCTGTGTTGACTCCGTTCTCAGGCAGATTCCTCTCATGTGATGGCAGAGTGGTCCCATCAGCTTAGCAAATCCAGTGGAAGAGCATTCTGAGGACAATGTTAAAAGTCCCCTGGAGGGCTCTGGCTTCACTTGAATTACCAGATAGCCCCTCACCCTTCCTGCCTGAGGCAGGGACTGGCTGGGAAGGAATGGTTAAAACCCTCAACAGTATAAACAGGATAGGATTATAGAGAAATGGGGGAGGGATAGCTTTCCAAAGGCATTTTGATCTGTTTCTGTTTACAACCACAAACTCACAAATGAAACTGAACAGAAATAGTAGAGGGAAGGAAAAAAAAAGCAAGGGTCACTGAAGCCAGCTGTGTTTGTTTTTTTTTTTTCCTTTTAAAAGTAATTTATAGGGGTGTCTGGCTGGCTCATTTGGTAGAGCATGTAACTCTTGATCTCCGGGTCACTGAGTTTGAGATTTTTTAATTAAAAAATAAATTTGAAAAAGTAATTTATAGTTTTTATCGAACACTCGTTGGATGTCAGATGATTTATATATATTATTACGATTAGTTTTCAAAAGACACCCATGAGATACAGGCAGTGTAATTCTCATAGCTCATCGCTACCAAGTGACGGCTGAGACACCAGACGTGAGATTGAAGAGGAAAGACAGCTGGCGGTGTGAGATTATGTTATGATGTCTGTTTTTTCTATTTACAGTGTTTTCACACTGCTGGACACTGAGGCACAAACAGAAATAAAACATTACCCTGTCCTCCAGATGCTTACAGTATTATTTGCTTACCTGCACACAAGCAAATAATTACAAAGTGGTATTAGAAACTATTCTTGGAAAAGAAGAGGGAGTAGCTGTTATCTATAAAAAAAAAACCATTGAGGAAAGCAGCCTTATTTGTAATTCCAACAAAAATGGATTTGTCAATCTTGCCCTTAAAATGTAGCATCTGAACAAAGGACTGAAAAGTTTAAAAAAAAAAAAGAGCATCTAGTTTCCCCCAACTCTAGTCCTTAAAAGACAGTAGCAAGATTTTACAGATGAATTTTATCAAACTAGGTAAGGAATCCTTAACCTTTTTTAAACTTTCAGATATTAGAAAAGGAATAATTACAAATTCATTTTGACACTGAAAATCCCAATGCCAAAACTTCCTAAGAGAAAAATGACAGACTAATCTCATTTATCAACACAGAAAAATCTTAAATAAAATACCAGTAAATAAAATTTAGCAGTGTACTAAAACAGTCATGACCAGGGTGTCTGGGTGGTTCAGCTGGTTAAGCATCTGCCTTCGGCTCAGGTCATGATCCTGGAGTTGTGGGATAGAGCCCTGCATCAGGCTCCCCGCTCAGCAGGGAGTCTGCTGCTCTCTCTGACCCTACCCCCTCTTTTTTTTTTCTTTTTAAACCTTTGTTTTAAAAGATTTTATTTATTTGTCAGAGAGAGAGAGGAAGAGAGAGACAGCACAAGCAGGGGGAGCGGCAGGCAGAGGGAGAAGCAGGGTCCCTGCTGAGCAGGGAGCCAGATGTGGGACTCGATCCCAGGACCCTGGGATCATGACCTCAGCTGAAGGCAGACGCTTAACCAATTGAGCCACCCAGGTGTCCCAGACCCTAACCCGTCTTGTGCTCTGTCACCCACTCCTTCTCAAATCAATCAATCATGACCTGGTAGAACTTAGCTCAAGAATGGGTCATATAGGGGCGCCTGGGTGGCTCAGTCGTTAAGCGTCTGCCTTCGGCTCAGGTCATGATCCCAGGGTCCTGGGATCGAGCCCCGCATCGGGCTCCCTGCTCAGTGGGGAGCCTGCTTCTCCCTCTACCTGCCTCTCCCCCTGCTTGTGTTCCCTCTCTTGCTGTGTCTCTCTCTGTCAAATAAATAAAATCTTTAAAAAAAAAAAAATGGGTCATATAGTCCATCATTATGTCTACTAATAAAATATACCAAATTAATAATTAAAGGAGAAAAACTATAGGATTATCTCATAGATGAAGAAAAAACACCTGAAATAAAACCCACTCATAATTTTTTAAAAACCTCTTAGCAAATTAAGAAGGGCACTTCTTTAACTTGATAAAGAGAATTCATAAAAAAATCTAGAGCAAATATTATTTAAAGCTATGATAAATAAGGCAGTGTGGTGCTGATATTGGGATAGACAAATACACTAATGGAACAGAACCCAGAAGCAGATCTGTATATAAAACATATATCATAGGTGGCATGACAAATCAGTAGGAAAATGAACCAGTCAACACATATAAATGGTACTGTGAAGTCGGAAGGGTGAACTTCGTGGTATGTGAACTCTATCTTAGTATCCTCAATTAAAGCTGTTAAAAAAAGTCTATCACTGCTTCTACTCAACAGTGTCCTGGCATAAAGCCAATACAGTAAGAGAGGAAGAGTAAATGAGAGGCATAAAAATGAGACAGGAAGACTAAATTGTTCTTATATATAGACAGTGATAGTCTACACAGAAAAATCCAAGAGAATCTGTAAAACTTAGAACAAATAAAGTTCAGCACGGTTGCTGGATACCAGAGGAGTTACAAATATGGATGTTGTTTCTACATACCAGCTGTAACCAATTAGGGAATATAATAGGAAAAAAGATCTCCTTCTCAATAGGAGCAAAAATCTGTAAGCGCATAGGAATAAATTTAATATGATAATATGCAAGACCTTCATGGAGAAAATGATGAAACATTATTGAAGGACATGAAAGAAGGCCTAAATAAAAGGAGAGATACACTAATATACCATATTCGAGGATGAGAACACCCAATATTGAAAAGCTGTATATTGCCCCAGATTAATCTATAATGCAATTCCAATAAAAATCCCAACCAGTTTTATTTTGTTTTGTTTTGTGGAATCCAACAACTGATGCTACATCCAGCTAGAAGAGCAAAAGGCCAAGAATAACCAAGAAATGCTAAGAAAAACAAGCTGGGGAGACTTATCTTAGCAGTAGTTAACTAATTAAGACTGCACCATATGGCATAGAGATAGACAAATAAACCAGGAAACACAACAGAAACCCAGAAACAGACCAATGTTTAAAATATAACAGTGATAGCATGAAAATCAAAAGGGAAATGATGAAGTAGTTAATCTCTGATTCTATAATTGGCTATATATATGGAAAAAATAGATCCTGGGGCATCTGGCTGGATCAGTCGGAAGAGCGTGTGACTCTTAAATCTTGGGGTTGTCCGTTCAAGCTCCATGTTGGGTATGGAGATTACTTAATATTAAAAAAGAAATAGATCCCCACATTTTAACATGCATAAAATAACTTCAAGATAAAGATCTAAATGTGGAAAAGCAAAACTTTAAAATCTAGAAATTTAGAGTATATATGACCTTGGAATAGGTAGGGAGTTCTTAGACAAGATACAAAAATACAATAGGGGTGCCTGGGTGGCTCAGTCCATTTTAAGCATCTGTCTTTGTCTCAGGTCATGATCCCAGGGTCCTGGCATCGAGCCCCACTTCGGGCTCCCTGCTCAGAGGGAAGTCTGCTTCTCCCTCTCCCTCTGCCTCTCTGCCCCTCCCCCCATCACCTCCCATGCTTTCTCTCTCTCTCTCTATCAAATAAATAAAATCTTAAAAAAAATACAAAAAGGAAAAAAAATTGATTAATTTTTTTTTTTTAAGATTTTATTTATTTATTTGACAGAGAGAGACACAGCAAGAGAGAGAACACAAGCAGGGGGAGTGGGAGAGGGAGAAGCAGGCCTCCCGCCGATCAGGGAGCCCGATGCGGGGCTCGATCCCAGGACTCTGAGATCATGACCTGGGCCGAAGGCAGACGCTTAACGACTGAGTCACCCAGGTGCCCCGATACACATTTTTTAAAAAGATTTTATTTATTTGAGAGAGAGAGAGAGAGAGAGAGCATGGGGGCGGGGAGGGTCAGAGGGAGAAGCAGACTCCCCGCTGAGCAGGGAGCCTGATGTGGACTCTATCCTGGGACTCTGGGATCATGATCTATGCCGAAGGCAGACGGTTAACTGACTGAACCACCCAGGCACCCACAACAGATATAAATTAAAGAATTCATATCCAGAATAAATAAAGAACTCTTCCAATTATTAAGATATAACAGCCCAACAGAACAACGGGCAAAGGAGAACAACAGAAAATTCTTAACATTACTCAAGGCCACTGTATTATGTTGCACGTTGCACCAACTCCAGAGTGTGCTTTTCATACAATGTGAATAGTGCCCCCTAGATTTGCTCAGTGCACAAGCTCTACACTAAAAGATACAATCTTACACTATATGGTTGATGGCCCTGTGAAAATGCAAAGGAAAGTAAACTATGGGATACCATTTCACATTCATCAAATTGGCCAAATTAAGTTGTAACATTTAAAAATGGTAGGGAAGGGGCACCTGGGTGGCTCAGTTGGTGAAGCGTTTGACTCCTGATCTCAGCTCAGGTCTTGATCTTGGGGTCATGAGTTCAAGCCCCATGATGGGCTCCACACCAGGCGTGGAGCCTACTTTAAAAAAAAATGGTAGTGGGGTGCCTGGGTGACTCAGTTAAGTGTCTGCCTTCGGCTGAGGTCATGATCCCAGGGTCCTGGGATCGAGCCCCGCATCAGGCTCCCTGCTCCGCGGGAAGCCTGCTTCTCCCTCTCCTGCTCCCCCTGCTTGTGTTCCCTCTCTCACTGTGTCTCTCTCTCTAATAAATAAATAAATAAAATCTTTAAAAAAAATGGTAGGGAAGATGTGAAATATCTGGAATTCTCATAAACGGTACCATCACATTGGAAAGCAATTTCACAATATCCAGTAAAATTAAAAATGCAGATAACCCATGACCTAGTAAATTCCATGTCTAGGTATATATCCTAGAAATATCCCCACCCATGTACAAGAGACATATCCAAGAATGATCACTGCACCCTTGTTTGCCTCAGCAAAAAATCGGAAACCAGCTAAATGTTCACCAACAGGAGAATGGAGGGGTAACGTGGTATATTCCTACAAAGGAATACTCTACAGCAGCTAAAAAGAATGCACTAGAGGTAGGTATGGCAACATAAATAAATCTCCAAAATGGTGCTTAGGAAGGAAAAAAGCAAGATGCAGAAATATATTCAGCATGTTATCATTTAAAATTTAAAAACATGGGGGGCTCCTGGCTGGCTCAGTCGGTGGAGCGTGCGACTCTCAATCTCATGATCGTGAGTTCGAGCCCCACGTTGGGTGTAGTTTACTTAAAAAAAAAAAAAATCTTTAAAAAATGTAAAAACATGCAAAATAATCGTATGTATTGCTTAAGGATGCAAACTTATGTAATAAAAGTATAAACCATGTCATTGAGGATGGTGACTAACAGAGGGAGGGGAATAGTATCAGGGAGGCCGGGGAGGGGGGTGGTGGTGGTAAATGTTGGGTTTCAAACACAACTAGTCCTGTTTTATTTCTCCAGAAAATAAAAGCTTGAAGCAAATGCAGCAAAATGTTTACTGTTAACTGTATGGTGGGTGTTACTCCTTTTATTGTTATGTGTGAAATATTTCCTAACTTTTTGTTTCTAAGTTACATCTGCAAGAACAGAGACTGGGTCCTTCCCAAAGAAGAACATACAGGTGCCTCCGTTTCTCGCTTCCCTTTCTTTCCTCCGCCCAGGAGAGGCCAGCTCCTACTTCTCTGGCCCTGCACTTGCTGAGGATGCCAAAAATAACCTTGTCCCCCCCAGTGGGGGAGGAGGCAGGGAACAAGGTTCTTAGTTCCTGCCTTCCTTGTCTCTCTTTTCTAGTATAGTCTACCCTTTAGATTACTCCCTTGAAGCTCCTGTCTTCCCTCTGGCCTCCCAGCCACACTCCTTCCCTGTGCTTCTCTACTTGCTCCTAAGCTCTCCAGGGCCTCCAGGGCTCCATCCACACCCCCCTTCTCTTCTCATTCCACCCACATTCCCTCTGGATGATTTTACCCTAACTCAAGTCCTCAAGGACTTCCTGGAAATAGATGCCCCCCCCGCAAATCTCTATCTGCAGCCCATCTCTCCTGACCCCCAAATCAGCCCCTGCAAATACCGCCCCCCTGCCCGGTCCTTATCCCAAGCTAGTACAGAAATCCTAAACTCTGAAACTGAGCCCTGTGTCCCTGGCCTGCAGCTCCTCTCCCCGGGTCCCCTTTCCTGATACATGGCGCCACATTCCGTCCTGTCACCCAGCAGTGACCTGGGAGCATCCTCATTACTCCCTCCTCCTCATTCCCTACCTGCAACCAGCCCATCAGCCTCGCCAGTCCCCTCCTATGGCTCCTAACACAAGCATTGTCTGGGCCTCATCATTTCTCTTTGAATTACTCCAGTAACCCCCCCAACTGTGATCTCTCCGCCACCACCCCTGCCCCTGCCGTTCCAGCCTCCCTGCCGCAGAGGAGAGCGATCCTGCTAAAATGCATTTTCCAGCCCAACACCCTTTTCTCTTAATCCCTGAATGGCGGAGTCATCCGGAGAAAACTGTTCTCCTTCTTGGGATGTACAAAGTCCTCCCTGACTTGCCCAAGTTCCTCTCTAGCCCCTCATACTCTGCCAGGCTCGCTGTGCCTTGCTCTCTACTCTGGCCCGTGTATATGGTGATTTGGGCCCAAATATCCTCTCAAACTGTTCCGCACATACCACCATTTCTCTTTGCTCGCTAACCCGTAATCCTTCCTTCTGCTTTTGCCTCTTTGCTCAAGCGAACCTGGGTCTGTGAGATCTTCCCGCGCCCCTGTCCCAGGTGGGGTGTTTGACCTTGATCAGAGCCACCCTCACACTGTGCTGTTCCACTGTGAAGGCACTTGCCCGTCTTCCCTATCAGACAAGGAGCAATGAGAGGACTGTCCCCTATCCCTGAACCTCAGGTGCATAGCATAATGCCTGGCAAAGTGATGGTGTTCAGAAGGCATATGACTGGTCGACCTGGGGCTGAGAGCCTGCTTAAGCGGGAATGCATCTTAACTGTTCGCAGTGGCTGAAACACACTGTGGCTACATGGAGGGCATGGGGCAGTTCTGGGCACCCAGGCACCAGTCCCAAAGGTGGACTGAGGATCTCCAAGGAGAATTTGGAAGGAAGCTGTATCAATTTTCTTTTCTTTCTTTCTTTTTTTTTTTTTAGAGAGTGACCGGAGGGGAGAGGGAGAGGGAGAATCTTAGGCAGACTCCAGACCCCATTGCGGAGCCCTGACGCGGGGCTCCATCTCACAACCCTGAGATCACGACCTGAGCCAGAATCAAGAGTCAGACGCTTAACCAACTGAGCTGCCCAGGCGCCCAGGCTGTTATCAATTTTCTTAATCTCAAAAGACTTGCTCTTCATTAGACCAAAGTTTAGAACACTTTAAAAAGTGCATTTGGTTCCCCTTTTCATCTTTATTTCCTTAGGGAGGAAAACACCAATCCTGGTGGTTGACTCAGGGAGGCAAAGCCACAGGAGTTAGGTGGGAGGATCTACATAGGCCTCTGTGATCAACAGCTTTGCTTCCTCGCCCCCTGTGCAGCTGGAGATGGGCTGCGGCTTCCAGAGGTGGGAATGACGCAGGCAAGCGAACGTGCCAATGCCTGGGATGCAGCAGGAGGCCCCACAAACACTGGCCCAGTAGGCTTCTCCTAGGGACAGTCTCCCGTGTTGATTAGCAAACGCCCTGGGAATCAGGATCAGCAAACTCAAGAGTCACTTATGAGCTGAAATACCAAGGCTGGCATTCTCTGTGTGCCAGGCAGGCAGCCCTCCCCACACCCGTGTTATCCGTGATCTCATCTTCTCCCTGCGACCCTCCAGACGGCGGGAGTGGCGCCCTCATTTCAAAAGTGAGGACGTGGACACTCTGCGAATGTACTGACCTATCCGAGATCACACCACCGGTACATCCTGGAGCCACAGTTCCGACTCAGGCTGATGGCCAAAATCCATCCTTGTTCTGCTAGACCAGAGAATACGCACCAAAGGCCTGTGTCTCTACGTGGCCCCCAGACATGTATGTAACAATCCAACTTTCCTGCTTCTCCTGAAAAAGTTCTTAAGATCTGACGACAATCAGTTGGAACAAAATAATGGCTCCTCACTGGACAAGGAATACACTTCTCAGGTCACTCTACCTACTTTCCTTAAGTTTTCTACTCCTAGAAATACTTGGGTTTGCAACCCCTGCGCCATAGTTTCTGCACCATCCTTTATTTTAGAACAGAATTCCTCCAAAGCGCATGCAGGCAACATACTAACCCATGTGGGCCTTCATCTTTCGTGAAGGACGCCAAGAGGTGGGAGGCACCGTCTGGCCGGCCCGTGTCAGCGCAGGTGAGTGGGCGCTGTCGTCCGGAGGCTGGTTGAGACCGTGCTGCCGCTCTGTCGCCCCGAAGCCTTGATTCTCCCGCTGCCAGCCGGTCTCTCCACCTGGCAGTTATGGATGGGCTGACAGAAGGGTGTTCACAATGGCGCTGGATAAACGAAGAACAAAAAGTATGGCATGAAAATATCAGCTAAGGGGCGCCTGGCTGGCTCAGTCGGTGGAGCATGGGACTCTTGATCTCAGGGTTGTGAGTTCGAGTCCCGTGTTGGTCTTAGAGATTTGAAATTTTTAAAAAATTATGTAAAAAAAAAAGAAAAAGGAAATACCAGCTGAAAAGGTACTCACTGGAGGTCAAAATAGTCCACGGTCGCAGCAATAAAAAAGGAATTGGGTGAAATCTTGGCGGCGATGAGGGAACATACCTCGAGAAGAGCTCTTTTGTCTCAATTAACAGAATCTAATTCAACCAAGACAGGGTGAACTGGATTGAGCATGCACCTATTGTTGAGCAAAGCTTGGGGTGCCCACAGCAGAACTTCTCAGAGATCTCCTGAGGTTGCACAGAAAGGTCTTGTTGTTGAACTGAAGGAAGATGCTGGGAATGGGCTCTGTTATCCTGCTCTGTTGACAGGTTGCTTTCATCACGAAGGGGCCCACCAT
Source organism: Leptonychotes weddellii (assembly GCF_054177405.1). Taxonomy (NCBI): domain Eukaryota; kingdom Metazoa; phylum Chordata; class Mammalia; order Carnivora; family Phocidae; genus Leptonychotes; species Leptonychotes weddellii. The sequence continues at coordinate 10,688,328 of NC_138384.1, read as the reverse complement.
ACCTCTCCCCATGGAGACATTGCTGGGTTTCAATGCGCTTTTCATTCTCTTGGCTGCCTGAGCAAATAGCCATCACTGTTTCCATTGTGAGCTCTTCTCCTCTTGGAGCCAAGCCCAAGTTCAGGGAACATGTGCTTGAGACCAACATTTGGCAGCCTGGGTCCCCACTGGGAGTGACTCTCTGTCTTTGCCTTTTTCCTCTTAAGATACTTTGCTGAATTTGGAGATTGGAACGCAGTGCTGAACATGCTTAGTGCTAAAAGCTGGTTTCTACCCCCTGCTGGCTCACTCGTATAAGGGACAAAAAAATCCACACCCAAATTCAGAACCCAAGTTACTAGCTACGACAAGAATTATTTCCATCTCTCTTATCACCACATGACTGAGGCCATATGTATCTCAAAGCATCAATGGACTCAGGTTCCTGGAGAAAATTTCTCTTTGCATTACTGACCCAATTAAGGATTTTTATGAGAAATCCTACATCACCGTTGAAAAAACCAAGCATCCTAATTGCTGGGACTTCATTTGGTAGAACAGGTGACAGGTTAGAAGTCAGATTACTTTCCCCACATCTGCATATCAAGTAGGGGCAGAGTTGGTACTAGAACATAATTACTTGAATATCCTGATCAGTTTATTCTACAATACCAAATAATAGGACTAGGGTTTGTTTGTTCTTACATTTTTAAGTTGAGGTATAATGACATACAATAGAATGCAGAGATCTTCAGTGTAGAGTTTAATAAATTTTGACAAATGTTTACACCCATGTAATCAACACTTCCATCAAAACAAGACTATTTCCATAATCCTGGAAGTCCCCTTAGGCCTTTTCGCACTCAACCCCCAACCCCCATTCCCCACCAGGCAACAACTACTCTTTGATTTCTATCCCCCTAGATCAGTTTTGGGGCCCCGATTTTAAGAACTAAAAATTGAACGCATGCAACCTTGCCTGCAGCCGTGAAGTGTGTCTCTGCAGATTTTCCTCCCTTTTTTGGACCACAAGTACCACTTAAGATTTGTTTTGGATCCATCTGGACAGCCTTTCAGGAAGTCAGTCTTAACCCCAGTACAGACACATTTAGGTTTAAAGGGATTTACGTTTTACAAGACTTGAAGGCCAACTTCCTCAGCAGGTGGTACAAAAAGAACGCTTCTTTCTGGAAAATCAAGTTTTCTTCAACATATCTGCTTTCTTGGCTCTTTCTGTGTCCCACCTCTCCTTCAGGATAGCTGCCTTTGCATCTATGGGAAGAACTGCGCCAGCCCTTGCGAGCGAGCACATGTACGCTATCTTTCGACTGAGAAGCTGCTTCCTAGCTCCCGTCACCTTCCTGCTGTGCGGGGCCTCCTCTTCCCAGCTCATCTGGCTTCCCGACTCAGCATTCCAAGAGGACAGGCATAGTTGAAAATCTAACGGTGTCCTCAGCCCCTTAAAGGAAACTGGGTTTTAGAAACTGGAAAAGTTGGGCGAAGGCTTGCTCGGAACACTGTCTCCAAGCAAACAAAGGTTGCCAAGGTCCAGGTACAGGCGGCTTTCCACCAGCCACAGACACGACCAAATCAGACGGGGCCTGCTTCTCTTCCAAGCAGCCAGGGCGGGTCATTTTCTCCGTAGTAGCTTCCTTTCCCTAGACAGTGAGCTAATGCTTGGCACCAGCAAACTCCATAAAACGAGGCAGTTAGCCCCATGCTTTCAGGCAGAAATGACTGCATGGAATATATATATACACACAATTATTTCAATCAAGCCACATGTTAAAAATTCTAAAGAAAAAGAATAAAAACTAGGCGCCCACAGACATAACGTTAGAATCCACTTGTGAACCCAGAACAAAAGCAACGCTGGAAACGTACACGCCCCTCAGGAGCCAAACTTCAGAAGAAGGTCTCTTAGATGATTCTGTGGAATTACAAGCAGAGCTGCCTAAAATAGGTTGGAGAGTCTCTCTTCCCTATATAATGTCACTTCTGGGTATTTCCTGGGGTTTTGACTGTTTAAAATAGACTTTTTCCCATTTTTTAAATTTCTAAAACAAGCACGACGATATTAACATGGTTCAAATTTTTAAAATAACAGGGGCGCCTGGGTGGCTCAGTCGTTGAGCGTCTGCCTTCGGCTCGGGTCATGATCCCAGGGTCCTGGGATCGGGCCCCGCGTCGGGCTCCCTGCTCCGTGGGAAGCCTGCTTCTCCCTCTCACACTCCCCCTGCTTGTGTTCCCTCTCTTACTCTCTCTCTGTCAAATAAATAAATAAAATCTTTAAAAAAAAAATTTTTTTTTAAAATAACAAAATATAAGGGGTATTCGGTGAGAAGTCTCCCTGCCGCTCCTGGGCCCTCCCCATGGGCCCTGTATTTGTATCGAGTCAGAGATAGTTTGGCATATACAAGCAAAACACAGATGTAAACTTCTCACCCTTCTTTTTTATTGAAATGGAATGTACTAATGCTGTCCTGCATTTTGCTTTTTCTTTTTTTTTCCACTCACTGTATTTAGAAACAGAACCTTGAAGATGGATTTCAATAAAGAAAAATTACATGTTCATTTACCTGTTGACCCAGCAAATCCCACTTCTAAGAATCCATCCAAAATATACCCTGGCAAAAACACAAAATACTGCATGGAGGCTATTCACAGAGCATTTCAAAAAGAAAGAATGAAATGTCCACTAACAACTAATAAAAATGGCTGGTCAGTGCTAGGCCAAGGGACAAACAGGGGAGGGAGAGGACGGGAGACCTCTTTGAATGTACCTTGTTTTTCCCCTGAGTTTTTACTGGTTTTAACTTTGGAATCATCTAAATATTTTACGTAATTTTTTGAAAAGCCACCCCCCGCAAAAAAAAAAAAAAGCAAAATGAAACCGTTAACTGTGTATATAGATTTGGAGCAATAACTACAAGAGGAGCGATTTCAAGTGACTTTATTTCTTTTTAAAGATTTTACTTATTTATTTGAGAGAGAGAGAGAGAGAGAGAGAGAGAGCAGGAGCAGGGGGAGGGGCAGACGCAGAGGGAGAAGCAGACTCCCTGCTGAGAAGGAAGCCTGACATGAGGCTCGATCCCAGCACCCTGGGATCATGACCTGAGCCGAAGGCAGACGCTTAACCGACTGAGACTGAGCCACCCCGGCGCCCCCCCTCAAGTGACTTTAAAACACAATCCCTCCATGAGGGTTTCTCCACCTCAGCACTGCTGACATTTGGGCCAGATCATTTATGTTACGGGGTGTGGGCCGTGCAAGCTGCATGTCAGCGGCACCCGAGGTCCGGCCGGCAGCACTCTGTCTGTACAGTCACCCGCCATCACTGGGAGAATTAAGTGCTGTGTGTGCAAGTCCACTGGGAGAGAGTTTGAAAATGGAGGAGGAGAGGACATGCTGGGCCACAAGGAGTCCTTCCTTCTGACAGAGAAGCACCGGAGTTGGTCAGGAGGCAGAGGGAGCGAGGCCATGTGGGCCAGACGTGTTATTTTAAGGGGGAAGGGCGGGATGGGGCAGGGTAAGCAGACTTGGGATTGGCTAGTTGGACTTATTTCAGTGGTGTCTGAGGCACAACAGCTGTCCCTGGTTTTCTGGCACCTGGGCCTGGGGTGGAGAGTGGCCCAGAATGTGAGAGCCACACAGCAGGCGGCTGGGCTATGAGCTCTGGAGTGCGTGGTCGGAATCTTTTACTATCTCTGGGAGTTGGCTAGACTCCTAGGGGCGGTCTCTTGAGGGTAAGAGAGGCCCCAGATGTCAAAGCATCAGGCGCACATGGTTAATACAGGGAGGACAACTGGAATCTTGCACCTGTTTTCTCCTGGACTTAGCCTGAGTGCCTTTTCTCTATGCCAACTTTAGTCTGTACCCTTTCACTGAAATAAACAGTAACTACAACAGCTTTGCTGCATTCTGTGAGTCTGTCCAGTGATTCATCAAACCTGAGGGTGGTCTTGGGGATCCCCGACTCAGCTGCTAAAACCATTAGGTGAAAGGATGATAGGGAACTTCATGGTGGGACAGATAAGGCTGACACCACTGAACCCACAGCTCAGGCACTGAGCGTGGGGCAACCAGATGTTCCTCTTTAGATTATGCAACAGAAGTATGCAGAATCACCTAATAAGGTTTCTTTTTTTTCTTTTTAAGAGTTGTATCATTTATCTGAGAGAGAGACAGCACGAGCTGGGGGTAGGGGCAGAAGGAGAGGGAGAGGGTGAAGCAGACTCCTGGTTGAGCAAGGAGCCCGATGCAGGACTTGAGCCTAGGACCCTGGGATCATGACCTGAGCCAAAGGCAGATGCTTAACTGACTGAGCCACCCAGGCATTCCCCACCTAAGAAGTTTTCATGTCAAAAAAAAAAAAGAAGTTTTCATGTCAAATCAGCTGAACCTGAATCTGATCAAGCCTCTACACGTAACTGCAAATTTGGAGGAAATATGGGGAAAGAGGAAACTGTTAAACAACACTGGGAGGGAATAAGCAGCCAAATCTGCAAGTGAGCTATTACACAGGACAAATGACTCATTTGTTAAACATAAGAAGGAAAGTGAACTGTTACATATTTAGTGAGACAAGAGACAAATCAATCATTGTGTGGAATTTTTTTTGGATCCTAAGTTGAACCAATCAGTAGTCAAAAGACATTTTTGAAACAATAGGGGAAAAGCAAACACAGAGTGCAAATTAGATATTAAGGAATTGCTGTTAATTTTATTGGGTGAAATAGGATGGTTAGGATTTGCTTTAGAAAGCTCCAAAAAGGGGCGCCTGGGTGGCTCAGTCGTTAAGCGTCTGCCTTCGGCCCAGGTCATGATCCCAGGGTCCTGGGATCGAGACCCGCGTCAGGCTCCTTGCTCTGTGGGAGGCCTGCTTCTCCCTCTCCCACTCCCCCTGCTTGTGTTCCTGCTCTCGCTAACTCTCTCTGTCAAATAAGTAAATAAAATCTTAAAAAAAAAAAGAAAGCTCCAAGAAAAACAACTGGAGGGGGCAGGGGAGAAGAGATCAGGTAACAACAGCATAAAGCCAGTGGTTGATAAGTCCTGGGGATGTGTACATGGGGGTTCGCTGCACTGTTCTATTTTTGTGTCCATTTAAAATTTTCTACAACATGTTTTTTTTTTTTTTTTAAGATTTTATTTATTTGATAGAAACAGCGAGAGAGGGAACACAAGCAGGAGGAGTGAGAGAGGGAGAAGCAGGCTTTCCGCTGAGCAGGGAGCCCGATGTGGGGCTCCATCCCAGGACCCTGAGATCATGACCTGAGCCGAAGGCAGACGCTTACCGACTGAGCCACCCAGGCGCCCCTCTACAACATGTTTTAAAGGATTAGAAAAAAGTGAATTTAAAAATTAGAAGCATCTGGGGCACCTGGGTGGCTCAGATGGTTAAGCGTCTGCCTTCAGCTCAGGTCATGATCTCCAGGTCCTGGGATCGAGCCCCACATCGTTGGGCTCCCTGGCTCAGCCAGGAATCTGCTTCTCCCTCTCCCCCTGCCACTCCCCCTGCTCATGGTCTCTCTCTGTATCTCTCTGTTTCAAATGAATAAATAAAAGTCTTTAAAGAAAATTAAAAAATAAAAATTAGAAGCATCCATCTAAAATCCTAGAGAACACAGGCAGCAACCTCAGCGACCTTGGCCGCAGCAACTTCTTGCTAGACATGTCTCCAAAGGCAAGGGAAACAAAGCAAAAATGAACTATTGCGACTTGACATCAAGATAAAAAGCTTTTGCACAGCAAAGGAAATAGTCGACAAAACAAAAAGACAACCAACAGGATGGGAGAAGATATTTGCAAATATCAGATAAAGCGCTATTATCCAAAATCTATAAGGAACTTACCAAACTCAACACCCCAAGAACAAAAAATCCAATCAAGAAATGGGAAGAAGACGTGAACAGACATTTCTGCAAAGAAGACATCCAAATGGACAACAGAAAAAATGCTCAACATCACTCGGCATCAGGGAAATGCAAATCAAAACCACAATGAGATACCTCCTCACACCAATCAGAATGGCTAAAATTAACAAGTCAGGAAACGACAGATGTTGGCGAGGATGCAGAGAAAGGGGAACCCTCCTACACTGTTTGGGGGAATGCAAGCTGGTGCAGCCACTCTGGAAAACAGTATGGAGGTTCCTCAAATGGTTGCAAATAGAGCTACCCTATGACCCAGCAATTGCACTACTAGGCATTCACCCCAAAGATACAAATGTAGTGATCTGAAGGGGCACCTGCACCCCAATGTTTATAGCAGCAATGTCCACAATAGCCAAACTATGGAAAAAGCCCAGATGTCTATCGACAGATGAATGGATAAAGAAGATGTGGTATATATACCCAATGGAATACTACTCAGCTACCAAAAGAAAACGAAATCTGGGGCATCTGGGTGGCTCAGTCAGATAAGCATCTGCCTTCAGCTCAGGTTATGATCCCGGAATCCCGGGATCAAGTCCCACATCAGGCTCCCTGCTCAGCGGGAAGTCGGCTTCTCCCTCTGCCTCTCACCCCGCTTGTGCTTATTCTCGCTCTCTCTCTCTCTCAAATAAATAAATCTTTAAAAAAAACAAAAACAAAAAAACGAAATCTTACCATTTGTAACAACGTGGATGGAACTAGAGGGTATTATGCTAAGCAAAATAAGTCAATCAGAGAAAGACAACGATCATATGATTTCACTCATAGGTAGAATTTAAGAAACAAAACAGAGGATCATGGGGGAAAGGAGGGAAAAATAAAACAAACGAAATCAGAGAGGGAGACAAACCGTAAGAGACTCTTAATCATAGGAAACAAACCGAGGGTTGCTGGAGGGGAGGC
>NC_138384.1:10659378-10681413 GCF_054177405.1 Leptonychotes weddellii | reverse complement strand
GGTTGCTGGAGGGGAGGCGGGTGGGAGGGATGGGGTACCTGGGTGATGGGCATTAAGGAGGGCATGTGATGTAATGAGCACTGGGTATTTATAAGACTGATGAGGGGCACCTGAGTGGCTCAGTTGGTTGGGCTCAGGTCATGATCCTGGAATACTGGGATCAAGCCCCCCACTGGGTCCCCTGCTAAGGGGGGAGCCTGCTTCTCCCTCTGCCCCTCATCCTGTTCTTGCTCTCTCTTTTAAATAAATAAAATATTAAAAAAAAAGGCTGATCGATCACTGAACTCTACCTCTAAAACTAATAATACACATAAATTAACATAATTTAATTATGTTAATTAATTTAATTAACATGTTATTTAATTGAATTTAAATAAAAAATAAAAATTAGAACCAGTTACATGTTCTAATTAAATGTATGAAATCTGAGAACCTGCCAATATTTCAGAGAGGTGATTTTAAGGCATAGGTGAGGTTATAAGGGTTTTAAGAGATTAAAGTAAAATGCAGGAAGTTGGATGTCTGAGCACCCCTTTCAGGTCTTGAGAAAACAGGTGGAGCCCAAGGTGAAGCTGCCTTGTGTATGAAGCTTTCAGGGTTTTCCCAGTTTTTGCTCTGAAGTCTAAATGTAGGGGTGGTTTTTGAGTCTAGGGTTTTTTTTGGTATTGATTTGACAAATTTACCATAAAACTTGAGAATAAAAAGACATTACCCTCCTTACATTCTCATATAAATCTTTATCCTTTATTTATTTATTTTTTAAAGATTTTATTTATTTGAGAGAGAGAGAATGAGAGACAGAGAGCACGAGAGGGAGGAGGGTCAGAGGGAGAAGCAGACTCCCTGCCGAGCAGGGAGTCTGATGCGGGACTCGATCCAGGGACTCCAGGATCATGACCTGAGCCGAAGGCAATCTTTATTCTTTAAATAGTATCTCAAAAGACAGAGAGAGGCATAATCTTCTGTGGATAACAGCTCCTGCTAATTGTTACCTTAACTGCCTTCATAAACATGGGATTTGCGGTCAGGCAAAGAATCTCCCCAATTAAAGCAGCATACGGAAGAGCCTGGCCTTCAGGGAGTGGTGCTTTTGCCTTTCTTTCCTGCTATCTACAAAGATTTCTTGGAGCGCCTGGGTGACTCAGTTGGTTAAGCGTCCGACTCTTGGTTTCAGCTCAGGTTGTGATCTCGTGGCTGTGGGATCAAGCCCCATGTCGGGCTCTGTGCTCAGTGCAGAGTCTGCTTCAAATTCTCTCTCCCCACCTCTCTCCCTCTCACTCACTCTCTCTCAAATAAATAAAATCTTCAAAAAATAATAAAAAAATAAAACATTTCTTATGGAAAAAAAATTCAAGGATAATTTGTTAGGACAAACATGTATTACTTCTGTCATTAAAAAAAATTTTAAGAACATATGTTCACACACAAACTGGTACGAGAATGTTCATAGCAGCACTATTCACAATAGCCAAAAAGTGGAAACCACCCAAGTGCCCATCAACTGATGACTGGATAAGTAAGATGTGATGCATCCATACAACTGGATGTTACTTTTATTCCACAGAAAGGAATACAGTACCAATTTGTGCTACTCATTCGTGCTACCACATCGTGAATCTTGAAAACATTACGTTCAGTGAGAGAAGCCAGTCACAAAAGACCACATATTCTATGATTCCAGTTACATGGAATGTTCAGAATAGGCAAATCCCTAAGGACAGAAAGTAGACCACTGGTTGCTCTAGGGCTGGGGTGGGGGTGGGGTTGAGGGAAAATGGGGAGTGGCTGCAAATGGGTACCCTACTGGGTTGATGAGTGTCCCCTCCACCCAAATTTATAACAAAAATGTTCTAAAATTGATTGTGGTGATGGTTGTACAACTCTGTGGATATACTAAAAGCCACTAAATTGTATACTTTAAATGGGTAAATTGTATGGAATGTAAATTATATTCCAATAAAGCTGTTATTAAAAAAACATTCAAAGTGGGCGCCTGGGTGGCTCAGTCGTTAAGTGTCTGCCTTCGGCTCAGGTCATGATCCCAGGGTCCTGGGATCGAGTCCCACATTGGGCTCCCTGCTCTGCGGGAAGCCTGCTTCTCCCTCTCCCACTCCCCCTGCTTGTGTTCCTTCAACATTTATATGTCTCTGTCAAATAAATAAATAAAATCTTTAAAAAAATAAAATAAAAAAACATTCAAAGATATACAAAAATGACGGGGCGCGTGGCTGGCTCAGTCATGGGAGTGCATGACTCTTGATCTCGGGGTTTTGAGTTTGAGCCCCACGTTGGGTGCAGAGATTACTTAAAAATAAAATCGTAAGGAGGTGGGGGGATGGGGTAACTGGGGGCTGGGCATTAAGGAGGGCACCCGATGTAATGAGCACTGGGTATTCTATGCTACTGATGAGTCACTAAAATCTACCTCTGAAACTAATAATACAGGATATGTTAACTAAAATGAGTTAAAAAAAAAAAAAATCTTAAAAAAAAAAAGCTATACAAAAATGCTGAAGAACTTTGAGAAGGATCTTGAATAATCCCAACAGGGAGAAATTCCCTTTCTGTCAGTAATTTAGGGTGTGGAGAGGTTGAGAGTTAAATATCAGATGTTGGTTAAAACAGGATGGGTTGCTAGGTCTGCTGCTGATCCGCTATACGGACTGTCGGCCTTTCAGACAGAACTCTTTCAGTTGAAAGCCACAGAAAATCTACTCAACCAGGCTTAACGAAAACAATACAATTTTATCTCACATACTTGGAGTCCACAGTGGGCACTGGCATCTGGACAAGGTCATGGGAGCGATTTTGGTTTCCTTCGTTCTTGCCTTCATGCTCAAGCTACCCGCATCTCTGTGTGGTGGCCCTTACAGTTCCTGGTACAAGAGGAGAGAGACTCTTTCTTGCTAGCTCTCACACAGTTCCGGGACTGTCCAGGGCTGGCTCCCATTCCTACAGCCAGGGAGTAAGTTTTGCTTCAACCAAGTTCCATGGGCAGAGCAGGATAGGGTGGCTCCCCCAAGGAAGAAAGGCTGGGTACACAAAACATGTCCACTACGCCAAAGGAAGCTCTAAAACTTGCAGAGATTTGAGCATCATCTCAGCCCCATAAATACTTGCCAAATCAATGTAGGAACACACAAAATGGAGCTACTGCAGAATCCTTTTAGAGCATCACATTCCAAATTCTTATTCCATATTTTAGAGAAGCAGTAACACACAAGTTAGGACAGATGCCAAGGTCATCAGCCAGATGCCATGTTAGCAGAGGAAGCTACTTCAATCAAGGATAGATTGTTCCGTGATCCAGAATTCTGTCCGAAGAGATAGGTCGCTCTGGTAGATAGCAGACCTTTTCTTTTTTTTTTTTTCCCTGACGCGGCCGCAAGAAAAGCTAAGGCTTGTCCAGCACAAAGGAAGCAGCAGTCCAGTATGAAGAGCTGGAAAACACTCTGCTACCAACAAGCTTGTTGCAGTTTGCCCTTCTTATTTGAACTGGTGATAATCCGGTGGGTTTCTGATCCAGGATCCGAAGGCCTGCTCTCGGAGCACACTCCAGGCTTCCTGGTAAGCAGATGCAGCCTCCTTGTATTCGTGGTACGTCTCCAGCTTCCGCATCCTAATGCACACACCAGCAAGCACACAGGTTCTCAGTGATCAGCTCAGCATGGTGGCCAACTGAGCCAGCAGCCGGACAGATTTCTAACCAGAGACCTAGGAACAGACCTAGGAACGGGAAGATTTTGGTATGCTTTCCTATAGCAACTCTCTCTCCATTGCAGGAAATTCACCAGAAAGCAACATGAATTGAAACAAGTGATAATAAACAATGCTAGTCTTGTCTGCTCCTGGTGGAATCAGATAAAACAGGAATAACTACTTTTTGGTTTAAAGTGTTCTGGGAAATGGCTTACTGCAAAGAAGTCCCCTTCCCTATAAGACTCATGGATGCCCCTTAGGTCTACCTATGACGGACCCTCCAAACTCCCATTCTGTCTCAATGACTAGCTGAACTGTTTCTACCCACACACCAATCTGGACAAAATTCTTGCTTCCTTGACCAACATTAGTTATGCTTCTGTCCTTCTCCCAGGCCCTGAACTCTGACCCCTCCTCAGCGTGAGTGTGCATCAGAATGTGTAGTGACCCCTTCTTAACAAACTACCCCCCACCCCACCGAGAACAGACTGATTTCAAGAAAAGACATTTCCTATCCACCTGTCCCCTCACACTGACTGTGCATCCCATGTTCCCTGCCCGGTTCTTTCTAGCCTTGCTCACTGCTCCCCAGAAAGGAAGACTCCTTCCCGCCCGCCCTAGACGCTTACAAACCATACGACCTCCGTGTCCTCGCTTTGGCATCAGTCCTGCTGTGGCTTTAACAGCCCCTCTCTAACTGCAATGATCCTTTTGAATAAAGTCTCCCCTGATCTTAGTTCAGATTTGTTTTCACTGACACACAAAATGTCTGGAACCCCCTGGTCAGTTTGATTCATTTTTCCAGACAAAAAATGAGCAAACAGACCACTGACCAAACTGACTGCAGGACATCATTACCGACTGCAGTATGCACGGTGGTAGTTAACAAGGGGCCAACTTCTTCAAGGAGAAGTTTCTAGCGATACCTTACCTTCCCCATGGCTGTACGATAAAGAATTTGGCAGGTCTTGTTGCCAGTTGCTGCGAGGGAACCACCACACCCTCTCAATTTCCCCGGGGGTAGGAATGTCTTTGTTCTTCATGGTGGGCCCCTCTGACCACACCTGAGTTTACACTTAATGAGGCGACTCCTGGTGGGCCTGAGACAGATCAGGATGGGGCTGGCCATGCCAGAAAGACTAACCACAGAGTCCAGTGGGGTCTGTGCTATCAGTCTGACCTCCTGACCTGAGGGGGAGATGGCGAATGAGTTCAGTCACATCACGTGGCAAACTATTCAGTCAGGCTGACGTAATGAAACCACAGTAAAACCTCTGTACACCGAAACTTGGGTCCCCCTTCTGGCTGGAGATACAGAGTGATGTGCTGGGGTGGGGGGGTGACACATCCTGAGGACACAGACGAGTTGTTTGGGACCTTCTCAGACCTTGCCCTACATGTCCCTTCTTTTAGCTGGTCCTGATTCATATTCTTTACATTACAAAGTAATTGTTCAGTATAGTGCTTTCCTGAATTCATCAGTTGTTCCAGAGAACAAATGAACCTAAGGGGGTAGTGGGAAACCCTGAGTTTGTAGGCAGTGGTCGGAAGTGTGAGCAGCTTGCGTCTGTGTAGGAAGTGAGGGCAATGACCTTGGGTATTTAGTGTCTGAACTGCCCCACCCACCTGCCCCCGGAGCAGTTTTAGAGTTCTCTATGCTCCTGCTTGGAAGCAATTTCAATCGTGAAGCTGCAGCTCACAACCACTGATGTGAACAAGAGAGAGAGAGAAGAGAGTGATGTTCCTAACAGACGTTACTGCTCCCCACACACTCATGTATCCGCCTTGCTCTCCCTCTGGAGGAAGGTGAAAGGAGAGCCTGGAACGGGCCAAGCCCCAATTCCCCCCCGCTCCAGTCCTCTGTAACTCTGCACTACTAAGCCACCCACCCTGCACACCTCACATCTGAGTTTGCAATCAGAGCCCCAGGGAGAGAGGAGTGCACGGGTGGTAATTAAGTGCCCACGGACTCCTGCCAAAGCTTCCTGCCATTCGTAAGCCAGAATTAACCCCAAGCTTCCTAGAGATGAAACAACATGGGTCTACAGCATCACCTGAGGGAGTCTGGCCACTTGTCCTCTGAAATACTGCTTAGCAGTCTCTGAAATGATCTAAAGAGTTCCACTTTGCTGATCCGGGATCTGTTTGGAAACAGATGACAAAGAGGGTTTATTAGAAGTGTTTAACATGTACCAGCCCCTATCAGAGATGCCAGGCTTCACACGGAGCTTTCTTAGGTTTGAATGCGCCAGAGCCCCCATTTCCACCTGTTCTTCACATGAAGAACATCTAGACCTGATTTGGGTGAGGGGAAAAAAAGGAATCTCATCTTAAGAAGTGTCATCAGGGGGCGCGCCTGGGTGACTCAGTTGTTAAGTGTTTGCTTTCAGCTCAGGTCATGATCCCAGGGTCCTGGGATCGAGCCCTGAATCTGGTTCCCTGCTTCTCCCTCTCCCACTCCCCCTGCTTGTGTTCCCTCTCTCGTTGTCTGTGTTAAATAAATAAATAAAATCTTTAAAAAAAAAAAAGTGTCATCAGGGGGAGCTTGCGTGGCCAGTCGTTAAGCGTCCGCCTTCGGCTCAGGTCATAATCCCGGGGTCTTGGGATCGAGCCCTGATTCGGGCTCCCTGCTTGGCGGGAAGCCTGCTTGCTTCTCCCTCTCCCACTCCCCCTGCTTGTGTTCCCTCTCACTGTCTCTCTGTCAAATAAATAAATAAAATCTTAAAAAAGAAAAAAAGTGTCATCAGCGGTGAAGTCATCAAGGGGACAGGTTCAAGTGGGGTAAAGACAGAAGTGGCTTTACTAAGCTCCCCCCAGGACACCTACCAGCCACACCAGGCTACCTCTTTTCCAGGGAGCTGGCCCTGTGGGTAATACTGCTCAAGACACTGCAACGGTTTCAGATTCGAGTGCTGCTCCCTGTGCGAACTGCGGTCCTAAATTCCATTTGGACGAGCACTGGACTGACTCTCCTCTGGGCACTGTGGGCCTTTGAGGCCAGTCCTTTGCTTCTACCACGAAGCTTCATGCAGGCCATAGTTTGGAACATCAGGGGAAGTGAATGTGGCCAGCCCACCTGGCCACCAGCCCACCGGGGCCTTCCTGCTTTTGCCCCTCCATGCCATCACGCCTCCTTTCCCTCCCTCACAGTTCACGAGCTGATTTAGAGTAGGGAAGCATGTGTGCCAACAAGGGGCGATCTCCTCTTTACACAGCAGAGCCTTTGCCGTTCTCACAGACTGTATCATCAGCTTGGACACTGTGGCCAAACGGGGATATGGGAAATAGGGAAGTGTCCGGTCTGTCAAAACGCTCCCTCACCTGGCTGGCACCTAGGCTACTTAGCAGGGGGCCCTGAGCCCTCACAAGCTGCTCCCCCTGGGCCTTAACTGAGCTCGAGTGGCAACTGGTGCCTGGCAATATGTGGTTCCTTTAATATTAAAAAACAAACAAACAAAAAAACCCAAAGCCAAAAAACTAATGAAACTTATTTTGTTAACAGATTAAAGGAGAAATGTAATATAATTGTGAGAAACTCCCTCTCTCTCTCAAATAAATAAAAAAAATCTTAAAAAATAAAAAAAGGGGGGCACGTGGGTGGTTCAGTTGGTTAAGTGCCGGTTCCTGATTTCGGCTCAGGTCATGGTCTCAGGGTTGGGAGATCAAGCCCCGCGTCGGGCTTCATGCTCAGTGTGGAGTCTGCTTGTCCCTATCCCTCTGTTCCTCCCCCTGCTCGTGCTCTCCCTCTCTCTCTCTCTGAAATAAATGAATAAATAAAATCTTTTAAAAAAATTGTGAGAGGGCGCCTGGGTGGCTCAGTTGGTTAAGCGACTGCCTTCGGCTCAGGTCATGATCCTGGAGTCCCTGGATGGAGTCCCGCATCGGGCTCCCTGCTCGGCAGGGAGTCTGCTTCTCCCTCTGACCCTCCCCCCTGTCATGTGCTTGCTCTCTCTCATTCTCTCTCTCAAATAAATAAATAAAATCTTAAAAAAAAAAAATTGTGAGAAAAAACATTCAGAGAAGCATTTGTTAGAGTTCAAGATCCACAGAATGATTTAAAACCTTTTAGCAAATGAGGACTAGGAAAGACAGTATTTACGTCCAAAAAGGGTGTCTATAAAAACCTGCAGCAAATTCATGTCCTTAAAATCAAGAATAAGATAAGGGCACTGCTTTTATCCAATGTTACACAGAAGGTTCTGGCCAGTAAGACAAGAAATAAAAGGAGTAAGTCATTATTTGCTGATGTTTGTGACATCGTCAGTTCTAGCCAGGATAGCAAGTCAAGAAAAAAATAAATTAATTAAAGGAATGGAGGGTTGGAAAGGAAATACTATTTGCAAAAGATCGTTTACATTGAAAAAAAATGCAAAAGGATTTCCAGATAAATTAGGATAATAATAAGAGTGAACAAGGTTGCTGGATACAAACATTAACTGCAACAGGGAAAAACAAAAAACGGTAACAGCAGTGACCAGAAAATGAAGTAAAAAGAAATTCCTTAAAATAGCATCGTGGTAGCTAACCTCCAAGATGGTGATTATTTTTTAAAGATCTATTTATTTATTTGAGAGAGAGGAGGAGAGAGTACGCACGGACGTGCACACACACACAACCCAACACAGGGCTCAATTCCAGGACCCTGAGACCACGACCTGAGCTGAAATCGAGTCAGCTACTCAACCAACTGAGCCACCCAGGTGCCCCATGGCGATTTTTTTAAATTGATGTAGAGTTGACTTACAATATTATATTAATTTCAGGTGTATAACGTAGTGATTTGACAATTACATATGTTAGGAAATGCTCATCACAGTAAGCATAGTTACCTTCTGTCACCACACGAAGTTATTACAGTATTATTGACTGTACCCCCATGCTGTACTCTTCATCCCCATGACTTATTTATTTTATAACTGGAAGTCTGTCCTTTTTTTTTTTTTTTAACATTTTATTTATTTATTTGAGAGAGAGAGAGTACAAGTTGGGGGAGGGGCAGAGGGAGAAGCAGGCTCCCAGAGGAGCAGGGAGCCTGATGTGGGGCTCGATCCCAGGACCCTGAGATCATGACCTGAGCCGAAGACAGAAGCTTAACCAACCGAGCCACCCAGGTACCCCTGGAAGTCTGTACTTCTTAATCCCTTTCATCTTTTCTCACCCACCCCCTCCCTTCCCTCCCCTCTGGCAACCACCAGTTTGTTCTCGTATTTCTGAGTCTGTTTCATCATTTTAGGAGACGGGACCACACATCTTATTGTTCAGGAAGCCTAGACAGTCTTACAGACTCAACATTTCCATTGCCCACCTCACCCACCCAGAATCAGCAAAATAAATCAGCAAAAATAAACTAGTGTCTTGCCCAGATGCTCGCGCTTCCCCTTGAAACACTGAGAGGTGACCCCTGAAACTTTTGCTACAGCCCAGGGGCTACTGATGTGCAACTATGCATCTGGCTTTATTTTTACAGAGCATTAATGAAGCATCCACCAAAACAAGAAACCTTAGCAATCAACCGTGCCCATCTGGAGCTGGAGATGGCTCCACATCAAGGTTTGTTAAAGAAACACATCACTTAAACCACACTGGAAGGAGCCCTAAAGGATTCGATTTACCACCAACATTGTAGAGAAATGTCAAGGCCTCCAGGGTCACTGTAAGAAGCCATCAGTGTGAGCTTAACAGCTTCTTGAGACCAGTTCTGTAAATGGTTCCAACATTCTTCTCTCTGGAGGAACAAACAGCCCTTTCTCTTATCAATGTTTTTAGCCTAAGTCAATCGCCTTGTGAGTAATGCTAAGGTATCATACCTATAAAGACAGAAGGGGGATGCTGGGAACCTCTCCTCTGCGGCAAAAAGAGCTCCCTCCAGAGAGATAAGACCTTTTTGAAGATTTATTCAACAGCAGAACAGAGTGACCATACTAGTAATTCCTCCGTCAACAACACCTACTCACTAGTAACCACTCAGGTCATCTATGGAGCACAACAATCATCCACAGCCATCCTGGCAGCCGCCACTCTCCAAGGAGCCCGGGTTCCTTTCAGAAGCAAGGATTACACTCTTGGATACTAGGTTCTTCCTGGTGAGTTGGTTAACATTGCTGGTTGGTGCATCAAAGAGCCAGGAAAGCTATACACACATGTATAATTTCTTAGAGATTACACATTTACATTTTTTTTTTTTTAAGATTTCATTTATTTGAGAGAGAGAGAGAGGAGAGGACATAGAGGGAGACTAAGAGGGAGAAGGAGACCCCTGCTGAGCAGGGAGCCCAACACGGGGCTCGATCCCAGTACCCTGGGATCATGACCTGAGTGGAAGGCAGATGCTTAACCGACTGAGCCACAGAGGCGCCCCTACATTGGTATTCTTAATCTGGCCCCATCTTTAACAAACGCAGATGCACTTAGGTGTCTTTTTTTTTTTTTTTAATCCCTCATCCTTTTCTTTTATAATCCAGTGAGGCATGTAATGATCTCTCCGGGATGCTCTGGGGTGGGAAGAGAATTTGACACTTAAGGGAAAAGAGTAAAATGAAGCTTCTTGAAAACGAGGGTCCTTTACCTGGTGTCTGTTATTATTGCATTGTGTGTAAAAGAACACAAGGACTTAAATGAAATATTTTCTTTTTCTATTGCATTAGTATATTAAATGTCTCTAATGTTGCAGTCTGCATTCATATTCCCCACAGTTCTAAAGAAGGTGGTCCCAGGATACCAGCACGAGGGAATGAGCAACGAGAAACCCTGTGAGTCTTTAGAACAGAAGAAACTGACTCTTCCACACAGAATATGACGCTTCTCTGGACAAGCGAAGGGGAAATCAATCTTGACAAGGTGTTTGCTGCAAGCCTGCACCACATTTGCCGGCACTTCTACCACATTCACGGGTGAAACACACTTTTAGTTCCCCTTGCTCTACAGGTGGGGAAACGGAGGCTCAGAGAGGTAATGTGCCCAAGGTCACACCCTGGGGAGAAAGCGAACTAGGAATTAAATATGTCTCCTGAACCGTAAAGCTTCTGCTCTTTCCCCCCTCCACTTCCTCCCTGTACGGAGTCTGCCTTCTAAATGGAGAGACATCTACAACCTGTCAGAGACCTCAGATCATCTACTCCAACATCCTCATTTGACAGAGACGCACGCGCGCGCGGAGGCCTGGAGAGCAACTGGGCCGTCCAAAGTCATGTGGATAACTGGAGACAGAGGGAGTGTGGGAATGTGAGGTGCTCCCAGTCAACAGAGAGCACCAACGTATTGGGACAAGCCGGGAGAACAGCACTACAGGAATTTGAAAAGAGGATGGTAATTGTGAGCCAGAAGGCAGGGGTAGATGAGCTGAGCTCTGAAGGTAAAAGAGGGCGTGGATTCCTAGGGAAGAAGAGCACTGGTACCCGAGCAAAGAGCAAAGCACAAACCGCAGCCACAGCCGGGTGGGTGGGGCTGCTGCCGGCCTGTGCACAGAGCCGGAACTCTGCAGGAAATGTGGTCCCTGTGAAGGTACGACCCGCCCTGCCCACATACCCTGGTCTGTGGCTAACAGCTAGTCCCCTGAGAGATGTAAACAGTGGCCCGAAGCCCGGAGACGCTTGGGGAGAAACTGACCCAAAATCTCCACCCCTAATTTTGTCACTGTCACTCACTCTGCAGACTAGCCCATTTCAACCCTGGTTAGTGGCTGCGAAGAATAAAACTTTCTCTTTTACAGTCTAAAGAATCATGGAACACTACATCAAAAACTAATGATGTACTGTATGGTGACTAACATAACATAATAATAAAAAAAGACATAAAAACAAAAGTCTAAAGAGATGTAAGTTGTTACTGCTGTCTGTGTTGGGGCCGGCAAATAAGCATATCAAAAAGAAACAAATCCTTGGGCGCCTGGGTGGCTCAGTCGTTAAGCATCTGCCTTCGGCTCAGGTCATGATCCCAGGGTCCTGGGATCGAGTCCCACATCGGGCTCCCTGCTCGGCGGGAAGCCTGCTTCTCCCTCTCCCATTCCCCCTGCTTGTGTTCCTGCTCTCGCTATGTCTCTCTCTGTCAAATAAATAAATAAAATCTTTAAAAAAAAAAAAAAAAAGAAACAAATCCACCTGTAAACTTTAATTACAACTTTTTATGAGGAAATAGTAAAGAGATGGAAAAACAACTCAGAGTGAAAAGAACTACAGTTGACCTTTGAATGACATGGCTTTGAATTGCACAGGGTCCACTTACACAGGATTTTTTCCAATAAATACAGTATTGTAAATGTACTTTCCTTATAATTTTTTAAAGATTTTATTTATTTGAGAGAGAGAGTACAAGCAGGGGGGAGGGCAGAGGGAGAGGGAGAAGCAGACTCCCTGCTGAGCAGGGACCCAGATGCGGGGGCTTGATGCCAGGACTCTGGGATCATGAACTGGGCCGAAGGCAGACCCTTAACCGACTGAGCCACCCAGACACCCTCCTTGTAATTTTTTAAATAACACTTTCTTTTCTCTAGTTTACTTTATGGCGAGAATATAGTATATAAGGGGGTGTCTGTGTGGCTCAGTCAATTAAGTGTCTGACTCTTGATTTCTTCTCAGGTCATGATCTCAGGGTTGTGCGATGGAGCCCCACAATGGACTCCACGCTGGGTGTGGAGCCTGCTTAAGATGCTCTCTCCCGGGGCGCCTGGGTGGCTCAGTTGGTTAAGCGGCTGCCTTCGACTCAGGTCATGATCCTGGAGTCCCGGGATCGAGTCCCGCATCCGGCTCCCTGCTCGGCAGGGAGTCTGCTTCTCCCTCTGACCCTCCTCTCTCTCATGCTCTCTGTCTCTCATTCTCTCTCTCTCAAATAAATAAATAAAATCTTTAAAAAAAAAAAAAAAAGATGCTCTCTCCCTCTGTCCCTCCCTGCAACTCATGCACATGCGTGCACTCTCTCAAAAAAAAAAAAATACGGTATACAATACATACAGAATATGAAATACATGTTAATCAACTGTTTATGCTATCAGTAAGGCTTCTAGTCATGAACAGGCTGTTAGTGGTTAAGGTTCTGAGAAATCAAAAGTTATACATGGATTTTCAAATGCAAGGGGTATCAGCGCCCCTAAACCTTCCACTGTTCAAGGGTTAACTGTACCTGTAAATGGTGGGATCCTATAAAAGTCACTCAGGGGCAGCTCACTGACCCGAGATGTAAATGCCTTTGGTGGAGAGGCCATTCCCCTGCAGCCCCTCCCACCCTCAGGCTATTAAAGACTACTGGGAGGGAAAAGCAGAGTGGGATCATCTGAACATTTAGAAAAAGAAAAACCGGGCGCCTGGGTGGCTCAGTTGGTTGGGCGACTGCCCTCGGCTCAGGTCGTGATCCTGGAGTCCCGGGATCGAGTCCCGCGTCGGGCTCCCTGCTCAGCGGGGAGTCTGCTTCTCCCTCTGACCCTCCCCCCTCTCATGCTCTCTCTCTCTCATTCTCTCTCTCAAATAAATAAATAAAATCTTTAAAAAAAAAAAAAAGAAAGAAAAACCAGTAAGGCGGATGCATGAATTTCAAATACAAAGGAAGTCCCATGTCCAGCAGACTACATGCTCTCCATTTCAGTAAAAGCCAATTTGAAGATGAAAAATCCTGCTTTCATGGTGCCCTTTTTGCCAGTCCAATCACTGTGGAGCTTCACAAATGATTCTTGGGTTCCAAGCTTCACCTAATGAAACCAGGATCCCTAGTGGTAAAGCCTAAGAAAGTGTTCTTTTCAAAATCTTCCAGGGGGAAGAAGAGTCTTTCCAAAAAAATGGCAGCAGGACAACTGGATATCCCCGTGCAAAAGAATGAAGTTGGACCCCTTCCTCACACCTTAAAGAAAAGTTAACTCAAAATGGGTCAAAGTCATGAACCTAAGAGCTAAAACTATAAAACCATGAGAAGAAAATAGAGCAAATCTTTGTGACGTTGAATCAGGCAATGGTTTCTTACCTGTGACACTAAAAGCACAAACCATCAAAAGAAAAAAGATAAAACGGACTGACTTCATCAAAATTTAAAACTTCTGTGCTTTAAAGGACCCTTTCAAAAAGTGAAAAGACAACCCAGAGAACTGCAGAAAATATGTTCAAATATGTCTGTGATAAAAGACTAGCATCCAGATTATATAAAGAAATATTTCAATTCGGGCGCCTGGGTGGCTCAGTCGGTTAAGCGACTGCCTTCCGCGCAGGTCATGATCCTGGAGTCCCGGGATCAAGTCCCGCATTGGGCTCCCTGCTCGGCAGGGAGTCTGCTTCTCCCTCTGACCCTCCTCCCTCTCATGCTGTCTCTCATTCTCGCTCTCAAATAAATAAAATCTTAAAAAAAAAAAAAAAGAAATATTTTAATTCAACAATAAAAAGATAAATAAACCAAGTTTAAAAACGGGCAAAGGGATCAGAATAGATATTTCTCCGAAGAAGATATACAAATGGCTAATAAGGATATGAAAAAAACGCTCAACATCAAAAGAAGCACGAACACTTATTAGAGAAAGGCACATCGAAATCACAATGAGATAGCACATCACACCCACTAGGATGGCTACAATAAAAAAGACAGACAATAATGAGTGTGGTAAAGGATGTAGGATAATTGAGACTCATACATTGCTGGTAGGAGTTTAAAATGGTGCAGGTGCTGTGGCAAACAGTTTGGCAATTCCTCAAAAAAGAAAAAAAACCCAGGGTTATCATAGGACCCAGCAATTCCACGCCAAGGTATACCCAAGAGAATTGAAAACGTATGTCCACCTAAAAGCTCATTATATAAAAATTCGCAGCAGCACCAGTTCTAATAGCACGAAAGTGAAATAACCCAAATGTCCATCGATGGAAGAATGGATAAACAAAAAGCAGTAGTCAGATCCACACAATGGTATACAGGAATGAAGGACTGATACGTGTTACAACAGGGATGAGCCTTGAAAACCTTATGCTAAGGGGCGCCTGGGTGGCTTAGTCGTTAAGCGTCTGCCTTTGGCTCCGGTCATGATCCCAGGGTCCTGGGATCGAGCCTCGCGTTGGGCTCCCTGCTCAGTGGGGAGCCTGCTTCTCCCTCTCCCACTCCCCCTGCTTGTGTTCCCTCTCTCGCGGTCTCTGTCAAAATGAATAAATAAAATCTTTAAAAGAAAAAGAAAACCTTATGATAAGTAAAATAAGCCACATACTATATGATTTCATGTAGTGAAATGTCTAGAATGGACAAATCCACAGAGACAGAAAGCCGATTCATGGATGTCAGGGGCTGGAGTAGGGCCTGGGGAATGACTGCTAACAGGTGCAAGGTTTCTTTCTGGGGTCATGAAGATGTTCTGGAATTAGATAGTGGTAAACAGTGCCTGCACAACCACCATCTCCTTCTGCCCCAATATGGCTGTACCTGGCCTGAAGGCACCTGATTGCTTTCTTCGTTGTTCCCTGCGGAAAACCATTGGCAGTGACATCCAGTGGCTGCTCAGGAACTGCGCTCCAGCTGATGGCTACGAAAAGACAAGATTCTGGAGTTAAAACTGTTCAGTTTCCTGTGAACGTCAGAAGTGTTTTCACAAAAATATTTCCGTCCCTCTCCAGATCAGAGTCAATGGCTGCCACTCCGATGCTTGGCCTCCAGAATCTAGTAATATAAAGAGGTTCATCATTCATCATCTTCATTAGAAGACCTAATAACCACTAAGCCCCTATTATATGCTGGGCACACAGTCAATGCATGAAACAGGATTTCTCATTTATTCCTCATAACAATCCTGATAAGAAAATGACATATTTTTTTCATCATAGGCATACCCTTATAATCCTCATCTCCTCTTTCACCCCTCCCACCCGATAACATCAGTTTGTTCTCTAGAGTTAAAGGGTCTGTTTCTTGGGGCACCTGGGTGGCTCACTTAGTTAAGCATCTGCCTTTGGCTCAGGTCATGATCCCTGGGGCCTGGGATCGAGTCCCACATTGGGCTCCCTGCTCGGCGGAGAGTCTGCTTCTCCCTCTCCCTCTGCACCTCCCCCTGCTTGTGCATGCTCTGTCTTATGAATCTAAAAAAAAAAAAAAGTCTGTTTCTTGGTTTGTGTCTTTTTTCCCTTTGCTAGTTGTTTTGTTTACTAAATTCTACATATGAGTGAGATAATATGGTGTGTCTTTCTCTGACTTATTTTGCTTAGCATAATACACTCTAGCTGCATCCACATTGTTCCAAATGGCAAGATTTCATTTTCTTCTATGGCTGAGCAAGAGTCCACTGTGTATATACACCACATCTTCTTTATCCGTTCATCAGTCGATGCAAACTTGGGCTGCTTTCACAACTTGGCTATTGTAAATAATGCTGCAATAAACATAGGAGTGCAAGTATTCCTCTGAGTTAGTGTTTTGTACTTTTAGGGTAAATACCCTGTAGTGCAATTACTGGCATAGGTCAGTTTTAATTTTTTGAAGAACCTCCAAACTGTTTTCCACAGTGGATGCACCGGTTTGCATTCCCACCAACAACAGTACAAGGAGGTTCCTTTTTCTCCACATCCTTGCCAACACTTGTTTCTTGTGTTGATTTTAGCCACTGTGACAGGTGTGAGGTGATAACTCACTGTAGTTTTTATTTGCATTTCCCCAATGATGAGTGATGTTGATCATCTTCTCATGTGTCTGTTGGCCATCTGGATGTCTTCTTTGAGGAAATGTCTGTTCATGCCTTCTGCCCATTTTATTAATTGGACTAAATGTTTAAGAAATGATATTCTTTTTTTTTTTTAGATTTTTTTTTTTTTAAAGATTTTATTTATTTATTCATTAGAGACAGAAAGAGAGAGGCAGAGGGAGAAGCAGGCTCCCAAGGAGCAGGGAGCCCGATGCAGGACTCGATCCCAGGACCCTGAGATCATGACCTGAGCTGAAGGCAGACGCCCAACCATCTGAGCCACCCAGGCGCCCAAGAAATGATATTGTTATCTGAAGACGAAGAACCTCAGGCTAAGGCAGGATGAGAAAGTTGCTCGAGCATGAACCTGCCTCAGGGTGGTCAAGCCTACACTACTGATGACTCAGGGAACAAGCTGCCTTCCTGCTGGCTGGATGCAACCCCTCCCAGGCCACTTCACGGTCTGGGGAAAAGTTACTCCAGGGCAAGCAGAGTGCGGATACCTTACCTGCACCACAAGGAACAAGTCGGCCCGGGCCGTCAGCCCTTTTGGCCTGCACTGCGCAGCGGCTCTGTTCAAACAGGAAACCTGACTGCTCTATTTTCACTTCTTGAACTCCAAAGCCTCTGGGTAGCGCTGAGACATTCCGACACCTAAATGTGAGGGAAAATGCACTCAGTTTGGGCATGCTCCCTGAGGAAGACAGTGTCTAGGCCCGTGGACCCCTTCACCACCACTGAGTCTCGGTGAGAGGGTGTGACAGAACAGAATCGAGATCATGTGAGCCTTACAGCCGGAGGAAGATCCCTTCCTATCTCTCTGAAGTGAAAACGATGAGCTGAGTGACCACCTCTCAGTGACTTCAGGGACTCTAAACTCCAGTCCTGGTACTGGCTTTGAAAGATTTCAAACCCTTAGAAATATTAACTTGTTGGCATCTGCTTCCTAGGGAATCCTCCAAACACACCAGAAACCAAAACTCTCCTATAATATAAAAGCTTCGTTTTTCCCTCTTGGGTCTTTCATACCATCTAGAGGCCAACGTGACACTGCTCTGGAACCAAGTGGACAGCAGCTCTAAAGCCTCAGAATAGGGAAAGCATGGAAAACACAGAAAATGTCTTGGGCATAGGGGTGCTTTCGTTGAAAACATCTTATTGGGAAATAGTGGATACCATAGAATTCATCCATTTTAAATGTATAATTCAAGGGTTCTTTTTTTTTTTTTTTTACTATATTCACAGAATTGTGCCACTGTCACCACAATCTAAGTTTATCACCTTTCACCCCTGATAAGAAACCTTGCACCTATCAGCAGTCACTCCCCACACCCTTCTCCAGCACCCACCAATCTACTTCTGGATTTGCCCATTTTGGACATTTCACACCGTGAAATCATACGCTATGCCACTCCTGCCACTTAGCACAGAGCTTTCAAGGCTCATCCATGTCGCAGCTTGAGCCAGCCTTTGCTCCTTTTTGGGGCTGATAACCCAGTGTAACAGTCTATCACCTTTCATTTATCCATTCACCAGCTGATGCACATTTGGGCTGTTTCACTTTGTGGCTATTGTGACTGGTACTGCTATGAACATTCACGTACAAGTTTTTATGTGGATGCGTGTTTTCATTTCTCCTGGGTACACCCCCCTGGAGTGGAATTAGTGAGTGTGCTTCCCGGACTCGGCCTTGGGAGCAGTGCATCCAACATGAGAGGCCTCCCCTGGCCATGGCCTCACTCTGCCCTCATTTACCACAGCCTTAACTGGGCTTGGCTGCCCTTCCTTAGGAAGACCACATTTGAGTGATCATCCTTTGTCTTTAATCTTTCAAAGACACTGACGTTGATGGTTTTTAAAAATTACAGTAGTGATATATATGTACATTGCACAAAAATTAAAAAACAGAGTAACCACAAAGAAGAAAAAAAAAAAACCCAAAATATCACAACTCAGAGATAATCATACCAATATCTTGGTGTATATCCTCCCACAATTTTTTTTCTATGTGCATATATACTTTAAGACCAACACGAACTCATCATAATCTTTTAACTTGCTCTTTAAAAATTATGAGCATCTTTCCAGGTCAAACATTCGTCAATATTAGTTTTAACAAAAATCACCTAATCTACTGCTGGTCATTTCACTGGTTTTCTTTTCTTTCTTAAACATGACTACACACAAAGCTAAACATTTGAGCGCTTTCTTATTATTTCCTTAGGACAAATTCCTAGCAATGGAACCGCTGGATCAAAACGTATAGATGTTTTAAAGGCTCTTTGGACATCCTCTCAGACTGCTTCGACCTCCCTCCCTGCTCACCTCCCGGTCAGAGCTCTCTGCATGGCCTCCTGGCTGTATGGGCACCTCCCAATCACCACGGCTGACAGGTAGACGGGCTCTTCTAGAAGGTGCATCAACAGTGCCCCCTGGCATCCGAGGACGTTCCACCGGGCCAGCTTGTCACTGCAGGACAGGGAGCAAGTCCGGTCTCCCCGGCCGGGCTTCACTCGGAGCAGCCCCACCTGGTGATACGCAGCACCAGGCTTCCCCGAGTCTCCAGCTTCTCCCGGCACACATTTGGCTCCGGTTCTATAAACGTCCACTACTTTGGCACCACTGGGGGCCATTCCGGTGACAGTGGCCAGTTCCTCTGCAGTAAGATGAGAGCCACTGACACTTGGTGGGACTGGGCCACTTTCCTGATGGCCAAAACTCTGATGGTGGGCCACATTGTCAGGAATCCCAGGCTCAGGCCTCATCTTTTTGGTCACAGGACTACCCAAGTCTTCACATTTCTTTTTATCTTCAGGATCTTCCAGGTCACTACTGGCTTCTACTAATGGGTTATTGGCCCAATCTCTATGGATAGGACAGCAGGGCTGATCTTCAAACTCAAGCATTGGAATGATGGAGGCATCCCCACCTGCAGGAGAAGGAACCCCTTAAAAACCAGTGGTTCTTAAAGTGAGGCCCCCGGATCAGCCACATCAACATCCCTCAGGAACTTGTTAGAAATGTAAATTCTTGGAACTCACAGTGGACCTGCTGAGTCTGAACTCTGGAGGTGGTCTGCAGCAGTGTGTATTTTAATAAGCTCTCCAGGTCATTCTGATGACAGGGGAACCACTGTCTGAAACAAAGTTTAATTCTATTTTCTTAGCTGACCTGAGATGAATTAGGAACACTTGCCCAAATTTCCTGAGTAAGAATCCTTTGTGGCTCTATCCTACCTAGACCCAGTGAGTTAGAAACTCTGCGGTGGGGAGGATTTGGAAAGCAGAATACTTTAACAAAGATCCCAGGTAGTTCTCATCACAGGATTTTTTGGAAACACTAGCTTAGAACAGGGTTTGTCAACGTTCCTAGTACTGACATTTTGGGCCAGATGATTCTTTGCTTGGGGGCTATCCTTTACATCAAAGGATGGTTAGCAGCTCCTCGGTCTCTACCTACTAGGTACCAATAGCACCTCCCAGTCTGACCATCAAAAATGTCTCCAGGGGCACCTGGGTGGCTCAGTTGTTAAGCGTCTGCCTTCAGCTCAAGTCATGATCCCAGGGTCCTGGGATCGAGCCCCGCATCAGGCTCCCTGCTCCGCGGGAGGCCTGCTTCTTCCTCTCCCTCTCCCCCTGCTTGTGTTCCCTCTCTCGCTGTGTCTCTCTCTGTCAAATAAATAAATAAAATCTTCAAAAAAAAAAAAGTCTCCAGATGTTGCTAAATGTCCCGAGAAGCAAAACTGTCCTGAGTTGAGAACCCTTGGTTTACGATGAGCACAGTTTCCCAAGTGCATTTTGTGGAATGTTATCCCGTGAGATGCTTTGGAAAACAAAAGTGGGAGGTTGATTTCATGGTTAAATATTTTGGCAAAAATGTTCCCAATTTCCCCATCTTGGAGATTTATGTGCATATCTTCACAGTAAAGACTCTGCAGTGAATTATACAAGTGGTGTTTCCCTGTGCTGGGTCAGAGAATTCTGACCTAACTCTGTGCTTAAATAGAATAACAGAAAACCAGAGGTTAGTAAAAAGCATAGCTTCCCCTTGAGAAAGGAGCTACTTCTTCAAACACTAACCTAGTGTGCTGCTTTTCTAAAGTGTGTAAATAATACATCTGTAGTCTTTTATAACCTAAGAGTGGGAAAGGCAAGAGATTTAGAAGTGGGACTGTTGCCAGAGAGGCTGGCTGGTGGAGTTCCAGAGACCTCACAAGGTGACAGTGACTTTGGAGAACTGACTGGGGCCCACCTCCCACTCTGAAGGCTCGGAGATTTGATCCAGACAGATGCCTAAACTCTAGATGCTGACTCATGCTAATAAAACTCACAAGTAAGAGTCTGAAGCAGCTAACCTAGGCACCAAATTATCAATTAGTAATGAGGACTAAAGGCAAAGGGAGATGGACAGTCACGTTCTCCATGTAATGTCCTTTCCTCCTGCAGACAAACCATGCATGGGCATCACAATTCAAAAGATGACCCATTCGCCCAGGGCAGTTAGGTCAGTAGTTCTAGATTTTGATTTCACAGACCAGTAAAATTTCCAGATTTTATGATCAACAGAGGGGGTGATCAATTTTGTATTCCATCAAGCAAGATCTTTAAAAATCCTAATTACCACTATTTATTTTTTTTTCCCTAATTGCCACTATTTAAAATAAAAAGATAAAAATCTCATAACCTTTCCATGGAAAGAAATTAGCTTTTTGAAAAACTCACTATAGTCCTGATTTTTCCCATTTGGCTATGGACCAACCTGTAGACCAGATTTATGTGGTCTAATTAGTTGGTCAGGCTAGCTGTGATCCACAGATCTCTCTCTCTCCACAAGCTACACCCACCATTGGATCAGCCAAGCCCTGGCTATTCAAAGTGTGGTCCACAGGCCAACACCACTGACATCATGGGGACTTGGTTAGAAATGCAGAATCTGGGGCGCCTGGGTGGCTCAGTCGTTGGGCGTCTGCCTTTGGCTCAGGTCATGATCCCAGGGTCCTGGGATCAAGCCCCACGTCGGGCTCCCTGCTCTGCGGGAGGCCTGCTTCTCCCTCTCCTGCTTCTCCCTCTCCCATTCCCCCTGCTTGTGTTCCCTCTCTCGTGGTCTCTGTCAAATAAGTAAGTAAAATCTTTAAAAAAAAAAAAAAGAAATGCAGAATCTTAGGCTTCATCCCAGACCTAATGATTTTGAATCCACATTTTATTAAGATCTGTGGGTGATTCATAGGCATATTATAGTTTGAGAAGCACCGAGTTAGGAAACATCCTTTTTTGGACCAGGGTATCCGCTGCTCATAAGAAAGCACGGATGAGTCCTGCCTATCTCTGTATATAATTTTTCTGGCCTTTGACTCAACCAATTCTTTTCTGATAGACTCATTCTTCCTTTAGCTGCATTATATTTCTGATTTGAACTATGATCAAGTCTTGACAGCTCTTCTGTCTCTTCGGAGCCATTACCTATATCTGCTCTAATTGCATGTATTAGTTTTAAAGTTTAATACTTACAGGACAATATTATAACCTTACTTCAAAGGTTTTAGGGTAAGGAAATTTTACTACCATTCCTAAGCTGCTATCTAAAAGGAGTAGAAATTATTCTCCATTTTCAAGACAAATAAATATACAGTGGTCACCCCTAGGCTATGTCTGGTCCTCCTGCCTGATGCAATCCCAGCACCTGAACATCCCCTTATAACTCATCAAAATTTA
>NC_138384.1:10610846-10658878 GCF_054177405.1 Leptonychotes weddellii | reverse complement strand
AAAATTTAACTGAACTGATCATGACTAGATCCACATTCCAGAAAGGATTCTATGAGGCTAAGCAAGGGACCAGTCTTACTCACTGCCATATATCCAATGTCATACTGTAACCGACAAGTAGTAGAAAATATCTGTTGAATGAATGAACAGAATGAGTTTCAGGATAAATCGCTATAGAACTCAGGGCTTTGGACTTCTAAGCCCAACTGATGGTTTCAGACCTTGTGGGGTTTCAGCTTGAAGCTTCCCAATCCTGATTGGGAATCGAGAACTGCAATGTTGCTCCTTGATGGAGAAGTGATCAGGCACCATGGCCTGTTCAGAAAAAGGCACTGTCCACTGTTTGCAGCTACACTGCAGCCAGAAGAGCTTTTTTGAGAAATGTATCTATGGATAAGAGGACATAAGTAAATAGACAACGTAACATTAATCCAAAGGCTTGACTATACTTACAGGGTGTATGGCTGGAGAAAAACACAAACAAGAGGTCTGGTCTGAGTTTCCACAGCCCTCTCTGAGTTCCGGGGACAAAGATGCTATCCTCCTTCAGGACGGCCGCCAAGTGGAGCTGATGGAGAAGGTACCTAATGGGGCACAAGGTGTTATCAGAATGAACAGCCAATCTCTGCGGTGAAGGGAAAGACTCTGGCTGGTTGATGACTTTCTAAGGAAGAGTTACTGAGACCGATGGGACTGGCAGTGATTTGGAATTACGAGAATGATCTAGACCAGTGATTCTCAGAGTGTGGCCTTTGAACCAGCATCATCTGAAATTTGTTAGAAATGCAACTTCTCAGGTCCCACCCCCGACCTGCTGAATCAGAATCTCCGGCGGAGGGCCCAGCAATCTGGTTTTTCATAAATGTAGATAATTCTGATGCAAATCAAGCACGAGAACCACGGTCTAGACCAGGGCTATTCAAAGTGTAGTTCACAGACCCACATCATCAATGTTACTTGAGAGTTTATTAGCAATGCAAATTCTGGGGCTCCCCATGGCAGGCTATGTCACATTCTCTGGGGATGTGCCTTTACCTTTGGAAACTCCTCCTGGCTATGACCTCAGCATGGCTATCATTGATGATGTCTCCTATGGCAAAGACAGGACACTAGTGAAGACATACAGAACCTGGAGAGGCCCTGTTTCCTAGCAGTAGAACGCAGCGGTTTTCCCCGGCAGCCAGGACGGCCATGTAGCTCCTGGAGGACTGTCAGGAAGTACTGCAATCGCTGATGGCAATGCAGGGGTTCCTCAACTCAGCACTACTGACATTTTGGGTTAGAAAATTCTTTGTTGTGAGGCTCTGTCCTGTGGAAGGTAGGATGTTTAGTAGCATTCCTGGCCTCTGCCACCAGAGGCAGGAAGTATAATATCGCCCTCCCCTGAGTTGTGGCAACCAAAAATGTCTCCAGCCACTGCCAAATGTCCCCTGGGGGACAAAAATCTCCCCATAGCTGGGAACGACTGCTTTATAGGAAAATAGCTGGAGGAAAGGGATCCAAGTCTTTAGTACCCTGGTATCACACTTGAGCTTGGGGTGATACAATTCCATCAAATTCAATCCACAGTGGTCCTGGCACACAGAAGGCAAGGCTGGGAAAATGGGGAAAGCAAACTTGGGAAGGAATTTGCTAACTGGATGCAGGAGGTGAAGATGCCAGATCTCTAAGGGATTTCCAGTCTTTTTGGTGTCCAAATCTCCATCTAATTCGAGATTGCTTTTGGGGGGCCTTGGACCTAATGGGGAGCAGCTAAGTCCAGGGAACTTTTGTTTTGCGCATGAAAATACTGGCCAACTTCCAATCTATGCAGAAAGCATGTTCCTGGTGGCCTTTGCCTCCATTGTGTATTCCGATTCTTAAAATGAGTACTGTCCTTCCCAATGGAGTGACAGGGGGAATGAAAAGGTCAGCCACCTCAGTGATGTGGCCCCCCCTTTTTAAAAAATATTTTATTTATTTATTTGACAGAGAGAGACACAGCGAGAGAGGGAACACAAGCAGGGGGAGTGGGAGAGGGAGAAGCAGGCTCCCCGCTGAGCAGGGAGCCCGATGCAGGGCTCGATCCCAGGACTCTGGGATCATGACCTGAGCTGAAGGCAGACGCCCAACCGACTGAGCCACCCAGGCGCCCCTGATGTGGCCCCTTTAACAGGAAAAGAGGAAAGGACAAAATGCAGGGTGGTTGCCAAAGCTCCCTAGACAGGTGTTGTTTAAACCCTACCCGGGCTTACCGCTCTTCCTCATTTTGGACTGGCCTATGCATTTCGTTCCTGTTCCCATTGAGACAACTTCCTTTGTCACTGAGAGGAAAAGAACGGATCATTAGGTGAGCTCTTATAAAATGTCAAATGTGGTTCGAGCACCGCCAGCTCCCACCGCAAGTACTGCCCACCACTGCAGCTGACACCAGCCAGGACTGTCCCTGCCCGGCCATGAACAGTTCCCCTACCATCTCTGACAGGGAGAGGGAGCGTTGGGAGGTGAAAAGGCCTCACCTTGTGCTGGTTTGTTAGTGCCGCCGCAGGCCTGGTCAGCTGCAGGTTTTATCTTCACCACGGCTGCTAGTAATGTCCACTCACGGTTGGGCTCAGGCTTCCCCTGCTTGGGCAGCCTGGTCCTATAGTGCTCGTAACACAGCTGGGCAATCTCATCTGCGGTCCACATGGTCTGAGTTAGTGCTGAGCCTGATCAAAAACCACAGCCATTGGAAGTACAGAAAAGAGAACCAACGCAAGATGCTACAACTCTTGCCCAGGTGCTTCAACAAGCTTTCAGGGTAGCCGGACTGCATTCATACAGAGGTTTTTCTACCTGGAATTGTAATGGTCATTTTCTTCTACTACTTCCCTGTCCCCTCTCCCCCCTTTTTTAAAGTAGGCTCCATACCCAGCGTGGAGCCCCATGCGGGGCCTGAACTTGTGACCCTGAGATCAAGACCTGAGCTGAGATCAAGAGTTGGAGGCTTAACCCACAGAGCCATCCAAGCGCCCCTCCCCTTTTCATTTTTAAGGAAAGATCAAGTAAGTCCCAGATTCCACCAACCCCAGAAGACACCCTATTTCTTAAAGCTGTTTCTTTTTAAATGTTGGACATCTGACATGTATCTAATGAATCTGAACCTACTACAAAAATAAAAGCGCATGAGAGGGAAATATCCTTGCTACTCCAATTTTCATTTGGAAGTAGCACGTCAGGTACTGCAGACCTCAGCTGCCTTTGGGCAGACTCTAACCATATATGGTTTATCTTTCTGGGCAGATGGTCTTCTTTTCCATCCTCTTTTTCAGACCTTTTATTTTTCTCTTCTCCGACTTTCTCCCAGAAGACTGACACTTTATCTCCCTCTAATAAATCTCCACTGATGACCCCCATCAAGAAAACGCTTTAATTTCTCCTATAACGTTTTATGAGGCAGGTGGGAGAAGTGACAGCCCAGAGCTTTCTCATCAGTCGAGCGTTCTCCTCACAGGATTTTGTGCTGGAGTTACCCTTTCTGCGTTATAATCCTGACTTTGCTACCAATTGGGTAGATTACCTAACCTCTCTCTTCCTGTTTCTTTTTTTTTTTTTTTTTTAAAGATTTATTTATTTATTTGAGAGAGCGAGAATGAGAGAGAGTACATGAGAGGGGGGAG
Organism: Leptonychotes weddellii; assembly: GCF_054177405.1. Taxonomy (NCBI): domain Eukaryota; kingdom Metazoa; phylum Chordata; class Mammalia; order Carnivora; family Phocidae; genus Leptonychotes; species Leptonychotes weddellii. The sequence continues at coordinate 10,655,240 of NC_138384.1, read as the reverse complement.
GGTCAGAGGGAGAAGCAGACTCCTCGCTGAGCAGGGAGCCCGATGTGGGACTCGATCCCGGGACTCCAGGACCATGACCTGAGCCGAAGGCAGTTGCTTAACCAACTGAGCCACCCAGGCGCCCTCTCTTCCTGTTTCTTTATCTGTTAAAATAGGGTAACAGTAGTATTTAATCTATGGGTTATCGTGAGGACTAAGTAATATACATAAAAAGCAACTGCTACAACGTTAAGCACTGTTACTGTCAACCATGATTAATATTCCAAAAAAAGGAACATTTCATGTTCCTGATTGTCTTGAGCTCCTTGGGGAGCAAGGGAGCTGCAACGGCAATGTAAAGCCATGAATAAAAAACCATTAAGCAGACCAGACCTGAGAGGCTACTTCGCTAGGAAACTCTTCTATTCTTGTCTCTATGCTCACTCAATGATTTCACTTGGACTCAAATGTATGAAAAGCTTCTTAGCAGAATGAGATCATATGGTGATGGATACAGCTCAGCATTTTTTGTTGTTGTTGTTTTAAAAAAGGCTTTACTGAGTCCCAATGCATGCAGCTTCTGAAAACTGCTATTTCTACAATGAGCCCCCAGCATTGAGTTAAATTAAACAAGGAGGCCATTAGATTGATGCGGCTCTAATGTTATGGTGGCCTACGTAAGCAAACCATGATCTAAGTCTGTACATGCCTCTAAGTTAAAAAAGCAAAACACGGGGCGCCTGGGTGGCTCAGCTGGTTAAGTAACTGCCTTCAGCTCAGGTCATGATCCCGGGGTCCTGGGATCGAGCCCGCATCGGGCTCCCTGCTCAGCAGGGAGCCTGCTTCTCCCTCTGCCTCTGCCTGCCACTCCCCCTGCTTGTGCGCTGTGTCAAATAAATAAATAAAATCTTAAAAAAAAAAAAAAAGCAAAACTCTAGGGATAACCAATCACAAACAGCCAACCCAGGCTTAAACTTTTGCCAACCAAGTAATTTCCTTTCTTGCTACACTCTTTGTAAGTCTCTCCCCTAGCTCTCATCTGCAGTGTTCCTAACCACTTTTGGTTTGGTGCCGCCTAACTGGAATTTGTTTTTGCCCTCCCCCCAAAACTTAAAATTTTTAATATGCCTCAGTTTATCTTTTAAGAGTTCTAATGTGGAGGCCTGCTGCTGCAATAAATGGTCATGGTAAATCAGACCACAGTGATGGAAAACCAGAATCTGGCAGGAACTGACATAAACTGTGACTTTAAAGTCAGAGAACCAGGAGGCCATGTATCTCTCCAGGCAAAAGAAAAGCATGAGAGATCCTAGAATCCTCTATTTGGAAGGGATTTTCCCTTCTCATTTCAAGGCATCAACGTGAAATCAAGCCAGAGGCATATACCATGAACCACAATAGCTAGGGAAGACAGAACTTGCCAGAAGTAACGTTGACTCCCTAAGATGATGCAGCCCAGAACTATTCCATCCTCTCATTCATGTAGTTGTCTGGGTGAGCGTGCACAGGAGCTGCAATGAATCAATGTTTTGCTAAACTAGGTCCACTAAAATCCAAATCTCCAAATCCACTCTTAGGTTCATAACTTCATATGAAACAACAGCTCGGTTAAACAGGCATTTCTTTGCCCACAAGACCGCATGTTGCAACACTTGCAAAAAGCGTTTAAGAACTCACTTCCTTTTCAAAGAAAAGTTAAGGCAGGTCGGCTGCCAGGGAGAAAAGGCTTTGGCCTTAGCACCCACCCCGCCACAGCCGCAGCCCCTTCTCGGAAGGCTCTAGAGCCGGAGTGGAGCCCATTCGGCCGGTTACCCGACAGGCTCTAGGCTCCTGAAACAGCGACAACCTGCGCGCCTGCCTCCTCGGGTGGCGCGGACGCTGCTGCGGGGCCATACGCCCCGCGCCCGCCCGCAGCGGATACTGGCACTTCCGGGAAACGGGACGCGCGCCGGGGGAGGCACGGTCCTTCACACACAATAGAGAACATTGGCAGCTCACCCAGCTCACCCAGCAGCCTTGGGCCCCCCCCACCACTTGCGCGCCCTCGGCCGCCTCCCGAACGCTCCCCTCCCACCTAAAAGGTGTGCGCCCTCCGTGGGAGCGAGGAGAATCGCCGTAAATGGCGGACGTGACATCACAAAGAGGCTGCTCTTTCAGGCCCCGCCCCCAAAGGCGCGCAGTGCACGCTGGCCCTCGTAGTCCTTCTGGGCAAGTGGTCCAGTGGAAGATTGACTCCTTCGTAAGATGATTCAAATAGTAGAATGAGGTCGTATCTTGGAACACTAGTCTGAATTTCTGTCTAAAACAGCGCTGTCCCACAGAAATAAAATTTGAGCCCGATAATGTAATTTAAAATTTTCTGGTAGCTACATTTTATTTATTTATTTTTAAAGATTTTATTTATTTATTTGAGGGAGAGAAAGAAAGACTGCAAGAGACAGAACGAGCGGGGAGGAGACGGAGAAACAGACTCTCCAAGGGGATGGAGAGCCCGACCCGGGGCTCGATTGGGATCATGACCTGAGCTGACAACCGAGGAGCCACTCAGGCGCCCCTAGTAGCTACATTTTAAAAAGTGAAAAGAAATAGTGAAATTAATTGTAATCATATATTTTATTTAGCCTAGTGTGTCCAAAGTCGTATCATTTCAGCGTGTAACCAATATTTAAAAAAACCGAGATATTTTACATTTTTTCATACTTAAGTTTAAGAAATCTGGTGTGTGTTTTACACTTACATCTTAATGTGGACCAGCCACATTTCAAATACTCAATAGCCACACGTGGCTAGTGGCTGCTATATTGGAGAGCGTGGGTCTAAAACCTTCAGGTTGCCAGGAATAGTAGCATAGCTTGTCTGGATAATTCAGGAGCCTGTGCCATCCAGCAGTTGTATACCTCAGTTCCTAAAGATGAGAAATTCATTTTTCTTCTTGGCACCCTTCAAAAGTTGGAGGAGACAGGAGTGCAGCTTACTTGACCCCATCCTTCTCTCTAGTTCTGAGGAAAAGGGCCACAGGCAACCTCCAAGGCTAAGGACCCTGCTCCTCATTCCTTTCTCTCCAACATCTTTAATCTGCAACTGCCTCCCTTTTCTGCCTTTAAAGAGGCACCGATCGGGGCACCTGGGTGGCTCAGTTGTTAAGAGTCTGCCTTTGGCTCACTCCTGGGGATCAGCTCCCTGCTCAGTGGGAGGCCTGCTTCTCCCTCTCCCACTCCCCCTGCTTGTGTTCCCTCTCTCGCTGTGTCTCTGACAAATAAATAAAATCTTTAAAAAAAAAAAAAAAACAGAAGTTGGGGTGCCTGGGTGACTCAGTCGGTTAAGCGTGTGCCTTCAGCTCAGGTCATGACCCCAGGGTCCTGGAATCGAGCTCCGCATCGGGCTCCCTGCTCCACAGGAAGCCTGCTTCTCCCTCTTCCCCTCTCCGCTTGTGTTCCCTCTCTCGCTGTGTGTCTCTCTGCCAAATAAATAAAATCTTTAAAAAAAAAAATAAAGAGGCACTGATCCTGGGGAGGGGGGGAGGTCATCAGATATCTCAGAGATTGGTACCACCATCTATCTAGTCAAATAAACTGTAAAGTGAGTCACCCTCCTTGTCATTTTCCTTCCCGTAACCCCCACAATATAATCCACTGCCAAGTCCTGTTGATCTTAACTTCCTGTCTCTTGAAAACATCCATTTTTGTCCATTTCCATGGCAACAATCCAGTCTGTCTTCCCTTTGGATTGCTATGCTAACCTCTAGACTGTCACCTTTCTTTGCCCAACTCCAATTCTTTTCCACAGAGCAGCCACACTGCTGTTTTTAAAACACAAATGTGACGTCACTGCTCTGCTTAAATACTTTAGTGGCTTTCCAGCACTCTCAAAATACAAAATCCCATAGTAAGACTCAGAGATTACTCAAAATCCCATAATAGGGCTCATACCCCTGTATGACCAGCTTCCTCCTGCTTCATCTGGTGGTATATTTTCATGGGCTTCTGTACTCTATCTAGTGTCATCGGCCTTTTCTATGCTCTTGCCTATCTCAGGGCCTTTGTGCTTGTTGCTACACCATGGAAAACCCTCTCTTTCTTTGACTAGTTAACGCTCTATCTTCTTTCAGATCTTAGATTCTAATGTCCTTGGGGAAACCTTCCTTAACTAGGTCTATTAGAGTTTCTCAATACCTCATGGACCTCTCCTTCAAAGCATTTATTAGAACTGCCATTTTACACAGTTAAAAAATGATTTATTAAACGTCTATTTCCCTTACAAACCTAGAAGTGTGATGAAGCTTGAGACCATGTCTTTCTTTTAACTCCAGTACAGCAGTTAACAAATTGTAAGCCTTCTGTTGAAGGAGGTAATGAGGACTTTATAATTACAATCCTTCTGTTCCTTCTGGCTTTCATCCTATTTGTTATTTTTCCTGCCAAATCCCACAAACATATTGTCTACTGCTTCAGTTCATCTGTCTCCAGCCTCCTTGAGCCCAGACAGCTGGCTTCTGCCCCCAGCCTACTACTAAACAGCTCTTTATTTTTTTAAAAGATTTATTTGGGGCACCTGGGTGGCTCAGTCGTTGAAGAGTCTGCCTTCAGCTCAGGGCCCATGGTCCCAGGGTCCTGGGATCGAGCCCCACATCGGGCTCCCTGCTCCACGGGAAGTCTGCTTCTCCTTCCCTTACTCCCCCTGCTTGTGTTCCCTCTCTCGCTGTGCCTCTCTGTGTCAAATAAATAAAGGAAATCTTAAAAAATAAAAAAAAAGATTTATTTATTTGAGAGAGAAAGTAAGCCCAAGTAGGAGGGGCAGAAGGAGAGGGAATCTCCAGCAGAGTGCGGAGCCTGACGTGGGGCTTGATCCCACGATCCTGAGATCACAACCTGAGCAGAAACCAAGAGTCAGATGCTCAACCGACTGCACTACCCAGGCGCCCCTAAACACATCTTTAAAGGTCGCTTGTGACCTCAATGGTCCTTCTTGCCTTTTCCAGTGGTAGCGTTGCTTGAAGTCCAGTAACATATCTTGAACATACACCCTCTCCTTTGGGGAGGTGGTTTTCATTTTAATTTAACACCGGCTTGCTGAAGGATGTGCCATCTGTAAGTGTTTCTTCTGAAATAGCACCTGGTCATATACCACCACTGCCAAGTGCTCCTGGAGCCTGCGTTTAAACACCAGCGAGGGGTGGAAATGCTCAACACTCTCTGAGGTTAATTCCCAGTGAGGGCTCCGTGTGCTCAGATCAGTGTACCAGCTACAGAAGTGACAACTTGCTGTGAAAGTAGACTCCTAAGCTGGGACACTTGCAGGTTTTGCTGAGATGCAAAACACAAGTCCTTCATGGTAGGACTCATCGATAGCTTCCCCCAGCTGCCTCATGTGGCTGGGGGCTCCATTATAAGAGCAGGCCCTCAGCCATACCCTTGACTCATTCTTAGCCCAGGTGCAATGAGCTGAAGGTAATGAGAAAAATCCAGACTCATATTCAACATCATACTTACTGTTCCTACCCGATGTCCAATTAGGTGTAAAACCCAACGCTCAACCTTTCCTCTCAAATTGCACTTCCTGTTTGTCCCATTTCAGTAAATGACAACTCTTCAGTTGTTCAGACTCCAAACCTTAAAATCGTCTTTGAATCCTTCTGCTTACAACCCACATCCCTTCACCAGATCCTATGAACCTGAGGACCGGGCGAAGTCCAATGACATGTAAGCACCTCCGTTAGTTCAAACTGTCAGCCACCATCTCCCTTTCACTCTTGCCCTCCTCATGCTAACTACTGCAGTATTTTCAAAGCACTCTGCTCAAAACCCTCCAATGGCTTCTCATGTCACTCCTAACAAAACACACACTCAGCATGGCTTACAGGAGCCTGTGTGATCTGGCCCCTCAGGGACTTTGCTTACTCTTCTCCAGCCATACCAGACGCTTTGCTATTCCTCGAAAATGCAGTCCTCAGAGCGCCTGGCCGGCTCAGTTGGTAGAGTGCACAGCTCTTGTTCTTGGGGCTGTGGGTTTGAGCCTCACATAGGGTGTAGAGATTACTTAAAAATAAAATCTTTAAAAAAAAACGCAGTCCTCTAGTCTGGATCACCCTTCCCTCCCCAGATGTCTCCAGATCTCTACTTAAATGTCACCTAAAAGTTTTCCCTGATCACATATTTAAAATAGCACTGTCCCCCATCTACTTCCTTCTAGAATAGCACCTCTGTCCCCTCACCCCCCTTTTTTTTCTTAGTATATACCAGAAATATACATTTAGTTGTTTCTTGTCTGGTTGCCCTCAACCCCTAAACAAATACAAGTTCCACAAAAGCAGGGACTTGGCTTTTGTTCACTGCTCTCCCCAACCCCCCAGCACAATACCTGACACAGAGCAGACATTAATATAAATTTGGTGAATGAATAAAGTGGTATAATCCTAAACATCCACTAGGCCAGCTGTCTGAGTAAAAGTTGATGTTCCATGGTAAACACAGTCATGAGACGCAAGTAGAGACAAATGGTTTACTTGGAAATAAGAAGTAAAAAGGAATTTTTAATTCCTCTTCTCTCTTCTGGTGCCTGAACTGAACCGTGATCATCAAATGGAAAGCAATACACAAGAATTCCTCTGCAGTCCTTGAACTTGTGCAGAAATGCAGAGAGGCCTGACTTACACGACTTGCAACGATGGTTTTTCTAGACAGAAGTGCCAGCTGTTGTGCTTTCTAAGGTATCAGCGGGGGCTCCGCTCTCTTTCTTGTCTTCGGGTTTCATGGCAGGAAACAGAAGTACTTCCTACAGGAGAGAAAATGCACTTTGAAGTAAGAAGAACGCTCTTTTTCACAGCTATCCACCCAATGCTTTTGCTTCCTGTTATTGTTGCCACCCAAATCCAGAGATCTGGGTTTTTACTTCAACTCAGTCCCTCTCAATTATAGAGGATGGAAAAGAATGAGTGAACACAGAGCTTCTCTGACAGTAGGACTTCCCTATCTGTAACAATGGGAATAACAACAATGTCTATGCCTCACAGGGCTGACTGTAAGTTACATGAGAAAACGCACGCAGAGGGCTTAGTGTGTTCCTTGGATCCTCAAGAAATGCAAACGATGAGTATTTTTTCTGCGTCAGGTAGAAAACCTCCCAAATCCCATCATATCAGATGCCCTGACTGCCCTCCTGTGGAATCGTGTGTAACTGCTCTGCCCGCTCCTCCTTCCAGCCCAAACCCCTTCCCTTCTTTCTTTTCCAGGCCTGCCACACCCCGCCTCCGACAGCGGAGCTCCTTGGGGCAGTGCGCGATGGAGGGCTGCCACGTACCTTGATGTTATTGGAGTCTGTGAGAAACATGGTGACGCGGTCGATGCCCATGCCCCAGCCAGCCGTGGGGGGCAGCCCGTATTCCAGGGCAGTGCAGAAGTTCTCATCTATGAACATGGCCTCATCGTCGCCAGCAGCCTTGGCCTACAAGAGAACCAAACTGCGACACTGTTCCAGGCTGCGCGGTCTCTCAGGGTCTGAGTGGGCGCGTCAGCACATTCACAGGGATAACCGTTCTGGGAATGCTCTGGACACCCAGCACGTCTTGGGAATTGGTTTCCCAGGAACTTCAGGATGGAGCCATTTCTTTCAAAGACCAGGTCAGGGCCAGTAAGCCCCACTTCAGAACACATGAGACTTTCTCTGTGAAATGGAAACACCTCCAACTGCCCCAGGCTCTGTGAGTCCAGTGAGACTGATTTTTGGAGACTGAGGATTCCCAGGAGTCTTTCCCTCATTTCCTGAAACTACCCATCTGGGGCAGTGCTGGTGCGGGCAGCCGGTGGGGGCTTTGTCTCCATTAATCTATCTGCCTCTCACCCCAAAGCCATCTTAATATATGTACCGTTTAAGAAAAATGATGTTCTCGTTAGGCAAATGTATCTTCAAGGCAAGCATCACACTCCCCACACAGATACGATCATGCCTAAGCTCCTCTATGTGGAAATTCTAGAGCCCAAACCAGCCAAGTTCTCCATCTTGAACTGTGACTTCCTCCCGTGAAGCCCGTGGCTTTCCCCTTCGTTTCTGTTGAAGCCACAAAGAGATGCAGAGAATGACAGAGACCAGGGTTCAGGCCAACACTGTCTAGCGAGTGTGCACATGAGGGAACCGCTACCTCTGTCCCCCACCCCCCTTCCTGACCTTGGCCTGTTCTTCAAACAGCTGCCGCTGCCGCACAGGGTCATTGAGCTCGGTATAGGCATTGCAGATTTCCTTCTTCATGACAAACAGCTCAAAGCGCTCAGTCAGACCCTCTTTAGAGCGGTGCCTGGGGACAAGAGACCAAAGGGGAGGCTGAAGACACAGGTTCACTAATAACATCTGCTACAAACACAAGAGTTCCTGAATTCCAGTTGATTCCTAAGTGTTGCGAATTGAGACCTGAGGCCCGGATGCATTCTAGCACCGTATCATTTGGTACAGTGGTGAGGAGGGTGAGAAACATGGAAGCTTCAATCATCTTCCCAACACACCTGCGTGGAAGATGGGTGCACTGAACCATACCTCCTGTATTCCTGCCCTTCTGTGCCCTGTCATGCGGACTCCGGGCTGCCCATAGCACTTGCTTTGGCCATGGGGACAGCAGAAGCTTGATAGGTGTTTGCACCCTGGGGCTTATTCTTCTGGAACCTGGCCACTATGTAAGGAAGCCCAGGCTACGCTGCCAGACAGAGGCTACATAAAGAAGCTCTGGAGGACGAGAACCCATGTGGAGAAGACACAAGGTGCCTGAGTTCCCAGTTACAGCCACTTGAGTTACCCTAGCTACCACTTTGTATAGCAGAAAGACTACCAAATGAACCCACAAACTTTTGAGAATTGTTGATTTGTGCCACTAAATTCTGAAGCTGTTACACAGTAATAGGTGACTGAAATATCCTATTTCATCTTACCATTTAGCCAAAGGGCTCATTATCTGCGGGTGATCACAGATGAATGTAGGATTGATGCATGTCGTTTCTAGGAACTCCCCGACAAGCTTAAGGAAAAAGGAAAGCAGAGCTAGAGATCCTTTCTGAATGGCATTTTGACTGTCCCAGTCTTGGTGGAGGACTCCTACCCACTACCTGCTGCTACTGGGATTTATCCTAAGCCTCTCCATGGCTGGTAAGGTTTAACTCAGATTACGTAGCTACTTGGCACAGAGTTAGTACCAAGAGTTCAAAACTTGTTAATTCTCTTTTCTCTCTCCTGAGGGCTCCTAAGAGGCTGTAGAAGTTAGTGCTGCACAGTGGAGTTCACGTTCATAGGGAGCAGGGGGCTGGTTACCATGGGATGAGGGCAAGTACTTGAAGAGCATGGTCGGTCACCTTATCAAGGAGCCTGGCTGTGGTCCGAGGTGGAGGGCATTCAACAGCTCTTGCCACACAGATGTCATCAAGAATTTTGCGAGTTTCTGTAATATAAACGTGCAAGTTAGGACAGATGACATTATACTACCCCAATAAAGTATATAAAAAAGAATAGTGTGGGAAATTCTAGCCCTGACCTCATCTAATTCAGGGCCGAACAGGAAGGAGGGCCGTTCTGTGGAGGCGTGCATCACTTTACCTTCAGTTTCAAAGAGCCTGGTTTCTGGCAGCTTCACCCCCAAGGCCGTTTCAAGCTCTTCTACCATGCTGATTCTCCGGAAAGGGGGGGTGAAGTCAATCTCACAGGCTTCGCCCTCTGGGCCATCTGGATGGTAGGTGACCTTGTAACTGCCTGTAATGTGCTTCACCATCCCTGGGAAAGAAATCTGTCATTTAAAGAGGACCCACAAGTAGTCCTCCCGAAAGCAGCAAATCAGCCCTTCAGACATGTGTGAAAGACAAAGGAAACAGGAGAGGTCACCTGAAATCATCTTCTCTGTGATTTCCATGAGATCATGATAATCTGCATAGGCCATGTAGAACTCACAGGTGGTGAACTCAGGATTGTGAGTCAAATCAATTCCTTCATTCCGGAACTGGCGTCCAATTTCATAAACCCGGTCAATGCCACCAACCACCAGTATCTAGTAACACATGGCCAAGGTCATGGCAGCTAATTTTAATGTCTCTGGAAAGTTTGTCTACAAAAGTTAATTTAGTTTTCATAGCTCACCCATGTTTTGAGGTCTCCACCCAAATGCTGAGTACCCTAGTCTCTTTAGACCTTTGTAGTGGACAGTCATCATTCATTTTGGTTGCTCAGGACCTCTGAATACTCTTCCTCTGTTGGGAAAGTACTTCCTCTTATGAGTGTGAGCCTCCCCAAGAAGTCTCTCTTGGGGTTAGGATGCAGGCATGTAACCCAAGCTCTCCACCAGTCAGACACACCCATGCAACTTTTGAAAGCTACTGAAAAAAGATGTATTACAGAAGTCCTAATGGCAATGACCTGTGCCTAGAGCCAGGGTTATGAGCTATGTTAGCTGTCCCTAGTGGGAAAGATCCAGGTTCTCCATGGGAATGCCCAGACAGGCCTGAGAATCATTTCCTAGTCCTGTGGTCTCCAAGCCTGAATCTCTGGTCCTCCCAGCTCCTGAGAATTGTGAGCTTCCTTATACATTTGAACACATTCTTCTTGTGCTTAAACTACTTATAACAGTTTCTGTTGTCTATAAGAATTTTAAGTGACAGGCTTCAGTATTTACTCTGGCCATTAATAATGTTTATTATCAAGTTCTAGGCAGAGATCAAGCTTTTATACAAAAGACTAAAATCAGATTTAATCCAAGGAGAACTAAAAACTTAAAATATGAGAACCAAAGCAGGTTAGGAGGAGCTGTACACCTAGGAAAGACAATCTCTTTGCCCTCTGACCTGCAATGCTCTACTGCTCTTGTAGAGAACTTCCGGGAGTGTAACACTCACAGGCCTGGCAGATTAGAATATTCTCTTGGCTGTTGTACCCTCACTGTTCCTCTTATTTCTGATTGCAACTACCTAGCCAGTGGATTTCCAGCCTTCTGCTTCTCTAAGGAACAGGGCATCCTCTTACTGATTACCTTATGGTAGAGTTCTGGAGCAATTCTCATGTATAAATTCATGTCCAGCTCATTGTGGTAGGTGATGAAAGGCTTGGCCACAGCTCCTCCTGGGATGACGTTCATCATGGGAGTTTCAATCTAAACAACAGGGAGAAACATTTAATCTTCAGACAGAGGTCCTCAAAACAGAGGCCTTGGGGCTAACTCAGGTTTTGCATGGCTATGTTCTAAGCCTGTTATATCCCCAAGTGAAAGTTAAGTCTAATAGTCATGTGCAGGTGCTTGACAAAAAAGTAGAGATGACCTAATTTTCTAGAAGCATCTCAATTTCTTTTTTTTTTTTTTTAAAGATTTTATTTATTTATTTGACAGAGAGAGAGACAGCGAGAGCAGTAACACAAGCAGGGGGAATGGGAGAAGGAGAAGCAGGCTTCTTGCTGAGCAGGGAGCCCGATGTGGGACTCGATCCCAGGACTCTGGGATCATGACCTGAGCCGAAGGCAGACGCTTAACGACTGAGCCACCCAGGCGCCCGAAGCATCTCAATTTCTATTAATACCAAACACCATTAATATAGTGCCATAAATTTTCACAAGCTATAAATTAAAGTTTTTTCAAAGATTTTATTTATTTGAGAGAGCGAGCGAGAGAGCAAGCACAAGCAGCAGGGAGAGGGAGAAGCAGGCTCCCCGCTGAGCAGGGAGCCCGACGGGGGACTCGATCCCAGGACCTGGGGATCATGACCTGAGCCAAAGGAAGATGCTTAACTGAGCCACCCCATAAATTAAATTTTTAATAAACACTGTAAGTTGGAATGCTTATATCCTTTGACTTAGTTATTATAGACATGCAAAAGACTCCAGAATATATTGGGGGGGGGAACATCAGGTCCATCAGAATACATAGTGTGACCTCATTTATGTTTAAAGCAAAAAATAAAACCCTTCTAAAACATTTGCACACATACCTCATCTGCAACAAACTCAGGTATATAGGTATATATGCACAGCAAGTGATGTGGGAGGATACATATCAAACTCAAATTTGGGGAAGGTAGTTGGGAGATATGAAAGGAGACTTTCAGTTTTGTTTCAGTTTCTTTGAATTTGTTTTACAATAACATGCATGCATTTACTTTTCTTATACAATTAAAACCTATTTTTTTTTTTTAATGCTACAAAAAAGCAAAATGAGTTGATAACACACTGAACATGGTGGCATCATTAGTGTGTGGACGGCCCTATATTTTGTCCATTATCTCAGAATTCAGGTCCTGCCTTCTTAATCAGGGCACTAAAAAAACAAGGTGGAACAAAGACACTAGGAAGAAAGGGGTCTTTTCATTGAGCATGAACAATATGGACACAGGACATGGAAAAGGGAAGAGAAAGAATAGTCAGAGGCAGACATAACAAGGCAGCTAGCTCATCGTGTCAGGTAAGAATTCTCCCTCACCTCTAGGAATCCCAACTCATCCAAGAAACTCCTTATATATGTGATGATCTTAGAGCGGATGATAAATTTCTGCCTCACAAAGTCATTCAGGATCAAGTCCAAGTATCTCTGACGATACCGTGTTTCCTAAACCAAAAGTAACAAACAGAAATCACTGCTAAGTCTGATCCAATGCCACGATAAATCACAGTGAGGAGGCCACAAGAGCTTACCTTGTCTTTGAGGCCAAAGTGGAGATGAGGTAACATATGCAAGCAAGGAGACAGCAGTGTGATCTCATAGGGAATGATGCTCAGCTCACCCTTCTTGGTTTTCCCAGGATTCCCCTGAACTCCAATTATGTCTCCCCGACGCAGTTTGTTATTGATGTGAATAAATTCTTCTTCTGATTTGTAATTCCTGAAAGTAAAATGTACTTCGGTATACAATATTCCAAATTAAACTGACCACTGGTTTAGTTTTTTTTTTTTTAAAGATTTTATTTACTTATTTTTAGAGAGAGAGCACACGAGTGGGGGGGACGGGGAGAGGAAGAGAGGGAATTTCAAGTAGACTCGTGCTGAGCACAGAGCCCCATGCAGGGCTCTATCTCATAACCTGAGCTGAAATCAACAGTTGGATGCTTAACTGACCCCACCCCCCGACTGGTTTAGTTTTTAAAACTGACCTCTGGAATCCTCACCAAACTGCTGATGCCTAGTTAGTGTGCGCCCGAAAAGAATCTTATATTCTTCTGTCAACTGCTCAAGTGTTATCCTCCACCTGTAACTGCTGCACAACCCGAGAGCAGTTGTTATTCTCTAGGTGACCAGATGGCCTTTTTATTCTCTATTCAGCCTTAATCAACCCTACCCAACTTTTTAACTTTAAATACAACAGGAAAGGGAGAGCACATGGGCCTTTGTCCTCAACCATGTTGCTCTGGGCCAATCTAGAAAGGCCTGCAATGGGTTATCTCTACATACCTGGAATTGGCCATGACTTGCAACTTGACCCCCTCTCCTCTAAGGTCATAGAAGATGAGCTTTCCCCCAGAAGCTCTTTTGGCGTGTATCCTACCTAGAAAAAGAATAACAAAAATACTGACCAACAGAACCAGAAGCCATTTCGTGATATCAGTGCGAGAAAAGTTCCCTCTGCACTGTTTATGTCTGGGTACAATGTCCTATGACCACAGACCAGAACAATTTGATTTTAGCCTGAGAGTTGAGCCCAGTATTTTTCCTCATTAAATCAGTTAAAAATGTGCAGGAAGACCTGACTCCTGGAAGATGGCTGTGTCGGTGGCAGCATAGTTTTTGGATCTAACTCAATGCTCACATAAAAATAGAAAGAACAACTAGACAGGCAAGGCCAAAAAGCTATGGATAAAATTTACAACAAAATTATGTGGGAAGATATTCCCAGGAATCCCCAAATACAGGCCATGGGGTAAACCACAAGAACCCTAAGACCTCCATACAGGAAAAAGCTGTAGGCAGCAATGAGGTATCTGATGGGTCTGAGAACTGGAAATTTCCAAAATGGCCATAGATAGTCACTGGAAAATGTGGCAGCTAACTGGAGGATGGCAGCTAAACCCAGAAGGGGATTTGCCACTGCCCACATGGGTGAGCATAGGGGGCTGGGGCTGCATAAGGTCTAAATGAGCTGACGCCCCTCAGGGTAGCCCCAGGAATCTGTTAAATTGAACAGCCGGGGCTCCCTTCTAGGGCAAGGCCCCCAAAACTGGAAAAGACCAGGAAAACACAGATAAAGGAAAGAGAAGGTCCAACAAAAGTGAGGAAGGGGAAGAGAGCCTGGAAATCTCAGGAAGCAAGCTGCTTTACTTCTGAACACTGAACAAAACAATAGAAGAGCGAGCTCAGTGAAGCTGGAAAAGCTATCTAAACTAAGCTTCCTTTTAACATTCAGGAAAACTAATTTCACATAAAAATAAGCAAGATATAAGCATTGAGGTCAAATATCAGTTATTAAATAAAAAAGCACTCAGGACAGACATGCTCAGAAAAAAAAACAATTCTATTTCATAGTGAGCTGAAAGACATTAAGAAAATGACATGAAACAAAAAACCCCACAAATTAGAATCATTGAAAAACTAAGAAATGAAGTGACACATGAAAAACTCAGAAATAAAGTAAAAAATCATTTCAGAAATGAAAGCTAAACTAGAAAAAAATAAGAGTGAATACAATAATGCTTTAAAAGAAACCAAGTGGGGAAGAAGAATAAAATTTAAGTCAAAGTATAAAGAAAGAGATAAAAAGGGTTTGAGAAAAAGTGACAAATACTGAAAAGAAGGGAAGATCCAACATATGGATACAAGGAGTCCCAAAAGAAAACCAAAGCAAGAAACAGAACACACAAAAAAATTATATTCAAGAAAAATTTCCTGGAAGACTTGAAAATACATATTTGAAGGGCACACTGTGTACCTGAGAATACTGACTCAGAACGAGTAACATCAAGACACTTTTTTTTTTAAAAAAGATTTTATTTACTTATTTCACAGAGAGAGACACAGCCAGAGAGGGAGCACGAGCAGGGGGCTCAATCCCAGGACCCTGAGATCATGACCTGAGCCGAAACTAAGAGTCAGACAATCAACTGACTGAGCCACCCAGGCACCCAAAGACATTTTTTTTTAGAGTAACCTCTATGCCCAAAGTGGGGCTTGAACTCACAACCCCAAGATCAAGAGTCGCATGCTCTATGGACTGAGCCTGCCAGGCGCCCCAGATTTTTTTTTTAAATTAAGGAAAAGATCCCATGTAAGATATTAGAACTGCAAGATAACCATGTTCTAGAAATACAGCCTCAGGGCAAAACATCCTTAGGCCACAGGTGGGAATTTTTAGGAGCATGCGGCCATGGCTCCCACTGGTAAAAGTCCTCCTAAAGGACTATGAACTAGCAGCAGCATCAGCTCAGGAGTTCCTCTCAGAGAATGCCCCTTCCTCTGCAGTGTCACCTCATCCGGAATACAATCTCATGTTTTAGGGCTGTTCTACTTCTTTGTGTGAATGAAATCGATCAGCCCTGTCCCTTGTTAAGTAGTAGCCTCAGACACAGACTACTTGAAAGCAAGACCAACTCAGACCTTCCTTTGTGCTCCTGTAGAGGCCTGTGCTGGGGGAGCACAGCAGACTGCCAGGGAGTCCTCCTACCTGCCACCTTCAAGGTGATGTCAGTCAGGTGGTCCCCAGGCTGCAGGTGACTGTATTCTTGGATGAAATGCGTGAGCGAGATGTCAACATGGAACTTGTGTGGGTACGGGTCTTCCCCATTGATCTTCAGTTGGTGGATTGCTTGGCTGCGGATCTTGAAGTATTGCTATTGGGGGAAGGGGGAAGAAAGCCTTTGAGAAGTTGAACCTGATCAGACCATTGGCCCAAGTAGCAGAGTACTGTATTCTGCCCCAGAGTGACTCTAATACGTTGAGGTTTCCTTAACTGGGCCCTCCACACCTTTGAAATCCCAGGATTTGATATGGAGTGAGATGTGCACTTAAACTACGCATGGTGGCCAAATTCATAGGTGGAAGTGAAGGCCAGAACTCTGAAATGCAAGATTCAGTAAAAAGAAAAATTGGAATTCTACCTAAAATAAGTTTAATTTATACAGGTGGCCTTGGTTAGCACTTTTGTGGACACATCTGCATGGTGAGTTACTTATCTTTTTTCCTACTTTCCTCCCTCTGGCTACACATCAGACTTTTCCCCCAAGATTGCCCTCTGGGGCCTGGAGAATGTAAAAAGGGAATATTCTAAAGCGGGGTCAGCACACTTTTCCTGATGCAACCACTCAACTCTGCTGCTGTTATGTGAAAGCACCCTTACACCTATGTAAACAACTGGGCATGGCTGTGCTCCAGTACTATTTTATTTTCAAAACCAGGGAGGAGGGATGAGATGAAATACAAGGGAAAGTGGATCTGGCCTACAGACTATAGTTTGCTAATCTCTGGTCCAAGGAAAACCCTAGCCAATCTTTAGGGAGATACCTTTTCTGGATTTGCTGTAAGGCTCAGCTAGTTTCAGGGGAGATTAATCAGTCACTTGGAAGTCCTGGATTCTCCCAAATGGCTGTTGAGAGTTGATTAGGAAAATGCTCATGGCCTGTGCCTTTCACCAGATGGAGTAGCAGCCTACCCCCAGCCCCTATCCATTTAGAGCAACCCAGGGCTGACGGCGTGTTCCAGTTCCTATTTATCTTCTTAGTCACCGGTCCCAAGGAATTGGCCTTAAGCCTCATCAGAAGCTTCCCCATGCCCAGCCAGAGTGGTGGTCCAGGGGACTCACATTTGGGTCCAGACTCTCCTCCTCAGCACCCACACCATTGTCAGTGGTGTGGCTGGTGGCAGCAGCTGTGGCCTGGCTTAACTGTTTTTCACTGAGCTCCTTCTGCTTGGCCTCCTTCTCTGCTATTTTCTTCTCGGCTTTCAGGCGTCTCTTTAGCTCACTGTCGGGAAGATGCAAATGTTCAATGTGACAGTTGCCTGAATAGTACTCTGCTATGTTCTGCCCCACAACCACTTATCAAAAATATGAACAGCCTAGGGGGAAATGCTCTTGCCTGGTTCTACACCCCTACTTCTAGTCTCTTAGTCAACTCTACAGGTGAATTAAGACAAAGGAAAAGTAAGCTTAGAATAAATATGTAAAAAATCTTTCTCAGCCTTGGCTTTCCAGTGTGAGATCCCAACTAAAATCAAGATACCCCAGGACAAAGAAAAACCAAAAGAGGCAACATCTCCAGCTCTGTCTGCCATACCTCTCTACAGCTCTCCAAGGGTTAGTTTGGGGTAGGACAGGGTGGGGGAGAGGTGGCTCTTAAGAGTTCAAGGAGACACATCACTGACAATCTTTCCCTCAGCATTGGTCAATACATTGACAATGGCCCTCAGTATTGGTCTGCCTACTGGAGCTTGACTTTGACAACAAACTGGGCAGAACAGTGTATAAACCAGCATAGAGTAGGGCATAATATAACATCTTTAGAGTCAGACTGCCTGGGACTAAATTCTGACACAGCTGTCTAGCAATTATAAGACATTGGATGAGTGACTTCTCCCCATCTATAAATGGAAATAACAGAAGATACTCCCCTCCCCAAATACTATGAGGACCGAGATGACCCTGCCCTTAGCATTTAGTAAACACGCAAATGTGAGATATCCTAGGTATCTTTCCCTATCTTAAACACTTCATTCTCTGCACCCAGGACAGAAATCTTAGATTTGGATACATTTCTGGTCCCTCACTACCTACACTCTGATCTGAAATCTTGGTATCTGAACCCAGAAACCAAACAGATTTGCATAGAGGATATCCTCAGTATTCAAATAGAATTGATCATTCAATCAAACCACCAATGTTTTATCAAGTATTCTTAATAAAAACCATGGCAAATGATACCAAGTCATGCTTGCATATTATCTGGCTTTTGGGCAAATTCTTAATTTTCAGTATGAATTTAGAGTAAGTCAATTAAAAAAAATTAACTGATGATTTGAAATAATCATTTTTAAGTAAGAAGACTGACTCTGAGGGCTTCAAAGCAGGTGTCTCTGGATGTAATCTGTCTTGTAACAGTTGTGAAGACAAACATTCCAGAACTGTATGATAGGCCTATTGTGCTGTATGTAACTCCGTCAGTAGGCACTGGAGCCATTTGTTTTTTCCTAGCATTAACATAAAAAACCCTGTTTTTTTCCATTCAACTAGGTATTGTTCTTTAAATCAAATTAATCCTAAGGAAAAATCCAAAAAGGTCCTAGAGATAGAACAAAGACTAGAAACCAAATTAATCTCATGAGCAAACCAAGTCCAGAAAGACAAGAAAGGGAAAATAACGTTTGTTCTCAACACTGTTCTAGTATAAGATGTACAAGTAACCTCAAGGATCTACAGTGAGAATCTGAATTTATTAAAAAAAAAATGAGAAACAACTATTGGTTTTCATAGTGGAGCTCTGTTTTCTTAGCAACAAGTCCAAAGACTTAGCCAGGGGCTTAATGGGTAAGGACCTAAGTAAGGGAAGGATTTTTGCTCCCATAGCAACAACGAAGGTAAGGGCACCAACCTTCTTTTATCAGAAAGTGGCTTGTCCTTGTGAAGCGCTGTGAAAGGAGCAAGTTGATACAGTCGCAGCTCCCTCTGCCCCCACTGTGCCCAGGAGGTTTGGCGCAGGGACCCCCTAACAAGCCTTACAGCAGCTTGCGTCAACATGGCAGAACACCCCGGAACTAAAGATTACCACCACCTAACAGGAAACAGAGATGTGGTGTCAGATGGGACAAAACAGTATATACACACCCAACCAGCACTCCTACTCTTATGGGTGTGGGGCAGGGGGAGGTTGCACAACCTTTAAGTGTTCCGCTGAAGACCCTCTTAACTGACAACAACCCTGTAACACTCACTATGCTGCAATCTGACAATGTTCTGTCCTTGCTATGGTAAAAAAGGTACATATCTGGGTCAAAACTCAAGAGCAAGGCAATCAACAGTTTATAGGTAGAAATGATCACAACGATCCAGAAAATAGGGAGACAGGACCAGAAGCAGTGTTTCTGAAGCCCCTGACATGTGGCTTCTCTCTTGGAGATTAAATACCTGGCCACAAAGATGGCAATGGGAAGCATATGAAATATCACTGTCAATTGCAAACCCTAGATGAAGCTAAAAGCAAGCCACACAAAAGCACCTGAGTCAAAGATAAGATTTGTTTGAGCTCTAGGAACAAAGAGGAAAGTAGAATTTGAGGAAGGATCCTGGACTACATTAATTTGACCTTTCATTTGGGAATGAGTCACTTGGCAGGCAGCCCATCTGTTTTTAAACTTGTTGAAAATAACTGGCATAACACGGTGCTCACTAAAGATGCAGACTGAGGAAGTCCCAAGAAGAATTAAGATACAGAAGGAAATGTTAATCATTAAAAAAATTATTTTAGCCCCTTGGTCACTAGAGGAATATACATCAACCGCAGATTTTTTAAAGACAATGTGAGGAGGTAAGGTGCAGGCAGTGTAAAGAGCATGGGCTGTGGAGTTCTGGACTTGGTTTTAGATCTCTGCTCCAGAGCTGAATCAGTGACAGACCACATTTTAGGTATGCACACTTTAGCAATGTGTATTTAGTCACTCAGAGCCTGTTTATTAATTTGAAAAATGGACATTAATACTTTCCTTGCCAGGTTATTTTTTTTTTTTTTAAGATTTTATTTATTTGCGAGAGAGAGAATGAGAGACAGAGAGCATGAGAGGGAAGAGGGTCAGAGGGAGAAGCAGACCCTCCGCTGAGCAGGGAGCCCGATGTGGGACTCGATCCCGGGACTCCAGGATCATGACCTGAGCCGAAGGCAGTCGCTTAACCAACTGAGCCACCCAGGCACCCCTTCTTTGCCAGGTTATTCTTGAAATTAGAAAGTTTATATAGTTCTAGCATAGTGTCTGACACATAAAACCTGCTTTTAAAAAGTGGTAGCTGTAATTAATCTAGAGGAAGTCAGTAGAAAGGAATTAGCCAAATTCCTCCTAAGCAAGGAGGCATTTATGACTTAAAAACCTTAAATTCAATTACAGTTGACCTTTAAACAACATGGGTTTTAACTGTGCAGGGTCCATTTATATGCAGATTTTGTGGGGGAATAAATACAGTATAGCACTGTAAATGCATTTTCTCTTATGATTTTTTTTAAAAAAGATTTTATTTATTTATTTGACAGAGAGAGACACAGCGAGAGAGGGAACACAAGCAGGGGAAGTGGGAGAGGGAGAAGCAGACTCCCCTTGGAGCAGGGAGCCCGATCCGGGGCTCAATCCCAGGACCCAGAGACCTTGACCTGAGCTGAAGGCAGACACTTAACAACTGGGCCACCCAGGTGCCCCATCTTATGATTCTCTTAAAAATTTTTTTTGTTGCTTTACTGTAAGAATACAGTATATATGTAACATACAATATACATGTTAATCAACTGTTTATGTTATTGATAAGCTTCCAGTCAACAGTTGGTTATTCAATTTTGGGGGAGTCAAAAGTTACACTTGAACTTTCCATTATATGGGGGATGGTGCCCCTAACCTCTGAGTTACTCAAGGGTCAACTATACTGATGTAACAGATCAAAGTCTAAGCGATTTTCCCAAAGGCATAAGTCCAAGACTAGAGTCTAAACATAGAGATGCATCAGATACTCTCAGAAGGACAACATAGTGGGTGCTATCAAACATCAACTCAGACGTTTCCTTTCTCATTTTTTTAAGAATATTTGAAGCATAAATCCAGGGACACAAAGGAAAATCAATTTTTACTGCTTAAGTGTCTATTCTATCCGGGTTCAGCACAAGAACTGAGCCCCAGTGCACTAAGGCAGCCATTATTTGTAATGAATTAACTTTTCTCCTAGGCATCTGGAATAGCACTAGTTATGCACTATCCTTGGGAGTACTGAGAAAACAAATCATTGCCTGTGTTCTGTGCTTCAACTGAAGAACCCTAGTTGAGAGGGAATATATTATATATGCCCAGGAATACAGGACATAACCAATTAACGGAAGGCTAATCTTGATATATTTATATTTATCTTCACACTCCAAGGATTTGGGTTGGTTAACAAAGATCTATCCAGCAGTGCTCCAAAGCGCAGCTTTAGTGTAACGGCTGAAACAGACAGACTCTACTGTTAGACTTCGGTCATTCACTCAATACTCACAGATCCTTTAAATAACCCATATAGATAGGTGCACAATAGTTTTAGAAAGGATCCATTTAATACGTAAGATTCAGAACAGCCGGGGTGAGGCCAAGGAAAATTTGAAGGTCTTTCCGAAAAGCTCGGGTATTTAACATTTCTCCAAAGGGTAGCGAGGCGTGGCTCAATAAGGAAAGACGGCATTTTTTCAGAGGGAGGGAAGGAAAGGAGTAAGCTTCGCTTTTCTCTAGTCAATTCTCCTTTCTCCAGGAATACGACCACAGGACTCCGCCAGAGCCGGGACCCGAGGCAACCTGGGGGATGTAGTTTCGGGGCGTAGCGGCTACGTCCCGGCGTGGCTGTACCCACGAGAACCGGCAGGAAGGCTCCAGGCAAAGCCGCCTCGGCCGGAGCCTCGACGCGCTTCCTAGCCTGGCCTGTCCGGCCACAAAGACCTTAATAACTTGCGGCCACACTTACTTTTTGCTCAGTTTTGGCTCGCTGCCGTCCACTTTGACCTCAGCCCCGTGCACCGCAGCCATCTTTCCCGAAGGCCCGACCTAAAAGGGACGAGGGTCGCTTAGTAATTTCCAGGTCACGGCCGGAAGCTCCGCCTCTTCCGAGAGGAAGGGGCGGGCGCTCTTGGCGCGCTACTGCTGCGCAGGCGCAGGGCGGGGCTTCGCGGCCGCGGCGTCGGGAACGGCAGTTAGTTCTGTTTTGCTCTGTGCGTCAGAGGCTTGTGTGGGGGCCACTCTTCGGTTACCTGGCCGTCAGCTATGGCGGAGGCGATGGATTTGGGCAAAGACCCCAACGGGCTCACCCATTCCTCGACTCTGTTCGTGAGGGAAGATGGCAGTTCCATGTCCTTCTACGTGCGTCCCAGCCCGGCCAAGCGCCGGGTCTCGACGCTCATCTTGCACGGCGGCGGCACCCTATGCCGGGTGCAGGAACCCGGGGCCGTGCTGCTGGCCCAGCCCGGGGAGGCGGCGGCCGAGGCCTCGGGCGACTTCATTTCCACGCAGTACATCCTGGACTGCGTGGAGCGCAACGAGAGGCTCGACCTGGAGGCCTATCGGCTGGGCTCGGCGGCCGACCAGGCCCCGGAGACGAAGCCCGGTGCCCAGGCCGAGGGGGGCGCCGCCGCGCAGCCCGAGCCGCAGCCGCACGGGGGGCGCATCGCCTTCACGGACGCGGACGACGTGGCCATCTTGACGTACGTGAAAGAAAATGCCCGCTCGCCAAGCTCCGTCACCGGCACCGCCTTGTGGAAGGCGATGGAGAAAAGCTCCCTCACCCAGCATTCGTGGCAGTCCCTGAAGGACCGCTACCTCAAGCACCTGCGGGGCCAGGAGCATAAGTACCTGTTGGGGGACGCCCCAGTGAGCCCTTCGTCCCAGAAACTCAAGCGGAAAGCTGAGCAGGATCCCGAAGCTGCTGATAGCGGGGGTGAGGCCTGTGCAGCGAACGCGGGACCTGCGCTGCACCTGTGCGGGTGGGGGCGGGGCGCCTTCCCCTTTCTGTTAGGCATCCATGTTGGCGCATCTGGTAGAGTCGCCCGGCCTTCCCCCCGCCCCCTTAGACATCCGGGTAAAATTGCACCATTTTCTAATCGCACTTCGATATATTTTTCCAGTAACTGGGGAACTGACGTGGTATGATATTCAAAGGTACACAAAGTCTGTATAGAGATACCCCCCACCTTACCAACCAGCTACCCAATTTTCTTCCCTAGAGGCAGTGTGTTGTTAACCACCTTCTAGGGTGTCTTTTCCAGAAACTCGTTTTAAAAAAATATTTGTGTTCAGATAGATTGAGTATAAGCCTTTTTAAAGGCATGCCAGACCAGTTTATTTTCACGTTTTGGCTTCTATGCGTATTCACAGAAGGTTTCGTCAGTTGTAATGGTCTTCCTGGTCTCGCTCAGGCGAAGTGAGTTTTTAATGCAGTTGAATTGAACGTGGGGATTCAGGTTGGTTAGGACTTAGTGGAAAGCTGTGAAGATGCTTCACTTTTGATGTAACTGGTATTGAGAGCTTAAACTGACAGACCCTTTTGTTGAAAGAAGCATGTCACCCTCCCCCTCTCCCCCGCCCCTTTCCTTAGGTGGCTGGCTATTCCATATAACATTTCAGGTCTGGGGAGGTAAATCTATTTCTCCTGTTAAGCATGCTTAGTAGGAATTTTGTTTTTGGTAAAAGTGACATTTCAGATTCATTCATTCAACAGATATTTGAGTGCCAGACACTGTTATCCTGCTGGGATATAACAATAAATAAAAGTCCCTGCGGTCATGGAACTTAACATGCTAGCTGGGCAGTGGTAAGTGCTATAGAGAAAAATAAAATCAGGGTAAGGGGTGGGGAGGAGGTTGTTTTTTACAGGGTGATAAGGGAAGGTCACTCCATAAGCTGATATTTGAGCAGAGACCAAAAGAAAGCAAGCCAGGTGGTTATCTGAGGAGGTGTTTCAGGCAGAGGGAATATTAAGTGCACAGGCCTGGAGGTGGGAATATAGCTGGTGTGTTTTTGGAGCAACAAGGACCAGTGTGGCTAGAATGGAGTAAGCAACGGAGAATTTTGGGAGAGAGGACAAGGCTATGTTTATGGGTGAAGTAGATCACGTAGGGCTTTGCGTTTAAATCGGTAGTGTTGGGACTACAGATAGGCCATTTGGAACTTTGGAGAAAATTAAGCTGGATTCACCCTACTCTAATATTTTGATTTTCTGATATTTAATTGTAAAAATTAAAATCCTAAAATGACTAAGAAGAATTGGATGAGGGGTACCTGGCTGGCTTAGCTGGTAGAGCATGTGACTCTTGATGTCAGGGTTGTAGGTTTCAGCTCTGGCTTGGGTGTAGGGATTACTTTTAAAAAAAAGTAAAAAGAATAGCTTGGGAAAAAAGAAATATGCATGAATATATTTTTAATTTATTTTTCAATTCTTCTAACGTTTATTGATCTTTTTTAAAACTTGGAGTACAAATGGCATACAATATTAGTTTGAAGTATACAACCTAGGGATTCTACATTTGCATACGTTGCAAACTGTCACAGTAAGTCTGGTTACTATCTGTCATCATTCAAGTTAATACAATATTATTGATTGCATTTCCTGTACTGTACATTATATCCCCATGATTTATTTTATACATTATATCCCCATGATTTATTTTATACCTCTTGGTAGTTTGTACCTCTTGATCCCCTTCACCCATTTTGCTGCCCTGCACACCCTCATGCCAACTCTTTTCCATCTCTGTTCTCTGTATCTGTGAATTTGGGTTTTGTTTTGTTTGGTTGGTTTTTTAGATTCCACCTAAGAGTGAAATCACTTGGTATTTGTCTTTCTCTGACTTATTTCAGCAGTATAATATCCTCTAGGTCCATCCATGTTGTTGCAAGTGGCAAGATTTCGTTACTGGTTGTTGTTTTTTTTTTTTAACCCCTGGCTGAGTAGTAGTCCAGTGTGTGTGTGAGTGTGAGTGTGTGTGTGTGTGTGTGTACACACACCACATTTTAATCCATTCATCTATCATTGGACACTTGACTTGGTTCTTGTAAATAATGGTGCAATGAACATCGGGTTGCGTATATCTTTTCACATTAGTGTTTTTATTTTCTTCAGATTGATACTCCAAAGTGGTATTGCTGGATCCAGTTCTATTTTTAATTTTTTGAGGAACCTCAGTACCTTTTTCTGTAGTGGCTGCGCTGATTTACACTCCCACCAACAGTGCACAAGAGTTCCTTTTCTCTACATCTTGTCCAGTACTTGTTATTTCTTGTCTTTTTGATAATAGCCATTCTGACAGGTGTGATGTGATACTTCATTGTAGTTTTCAGTTGCATTTCACTGATGATTAGTGATGTGAGCATCTTTTCATGTGCCTCTTGGCCATTTGTATGTTTTCTTTGGAAAAATGTTTATTCAGATCCTCTGCTTATTTTTTAATTGGACTTTTTTTGTTACTGAGTTGTATGCGTTCTTTATTCTGGGTATTAACCTCTTGTTGGATGTATAATTTGCAGATATTTTCTCCCATTCAGTAGGTTGCCTTGAATATACTTTTTAATATTTGCATGGTGATAGTCCTGAAACCAAAAAGATTAAAAAATTTTTTTATATTTGATTACTTGAAATTAAAAACTTTTCATGATAAAGTCAGAGAGCAAACTAGAAAAATATTGCCAGTACATTGCAACATATTTTTCTTAATGTCCAAAGAGCTTGCAGAAGTTAGTGAAAGAAAACTAGTAGAACAATGAGCAAAAGAAACGGAACAAGAACTTTCCAGAAAAGGAAATGAATGGCCAATAAACAAATGCAGAATATTGGTATTAAATAAAAATAGACCCTGATCAGAGGATTGATAGAAACCATGCCTGGATTTCTGACCCATAGAAACTTAAATAACAAATATGTGTGGTGGTGTTTTTCAGGAAAGTAAATCAGAACAAGGAAATGTTGTATTTTATTTATCAGATTAGCAAAAATTAACAAAATGGGTAATATCTAGAAATATCTTTTTGGGTAATATGTATGTTACATAAAATTTGCCATTTTAACTGTTTTTAAGTGTTCAGTTTGGTGGCATTAAGTACATTCACATTGTCATGTAACCATCACCACCATCTGTCTCCAGAACTTTTTCTTTTTCTAAAACTAAAACTCTGTACCCATTAAGCACTGACTCCACTTTGCTCCTTCCCCAGCCCCTGACAACCACCATTCTACCTTTTTGTCTTTATGAATTTGATCTACTTCATGTAACTGGAATCCTACATTTGTCCTTTTGTGATTGGCTTATTTCATTTAGCACAGTGTCTTCAGGGTTCATCCAGGCTGTAGCGTGTGTCTGAATTTCCTTCCTTTTTAAAGCTGAATAATAACCTGCTGCATGTATAGACCACATTTTGTTTATCTGGTCATCCATCAATGGACACTTAGGTTGTTTCCATATCTTGTCTGTTGTGAGTAATGCTGCTATGTACTAATACCTGTTTGAGACCCTGGTTTCATTTCTTTTGAGTATACATTCAGAAGTGGAATTGCTGGATCGTATGGTAATTTTATGTTTAGTATTTTTGAGGGACCACCATACTATTTTCCAGTTGTGTATTTTAGTACGTATATAATTGTTGTAACCACCACCTAAATCAGGATACAGAGCAGTTACATCACAAACAACTTTTTCTTGCTGTTCTTTAGTAGTCAGTTCTTGTTAGTGGAAAAGAGAACAGAATTAAATCCTCAGAGAACAAAGAGTAAAAGAGAAACTGGAGGATGCTTAGCTTTAGGAGACCCTCTTTTCTGTAGATGGTATGTAGTGGATTGTGGTGTACCCTCCTCATCTATCTTCAGTGGCCTGGAGAGCTGTCTTGCCCAAAGTCTTGTCATCTTAGGATGGCTAGCATTTAGGGACTGATCTATGGGGGAATTTTGTCATGGCTTCCTCACCCCAACTTGGCCAGCTCCAGACTTCCCCATGGTTTCAGCTGAGGCTTTGTTGGAGCTCTTTCACCGCTCAGCTTCTTTCTCTGCCCACTCCTTCTTTCTTCTAACAGGTGTTTTGCCAAGAGCGCACCCTTTTAAACACCTATGTGTTAATCTCCATTTCACAGTCTGCTTCCCAGAGAACCCAATTTATGGCACAATTTTGTTAATTTGCACAATTTATAAATGCAAAGCAAAAAATGAATGACGCTTGAAGAGTATTTTTATGTATTAGAACCTAGAAAAAAATATCACCACCTGGATAGTACAACTTTTCATAAGCAAGAGTAGAAATTTTTGAACATGCATATCTTATGTTTTTCTTATCCTTCTGATCTAAAACTGATGTCTTCATATAGAAAAAATGTACAGGCTCACTTCTGGCTAAGAGCTCATAGAGCATGCAGTGTATTTTTGGTTTCTGTGAAAGAGGCTAATTCTAATCTGGTGCTGTTCTTCTCTTTAATAGAACCACAGAATAAAAGAACTCCAGACTTACCTGAGGAAGAATATGTAAAGGAAGAGATCAAGGAGAATGATGAAGCAGTCAAAAAGATGCTTGTAGAAGCCACCCGGGAGTTTGAGGAGATTGTGGTATGTTGACTATATTTAACTTATTTCCCTGCTTCCATTCTTTTTTAAAATTGGTTATCGCATTTACTCTTTTTGTACCTAAGGCCCAGTGGGATAAGGGCAGGGGTGGGGGAGAGGGAGAATAGAAAGTGGGACTGATCTTGGTTTCAGGCATGTAGCTTTTAGGTTTTGGTAGGAAAACTTCAGAGGGGGAGAGGGAGAAGAATTGGGAGAATTATTATTTATTTTATTTTTTAAAAAGATTTATTTATTTATTTGACATACAGAGACACAGTGAGAGAGGGAACACAAGCAGGGGGAGTGGGAGAGGGAGAAGCAGGCTTCCTGCCGAGCAGGGAGCCCGATGTGGGGCTCCATCCCAGGACTCTGGGATCATGACCCGAGCTGAAGGCAGACGCTCAACGACTGAGCCACTCAGGCGCCCCTTTAGTGT
Source organism: Leptonychotes weddellii (assembly GCF_054177405.1). Lineage (NCBI taxonomy): Eukaryota > Metazoa > Chordata > Mammalia > Carnivora > Phocidae > Leptonychotes > Leptonychotes weddellii. Next base: position 10,627,614 of record NC_138384.1, on the reverse strand, counting down.
AGCTTCTAATTTTCTGTTGGAATACCATACTTATATGTATACATATATGTGCACATAGTGTACACCTAAGCACATGTATATTCCTCACCTACACGCACACACGCACATGCACACGTGCACACACACACACACGGTCACTCCCCGCTTAACCCAACATACATATGTGTATGTAAAAACATCCAACATGAATAAATATGAGAAGGAGCATGATGGGACTGAAGGGACTGAAGGAAGTTCAGTGTGATTGGGGTGAAAAGGACAAAGGGGGGTGGTAGTTGAGAGTAGATATTGAAAGAGTAAGTGTTTGGGACTTGGTAATTAGGAACTGGTCATATTCATCACTTTCTCTAGGTTGACGAGAGCCCTGATTTTGAAATACACATAACAATGTGTGATGATGATCCACCCACACCTGAGGAAGACTCTGAGACACAGCCTGATGAGGATGAGGAAGAAGAAGAAGAAGAAAAAGTTTCTCCACCAGAGGTGGGAGCTGCTATTAAGATCATCCGGCAGTTAATGGAAAAGTTTAACTTGGATCTGTCAACAGTAACACAGGCCTTCCTAAAAAATAGTGGTGAGCTGGAGGCTACTTCCTCCTTTTTAGAATCTGGTCAGAGGGCTGATGGGTATCCCATTTGGTCCCGACAGGACGACTTAGATTTGCAAAAAGATGATGAGGATGCCCGAGATGCATTGGTCAAAAAATTTGGTGCTCAGAATGTAGCTCGGAGGATTGAATTCCGAAAGAAATAATTGGCAAGATAATGAGAAAAGAGAAAAGGTGTGGCAGGTGAGGTTTAAAAAAAAAAAAAAAATTTGTGACCATTGAACTTCAGAGATTTGTACATTGGAACTGACACTTGTCTTCTGACCAATGCTGCCATTGCTCTGTGAATCTTAGATTTTGTAGCCAAGCAGAGTTGTGTAGGAGGCTAAAAACAAAAGACATTGGATATATTTAGAGCTGTCCCTGGCAGTATCAGCGTGTTTATGAAAGGAAAATCTAAACCAGAGGGAGGTTGGCCTGTGTGGTAGTAATCCTTTTCTGAATGTAACCCTTGCTATATTGTTTCAGGAGCTAGTGACAAAGTCAAAGGAGGGAGATTAGGAGATGGGTCTTTTCAGGCAGCATGAATAAAGAGCTTCCTATCCTTTGGCAGAAGCTCCTCTAGTTTGGATAGATTCCAAATCAAGAATCTAGAAATGTGGAAAGTTTTAATTACAAGGCCTTGAACACAGACTTCCTAAACTCTTGCATCCCCTAGTGAGCTCTGATTTCTCAACTGCTTTGAAAATCCCATATTCCCTTTGCTAACTTACTATTTGGGGACCCTGCTCCTTGGCTGTTCTTTTCTTCCAGTCTTTGTCAGTCATACTTGTGGCACGTGTTTCTTTACCTACCACCCAGTTTTGTTTAAAACATGCAAAACCGTAGAGAGTCTTAAGAACAGTCTTACTCAGTTACTAGTAATGTGTTTTTATTTATTGAAAATCGTTTTGTGGTAAGGATTGTGTTAGATTTACAAATTAGTGAATTGATTCCTCTTTGTTGTGTTGCTTTCATTGTTGAAAATAAATAGAACTTTGAGTCTCCAAGTGTTTTTCTTTGATTGTATTCACAAAACCTTTCAATAGAAAAACCATGAAGGAATGGATGATTTTTGGCTCTTAATTAGGTCAATAATGAACAAAGTGGTTTCATTTTAGAACTAGTAGGCCACTAGAAAGATGCTAGTTCTTCTGAATGGAGCAGAGAGAAGATCTGCGTCAAGGACTGTGAAAGATGGAGTGAACTACTAAGAGCTGGAGTGGAGAGGAGCCCATCAGGAACCAGCAGGTGTGTAACAGAAGGTGTCGGTTCCCTACCCATGTTCTCTGGGCACTCACCATTCCAGCATATGCCACTGATAGGAGTCCCGCTGCAAGTGCCTGCTGAAGCTTTCCCTCTGCTTGAAGTGCCGTGGAGTTAATGCCCCTGGGAGTGGCTTTCAGTCGATGGTGGATGAGAATTAGAGGACGCAGACCCAGTTTCCTTGCTGTCCAGAGAAATGACACGACTGAATCTTTGAAAATTACCCCCTGAGTGGCATAACGGTGTCCATGCCACCTGTGAGAGATGCCCGGCAGAAATAAGCAGAGTGGCCCACAGTGGCAGTCTGTGTATACATGCACCCTGCATAGGCTTCCTTCTCTTGTTTGGCATCTGCACTTCCTGAGAAGTACATCCTGAAATCAGCAGTTACACACACATTATTAGAGTTCAGTTCTGGTGGAGTCCAACCTAAATCAAAATGCTTCACTTTGCCCTTTAGTATGTTGAAAGGATACAACTGCTCCTAGTAGTACCCAGCTCACTCTAGGAGTAATTTTTAAGTAGGTATTGGGAAAGATTGGGTGGTGGGCATTTGTTTAAAATGTGTTATCCAGGGGCGCCTGGGTAGCTCGGTTGGTTAGGTGTCTAACTCTTGATTTCTGCTCAGGTCATAATCTCAGGATTGTGAGATCGAGCCCTGCATTGGGCCTTGTGCTCAGCATGGAGTCTGCTTAAGATTCTCTCCCTCTCCCTCTGTACCCCCCCCCACTTGTGCTCATGTGTGCATACTCTCTCTTTCAAATAAATGAATAAAAATGGAGATGTCATTTAGGTTGTTTATAACCTAGTAAAGTTACTACAGTTTTTACAGGGCTAGAAATTTCAGTTTTGTCAAAGCATGTGCAAAAGGGTCTGATTCATTATATCTAGACTCCCAAAGATGTGTAAACCAAAGCACTCATTATAAACTAATAACTTTCAAATACCTGTTTTTGCAATTTCTCTGGCATTTCATTTCTTAGGCTGAGAGGTATATGTGGGGAAACATTATCAGAAGTATTTTTGGGAGCACAAATCAAAGCAAGGAGCATGAGTTGAATTTTAATGGTTAATGGAATTGAGCTATGGCTGCATCTGCTCAAATCCTAAAGTCAGGATCCCCTCCCTTGAGCTGCCAAATTCTTGTTTTTTGGGTTTTCTTGACTTGATGAGACTTGTGCTCTGGGAAACGTCATGTCTTACTCATTTTAGCTCTTGAATTCTGGGCCTTCCTCATTATTCCCTCCTACCCCCACACTTCAGCTTTTGAAATTTGCTAGGCCTTAAATAACTTCTGTACCTTCATTAGTGGCAGAAACATTTTTTTCTGTCTTCTCTTTGCAAACTGCAGCAGTGGATTATGCTCCTGGTATTCAGTTTTCCTTTGTTCCCTGTCCCTTTTAAGCAGATGCAGTTGCATTTTAAAGGTTTAAGCTGCCGCTGAATTCTTGAGATCTCTCGATTTTGGTCTAATGCTGTTTGCTGGATCATATGCTCCCTCTGCCTATATCCATAAGTTGCATTTAATTGCTTATAACAGAAAACTTAACCTAAAGGACTTCAAAAAATAAGGGGAATGGGATTATATCTTCTATATATAACAAGAAGTCCTGAGTCAGTTAGCTTCAGGGTTCTTTTTATATTTCCGCTCTGCTATCTCTAGCTTGTCTTGTAGGCTGCTTCTTTCATGGTCAGAAGCTGGCTGCTACAGTTCTAACAGCGGAAGACGGACCATTTCCTCCTAGGTGTCTCCTTTATTGGTGAGCAAGCTTTCTCAGAAGCCCCTAGACTTCTCATTGCCAGAATTTTGGCACATGCCCCTTTCCTAACTTCTTAAATGACTAGATTGACTTAAATTTATCAAGGTCTGTCTTTCTTGGTCTGCACATTGTGTAACCTTCCCTGGGAATGTGGTATGAAGGGAAGGTAAATACCCAAATAAAAGTCTGCTAAAAACTTCGATTGTACAGATAAACCCTAATGACCTCTAGGAACAAGAATACCCATCCAGTAGTGGATTATTATCTCTGTTATCATCAGCCTGGACTTAACCTTTGAGTTTGTTCTCTTCTCCTTTTTCCTATAATTTACTTTAGGATTTTTGAGCATATTTTCTTTTTTAATTTTGATTTTATTTATTTACTTGAGAGAGAGAGCACAGAGGGAGAGGGAGAAGTAGACCCCTGCGGATCAGGGAGTCCAATGTGGGACTCGATCCCAGGACCCTGGGATCATGACCTGAGCCAAAGGCAGACACTTAACTGACTGAGCCACCCAGGTGCCCTTTGAGCATATTTTCTTAAAGTAAATGCCATTTATGCTTCTCTGTCAATAATAAACATTACCTTGAAACTTATTCTGCATATCTTTTTGCTCTTCCTTTCAGGCTTTCTAGCTTTCAGTATGGTTGTGCCTATCAACAAGGAGGGCTTCCTCAATTCATTTTTTTGATTTTCTACTTTCAGCTTTCAGTTTTGATAGTTTATTGCTTTTGAGGTATTTCTGGGGAATGTATCCAGGTTTTATGAGCTTGGCACCGTGGCACCGTGGGCTGCCTCAGGTCATAAATTTGTGTCCAAAGATACAAAGAGCTCATCTGGGCTCTTGAGAGAAGCTTGCCGATGACTGTTCTGCCTGATGTTTTGTGTATTTAACTGGTAGCTGTTGTCCACATTATGGATTTAAGTAAATCAAGTTATTTTCTAACATTTTTAAAGCAGGCAATGGAAACTTTTTATAAATAGATTGTTACAGGGGTTAAAGTAGTTAAAACAGGGAGCTCATTAGAAGGGTGTGGCAAGGGGCGCCTGGGTGGCTCAGTTGGTTAAGCGACTGCCTTCGGCTCGGGTCATGATCCTGGAGTCCCGGGATCGAGTCCCGCATCGGGCTACCTGCTTGGTGGGGAGTCTGCTTCTCCCTCTGACCCTCCTCCCTCTCATGCTTTCTGTCTCTCATTCTCTCTCTCTCTCTCAAATAAATAAATAAAATCTTTAAAAAAAAAAAAAAGAAGGGTGTGGCAGGCAAACCAAAACCTAAGCCAGAGGCCATACAGTGAAATCTAAGAAAAGCAAACTCAAGAAGAGGGAATTTGGATCCATGGAGAGGCACCCTGGGAATGTGCACACCGAAGGAAGACCGTGTAAGTACACAGGAAGAAGATGGCCATTAGCATAGCAAAGAAACAGATCTCAGAAGAAACCAGCCAGCAGACACTTGGAGAACTGTGAGAAAATGAATTTCTGTCATTCAAGCCACCTAGTCTGTTCATGTATAAACACTGTCGGATATATTAGGTCCTTTTTGTTTTTGATAGATGCCACACTAATTTGTCCCACACTAACGTGTGTGCACATGTGTGAGTTTTAATTCGTTAGATGATAAAGTTCAGCTACTATCAGGAAAAATAATTTCTACTGCGTGTAATTTGACCATAGATACGGATGTTGGAATATTCTGGCACTTGAGCGTCAGTGTGTGAACAGCTAGAGAAACTCTTGCACGTAGTGCCCCCAGATACCCATACTGCCAGTAAGGATGTACACCTCATACCTGTTAGTGTAAGACAGGTATCTTTGTGGTATGTGTGTGGACCTTATTCTGACACCTTCATATGGAAAGTAAATAGCAAATATGACAAAACAATGCAAATTGATAAAATGAACAAAATATTTTTCAAAGATATTTATACTGTACACCAAAGTAAACCCACATACATATTCATACACCAAAATCTAAAAGTTACCATTTCAGAAGAAGAAAACTGAAAATGAGAATGGTTATCTCAGGTTTTAGTTTGAGAATTTGTAATAAAATGAGGAATTTTCTGGTGTGTGTATATATATATACACACACGTGAATATATGTGAAAAACCTAAAAATGTAGAAATACATTAAATAGTTGTGTCACTACTGTATTTTCATTGTAAAATTTTTTATGTTTAAGATAGAGGAAAAAAATACAAGTGAAGAGTACTCAGTATCGTGGATTTGTCCTAATTCATTTAATCATTCCCTTATTGGTAGATACTGAGATAGTTTCTAGTTCTAATTAAAGCTTTCAGAGCTTTGGAGAAAAGCTCACTTTTGTGAACTCACATCATTGGGAAATATACTATCCTTTCATTTTCTACATGATAAATTAATTTCCAGTTAGCTTTCCCATCTTGCTAGAAGGGAGAGGAGTGCTGATATGTCCCTTGTAGACCTATTTTCGCTTGGGTTTGGTTACGGTTCATGGATGTTCCAGATTGGTGGACATGGTAATTACAGAGAGGAGGTCATGTTTGTCAGAAAAATACGTTTCTTCGTTCAGAAGGATTCCGCAGACCTGTCTGCTCGCTAATGCCCGTGGTGCTTCCAGAGGCTGTATGCAGCTTTCTCAGTGAAGGGAGTACAGAAGGTAACCACTGCCCACAGGAAGGTTAAAACCTCCATTTGGGATTCCAATTGTTTTCTCCTTCCTCTTGCATTAATATTGTCCCAGACAGGACGATTTCATTGTTCACTGTCCTTTAAGTTGCACTGATTCTGCATCAAAAGAAGAGAGGCCTGGACCAGGTTCTGAGAATGACTTCCTTCTGAAACTGAGGCCCTGGTGAGCTTTGTAGCATATGGAACACAGCCTGAAAATCATCTTCACTGAAGCACAGTTGGGGTCCTGGAGGGTTCTCTTTCTGTGGATTAGGACTCAGAAAAGGTACCTTTTCCTGAAGGTCTGTGGATAACAGGAGCTGACATAAGGCCTGAGGTTTCTACACATTGCTGGTGCGGTTGGCTGAGGGAATGGGATGGTTCTCCAGTTGATGGTGTGCTGCAGCCATGTGTGTCTCAGTGTGTCCCTTCTCGAGGATCCCATTTTGCAGTCAGAGCCTGGCAGACCTCGTCCCACCGCTGCAGAATGTAAGGTATGTCCAGCTGCTGCAGATCCTGCAGCTGGTCTTCTTGGTGCTCAGGATGAGGCTCACAATAGCCCTTCAACTGCAGTACTCCTGTGCCAGTCTGTTCTTCGTGATTCTGGCATTTTTCTTGGTTTGGGAGCCAGAAAGGAGTCTGAGTATCTGAGAGGTCCCCTCCTGAAGTTGAGGGTATTGGCAGGTGATTCCTAAGGGTCTGAGGAGAGACAGAATTCTCTCCTCTCTGCATAGCCTGCATGGGCTGCACCATCATGACACTTGGTCCTTGGCTCACACAAGGGACAGAGGACTCATGGGATGGGAGAGGAGCAGGGAGAAATGTTTGGTTCCTGCTGAAAGAATCGGAGGAAGCAAAATGATGAGACCTGCCCAGGGGAGTGGACAGATTAATTTGGTGTTGCTGAGCTGTCAGACCTGGTCTTCCATTTGGGCCATCTGCCAAGGAATTCACGGACTCATTTCTGCTCTGCTGTGGGTATAGGGATCTTTGGTTCTGAAACCACATCTATGTGAAGAAAAAAGAGAAGGGGATGTCATAAGACATGTGACTGTGGCTCTGTTTCTCGTACTGCGTAAAGCAAAGGGGCTATTAATACAGGCCCCAATATCAGAAATATAAACGTGTGAAATACATTACTCTGGTTTATGTGTTTAGTATGTATATGTATAAATAGGTATGTACAAATGTGTGTGTATACATATACAAACATAAATTGAGGTCACAGCACACTCAGCAATCAACTACAGAGGAATTGAAACTGGCTGAAAAGGCATATGATCTAGATTCCTCCCTTTAATTTCAACAGTGGATTAGAAACAGATTTTCTTGACCAGGTTGACATTTTTCTTTTTGCCAACTTGTGCAAAGAATCCCTATCTTATATGCACATGTGTAAATCTGATCAAGGATTAATGAGTGCAGGCCTTTGGAGGGTTTCTGTGCTGATAAACCATAGTGCTACTTAGTCATGAGCATTTAACACATACTAAACTACTGTCCCCATAACTTTAGAAGGTACCCAATGGGAGTGACTTTGTTCTCCCAACTGGAGGACATTTGAGTAAGTATATAGAGTTTTGGGGGTGTCACAAATGGGGGGAGGTAGGTGGGCGGGGTACCTAGTTGGTAGAGGCCAAGAGTGCTGAAAAATACCTACTAGGCACAGGACAGCCTCACAAGAAAGGAATTATCTGTACCAAAATAACAGTTCCAAGCTGTAGAAAACCTGACGGGGTTCTCAAAATAGGTATTAACTTTCACATTTCCCCACATTTTTGCTGCTGGTGATTTTAAATGGTTATACCACTGACAGAATTCTTCATTTTGCAGGAGTGTGACTTGCAATGCTAGATGCTTACCATCCCATACCTTTACGTAACCTCGATGATTGGGATAATCCAGTACAGGTCAAAGTTTTTCAGCAACCCATTGGGGGAAATACCACAGGTAGAACATATTTCATGTCACAGACACAGAACTTACTTGAATTCTTGGTTCCTGAATGCCTGTTTTTTTTAGCCAGTTTTTTCCTGGTTGTAATATCAAGGAATTGGTTCCTCTCAAAGGCTTGAAGTAGGACGTGTGATTGAGATCTTGTGATGGATGTCCAGTCTTGTCTGGTTGCTTTTGGTAAGTATTCTAAAGGAGAACATGGGAACAGAAGATGTCTTTTAGAACAGTTTTCATGTTTGAACTAGAAACTTGGGAAGATCATGCTGATTACACTTATTCTTCTTGAATCCCTGATGGTGACAGAAGAGGATGCCACTCTGCTTAGAGCAGCTGGACCAAAAGGCCCAGAGCCTTGCTTGCTGAGAACCTGCCTGTCTTAGCCAGCTGTGGGACCATGCTTATATTTCTGACACTAGGGTGCCCAGAGCAAGCTGTAAATGCCTCTCAAGATAATGATTTTTTGTCAAGAACATGGGCACAACGTGCCGAGTTGTTTGCACTTTCACCGGGACCTACTGAAGAAATGCATTTGTACCAGTGGTTTCTTAACTTGAGTCCAAGGCTGATGATGGTGTTGTCCTTGGGTTTCGTCTTTTCCTAAGGAGCATCCAAATTCCAATTGTCTCTGTTTTGATCTGTGGTTTTTAAACCAAATCTAAGTGGGAGAAGAAGATGTGAAAGTTGTGTAATTCAGTCTGTGTCAAACCAAATATCAATGCAATTAAAATTGATTTGATCAACTGCCATTGCGGTAATATCCATAAGAAAAAGGTGATGTATAATCCTAGGAGTTATATTACTATTAGCATACAATTCAGTACAGCATTTCTTCTATCGTTGTTGTCATGATATCTCAAGAAAAATTCCCTGATTTGAGAGACACTCGCCGTTCAATCGAAGGAGACCGATATTTCTTTTTCTCCGTCTCCCACCTCTCTCTCATAACAGGTCTTCAATGTGTGAATGTCTTTTCTTGGCCTATCGTCTCTTTATAAGAAATACCATTTTATAATGTATAATACGTATAGCATTGATTGTGGAAAAGAATTTCCTTTTTTTTTAAAGTATGTGAGCAGGGTAGGGGAGGGGCAGAGGGAGAGAATCTTTTTTTTTAGATTTATTTATTTTAGAGACTGCGAGCCGGGTGGAGGGGCAGTGGGAGAGGGGGAGTAGCAGACTCCTTGCTGAGTGTGGAGCCCTACTTGGGGCTCCATCTCACAACCCTGAGATCATGTCTTGAGCTGAAATCAAGAGTTGGACAGTTAACTGAGCCAGCCAACCGCCCCAAGAATATCTTTAAATGGTGAGTAAATTAGCAACAGTTGAGCTGTACTAACACTCATCAACATTCCCTCTTTTCCTATAATCAGCAATAGATAAGGAGACTCCTGGACCCTGTACACCTTGCTGTGAAACTCTTGTCATGAATATAACTCGTTGAACTTCTTGTTTCCTCATTTTTGGAGTTGGATTTGCAGTGTACTTTCTAACTTTTTGAGTGTTTTATTTTGATAATTTGTGATAAGATTTAGGGTGTTAATGACCACCAATATTTAAGAAACCACTCCTTTATCCAGGCTAAAAGGTTATCTCTGCTCTAAATTAATGAAAATATTTTCAGGTAAGTCTTAAGCACATCACCAGATATTCCCATAGGATGCCCTTTTATTACTGGGCTTTGAGTAAACTGTGTCTTTACACCCAGAACAAATGAATGAAGAGTAAGGAAAAATTTCTCCCCAGCATCCCTCAGACTAAGGACCTTATAGCCAATGGCTAATGGGAGACTCTATATAATAGGCACAAAAATCTGAACTTATTATTTTCCTCTAGGAGCACATTTTTACTGATCTTCATTGTTTTAAATGCTGTCTCACCTGGTATAGTTGTATTGTTTACAATTATCGCCTTGCTAACTGAAGAAATCCAGCTTCATTTCATTTTCACATCAGTAGCTCTATTCAAGTAATACAGTATGGGATTTTACTTCATATACTTCTGTGTGTGAATCACACTTCAGGTATTTAAAAAAAACTAGCCTGAAAATTGGGAACATATGTGAGTTCTTGTCCCACAGTTTCCTCATAATCATGTATTAATCCTCATTTTGCAGTATATATCAATATTTTTTTAAAGATTTTTTATTTTTAAGTAATCTCTACACTCAACGTGGGACTTGAACTCACAGCCCTGTGATCAAGCATTGCTTGCTCTACCAACTGAGCCAGCAGGGTGCCCCAGTACATATCAATACTTAATGATAACTTACTAACATAGTGTTATAATTTCCTAAATTACCTAATCTTAAAAATTGATTTATCTCCTATTGGGAGAGCCTGGACCAGTGTATTCTCTTCTCATTAGTGAATATACCCAACCAATATTTCCACAATTGGTAAAACAGTTCTTGTTTTTAATATACAATGAAAACTTTCTGAGCAACATACCTGACATAAGAATTGCCTGGGGGCGCCTGGGTGGCTCAGGTTAAGCATCTGCCTTCGGCTCAGGTCATGATCCTGGGGCCCTGGGATCGAGCCCCACCTCAGGCTCTCTGCTCCACGGGAAGCCTGCTTCTCCCTTTCTCACGCCCCCTGCTTGTGTTCCCTCTCTCACTGTGTCTCTGTCAAATAAAATCTTTAAAAAAAAAAAAAAAATTGCCTGAAAATCCTGAGCCCAGCCTTTCTCTTTACCTTGAATCTGACAGATAGTGAAATAGAAACCTAATGCTTACCTGAATTTTGGCCTCCGGAATGCCAATTTCCTTGGCCCATTGTTTCCTGGTAGCTCTATCAGGGTAAGGGTTTTGTTTAAACCATTCTTGGAGGATATCCTTTTGACTCTGGTTGTAAACAATCCTGCCTTGCCAGGTTTCTTTTTGTAGTATGCCTGATGAAGAGAAAATGGGAAGAGGGGTATGGAAGATAAGTTTATGGATTAAAAACTCCATGTAAGCATAAGTTTACATGACATGTAAACCTTACTATCAATGATGGACATAAACATAAGTCTTAACTTTTTTTTTCCAGGTTGAAACCTGTAGGTTTAACAATGATTCTATATTTTTACTTTAGTGGTACAGCTACTAAAGTCATGCTAAATTGGAGACATATAAGTAAAATATGTGTGTATAATAGAAAAAAATTACAATCTGTGATCTGAGTTACTGAAAATCCATAAAATTAAATGCAGAGAAAATAGGAAGCAATAGGAGCTAGAAAAATTAATGGAAATAAACAAGTAAGACCTTAAAAAATTGAGATAAAATACACAGTAACTGGTACTTTGTGATAAAATACATTTTAATATAAAATACTAGGTATTCCATATATATATGTTTTCTCCATTTATAGTGTCAACTTTAGAACTTTTGACAACGCACTTGTGAGACTTATGGCTATTATCTTAAATTTGAAATTCCAGTCTCCAACTTTTTTTTTTTTAAGATTTTATTTATTTATTTGACAGAGAGAGATAGTGAGAGAAGGAACACAAGCAGGGGGAGTGGGAGAGGGAGAAGCAGGCTTACCCCGGAGCAGGGAGCCCGATGCCATGACTCCTGGGATCATGACCTGAGCCGAAGGTAGACGCTTAATGACTGAGCCACCCAGGTGCCCCCCAGTCTCCAACTTTAAAGCACCCATCAATCCTAATACAACTTATGGATGCAAACAGCTCCTGCTCGCAACAATTTGCCCCTCTAATCATGATTGTGATTTTTAACTTTTATAAACTCTGGAAAATAAAGCATGTGGCATTATCAAAGAGAGCAAAATGCAGACGAAAACTTACTGTTTTCAGTGCTGTTCAAATCCATCTTGGGAAGAGCTTCCTGGATCCGACAGAGGTGAGTGGGCAACCGAGCAGCAGTCCAAGACACCGGGCTTATCAACACCCAGGGTGATCCACCCATTTCTTAAATACCCTTCTATTTAATCCCTTCATTAAATGTTTAACACTTTTAGAAAGAAACTTGAAGTAATCAGATTAAGTACAGATTCTACCAGGCAATTTTACCTCTATCCTAATGTCTTTCCAAATCTGACTTAGAATCTGTGCTCTCTAGTTTACACACACACACATAGATACATTTATAAATGTTTTGGTACTCTTGCTTTTTGATTATTTTGGCTTGATATAATATTGTATGGATATACATACTTCACTTTATATTTTTCCTCAGTTCTTACTGAAACACTTTTTAAAAAAGATTTTATTTGAGAGAGCACGAGTGGAGGGGGAGAGGGGCAGAGGGAGAGGGAGAAGCAGGCTCCCCACTGAGCAGGGAGCCCGATGCGGGGCTCGATCCAGGACCCTGGGATCACGACCTGAGCCACAGGCAGACGCTTAACTGACTGAGCCACCCAGGTGCCCTTGAAACACATTTCTTTCCATCACTGACAGTAAGGTTTACATGTCATCTTGGCTAGTCTATACTCCATAGTTACTCAAAAAAACACGAATCTAGGTTTCAAGGTATTTTGTCGATTGATTGAATTACATGATCAGTTGGATTTAAGTAGATTATCCTTGATAATCTGGGTGGGGCTGATACAATCATGGAAAATTTTTTTTTTAGATTTTTATTTTATTTATTTGACAGGGAATACAAGCAGGGGGAGTGGGAGAGGGAGAAGCAGGCTTCCCACTGAGCCGGGAGCCCAATGGGCTCAATCCCAGGACCCTGGGATCATGACCTGAGCCAAAGGCAGATGCTTAGCGACTGAGCCACCCAGGCGCCCCAGTCATGGAAAAGTCTTCAGAGCAAAGCTGGGCATTCCTGGAGGAAAAGAAATCACAGCTGAGGACAGTAGCTTCATTGCCCCGTGAGAGAGTTTCAGCCCTCCATAGGATCTGACCCAGAAATCTCGTTCTTGCCTATCCAGGTGCTACAATTGTATAAGCCAATAATAGCAAATGTGTTTATGTATATGTATATATACATACGCGTACATGTGTATGTATAATTTCACTGGTTTCCTGTGAGTTCAGATGCTACTGCTCTCTATCTCTGGTTGAGGCTAAATGATACAAATGTTAGCCCTGGAGGCAGTTCTCTAAGAACAGACTTATAGATAGATATTTGTATATATTACAAATAATTTAAATATATATAAATACAATAAGTATTTGGGTCACCTGACCAGAATCAAAACCATGTGAGGTGGTTGCTGAAATATGAATTGGTAGTGGAAGAAAATTGTTAAGAATACCAGCTACTTACCTTGTGACCATTTGCAGAATCAAGGATATACTAGTTATGAGAATTTTGCTATGAATCTGTATATATATTAAAATATTTTGTTTTCTTCCCACAGTTATCCCCTAATGATCCATTAATAATAGTTACCTTTATTATTTCGAGTAGGCTCCATGCTCAACTTGGGGGCCTGAAATCATGACTCTGAGATCAAGAGTCATGCTTTACTGCCTGAGCCAGCAGGCATCCCAATAATAGTTCACTTTAAAGATTTAATTTTTTTTATTTTAGAGAGAAATAGCATGAGCAGGGGGAGGGGCAGAGGGAGAGGGAGAATCCCAAGCAGACTCCACGCTGAGCACAGAGCCCCACGTGGGGCTTGATCCCAGGATCCTGAGATCATGACCTGAGCAGAAATCAAAAGTCAGACTGAGCCACTCAGGCACCCCAATATTTCACTTTAAATCACCATATTTAAGGAGTATCAAAAGAGAAGGATGCACATCACTCAAGGATGTTGCATCTTCTTTTGGGGAAAGGATTAGTGTGTTTCTGTTGTAGGCAGGATAGTTGTACTTCATTAGGCAGAAATATCACTGTTATTATTATTTTTGTATTTGGAAGTCATTTATGGTTTCAGGAGAGATGTATGGCTTACAGCTCAACAAGGTGTAGACAGAAATGGCTAGTTTTTTTTTTTAATTTTTTATTGTTATGTTAATCACCATACATTACATCATTAGTTTTTGATGTAGTGTTCCATGATTCATTGTTTGTGCATAACACCCAGTGCTACATGCAGAACGTGCCCTCTTTAATACCCATCACCAGGCTAACCCATCCTCCCACCCCCCTCCCCTCTAGAACCCTCAGTTTGTTTTTCAGAGTCCATCGTCTCTCATGGTTCATCACCCCCTCCGATTCCCCCCCTTCATTCTTCCCCTCCTGCTATCTTCTTCTTTTTTTTTTCTTAACATATAATGTATTATTTGTTTCAGAGGTACAGATCTGTGATTCAACAGTCTTGCACAATTTACACTGCTTACCATAGCACATGCCCTCCCCAAGGTCTATCACCCAGAGAAATGGCTAGTTTTATGTGTCAGTATGGCTAAGCTACAGAACTTAGTTATTCACTCATCTAGGTGTTTCTGTGAAGATATTTTGTAGAAGTGATTGACGTCCATGATCATTTGACTTTAAGGGAGATTATCTTATATATCTGGCTGGGCCTGAGTCCATCAACTGAAAGGCCAAGAGGATAGAGTGGAGACTTTCCTGTGAAGACATTCTTCCTGTTAATTGATGCTTCAGCTCATGCTCAAGACTTCAGCCCATACAAGGAATTTTGGAATTGCCTAGTGAGTCTCTACAGTCACATAAGCTAATTCCTTGCAATTAATCACTATATATACTGATTCTGTTTCTCTGGTTGAATGGCTGAACTCTGCCTGATACAATCACCAAATTGCTTATTTGGAAACGATGACATTTAACAGGAAAAAAGTATATTTGTGGATTTGTCATGGAGACAAACCATGGGTGGTGGAAAACTTTATTGAATCCTAGAAAAATGGCTACTGATGTTATGCCACTATAAATTTTTTTTGGTAAAGCTATGTTAGCTGTGAAAACCTGGCAGGCAGAAAATGGGTGAAACCCTCTTGTGCCTTGAATTATGGATAAAAGAATATTTCTGTCATGATTTCTATGCTCTTGGCCACTATTGCCTAGGAATATTTAGGAAGAAATGAGCTCAGAAAGGAATGTGTTAATAAAGGCATATTCTGTTACTATGGAAAAAAAAAGGAAAGGAATATGTTGTTCAATGGGAAGAAGGGTAGGAGATAGAAGGAACTCACCAACTTCAGGGTAAGGGGTACAGGTAGATTTTATATTCATTTAAATGAAGATGTAAAAACTTGGAGACATACTTTTGGAGAAAAATTTTATACATAGTTAAGAAATGCAAAAATCAAACCTGGGTTGTGATTTAAAACCTTTGGTCTATGGCAATGATTGCGTTGAAACTTCTACCAGTAAATCATTCCTCTGTTATTTAAGCATTCCTGTAAACTGCCACAGAAAAAAAAAATGAAGTGTGCTTTTGCCACAGACAACTGATAAGCTTAAGACATTTTAGTTAAGGTGAGAGAAAAATTAGGCATAATGAGTTAGGGGGTGGGCTAATTGCACCTGGAAGTAAATGGAATCAGGTTAATTGGTTCATACTTCTGTGTGTTTTCCTTTGTTTTTTTTTTTTTTCCTCTACTGCAGTCTCTAGGGTCCTTACTAATGAGGCCAAGCAAGATAAGGGACAACCAAGGATCTGGTCTGGGGACTTCAGCCAGGAAGCAGAAATTGATCTAAATAGGGGGTAAGTGTCTACCCCTAAACATCTCCCCAGCTGAATCTTGCTACTGCTCTGTTCTAATGATGCAGTCTCCCTCCTCTTCTCTACAGAGGAGAGGATGTTTACTACATGGGTCCAGTCCCTATTCCAACTGGCTCAGAGCCTGGGCTTTTGTTCTTTAATATCTTGATGAAGGAGTTATAATGGGATCTTCTTTTTTTTTTTATAAACAACATACATTTGTAAATTTTACTTCTTAGTAGCTCAAGTTGATCTCAACTGAATATCCCTTGAAGTTCTTATTTTATTTTTAATTTTTTATTATTATGTTAATCACCATACATTACATCATTGGTTTTTATAATGGGATCTTCTTGTTGCTTTCAGTGTGATTGGAGTTTTGGGGCTTGGAAAATCTTTCATATTGTGTCTGGTGGAGAAGGGTAAGATTATTTTGTGTACTTAAGGGACGGAAGCTAATAATTTTGACCAAATAGATGAACCACAATGTATTTAATAGGGTCCACTTATTTCATGCCCAGCCTCATGGTGCTAGCCCGGTTAGGCCTTGTCTTCCAAGGGGATTGGACTTCACAAATTGTTGATTTCAGGCTTTGCCCTATGATTTCTTTCAGCCAGTGAGATATGCGTGGGTTTAAGGAAGCAGTCTGTACCATCTCTGAGCAGAATCCTCCATTTTTTGGGGCGATTGCTGTTTTCTCACTGCCATGACCCTTTTCTGTCCTAGATAATGATGATCCCATTAAGCTGAATCCCAGAAGGATGAGAAATAGACTTCTGCTGAGGTAAGTCGCTAGTGTTTTGAGTTCATTTATTGCCATGACATAATTGAGACTAAGGTGGATATACAAATTTGGTTTCTGTATCTTAAGCTCTATGATCAGAGTTAAGACTTTACACAATTATCTGAATATTTCAAGAAACCCGTTTGTTATAATTTTTATAGCCCCTTCTCTGTTTTTTTAAAAGATTT
>NC_138384.1:10601258-10610746 GCF_054177405.1 Leptonychotes weddellii | reverse complement strand
ATTTTCTAATAGAAAGTTCCAAGAGACTTACCCTATCTCAGGTGTGAAATCTAAGGGGGTTCTAGTAGGACAGGATCCATTCCATTGAAGATCATGTGAAGTTATTTGCTCAGGTGGTCATGTGACCTGAAGAAAATGAGGGAATCTCCCTGGACCTAAGACTCAGAATGTTGCCTACATGTGCAAGAAAGGAGGGAATTCACATGTTTCCTTCATCCTGGAGAAGATGTTTACTTGTACTTTAGGAAGGAAGGACACAAAGAATTAAAGACCTCCCTGGGTTCATTTTCCAGTTATCCTGATCGGTTTATTAAAAAGTGGAGACAAATCCACAGTCTCAGGGCCAAAAGAAGGGGGAATTTGATTCAGAGAGTAACTGAGATAGCACAGATTTGGGCCTCATCAGAGAAGGTGAGGTGCTCCCACACTGGTGGCAGATGGGACAAAGGAATGTCAGGACACACTTGCTTCTGACAGTGTGTAGAGCATGTGAGAAACAAAAGCTATCTTTCCCAGGGTTGTGATCACATGTGATCACAGAGGTGGTGCAATGCACTTTTCTAGAACCATAGCCTCTTCCAGTGGAGGCAGTGGTCCTATGGTTTACATGTAAATCAAGGCCCCTCAGAATCTGACCCATTTGCAGTCTCCTGACCCTTGTTCACGACAACATCCTTTCTGTCCTATGAGAGGCTCCCAGCCGTCCCACCAACACAATGCATCTTTCCTACACCTGTTCCTTTGCGCAAGCTGCCCCACCAGGGTGAACTAATGACACACTTTCTGACACTCCAGATTTTGATTTCTTCTATGCACGTAGTTCTTATGTCATTGATACCCACACCCAGTAGGGTGACAAGGATCCCGCATGGCCCAGCCCCTACAGGAGAAGGGTAGGGAGGAGGGCACCTTTCCAGCCAGCATTTTCCTGGTGGCCCTGCCCCAGTCTGAAGTGGTTGAAGGGATTGTTCTAACTCTTTTGAGGGGCCACCATCACTGTTCCTTGTCCTGCTGCTGAGTTCCTTGCCCATCCTCCTAGTCCCCCACGGTTTGGCGGTTGTTGCTCTTGAAGAAGGGCCTTACAGGATTTCCACTGATGCCTGGTGATTTTGGGGTGAGCTCATGGAAACAGACATTTTTCTCTGGATTTTGTGCTGCCATGTAGAGGGATGATTCTATGATTGGTATTTTAATAAATCTTATCTTTAGGAAGGGAAGCTTGAGGGAGGTTGGTGTCATAATTGTGAAGGAGCAACAATCACTTGTGTTGGTTGGGAGAGAGGACAGTTGGTATTTTGTGGTTTAGACGATGTTCCAATTGGTCTCTTCTGCAGAAGAACACCAAGACATAATTGTGGGTATCAGGCCCGGTCCTGGCCATCGGGTGCAGCTTTGCTCTTTCTCATACATTTCATTGAGAAGTGGGGGCTGGAGGTGAGCTGGAGAATTGCAGCCCATCTGCTGGATCCATTGTGGTGTCTGCTCTCAAATATGGGTCTGGAGTAAGGATGGAAGGAAAAGAAAAGCATTGTCAGAAAATAATGGAGCCACAGGGAGTCCAGCTGGGGGAGCAGGGAAACCTGGGCCGGTGGCATCCAGAACCTGCTGCAAAGGGAAGAACCAGTACCCAGGCAGCCAGGGTGCCCTGGGGCATTCCCCTGAGAACCACTTCCTTTCCATTCTCTCCTGATGTCTGACCCCTCTCTACCTTCCCCGCTCTCCAACCCTCTTCCATATGTTGCCGCCCCCTCCCTCTCTCACATCAGCCATATCAGTCCCAGAAAATGCTGAAATGACAGCTTAGGGCTGGGAAGTGCTGAGCTTCCTCACTGCCAGATGCTGTCTTGGGGAGAGTGAGGGGGTAGAGGAGGCTGAGCAGTGACCCCCATTCGACACCACAGTGTCTGTCCTGTAGCACATCTAGGAATATTCCAAAGAGATAGTGGAACTGATATGAAACAGAAATTTCTATTATGGAAAGTATTTTGCATAAAATATTCACAGCGCGGGCGCCTGGGTGGCTCAGATGGTTAAGCGTCTGCCTTCGGCTCAGGTCATGATCCCAGGGTCCTGGGATCGAGTCCCGCATCGGGCTCTCTGCTCCTTGGGAGCCTGCTTCTCCCTCTGCCTCTCTCTCTGTCTCTCATGAATAAATAAATAAAATCTTGAAGAAAAAAAAAAAATTAAAAAAAAATATTCACAGCACTGAAAAAGTACTTCAAATTCAGGAAAAAAAAATTTGGCTCTTACCCTGAAAATAAATGTTTAAGCCATTCATGACTTAACAGAATAAAATGGCACTCGTACACTGGATGCAGTAGGAGTGTGTGTGCGTGTGTATGTGTGCAAACATATTCCTTGGATAAATGTTAGGTGCCAAGTTGGCTCCTGAGTCATTCTCGCCTGTGCACAGTGAACTGACTCTCTTAGAGACAAATTTCCTCATGAGTTTACGTTGCATCTTCTTAAAACAAGTCTTACCCATTTTTTGGGGGGCATCTGAGGGCTTTTTCTCCTCCAGGAGGGCACATCTATTTCCCAGATTTTATCCTCAAGCCCTCTCTCTACTTAAGAAGAATGATGAGGAAAGATGTTGGTAATCACTGAATATTAGCATCTGAGACCTCCTTTAACTGATGAATGGATGAATAAAACGTGGCATATTTTACAATGCAATATTATTCAGACATGTAAATTAATGAAATACATGCTATTAACATGGGGCACCGGGGTGGCTCAGTCGTTGTGTCTGCCTTTGGCTCAGGTCATGATCCCAGGGTCCTGGGATAGAGCCCCGCATCAGGCTCCCTGCTCGGCGGGAAGCCTGCTTCTCCCTCTCCCGCTCCCCCTGCTTGTGTTCCCTCTCTCGCTGTGTCTCTCTCTGTGAAATAAATAAATAAAATCTTAAAAAAAAAAAATGGGTGAGCCTTGCAAGCATGCTGAGTCAAAGAAGCCAGACACAGAAGGCCACCTATTGTTTGATTTCATTCATATTAAAATGTCTAGGGTAGACAAATCCATAGAAGCAGAAAGTAGGTTTGTAGTTTCCACTAACTACCAAGGGAGGAGGGAGAATGGGACCGAGTGCTGGTTGATAGGGCATTTCTCTTTAAAGATGATAAAAATTTTCTAAAATTAGCTAATGTTGATGGTTGTACAACTCTTCCGATGTACTGAAACCACTGGATTGCACACCGTAAAAGGATACATTTTATGGTGAATAAATTACATCTCGATAAAACTGTTATTAAACAGAGAATAACTTATAAAAAGACAGTATAATGGAAAGGGTCATGAAGTGTTTACCCTCCAAGTAAGTGAATGTGTGGAGGAAACTTTCCAAAAACAATTCACATTGAAAAACTGCTTAAAATGAACGTGTAAATTAGTCACACACTGTTGTGAAATTTAATTAATAGCCATTGCTATTAATGCTTGTCAACATATTGTATTGACAGAGCACACATTTTAGATTAAAATCGTCTCATTTAATATAAATGAGACAATTTATATTAAAATATCTTTGACCAGAAAAACATTTTTATGCATTTAATTGTGTGGATAACTCCAAATTTTCAAATGAAGATAATGACAAATATTGGAAATTTCCAAAGCATAGAATGAGTAATATGATCTGATTAATGTTGAAAATGAAAGGACATTAAAACATAACTCAAAGCATCTATTCATTTCCAGTGATTCACTTTCTTTTTTCAAACAGAAAATGACATCAACATAAGGAATGTCACTGTGTTTATTGGCCAAGAGATATTGCATATGATTCTGTTTTTTTTTTAAAGATTTTATTTATTTATTTGACAGAGAGAAACACAGCAAGAGAGGGAACACAAGCAGGGGGAGTGGGAGAGGGAGAAACAGGGAGCCCGATGCGGGGCTTGATCCCAGGACCATGGGATCATGACCTGAGCTGAAGGCAGACGCTTAACGACTGAGCCACCCAGGAACCCCTTGCATGTGATTCTGAATAAATATTAATGTTAAACTTAGGAAGTATTGCCCTAAAAATTATGAAAATATAATATTTTATCACTAATATTGGTAATAATAATTTTATTCAACTTAAGTTTCTATTAATCAGTATTTTAATAGTACTACATCATTATATTGATAGAATATAATTATTTTATTAATCATTATTTCATAACCCAGGCTCAATAATATGAGCTCAGATGATATAAAAATGTAAATAAAGTTAGAATTTACAGTATGTTTCCTCTTAGTACACTCGATTATAATTGATGTTTAATATTTGTGTTAATTATTGTATCATTTAAATTGTAGTTATTATTGTATCATTTAAAGTTACCCTTTTATTTTAGATGCTTTCACATCGTTCTGGTTTCTTAAGATATTCTTGCCACTTTTCTTTTGACTGCCAGACTTGATAAAAATCAGCATATCACTGAATCCTGCTGTTTTAAAATCTGATGCTTCTCGCTGTCTGGGTGCTACAGGAAGAAATGTAAGTTCTAGTGTTAATCATATTTTATTTCTAGTATTCAAATCAAGAAGTTCAAAATAAAAAGTGAAATTTCCAAGAACGTAAATTTTATCAAACACAATGGAAATGGGTACGTATGAAATGTATTTCTTCTCATTCAATTCTGGGATCCTTTTCAGAACCCTTTCTTGTGCGTATGATCATGAGGGGCCAGGGGTGTTTCTCCATGAATGAACTGGTGAAGCTGAGATGCTAATGATATGCAAGACAGTGTGAGGCCCTGGGAACTTGACATAAGTGGCCAGAAATAACGTATTCAGATCTTAAGGTTTCCATTGCACCAATTTTCTGTCCTATCACATCTTCTTACCTCTCATCTTGCATTCATCATAGCACATGCCTCATTGTTTATTGCTAATCATCTAGGGTAGCACTTTCTTCATATTCCTTAGAACAGAACACATACCATGTATGAATAAATATATATGCATATATATTTATTTATAGAACATTTATGCACTTATATATTCTGATAATATTCTTCTGTTATTCTTCTAAGAAAAAGACCAGTTGCCTTTCTGAAACCCGAAGTGTCCCAAATATTCTAACAATTCTGTAAATTAGATATTCTAATTGATAATATTCTATCAGAAGAAATATAAAATGAATAGTCTAACCAAATAATCAGGCCTCAATTCTAAAATATCTCCTCTTTTCTAATTTTGTTTTTCTTAATTATTTACATATCTTTTATAGTCCCCTGAGGAAGCACAAAGTATTATTAAAGAAAATGCTCCTATCTGCTGAAACTCAGATTCCATATTTTGTTTTAAGGCACCTTGGTTAATGCAATTATTGAAGAGAAAAAAGGTTTTTTTCTTTTTTAGAACAAATCATGAAATCATCCTGAATAGCTTTCAAATGTATATTCATTTGCTACATGCCTTTCCCCCCAAAATCCAATTCTAAGACATCCTTAAGTTGGATCCAACATCCTAATCAAAATTCGTAAACTTATGCCCACATCAGAGGAATACAAACTAAAGTTATGAAGACAGACATAATTGGAAATAGGATAACAAAGGGATTAGTGGACACAGTGCTCAGCATGGTGTGCTCACAAACAGATCTTTGCTGGGAGCTGATTCGTCTGGACCCATGTTGGGCTCATCCTGGACACCATTAGGTCATTCAGGCACCTTTGGTATCGAGGAACGCTTCACGTAAATCAGTACTGAGTGATGTGTCTGGGGGTCAGGTCTCACCTTGGCTCATGTCAGGGATGTAGAGCATCAGGCTCAGCCTACAAGGCAATCTGTTTAGCATTCCTAATTCAAGATGATCAAAGAAAAACCAGTCATGTGATCAAGCAAAATGTCATACTACCGCTAAAAACTCACAGTTCTTCTTTGGCTGTGGAAGGAGGGTGCTTCCTTTGGGCTACTATTTCCCTCCAAGTAACAACTGCGTATTTTGTCTTTAGAAACTAACTGAGTAGGAGACGCTTTGGGAATTTTTTACGTAGTGTCTATAATAGTATCATTCACCTGCGGCCAAGGTTAGAGATGCGCACTATTGTGTGCGTTATGCCCATCTCCACAAGACTGGGAAGTAGTCCGCATGTTGTTAACTTGAGCAATGGAATACATTTACTCCTGGACCCCACCTCATTCAGATCACCATTTGCAAAGACCTCAGGGTCATTGGGAAAGTGACCTGCTGTTGCCCAGCTCGTTTGTAGACGGTCGTTTCCACCTGTGACTCGCCATGACCTGTGCGTGGACAATACTGTGAGGGTCGCAGGGCAGCCGCGTGCCCACAGCCTTGTAGATGTGTCCCGGCAGTCTTGCCATAGTGACAGGAAACTGATCCCGGGAGAAGGAGGGCTTCCCAAGGTCCAGTTGTGGTAGGCTGCTCCTCACCATGGGCCGGGTGACCTTGCTCTGTGCTGGTGCAAGACAGAGTTCTAGACAGTCTGTGGACATCAGCCCCAACTGTCACTGGGTTGGCCTGGCAGTGGCTGAGGATGGAGGTGGCAATCTGGGAGCAGGGGAGGGTCGACAGCTTCACTGGGGTCCTTTCCATTCCCAAGATAAGTCTTGTGACGGGGAGGGAGAGGTGAAGGACAGTAGAACAGAGAAGGGAATTAGGAATGCTAGAAAGTGTTTTCACCATCATAATTTGGCCTTGGGCTGGGCATGGTAGAACACTGGGCTGGAGTGTTAGCCTGGAGAGGGTGTAGCACCTGGTGGCTTCAGGTTAGATCCGAGTTCGGATTCCCTTTCATGCATCCCAGTGACTCCACTTTACCCACATTTTCATTCACCAAAGTGTGTGCCCTGAAAGGCTGGTTCTCAGGGCTGTTAGTCAAGGTCAGTGGGGTCAGCAGGGGGTGAGGGGCATGGAGTCGGGTGCCATACGAAGAAAACTGTGGGACTGGATTGCCTTTGAAGCAAACTCCCTCTCTGTGTTGGTCATCTTTGTGCAGAGCTGGGTTTTGAGGCTGGAGGCTGAAGGTGTCTGAATCCACAGGCAGGTCTCCTTGGAGCTGTTCATACACTTAAATACAAGGTGAATACTGAAGGAAGTGACACTTGGCCTATAGAAGTTTCACAGACTACTTTCTTTCAAAAATAGTTAGCTAAATCCGCCTTTATGAATAGAGTCAGTTCACCTCTTGGCACACAGAAGTAGACTTTGTGTTTCAAATCTCTTTAGGTGTAAGATCCCTCACGATAAACTCTCATTATGGGAACTTAATAAACAACCATCTCCGAAATACTATCCTTACACCATCTGGGACAAAGAAACAAGGCACTCACCAAATTTACTTCCAAGCGAGATCCATTTATGAAGCACTATCTTAGAAATCATAATTCTATTGGGCTTCAATTTGAGCAAATATACAATTATTTAGCAACAGCAGTGAAAACAATTGCAAGAAAGTCCAACATTACACCAGAAGAGAGAAAAAGTATTCCTGTTTCTGCATGAAATAGTAATGACAAAAGTATATTTCATGTTTTGTGTAATGAACATTTATAAAAAAAATCCTAAGCATTATAATCCTGTTAGTTCTCCATATTGTGCAATCACTTAAAGCAGGGAAACAGAGAAAGAAATCAAAATTATTTCGGAAGAAAGACAACATTCTTTCTGTATTTCTGATTATTTTAGTGGACTTGTTAACAAGAACAAAGACACTATCATTGCACCACCTACATACAGAATAACATGGAGACACCGAAGTTCAAGAATCACTTTGAAAAAACTTAACAGTTCTAGAACTTGTTTGAGACTCAGTTTCCTCACCTCTGCATGCCATTCCTTTCCTCAAGGAGAGCCACAGTGGGGTTAAATGAGATAAATTGAAACCTGGTGTGGGGGCAATATGGCACTCTGCTCTTCGGGAGTTGTGTGCCTACAAGCATTCGTTACTAGACCCAGGGGAGACTTGCTAAGTGCCTGCACTTTCCCCCCTCCTCACTTGGGACTGTCCAGGCCAGTGAAATGTTCTGGGTCCCTGAGATCCAGTGGCTTTTCCTTCAACACAACAGCACCCACGCTCTTTGCTGCTCAGCTGTGGTTTAGGAGTCCCAGCACCCTACCATGTCTCTTTCCTCAGCACCTTCCTCTTTTCCCACAACCCTTGGGACTCGCAACCATTCCCACTACCCGCATTACCATGGAGTGTACAAATCACTGTCAGGGGTCAACCTCAAAGGGGCTGCCAATCACGCATGCAAAGAGGGTGGGGCGGTCTGTAAGATAGAACTGAGGTTCCTCAGGGAACCTGCGGGCAGGGGGGAACAACAGGGTCCCAGGTGAGGCTCAAGGGGGCACCACAGGTGTGTGTGTCCTGCACTAGGAGGCGCAGAACTGCCAGAACTATCTGAGGTCTCAGGTCCTCCTCTCTGGATTCACTCATTCATTTCTTGCTCAATTCCCCACATCCTTAATGAGTGCCTGTCATGTGCTGGATGGGAGAGAGGGCTCAATGGGGATAAGATAAACTCTTTCGTAACAACCTTTACCATTCAGAGGGAAATGCAGACAATACATGAGGAAATAAAATTCCTTCAGAGAGGATGGGTGCTCTGAGGCCGTGAATAGAAGGAATAGCGAGGGATGAGTGGGCACAGACACTAGCCTGCGGTGGTCAGGAAAGGCGCTTCAAGAAGTCAGGGGAGTGTTGGTATCTAAATGAAGAAGGCAGCACCCACCTGTCTGGGGAAAGTTGTTCCTGGCAGAGGAAACAGCCAGTGCAGACTCTGAGAAAAACAAACAAACAAACAACTGACCTTGACATATTAACAGAACATTAGGAAGTTTAGAGTTCTAAACTGTCCATGGACATTAGTTCCAACTGTCACTGGGTTGGCAGGCAGTGGCTGAGGATGGAGGGGGCCATCTGCGAGAGGCAAGGGTCAACAGCCTGGCCTTTGAGGTCCTTTCCATCCCAAGTCCAGGCTTGTGATGGGGACAGGAGGTGAAGGGCACAGAACAGAGCCCATGGTCAAGGTCCTGAAAACGTCTCTGTTAGAGTCATCATATTCCTGTTGGGGGCTGGCCTGGCTGAAGAGTGCTGGGTTGTCCAGTGAATTCGGGAGGCGCCCGCCTGGGGCACCTTTCAGAGTTAAGATTGAGATTGCGTCTTAAGGATCATCCGAGGGAGTTTAGCTTGTGAACGGTAAGAAGCTCTTGGCCTTAGGGTTAAATATGAGTTCAGTGTTTCTCTTTTTTTTTTAAAGATTTTATTTAGAGAGAGACACAGTGAGAGAGGGAACACAAGCAGGGGGAGTGGGAGAGGGAGAAGTAGACTCCCCCCTGAGCAGGGAGCCCGATGCGGGGCTCGATCCCAGGACCCTGGGATCATGACCTGAGCCGAAGGCAGACGCTTAATGACTGAGCCACCCAGGCGCCCCTCAAGTCAGTGTTTTACTTGGTAAACATGTCTGAGACCATGCATCCCTGGCTGCTAAGCACCATGGCGGACAGGGCTAGAAAGGTAACAGCTTTATTTTGA
>NC_138384.1:10585063-10601158 GCF_054177405.1 Leptonychotes weddellii | reverse complement strand
GTTTCTCTTAAACATTCTGATGACCCCACTTCTTCTCTGCCAAACCTAACTGAAATGTGTTCTTTGAAAGGCTCGTTCTGGCAGATGTCAATCAGGCTTGTGGTGGAGAACACTGACACGTTGAGCCGTTGTTACACCTACACATGATGAATAGTGAAGAAAGGGATGCTTGGCCATACAAAATGTTTCACAGCCTTACCCTTTCTTAAATCAAAAATTGATCTTGTTAAACATATTAGTGTTATGTGTTAGTATCAATAGTTTCTTGAAAGCATCCTGGATTCTCATCTGTGAAAGAAGATTCAAAATGAAGTCAGCATTGCTAAGAAAATCACTCAAAATAGAGTCAAAAGGACACTGAGGAAGTAGGGCCCATGCAAGTCTCCTGATCCAATTCTCAAAGCACCATGAACTTTTGAGTTTTGTCAGTTGCAACTGGACAACCTCCTGAAACACATCCTTCTACTTTGGACTGAAAGAGAGATCATGAAAATTCTGTTGGCTAAATATCCAATGATGCATTAGATAGTTTAAATTCTGCCAGCACCAATCATAATTCTATCAAAAGAAGTTATATAACCTCTTGGTTTTTACCTTTATAAGCCTTCATTCTATGCGTGCAAGCAACTTGGAGCACACTTTTGATTTCAGTCGACTCTGTGCCTCTCAGATTGCAATCCCTAAGACCTCGAATAAATATTTTGGTTTCTTCAAAAACAAAAAACAAAAAAAAATTAGTGTTGTAACTAGAGTAACTCAGCTCTTGTTACAAATGAAATAAACATTACATTCCAAATCTTGTGAGTCCACTCATGTAAAATTCCGTTAGTGTTCGTGTTATGGGGCCTTGTTAAACAGAGCCAACCAAAATACTATTCTTACTTATATACCAGCAGTGAAAGCAGAAGAAAGAAAAAGTCTCATTTTAAGAAAAAAGAAAATTCTGTGTTTCTGATTATGTTAGTGGACTCGTTAGTAGCCACAAAATACCACCTACAAATAGAACAACATGGAGACACTGAATTTCAAGAGCCACACTGGAAACACCTACCGTTCTAGAGAATTATTTAAGAATTACAGTCCTATCAAGTTCCCATATGGGGCAGTGAGTGGTCTGTGTGAAAGCTTTTCAGGTCACCAACGGCCGGGAGGGAGGCAGACACCTTGCCACCCTCTGAACTTGATAAGAGGCTCAGACCCTAATGCTGGGGATACCAAATTAGATGTGAGTGCTGGGGCAGAGGGAGCATCCCCTGGGTTTCAGCTGCTACTGTTGCAGAGAAGCACAAGTTAATTTCCAGTGTTACTTTAAGGACCCTCTCCTGTTTGTTCCCATAGTTACCTCCAAAATGTTTCTGTCACTTGCAGAAAGAACCCTTGGTTCTAATTAGGACTGCGTTTGCTAATTACACTCCCATTGTTTCTTACCCACTGACAGTGAGCCTGGAATGACTGACCCGCTCTTCCCGTGATCTTTCTCAGCTCCAGGGACCATTCCCATGATCTGCACTCAGGGCTGAGCCCCTGTCCCCCCTGCGCGCACTGATGTGCAGCTCTGCCCCTGGAAGAGGGTGCTCATAGGCTTCTAACCTGTGCACACGTGGCCCAAGCACATGAATATTTGCAATCTCTGGAGCAGCTCCTCCTGAGTAAATGACCATTTCCCCCACGAGAGGTCCTCATGCTGCCTCTTGGTGTAGTCTGCCAGTCAATAAAAGCTTAAACAGAGGCCAAGCAGCTTTTCAGAGAATGGAAAATGAATGGGAATTTGGGGTGGATGCCCCAGATTCAGCACCAATAACTTAGAGGGTGATCATAAAAATAGCAACTTCTTTTACCATGTGCTAAGAGTTTTCCGCAAGTTCATTTCATTTAACCTGTGCACCTCTGTCAGAGTTGAGGAATTCGAGGGAGCAGGTTTAGGGGAAAGTGCCCAAAGAAACCCAGCTAGGAAAGTACAGAGGTGAGTCTCGTCCCTGGGCTTCAGATCATGAGCTGACAACCACGTGTCAGCGTTTCATAATTTGGAACTTGTTTGGGCCTCAGCTTCCTCATCTCCACATGGGACCTCTGCACTAGCGGGGAGCCACTGGTGGGTTTTGAGGGGATGAAGTAGAGAACAGTGTGGAGTTCCTGTGAAGGTCTGTGCTTTGTTGAGTTCTGCGCCTCACAAATATTAGCCGTGACTCCTAGGGAAGGGCTGAGTGTTGAGTGCTCACAAGTCCCTGCTTGCTAGGGACTCCCCAGACCAGTGAAAAACCTGGACCTTGAGGTCTGGTGGCTTTTCTTTTACCAAAAAAGCACCTGAGCTCCTTCCTGCGCAACACCCAGCACAGGAGGCGTGGCTACCCCTCCACGTCTCCTCCTCTTTCCCCACAACCTTGACCTTCCCCTGCCCTCTCCATGAGCTGTGTTAACATGGAGTCTTTGGCCTGAAACCCATGCCTGACAGAGGAGCCATTTCTAGGGCAAAGCCTGTGTTCTTCAGGGAACATTCAGCCTGTGGGAGCAGCGGGGTCCAGGGAAGGCTCCAAGGAGGCTCTACACATATGTGGGTCCTGCACTGGGAGGCCCACAATGGCTGTTTGGGCAGGTCTGAGGTTTCACGGGTGTCTTCCCACTGGATTCACTTGTTCATTTCTTGCTCAGTTTCCCAAATCCTTGAGTGCCTGTCCTGTGCTTGACAGGAAAGAGGGCTTGGCAGAAATAAGATCATCTCTCTGCCCTACTTGCCATTTTAGTGCAGAGAGTGATGCAGAAATCACATGTGAATAAACATGGAAATATGATTTCAGAAAGGCTGATGGCTCTGAGGTCATAAATAGGGTGAAGGAATAGAGAGGGATGAGTGAGCAGAGCCACTGGCCTGGGGTGGTCAGTAAAGGGCACTTTCAGAAGACAGGACCAGCGTGGTTGTCTAAATGAAGGAGGAAGCACTCACCCATCTGGGGAAAGGCGTACCTGGCAGAGGAAATGGCACAAGTGAGCTTGAGAGGCTAGTCGGACAGAAGGATGGTCAGTGGCTAAGTAGGAGGGGCTTGGACATATGCATGTCTGGACCAGGAGCATGGATTTGAATCTCAGTGTGATTTGGAGGCATTGGTGGGCTTTGAGCATCATGGACTCATGGTCCCATTTGGAGTTTTAAGCTGTTTCCGTTAAGTGTGCTGTTGTAAAGGACAGTTCAGGGAAGGAGGGGTGGGGGTTGACTGCCAGCCTCCGAGGTCCTGTCCAGCCCCAAATCCAGGCTTGTGATGGGGTAGGGTGTTACAGGACACAGGACAGGGAAGGGAGTTTGGGTCCTGGAAAGCCTTGGTCACCTTCATAATTTTGTCTGGGGCAGGCTCTGGGTGAAGAGTGGCTGGGCTTGACCTATGAACCTGGGTTGCCTTTCAGAGTCAAGGTTGTTTGCCTCCCCAGCTGGGCAGAAGGACAGGTTGAGCAGAGTGCAGGCATGTGGCCTCAGGGTTAAATCTGATTCACATTCACATCAGGCACAAAATAATCTGCAATCCTCAACGTTGTAATTCTATCAGGTCCCCCATTGAGATGTTGTGTAATCAATGGCAAGAAAACCGGAAGAGTGACATCAAAATTATTTTAAAAGAAAAGCAAAATGAAATACTTGCCTCCTGGATTATTTTAGAAGACTTGCTAAAAACAACAAAAAGCTGTAATTATGCTGCTTGCAAATAGGATACAATGAAGCAATTAACTTAGTGTCACATTGAAATAATTCATAACTATAGAACATTGTCTATGAAGTATAATCCCAAGTGGTTTTCACTGTAGACATTACAGGATCGCTAAATAGCAATAAGACTAAAATAGTATTAGAAAAATATTTTAGTGGAGAGAGAACATCTTGCTGTGGTTCTGGTTCTGTAGCTGTAGGATCAATGGAAGGTGGGGTCAGCTCAGTGGTGACTCACTTCTGTTTTCAGGCTGTGTGGACGGGCTTCAATGCAGAAACTTTTCCTGTGGCTGATGGAGGATGGGGAGGAAGTGTGGGGCCAGAATGGGGGGAAGACCAGAGAGTCCTATCCCCCCTGAGCAATTCCCTTAAGGTTTTCTAAAACATCTGAAGTCCAGCAAGGGGCAAGGGGGAGGACCAGAGTCTAGGTCAATGGAATTCGGATCCTGTGATTTGTTGAGTCAAAAGAAAGTCCCAAGCTGCTGTCTGCACCAGGAGGACCAGGTTACCCTCACGATCTTGAGATCTTGAGAAAGATCTGCTGTGTTAGGATGGGGCTGACCTGCCAGAGCAGTCTTTCCCCTGGGCTCCTGATCCTTGGAGGGACCCTGGCTCCTCAACCAACCGCAGCCTAGTGCTACCCCTTCCTTGGGGATCTGGACATCCAGAGGATGCCCTGGTGGTCTCTACCCTCTGCCAGATGTCCTATTTGCAACATCAGGGACATAAGGATATTTTTTTCGGAAACTTACATTCTTTCTCAGTTTTTCTTTTTCTTTTTTTTTTTTGTCCCAGGTATGCACTTTCTTAAGCTTTGGTGGTGTCTCTCAGCCAACAGAGCTCCTAACTCATTGTCGTGAGCTCTTCTTTGAATAGATTCAATAATAACACATGATTCTTTAGAATTTTCCTGACAGAATTTTGGCTAGTGTTTTGTAGGTGTCCAGCTCTTTGCAATAATGGCAGGTCTTGTCATCTGGTTTTGAAAGATTCTCGTACATCTCTGCAGGGTACATGCTGTGTAAATTAGGTATTTGGTGAAAATAATTTTTATGCTGATACACTTGAAGGAGGATGTGAAGTTTCCACTGGAGCTGTGGCATCTCCCTTTCTAACTGTGCTTCCCGCCCCCCCGCCCCCCCCCACCCCGCTGATTGCAGGGAAGCTTTCGGTTTAGAGACATTTCAGATGATCTTTCAAGGCCCTGATTATTTCATATTCTTCAGTTCAGTTAGTATGCAACTGGTTTCTTTTTTTTCAGGAGTTTTTAAATGAGTGTTTAAACTCAAGCCATACCGATCATTGTCTTTCCTTCGGTTCACCTTCCATGTGGTCTTGTCTTCTGGTGAACTTGTTTCATCCAACTCCAGGCTCCCACCATCCATGCCTTCTCCAGGAACAGGAGCCCCGTCTCTCATCTTCTGCAGTGTTTGCCCAGAAGCTGACTTTTTAAAAAGAGTTTTGTACTATTCCTTTATCTTATGTAACAAATGTCTTCACTCTTTTGTTCATTCATTTAGCTTCTTTTGAAAACAGTGTCAGGCTTCCGTGAAGATGAGAATTTTTCTCTAGAGCATCTCTGAGAGCTCCCTGAATTTTTCCTTCATTTTCCCAAAGACATTTGCAGGTGTTAACAGCGGCAGTGACTTGACTTTGGTACTCTGATATAGCTGGTAAAGACTGTGTTTTGCTGTTATGTTGACCATTAGCTCGACTTGTTTTTTTGTCTTGACATTTGTCCTCTTTTGGTAGTTTTGGAATGTGTACTTTACACCCAAGTAAAAGGTCAGATGTTTCTAGGTCTTTATGCATGGTCTCCAACTTTATTGTTGCTGATACCATGTCTCCCAGAAGGGTGCCACTGAACTTGACTCAGGCCCTTCAAATTCATTTTCGATTGGTCATAGCTACTCAAAAATATGTTGTCTCTCCTCCAGAGGGGCAGAATCTCCAGTGTCCACTTTTTTCTTTTTCTTTTTTAAAAAGATTTTATTTATTTGAGAGAGAGTGAGCAAGTGAGCGAGAGAGAGTGAGAGAGAGCAGAAGCAGGAGGGGCGGCCGGCAGAGGGAGAGGGAGAAGCAGGCTCTCCACTGAGCAGGGAGACTGACATGGGGGCTCAATCCCAGGACCCTGGGATCATGACCTGAGCTGAAGTCAGACGCTTCACCGATTGAGCCACCCAGACACCCCATCCAGTGTCCACTTTGTCTCTGTATAAAGTCAGATCTTTTTATTTTATTTTTTAAAAGATTTTATTTATTTATTTGACAGAGAGAGAGCGCACAAGCAGAGGGAGCAGCAGAGGGAGAGGGAGAAGCAGGCTTCCCGCTGAGCAGGGAGCACGATGCGGGGCTTGATCCCAGGGCCCTGGGATCATGACCTGAGCTGAAGGCAGACGCTTAACGACTGAGGCACCCAGGCGCCCCAGATCTTTTTATTTTTTTTAAGTCAGATCTTGATAATGAAAAATCCGACCTTGACTATCAAACTGCCACCGCACACAGCAATGAGTGGGGAGCTGGGTCTGGTCTAAGGTGCTCTGGATGTGCTGCTACTGACTGGCCCCAGGACCAGCAGGACACAGATCATCATGAATATGACATGAGGCCACTGCAGAGTCACCTCACATCCAGAATATCATTAACTTCAGAGAACATCGAGAGCATTATGCCTGGAATCGAACGAGTGCTGGGCAGCCAGGCGGACCTCAGCCGAGGTGGGGGAGAGGGACAAATACAGTAAACCCTGACTAATGCTCTTTCTTCAAACAACTTTATTTAGGTGCCGAGGGGTATCCCCAGAGCTCCGAACACCTTGCCCACACGCACTATGCAGAGCAATTTTAGGTTTACTGAAAACATGAGCATAAAATACAAAGAGTTCTTAAAAACACAGTTTCTCCTATAATTAACATCTTGCATTAGTGTGACACAGTTACAATTGATAAGCAAATATTGACACATTTTCATTAATAAGTCAGCATCCCCCCCACTCCTCTCCTTGCCTGTGGCCTGGGATCTCTTTCAAAGCAGCAATCTGGGAACAACTGTTTCCTGTTTCACAGGACTCCTGTCCTTAATTGTTCATTATCTAGTGTCTTGCAAACAGTTGTGTGGTATATTTTATCTGTTTTTTTCCCCTGGAGGAAGGGCAGATTCATCCCGCATTATTCCACCACGGCCGGAAGCTAAGGTCTTTTTGTGTATTTTTGACACCATGAAGACAGGATAGACTTACTGTGTTTTGAAGTCTACCATTAGGTGGCGCTGTTGTACAACTGAGATGCTTTTCAGAAAAGGCCTAGTACAAAGAAGTTCTTTTAAGAGATCTATGAAATTATATATTTGGTATTAGTTTGGGTACAAAAGTCTGTCTTGTTGAGCTCTACTTTATTCCTATATCTGTTATCATGGAATTTTTGCTTCAGTGTAAAATTTATAAAAATATTTTGCCTACAATCATACATGTCATAGATTGACTATGACAATCTCCTGGGACCCAGTAGGAGAAATATTACAGTCGTTAAGGGTAGGTTTCCACGTCTAAGTGGATTTAGATATATTTATGAAGGCACTGATTAACATTCATTCCTGACGTGCTGAGAAGAATAAGATGTGTTTCCTGCCTCAGAGGGCTCCTGTCTGCATGGGGGAGACATAGATGTGGACCCCCAGTGACCAAGGAGGCATTCTTCACAGAGCAGGTGACCATCTATCAGGGTGCAAAAGATGTGTAGAAATTTTCCACTGGAGAAGGGGGCAAATAACAGTCCGTCCCCAACAGTGGAAATATCACGTAGAAGGAGATAGATATTCAAAATATCATAACCAGGTCAGAGAAGATGGAGTGGGTCCATGCAATTAGCAGGAATAAAAGAGCAATAGGAAATAAGGATAAGGAAGGGGACCAGGACCACAGCATGAAGGGCCAGATTTGCTACATAAGGGCTCAGATTATACCTTGTAGCCAGTGGAGAGTAAACATAGTTATCAGTTAAGTGATTAATATGATTAAAATGGTGTTTTAGACTAGAGTCTCTAAACTACTTTGGCTGAACAGCCTTTATAATAAATGCAGTTTTAGTAAACATCCAATATATTTATACATACACATATATATATACACATATGTAGCACTATGTAGACATATGATGCAGATTATAAAATATGCATAAAACTATGCAGCTTGTGGTAATAATGACATAGACTTTGACAATTTTGAATTTTTTACAGATTATACATCAGGTCTGATTAGATCCCTGTTTTATGTTATAGTGGAGCTAATTTAAGTGGAATGGAAGACATCTGAGTCTCAATGTTCTCTTGATCACTTCAAGAAATTCGACCACGGCAGTGAACTTGCATTCTTTCTTCAAGTCTGACATACTGCCATTTCACACAGAAACAGTAGGATTGTTCTCCCAAGTCAATATTAGAGGCCTAACTTCTTTCTTATTTATTAATTAAGATAAGTGCAAATTGGAGACTTACTGTTTTATTTGTCCCCTGTGGAGCACTGTGCGCAGCCTTCAATGCATGTGTCCTCACACACCCCCCTGGGCTGGGTGACTCTGGCTGCAGCCCTCCAGAGAGACTGCAGAACGTAGGCAGGAGACCAACACGGACACCAAACAGGAGCTGCTTCTCTGTTGGTAATCAGAGCAGAGATCAATTAAATCCGAGATAAACAGTTACAGTCCAATTCAAATAATACATATTTCACTTCAGCCTCTTGTAAATTAACAAGGCAAAATATTAAAAATAATAATTATGTCCCCCAAAGCTCTGGTATTATGAGTGAACATGGGTTAGAGTTATCCTGGAAAGAAAACTTAGTGACTGATCTCTGGCCAGTGTGTTAGAAACGACAAGACCCCTTCACTGGTGAGGACACAGCAAGAAGTCAGCAGTCTGTGACCCCGAAGAGGGGTTTTGCCAGAATCCGGCCACGCTGGCTCCCTGATCTCAGACTATCAGCACCCAAAACTGTGAGAAGTATATGTCTGTTAGTTACAAGGGGTGTTTTGTTACAGGAGCTCAAATGGACCAGGACCAAGAACAAAGATAAACTGGAATATTTGACCTAGGTTTTCTGCTGCAGTATTGCAGAAGATGCCCGAGGAGACTTGAATTGGCATCCATCTCTCCATCTTTCTGCCCAACCATTAGCCCTTGAAATGAATATGGCTACTTCACTGAAGACGCTGAGCTTCTCACATGTAGCAAGGAGCATCACACTCCTGCCTCAGTTTTGCAGGTACTTTATTGTACAAACTTTATAAATTACTGTTTATAAATTACATCAAGTACATGAAAGATATTGTATAAATTCAGAGGTTTGTTTCCTAATTAATATCATGTGAAGCATTAAGATAGCTGTCTTGAAAGAAATGGTTGTAAATAATCTATAGCTAGACCATTTGCAACGACCATTGTTCACTCCCAAATTGCATTTTGACCTTGTTCATTTGTTGATTGGAAAATTGCATCCCTTTTCCTACTTCTGAGTGTGAAGGTGATATCAGCTCTGTGAGACATTTCAGGATTTATAGTTTCTGCATTCTGTCTTCCAGACAAAGTTGGAAAGTATGCTTTTTCTCAGTGCTAAATATCAGAATTGTGGCTAGTCTTTAGGCAAACACCTTTTTTTTTTTTAAAAAGATTTTATTTATTTATTTTGACAGACAGAGAGAGAGGGAACACAAGCAGGGGGAGTGGGAGAGGGAGAAGCAGGCTTCCCTCTGAGCAGGGAGCCCGATGTGGGACTCGATCCCAGGATCCTGGGATCATGACCTGAGCCGAAGGCAGACGCTTAACGACTGAGCTACCCAGACGCCCCTAGGCAAACACCTTTTAAAAAGCTGAAACAGGATGGGGCACCTGGGTGGCTCAGTCAGTTAAGCCACCGACTCTTGATCTGGGCTCAGGTCATGATCTCGGGGTCGTGAGATTGAGCCCCACATCGGGCTCTACCGGGCTCTGCCGGCCTCTGCCAGGCTCTGTGCTCAGCATGGAGTCTGCTTGTACCTCTCCTTCTGCTCCTCCCTCCGCTTGCATGTGCTCGCAGGCTCTCTCTCTCTCAAATAAATAAATAAATAAATAAATAAATAAATAAATAAAATCTCGAAAGCTGAAACAGGCTGGAGCTACGTATGTATAAAGGTATACCCACCAAATCTTAGGGGAGTCTTTTTTTTTTTTTTTAAAGATTTTATTTATTTATTTGACAGAGAGATACACAGCGAGAGAGGGAACACAAGCAGGGGGAGTGGGAGTGGGAGAGGGAGAAGGAGGCTTCCCGCGGAGCCGGGAGCCCGACGCGGGACTCGATCCCAGGATCCTGGGATCATGACCTGAGCCGAAGGCAGACGCTTAACGACTGAGCCACCCAGGCGCCCTAGGCGAGACTTTTTAAAGCAGACCACCCAGTGTAAACCTGATGTGAGTTGGATGTTTTTATTGGTACATTGATTCCTTACCTGGCCTTTAAACATCCGTTATTGGAATATGTCATGTTTCCACAATATTCTCTGTATAGGAGCTCCCTTGGTTTTTGCAGGTGCAGGACGGCCCAATGAGCTGCCCATTTCCCCTGTGCACTTTAGTGAACCTTTGTACATTGTTTTGCCTGGTCACTTCCTATCTTATTATTCAACTGTATTTTCTCCATAGCACTTACCGCTATTTGAGATGATTTTGTTTATGTATGCTGTGTTTACTTTCTCCCCCTCTTCACTTACATGTAAAACTGCATGAGGTCAGGGGCCTTGTTTTCCTGTTCATCATGCTGTCACCGGTGCCAAGACAGGACCTGGCACAAATTGAGTGGTCAATACAAAATCATTGATTATGTAAATAAATGAACATTGACAATAGTACCTGATGTCATGTTCATTGTCACGAAACATTTATTCAATGTTGTGCCCATAGTGAACAATATGACATTGTGAAGTTGAACATATGTGAAGAATATATATCTCATATTAAGTGTTCTAACCCCCAAATAAGCAACAGACAAACAGACAAAAAACCCGCAAAAGAACACAAGGAAATTTTGGAAGGTTATGGTTATGTTTCATATCTTGGTTGTGGTGATGGTATGATGGGTACATGCAAATGTCCAAACTCATCAAGATGTATACATTAAATGTGTATAACTTTTTATATGTCAGTTATATCCCAATAATATTTTTTTAAGAAGCATTTATTAAGCAGGACCACAGTGTTACACAACCCCAGTGGGGTGTGTGTGTGTGTGTGTGTGTGTGTGTGTGTGTGTGTGTGTGTGTGAAAGACCAGGCTCTGCACAGAACAGATTGATGCCTGGAAGACCCAACTAAATAGAAACTTGTCATCCAAGTAGCTCCTGGATAATGTGCCAGTGACTTCCTTTGTATTTGGAATTATCTTGTAATGAGGATGTCTGGGTAGTTCAGTAGATAAACCCTTTTAGGTGAAGATCCCCACAGAGCCCTCTGAAATTGAGTATCAACCCTGCTCCGTCATAAACAGCATTAGAGGCCGACAAACCACACTTCATTCCCACATTTCATTCATAATCACAGCAAGACACTTTTTAAAATAGAAACAAGGAGGGGCGCTTGGGTGGCTCAGTCAGTTGAGCGTCTGCCTTTGGCTCAGGTCATGATCTCGGGGGATCCTGGGATCGAGCCCCGAGTGGGGCTCCCTGCTAAGTGGGGAGCCTGCTTCTTCCTCTCCCCGCCCCCTGCTTGTGTGCCCTCTCTTTATCTCTCTCTATCAAATATATAAAATCTTTAAGAAAAATAAATTCATATAAAAATATAAAAAATAAAAAATTCATTTGCTTAAGTAAATGATGAGGAAAATTATAAAAAAAATAAAATAGAAGCAAGTATACAAAGTATTTTTTTAAAAATCAAATTGGGATTCAGTGCTACCTAACACTAATTTGGAGAGAGAGTTAAATTTAATTGATTTGGGTAGGGTAAAATGGCAATAATTGTTGGACATGGTATTTAAATTTCATGACTTGAATTTCTTTTTTTTAATTTTTTTATTTTTTTTTTAATTTAAAGATTTTATTTATTTATTTGAGAGAGAGAGAATGAGTGAGAGCACATGAGAGGGGGGAGGGTCAGAGGGAGAAGCAGACTCCCCGCCGAGCAGGGAGCCCGATGCGGGACTCGATCCAGGGACTCCAGGATCATGACCTGAGCTGAAGGCAGTCGCTCAACCAACTGAGCCACCCAGGCGCCCGACTTGAATTTCTTATTGCTTCTTTTCATGTGAGATTTACCTTTGTAAATGCGCCATCACAGAAAACTTTTCAGAGAGTTCTTCCTTGCATTTTTCTCTCTGAGGGTACCAGTGTCGTGTTCAGGGATTGGTGACGGAGAAAGGTGTAAGGAGAAGATGAATGTGCTTCAACCTTAGAAGTGTCTCCAGCTACTGACTTTGTTCTTTCCCTCAGGCTGAATGAGGTGAATGTAGAGTATCTTGCAGTTGAATAATTTGGATTGCTTTTAGGCAAGAATTTTTGTGATGTTATAAAAATTGAGATCTAAAAGGAAACTTAACCTTCAGTTCATTCTTTTGATGTATTTTGCCCGAAGCATGGTGCTAGGACCTGTTATCTTAAATAGGCAATATAAAAATATCTTTCTAATTCACTCCTACAGTTGAAAGTTCCTCATGGATTGAAATTACTGTGATCTATCAAAATTTACTATGTTGTGGAAATAAAATAAAATCACATGTCAGGCAAGGAATGATGACAACAATGGACCAGCTTATTATGAAGCTTAAAATGAAAATGCTTTACTGGAAACAGTCCATTGGTCTTTTGAAAGATTGAGAATATGTGTCAAAATCAGAGTGCTGGTGTTCTATTTATTCTTATTGATGTGGCTGGTTTGCCCCATGCTTAAGGTCAGTCTTTTTGAATCCTTAATAGTATTTGGTTTACTTGCATGTTGTTGTTGTTGTTGAGATGTAATTAAGGTACCGTAAGAGTCATCGTTTTAAGGTGGACATTTCAGGGGTGCCTGGGTGGCTTAGTTGGTTAAGCGTCTGACTTCATTTTGGCTCAGGTCATGATCTCGGGGTGGTGAGATTGAGCCCCACGTTGGGCTCCCTGCGGGGTGTGGAGTCTGCTTGGGATTCTCTCTCTTCCTCTCCCTCTGCCCCTCCCCTCCCATGCATGCTCTCTTTCTGTCTCTCTCTCTCTCAAAAAAAAAATAAAAGTGTACATTTCAGTGATTTTGAGTGCAGCCACAAGGTTGTGCAACTGTCGTTACTAATTACAGAATATTTCATTAATCCAAAAAGATGAAACCACTAATCACATTTTGTAGCTATGGATTTGCCTATACTGGACATCTTGTGTAAACTGAGTCATATCATGTGCCTGACTACTTCCCCTTAGCAAAGTCTTCAAGATTTATCCATGTGGCAGCAAGTGTCAATACTTCATTTCTTTTTATGGATGGGTGATAGTCCCTTGCACAGCTAGCTGTGCCACATTTTATTACTCACTTATAAATTGATGAACACTTGATTTGTTTCCATTTTATGGCTATCATGAATAATGCTGCTGTGAACATTTGTGTACAAATTTTTTTTGAACATATGTTTGCACTTCTCTTGAGTATATACCTAGGAGTGGAGTTGCTGAGTCATGTGGTAACTCTTTGTTTCACTTTTTTTTTTAAAGATTTTATTTATTTGTTAGAGAGAGAGAGAGTGAGCATGAGTGGAGGGGGGAGAGGGAGAAGCAGACTCCCTGCTGAGCTGGGAGCCCGATGTGGGGCTCAATCCCAGGACTCTGAGATCATGACCTGAGCTGAAGGCAGAGGCTTAACTGACTGAGCCACCCAGGCGCCCCTATGTTTCACTTTTTGAGGAATCGCCAAACTGTCTCCCACAGCAGTTAGGTACTAGGGTGGGTTAAAACACCATAAAGTGGCTCACTTGGTTGAGCATTGGACTCTTGGTTTCGGCTCAGGTCATGATCTCACGGTCATGAGATTGAGCCCTGCATCCAGCTCCGTGCTCACTGGGGAGTCTGCTTGAAGATTCTCTCTCTCCCTCTCTCTCTAAAATAAATAAATAAATCTTAAAAAGAAAACACCAAAAAGCTTGCTGCTGTTATGACTGTTTAGCCATTTTTTTCCTTGAATAAATAGTCCTTGGGTTACTACAAGTGTTTGTTTAATATCTGGAGCTGCGAAAAAGTTGGTTCTGACAGTCTTTGCCATTATTTTTTCATTGCTTTTATGAGAGGGTAAATTTTCAGAGGTTCTTATTCTGACATTTTCACTGATATCACTTCAGTTGCCTAACTTACACTGCAGTGAGATCACTGCTTTGCCTTTGGTTATTTTCATACAGACTTGTACAAGTCATGGGGATGCCATAGAGAGAGTGACTCAAGCTTCTTTTAAGTCTGTCATCACAGATTTTTCTTACTGGATATTATCTTTGCTTTTATTACTTATAAAGTTTGGGAGCTATTAAAAGCCTCAGAGATGGGGCGCCTGGGTGGCTCAGTCGTTAAGCATCTGCCTTCGGCTCAGGTCATGATCCCAGGGTCCTGGGATCAAGTCCCGCGTTGGGCTCCCTGCTCAGCAGGGAGCCTGCTTCTCTCTCTCCCACTCCCCCTGCCCGTGTTCCCTCTCTCGCTATGTCTCTCTCTGTCAAATAAATAAATAAAATCTTTAAAAAAATAAAAAACGAAAGCCTCAGAGGTTGGCTAATGGATTGATACTTTTGTTTCACACATGAGAAAACTGGTACTTCTTGTGGAGTGAAGTGAATTGTCTGGCTTCTTCCTCTCATTGGTAGTTGAGCTTAGAATTGAAGTTGGACTACAGGTTAGAGCTCAAACAAAAATAGTCAGTACAAATCCTTCTTTGCAATTTTCCTGAGTCTCATCACCTAGCCTTCTATACATGATTCCCCTTTTCGCTTGGGCATGTGGGCCAGTCCCTGTGAGACTTTGAAAATGATGAGATACCATAAGGCGATGCATAACCCCACAGCTCTTCTCATGGACTTGGCTTTGACCTTGGTATTATTTGGGGATTATAAAAATTCCCAGTCTCCAAGAAGCAGCCCACAGTTTGAGCCATGTGAAATCTGTATGGTGGCAGAGACATTTCTGTCTAACTTTCCCTGCTTATTATTACTTTCCCTGTTTATTTCTACATAGCCAAAGAGAAAACAAATGGTTTCAAAATAAAAGTTTGGTGCTGCAATGTAGGTATATGAACGTACATTGGAAAAAACTTGCTTTTAGGGCCCTTGGGCACATCCTCTGGTTGGTGTTTGATTAGTTTCGTGGGGCTGCCATAAAATTACCACAGACTGGGTGGCTTAAACAACAGAAATTTATTTTTCTCACAATTCTGGGGGCTAAAAATCTGAGACCAGTGTATCTGCATGGTTGGTTTCTTCCAAGGCTTCTTTCCTTGGCTTGTACATGAGTGCCTTTCCCCAGTGACTTCACATTGCTTTCCCTCTGTAACTGTGTCCTCATTTCTTCTTGTAAGAAACAAGTAATACTGGATTAGGACCTACCATAGTGACCTCATCTTACCTTAATTATCTCTTTAAAGACACTGTCTCCAAATAGAGTCACATTCTGAGATACTGGGGGTTAGGACTATGAATTTGAAATATAAGAATCAAATTTTCGTCATAAAGAATGAATAGGATACTATCAAAGCAAACACTCTCTTCCCAAACTGAAAAAAGAATGAAAAAATGGAGCAGAATATCCAAGGGCTGTGGGACAGTTACAAAAGGTGCAACACACACAGAATGGGAATAACAGATGGAAAAACTGAAAAAGGAGCTGAAGAGATATTTGAAGTAATAATGTTGAGGATTTTCCAAATGAATGTCAGTCACCAAGTAGCAGAACCAAGAAGCTCAGATTATACCAAGCAGGATAAACACCAAAAAACTATACCTATACATATTATATTCAAACTACAAAAACCCAAAGACAGAGAAAGAAGTCAGGAGGATGGGGGACTTCTCTATAGAGGGACCCCTATAAGAATTATATTGGACTCCTTGTCAGAAACCATGCAAATGAGAGTGTAGTGAAATGTTTAAAGTGGTTTTTTTAATGTTTTTTAAAATCATGTTATGTTAATCACCATACATTACATCATTAGTTTTTGATGTAATGTTCCATGATTCATTGTTTGTGTATAACACCCAGTGCTCCATTCAGTAGGTGCCCTCTTTAATACCCATCACCAGGCTAACCCCTCCCCCAAGCCCCCTCCCCTCTAGAACCCTCAGTTTGTTTCTCAGAGTCCATAGTCTCTCATGGTTCATCTCCCCCTCTGATATCCCCCCCTTCATTTTTCCCTTCCTGTTATCTTCTTCTTCTTCTTCTTTTTTTTTTT
>NC_138384.1:10532104-10584563 GCF_054177405.1 Leptonychotes weddellii | reverse complement strand
CTCATTGATAGCCTTTTTGATTTCGACTTGGTTAGATTTTAGTTCTTTTATTTCTCCAGAAAGGGTTTCTCTAATATCTTCCTTGCTTTTTTCAAGCCCAGCTAGTATCTTTAAAATCGTCATTCTGAACTCTAGTTCTGACATCTTACTAATGTCCATATTGATTAGGTCCCTGGCAGTCAGTACTGCCTCTTGTTCTTTTTTTTGAGGTGATTTTTCCGTTTGGTCATTTTGTCCAGAGAATAGATGAATGAGAGAACAAAATGCTAACAGGGTAACCATGACCCCAGAAAAATATACAGTAAACAAATCAGAAGAGACCTTCCAGAAAGTGGTCGCTTTTCTGTTCAGAGAGTTGCTGCTATACTTTTATTCGATCTCCTGTTGAGTTTGTAGGTGTTCAGAATGGTTTGATCCCTATCTAGCTGAATTCCTGGGACCAGACGAAGTTTAGGTCTCCTACTCCTCCACCATCTTGCTGCTCCTCCTCTAAAGTGTTTTTTTAAAGGATTTTATTTATTTATTTACTTGAGAGAGAGAGAAACAGAGTGTGTGTGTGTGAGCCAGGGGAAGGGCAAAGGGGGAGGAAGAGGGAGAAGCAGACTCTGCGCTGAGCGCAGAGCCTGATGTGGGGCTCCATCTCACAACCCTGAGATCATGACCTGAACTGAAATGAAGAGTTGGATGCTTAACCAACTGAGCCACCCTTGTGCTCCTA
This sequence comes from Leptonychotes weddellii, assembly GCF_054177405.1. Taxonomy (NCBI): domain Eukaryota; kingdom Metazoa; phylum Chordata; class Mammalia; order Carnivora; family Phocidae; genus Leptonychotes; species Leptonychotes weddellii. Next base: position 10,583,845 of record NC_138384.1, on the reverse strand, counting down.
AAGTGTTTTTTGTTTTTTTTTAAAGACCCACCTATCTGGAATTCTGTATCCAGAGAAATCATCCTTCAAAAGTAAAAGAGAAATAAAAACTACTTTCTCAGAGAAAAAACTGGAGAAAATTGTTGATAGTAGACATGCCTTACAAGAAATGTCAAAAGGAGAAGGAAAATGTTCTATGTCAGAAACGCAGATATACATATATGAAGGTGAAATAAGATATTTTGTTTTTATTATTGTTAATTGATACAATAGAAAACTATTCAAGAATAGCAACAATGTATTAGGTGATTTTAGGTATTGATTTTAAGTGAAATAAATGACATCAATGTTATCAAAGATGGGAGGAAGGAATTGAGGATATTCTTTCATAAGATACCTGCAATACCAATGAAGGGTTATGATGTTATTTGAAAGTGAATTTCAATTAGTTGTAATTAGTTGTAAATAAATAGTGCAAAATTTATAGCAGCCAGGAAAATAATTTTAGAAAGAAGGGTAACTGCTATGTTAGAGGACAGAGAAAATGGAATCATATAAAATGCTCAGTTAAAACCAGAGGGGCAGAAAAAGAAGGGAAGATTAAAGCAAAGGAATGAAAGAAGGACAACAAAGAAAATAGTTATAAATATGGTGGTAGATTTTAATCCAAAATATCAATCATTACTTTAAAAGTGAATGGTCTAAAGACACCAGTTAAAAGACAGGGAATGTTGAAGTGGATAAGAAAAAAAGGCCCAACTATATATTGTCTATAAAGAAGCCATTTTAAATATAAGGACACAGATAGTTAAAGAGGGAGGGGCTATAGAAAGTTCTACCATGCTCACATTAATCAAAACAAAACTGGGGTAACTATGTTTCAGGCAAAGAAGACTTCAGAACAAGGAAAATTATCAGGATTAGAGAGAGGTATTACATAATGCAAACAGGGTCCTTAATATGCATGTTCCTAACAACACAGCATCAAAATACACAAAGTAAAATACGGATAGAACTGATCATTACTCTGGGGTGCCTGGGTGGCTCAGTTGGATTCTTGATTTTGGCTCAGGTTGTGATCTCAGGGTGGTGAGATCAAGCTCCACATCATGCTCCCCACTCAGTGGGGAGTCGGCTGGAGATTCTCTGTCTCCCTCTCCTTCTGCCCCTCTCACCACTTACACTCTCTCTCTCTCAAATCAATCAATCAATCTTAAAAAAAAGAACTGATCATTACTCATCCTATGGACAATAACAGGACAATAAAGGAATTTTTTATACAACTCTATGACACAAGTTTGGTAACTTAGATAAAATGGACCAATTGGATAGAACCACCAAAATTCAAACAAGAAGAAATAGATAATCTGAATAGAGTGATATCTATAACAATTTTGAATCACTATTTAATAAAATTCCAAAACCAAAAGCACCAGTTCTAGATGGTTTCACTGATGAATTTTACTAAACATTTAAGGAAGAAATGACACCAATTCTCTCCAACGTCTTACCGAAAATAGAAGCAGAGAGAACACTTTCTAACACATCCTATGAAGCTAGCATTACACCAACCTCCCCCCACACCAAACCAGATAAAGACATTAGAAAAAAAGGGAAACAACAGACTCAAATCTCTTCTGAAAATACATGCAAAAGTCCTCAAAAGAATATTAGCAAATTGAATTCAACAGTGAATAGGAAATTATACATCACGACTAATGCAAATATGCATGGCTAAAATCCAATAATACCAGAAGCTGGTGAAGATACAGAATGACAGGAACTCTCATTCATTGCTGGTGGGAATACAGAATGGTGCAGTCACTTTGGAAGATAGTTGGGCAGTTTCTTTCTTTCTTTTTTTTTTTTTTAAAGATTTTATTTATTTATTTGAGAGAGAGAGAGAGTGAGAGAGCACAAGAGGGGGGAGCGGGAGAGGGAGAAGCAGACTCCCCGCTGAGCAGGGAGCCCGATGGGGGACTCGATCCCGGGACTCCAGGATCATGACCTGAGCCGAAGGCAGTTGCTTAACCAACTGAGCCACCCAGGCGCCCAGTTGGGCAGTTTCTAAGCATGGTCTTACCAGCAAACTACTTGGTATTTACCCAAATGAGTTGAAAACATATCCATTAACACATACAAAAAAACCTGCACATAAATGTTTATAGCAGTCTTATTCATAGTTGCCCAAACTGGAAGCAATCAAAATGTTCATCAATAGGAAGTGGATAATCAAACTTTGGTACGTCCATACAGTGGAATATTATTCAGTGACAAAAGGAAATGAACTATCAAACCATAAAAAAATATGGAAGACTCTTAAGTGCATATTGCTAAGTGAAATAAGCCATTTTGAAAAAATACACACACACATATATATAGTAAGATTTATTTATTTATTTTAGAGAGAGAGTGCACAAGTGAGCAGGGAGGAGTGGAGAGGGAGAGGGAGAGAGAAACTCAAGCAGACTCTGCGCTGATCATGCAGCCTGACTGGGGGCTGGATCTTAGGACTCTTAACTGTCTCTGCCACCCACATGCCCCCAAAATACGTATTTTATTATTCCCGTATATGTGTCTATGTCATTCTGGAAAACTATAGAGACATAAAAAACTGTAGAGATAATGAAAAAGATCAGTGGTTACAGGGGTTGGGGGAATGAGAGGAAGGATGAGGATGTGAAGCACAAGGCAGTGAAACTATTCTCTGATACTAAAATGACATATGAAATTGTACAACCTTACTGTAAACTATGGATTTTTATTTAATAATAATATACTAATATTGTGTCATTAACTTGAACAAATGTACCATGCTAATCCAAGTTGTTAATAATAGAGGAAACTGTGGGGGAGGGTATGGGAGCTTTGTGTTATCTGCTTGATTTTTCCGCAAATGTAAACCTGCTCTAAAAGTAAAGTCTATCAACTATAGAAAACAAAAATATTAAAAATCTCAATACAAGTTTCATTTCAGTTTGCCTATAACATACTCCAGAATCCATTTCATTGAAACAAATTTCAGTTTTGAAGTAATCGGATTGTCCAAAAGAGGGTGCCAAAGACTTACAAAGATGTCTTCTTTGGTTATGCAAGAGGAAGTTAAATAATAACATAGAATTAATAGAATAAAAAACCCGAAGGCTGTAACATAAGTCAACAGGCATCACACTTGCTGTATCTTGCCCATGACTTCTGTCTTCCTTCCTTAGGACTCAGATCCATTACCTTTGTTCTTTGGTGCTGCTTCTTTGTTGTCTGTGACGGTGTAATACACCCTGATGGTGCACAGCTGTGACCTGGACTCCAATGAGACCTGAAGGAAGCTGGGTTGGCACAATTGCATTTGGACCCTATTTTAAGCAACTATAGACATAGGCTTGTATAAATTGAATTGCAATGGGAATTTTGCAAATTTTTAAGTTTTTTCCAGTTTACAATATTTGTAGTGATATAAATTTGCAAATTCTTTTCACTTTTTGACAATAGCCTGTAAGACTCCAATCTTGAATTTCTCTGTTTCTAGCACCTTCAGTCAAGGAACCTATAATCTGTGACTAAGTATACAAGCACCAACACAATTCATTCCTTGGGGCATCTTTTGATGAAGAATTTTGTAGTGGATAGAATCTCCTTGTTAGGGCAATAATATTACAGGTAAACCCAGTTTCTTTTGTGTTATAATTTGCCTTTTTAGAGTTTCAAAACATCTTTACTTTCTGTTGGTCGGAAAAGTGTTAAAAAGTGGTGTAAAAATATACACTTGTAAAATAGTAAAATTAACAAAGTTTGAAATGAAAACTTACTAATCTCAGCTGAAGAGATAAAGGTATCCAGAATTTGTTATGCAAAGTTTTAGATATTTCTATATATGTTTAGAACATGAAGAGCCTCCACTAACCATGTTCTCTGGTAGAATACTTTCCATGCCCAATGATGAATACTTTTCCTATATCACATCATTCCTTCTTCATAATGGATGCCTGTGATTCCATTTTATATATATATTATACTTTAGTCAGTACTCTATGCAATTTCTTTTTGTTTTGTGCTATTAAGAGTATTGATTTAATAAAAAAGAAGTCTTATAGATACACATTTCCACATTTGTTATCTCTGTTCATTTAATTCCCAGAATTGAAATTCCAAGTCAAAATGTAAACAGATTTACATTTTGATACATAATACCATCCACTGCCTGATAAGTTTTACAAATATAAAAATGCACCAGTTGAGTATTCCTCTGGGGTTTTCTTTCTTTTTTTTTTTTTTTTAAAGATTTTATTTATTCATTTATTTGAGAGAGAGAGAGAGAGAGAGCACACGAGAGGGGGGAGGGTCAGAGGGAGAAGCAGACTCCCCGCCGAGCAGGGAGCCCGATGCGGGACTCGATCCCGGGACTCCAGGATCATGACCTGAGCCGAAGGCAGTCGCTTAACCAACTGAGCCACCCAGGCGCCCTCCTCTGGGGTTTTCTTAAAGCAGAGAACAACTATATCTAAGAATGAATAATTTTATTTATTTATATACTTAAGTTTTTATTATTGAAGTATAATTGACATGCAATGTTATATTAGTTTCAGGTCTACAACATAGTGATTCAACAATTGATTATATTATACAATGCTCACCACAATAAATGTAGTTACCATCTGTCACCATACAATGTTATTACAGTATTATTGACGATATGCCCTATATTTCATCTCTGTGAGTTTTTTATTTTGTAACTGGAAGTCTGTACTTCTAAATCCCCTTCACCTATTTCTCCCCCCCTCCTCCCATCATCCCTGGCAACCACCAGTTTAGTCTCTGTATTTGTAAGTCTGTTTTTTATTTTGTTTTGTTTTATTTTTGGTTCATTTATTTTGTTTTTTAGATTCCACGTAGAAGTGAAATCATATGGTATTTGTTTTTCTTTTGTCTGGTTTATTTCACTTAGTATAATACCCTCTAGGTCCATCCGTGTTGTCACAAATGTAGAGATCTTAGAATGAATCATTTTAGTTCATGCTGTGCAGGATGGACGTATCCCAGGGCCAGACATCATTAGGAATAGCATTTACCTCTTTTGCTATATGCTATAAAACAATTCCCCCAGTATTGCTGATCTTTTGCATTGAGGTCTTACTTTTTCTTTTTTCTCTTTTTAGGTATTTCTGTTTTAAATGGAGATGTTGTCTGACTGACATCTGGGCATACTTCTTGCAAATCTCAGAGCCAGCTACATGTTGAGGTTCAGCTCTGTTCTAGTGATGTGGCGATTTGAGTTATCTTGAGCTATCTTTGGTGCTCTATTAGCGGCCATGCTTTAATTTCAGGAAGGCTTTCTTCTCTGTAGGAAGGAAGCCTGGAGTGACGGAATTATCCTCTCGGAGTACATTTCCTCTTCATTCTGTTTTCAAAATGTTTCTTTCCAGAAGAAAAAAATTACGTCCTTATGATAGGGGGAGGAGGTTTGGATGAAAGGACTATTCATTTGTTTATATTCCTTCTCAGAAGATGTGGCTAAAGTAGGTTTTGTAGTTATTTTCATAATTATTTTAGTGAAAAGGATTTATAGTACATATTTTATTTTGTTGAGTGAGAATATTATAGCATACACACACTGCCTCCCCAGACTTTTCCCAAAACGACTAACAGTATCAACTTAATAACAATATTAATTTAATACCAAAATGTAAGAATATTATTATCAACTCCATCATTTACTAGCTGTAAGAGCTTGGTCAGGTTAATATCTCTTTTTATTTATAAAATAAGGTAACTGTGAATATCAAGTGAGATAAATATATACAATATACATATATTTATTATATATTATATAAACTATACATAATATATATCATATGCTATATAAATTATGTATAACATATATCTTTATTACATGTATACATATGTATGTGTGTGTGTATATATATATATATCATGGCCTATGGTAAATACTCAATATGTGTTAGCATATTTAAGTTTTTGTCATTATTAGTTGTCCCTTAGTAATATTTTTGAATACATTCATTTTTAAGGAAAGCCCACTGCTTGTATTTATTTTTCTTAGTTTGGATTCTCCCCAGAGCAGACCCTGAGATGTGAAGTAGGGAAGCAAAGGGGACATTGGTAGGAAACTGGTAGGAAGGGAAGGATCAAAGGGAACCAAATGAAGGGGGAACCCCTAGGCCAGTTGCCATCATGGGCCTACTGGAGCATGATCCCACAAGGAATCTCTGGGAAAAGTGCAAAACACATGCTTCAGAATTTACTAGTAAATGGGCTGTGAAGCGAAGCAAAACAACTCCTGATAGTCATTTGTTGAGGACCGTTCCTTGGACTGCTCCTTCCCCAGCACTTCCTACCTGCCAGGCAAGTGTGCAGGCAGTGGCCCTCAGGGGCCATACTGTAGAGACAGGCTGTGGGAAGTCGCCTGGGGCGTCTTGAAAGGTAGGGCACTGACGCTGTCGGCTACCGCCATGAACTGTTGAAAACCTGGCCTTCAACATGGCTTAGGAACTACTGGGGAACACTATGAGCGTCTTATCATATTCCCTGTTCTCACGGGTGGACAGGTGGATTAATTAGGCTGTACCAAATACTGCATTTTATATAAACCACATTCCATTCTAAGTAGAATCTAGTTAGCCCATTGGAATAAAAAAAAACCCATGACTCTGGACCACAACAAATCATGTGTTTTATTTTTTATTTATTTTCAAATTTTTTATGATGAAAATTTCACACATATATAAAGAAGGAATAATATGTTGATCAGCCACATATTCATCATCCTGGTTCAAAAATTTTGTTTCAAAAATAAATCTACCCCACTCCCACCTAGATGAATTTTAAATAAATTATATTGTTTTGTTCATGAATATTTCAGTGTATATCTATAAAATATAAAAGTAATTTCATTGTTAGGCTTAAATTGTTAACAGTAGTTAATATAATCAAATACCTGGTCCTTGTGTAAATTTTCCTGTCTTCCTTTTCTCTTTCTTTCTTTCTTTCTTTCTTTCTTTCTTTCTTTCTTTCTTTCTTTCTTTCTTCTCTTTTCTTTCTTTCTTCCTTCCTTTCTTTTCTTTCTTTCTTTCTTTCTTTCTTTCTTTCTTTCTTTCTTTCTTTCTTCTTTCTTTCTTTCTTTTCTTCAGCTGGGGCAAAATAATAAGGACCTAAATGGATCCATATCACACTTGATTGATAGGTTTTTTTAAGTCTCTCTGAATCCATGGATTCCATCCTTTTCTTTTTTTGTTTTGTTTTGTTTTAATTCATTTATTTTTGGTGCTGTACCTTCTTCTGGATCAGTGTCATGCCCTGCCCTTGGTTTTCAGTAGTTGTTGACTGGAGAAAATAAATATCTTCTCATCTCATTAGATTAGTGGCATGTCCATTTCAGGTGCCATTTCAATAACTGGTCTAATCATGTGCTGGACACGGAGATGCCCAGGCCTGTGCTCTGAAGTGATAAGGTGAGATGCAGTGATGATTGAAAATAGAAAAGAAAAAAATGGATGAATTTGACTACATGGCCTTGGAGAAAACAGTTGACTTTCCTCTATTATCAAAAATTATCACGGCGCCTGGGTGACTCAGTCGGTTAAGTGTCTGACTCTTGATTTCCGCTCAGGTCATGATATCAGGGTTGTGAGATTGAGCCCTGCATCAGGCTCTGTGCTGGGTGTAGAGTTTGCTTAGGATTCTCTCTCTCCCTCTCCCTCTGCCCCTCCCTGCTTACGTATGTGCTCTTTCTCTCTAATAAAAAAAAAAAATTATCAGATACCAAATGTTGATATTAACATTATCAGAATGTCACTAACAAAATTTCTTGACAGATCTTGGCCTTATCCCCAAAGAGCTTACATCTCAGAGATCACAAAACAGCCTAATTTAACTATTAATCGACATTTAAAAATAATGTGCTAATTGCATAAAATGTTTTTAAATACAAAATTTAAGTGGTTATACTGTAATTAGTGGGAAGGAATGTTCATGGATCAGCTATTAACACTCTAATTTAAAATCTTAATATAAAAACTGTGTTTCAATGGTTCAAAAATGTAACCAGAGCTTGCAGTCATTTTTACATGCATTAATATATTTACACGCAATTTGAGAACAAGTCACAAATACTGTCTGTTTTGAGAATTATTAGCAATCCTTTTAGATTGTTAGCGCCTAGTAACAGACACTAGCATGCTGATTGGTTATGCTATTTGTCTCTCAAATACTTTAAAAAACTGCACACACATATATCAGTTTTAATTGTATGTAACAATCTGTTGTAGTGCACTGTTAATATATGTTTTCCTCAAGCTCTAAGGGCTATCTTACACTCTCAGCCAATGTGAGCTCGCTCATATTTTTCTCTGTTTTATTTCTGTGACCATGAGTAGTGCAATGCTCTTGGCTTATGAGTGCCCTCCTACTCTATATAGATGATGTGGTTTTCTAGCTGATGTTAAGAGCTGTTTACTACACAGTCACCTTCTTTCTACAATTTATTTTGTGTTCTCATGAACATTTTTTACCTATAAAGGCTGGAAAAGCTGTGTAAATGGTAGAAGTAAACTTGCCCAAGGGGAACAAAGATGTCATCATGCACATTCTGTAGAATGTAATGACCAAAACAGAAATTAGGGACTACTGGAAATCCTTGTGGAGGTCATAATAGACATCACGGCAACATAGAGGGGTTAGGTCACAATTTGGACAGGCACCTGGAGAAATTTGTGGCAGGAGGCATGATGTGATTCCAGGGAACTTGGGTCAGTCAGTCTTTGCTAATGGTCCACCCCAGGAATGCCTCTCCATGGGAGGAAGTAAGTAGTATTGTGGGGCTGGGACGAGCTGGGCCAGGGGACAGCTTGGCACAGCCCAAGGCCCATTCTGGCCTCTTCCATTTAATCTTTATAAAGAAGGAAACAGTGTTTACAGACTAGAATTGAGTGACAACAGCCCCCCTCCCCAATAAGAAGAGCTGAGAGAGATGATTTTACAGTATTTCCTTTCATCAAAGTAACACAGGCTTGTCTCTCGCTTCCTGACACAGAAAATTGCATTTTGTCACCCATTTGTCAGTTCTTAGAGATTTTAAGATAATTAAAGAACATTATAGCAGGTGACAGCTGTTGCTGAATGCTGGGTTGCTAGTTCTTCTGCTTGTTGGATGCCCATGAATCTCGGATGATGATAGCTTGGTGCTCCAGGTTTAATTAGCTGGTTGTTTTGAATCTGTCTGGGCTCTCAGGTGTGGGTTTAGCAGGCTTGCAGCTTGTGGAATCTGAGCTGTGCTCATCACTGACTGGAGGACTTGGGTCTGACCAACTCCTAGAAGGGCCAGGTGGAGGTGCCTTGACCTTTATCAGACAAGGACACCAAAGGAATAAGGATGCAGCTTTCTAGGTGTAGCTCCTGAGATCAAAGGCTTGTTGGTTTCCTGTTGTTCTTGCACCAAAGCATGATTTTCTTTTTTCTTTTGGTGGGCAGCAAAGCAAGGTTTATTGAGCCATAGCAAAGTGATAATACAAAGTTCCCGAGGAGGGAGGGGACCCTTGAGGGTTGCCACCGGAGTTTCTAAGTCTAAGGGTTTTTATGGGCTTGTTGGTAGGCTGTTTTAATCTGATGAACCCTCCCTGTGCCTGCCATCCAATCAGGTTTTTGTCACATCTATCATGTGGGAAAGGGTGGAGGGTTCCTTCCAGGGTGGTGCAAAATCCTTTTAAGGGTGGTTTCCTTTTAGGACCCCGGGGCGGTGGGGGGATCCCTTGTCCCTGCCTGCCTGCCTTCCAACTATCCTTCATCATTCCCCCCACTGAAGAGGTAAACCTAACTGCTATTAGGGAAGAAGTGTGAACGACTGATCGTAGCTACTTCCTGCTGGTCAGGGCGTTGGTTAGGGGACAGCAGCCGGGGTTCCTCTTACCCCGATCTATCGAAGGGGTCCCCTGTTGATGTCTGGTTGGACCTCGTTGTGACGCTCCATCTGAACCATCATTTGGAGTTTGGTGACCTTTATTCTGGAAGATAAAAAGCAGGTTAGGGCATTTAGGAGGAAAGACCCAAAGCACAGTGCAAGACCCAGTGCAGCGAGGGGTCTCACAAGAGATAGAGGCTGTTTTAGTGAACTCCCCACATATTTTGAGGAGAGGGCGGGCGAAAGGAGTATAATAAGGGTTATGATTTTGATGGGATATAGGGAAAATAATATTTAAGAAGACTTAACTGTGTCTTGTCACTTCAAGACTAGTTTGAGGTCCTCTCTGGTTCACAGAGGGATTTTAGTTCCTTGTTGTTGGACCCCGTTGGGGACCAGGGTTTGACTCTGGAATGGTGGATCCAGGCAAAGCATGCTTTTGATTTCGAAATTTATTTTCTGATTAAATCTCTTTCAAAGCCATCTCTTCTATTATACAGCACGGCAGTCGTATCCCATTTGGTTTTATTTCTAAGTTAGTTTACCGAAAATTCCCTGATATGCAGGAGAGAGATCTAAATGGTCTCAACTCTGGCTTTCAGTATGATAGAATATTTCCTTTCTTCTCCTGGAGGATTTGAATGCTATCACACTATATCATAGAAAATATGAACTCTGTTGGAAACTCCATGCTTCCTTTCTTTTTAATTCTCCCTAGGTGAGGGTGAGGTTCTATATGTTTTAACAATTCGTTCTTTTTTTTTTTTAAGATTTTATTTATTTATTTGACACAGAGAGAGACACAGTGAGAGAGAGAACACAAGCAGGGGGAGTGGGAGAGGGAGAAGCAGGCCTCCCACTGAGCAGGCAGTCCAATGCAGGGCTCCATCCCAGGACCCTGGGATCATGACCTGAGCCGAAGGCAGACGCCCAAAGACTGAGTCACCCAGGCACCCCTTAACAATTCGTTCTTAAAAAAACATCTATTTAAAAAAAAAACCATATGAGTTTAAATTTGTCTCTCCAAATTATATTTGTTTTTAAACTAATCTTAAAACACTAAAGGTTTTCAGGAATAATTAGAAAAAATCATTCTTAACTTATACACAAAGTTCATTCCCAACAATATATTCTGAATCATTAAAATGAATACAGTAGAAGTACATCAATTGCTATTTTAGAACCAGAGTAAAAGCCTTCTGCTTATGGAAACTCCTTAGAGTCCTTTCGACCAAACGCATTCTTCCAGACCTTTTCGTACACAATGTTATGCCCTGAAATTCTTTCTCCCTTTTTGTACACAGGTCAAACTCGCGCTCATCCTTCAGGTGGTGGCACAGAGGTCACGTCTTTCTTTGAAGACTTTTCTGAGTCTACCTAGCACAGCGTGGCCCCTCTTCCCTCTGGTCTGCTTCCTCTGCTCTTTGCATGCACGTACTTTGAGAATCGAAACCATCTCTGCAGCTCACCGTCTCTGTTAGCATGACTTTATTATTCCACTGTCTTCGACATAGCCTCAATATTTCATGAGACTCTCTCCCAGGAAGATACAACTTGTAACTAACTTTTTCATTCCAAGGACTTCCAGATAGTTCTTTCAGCTCATTAATTAAAAGCATCTGTGGACCGTTTATGCCAGATCCTAAACCCCTTACCTCCATGGTCTCACATTGCTGTGCCTGTTGGTCTAAGCCATTACATCGTGATTCCTACTCAGTAGTCATCAAGCCTCCACACCGAAACACCTGCCTTAAGCAAAATCTCAATAAACATCCTGACTTTGTCCTTCCCTCTCTAGGACATTACTAAGACTCTGTTGACCTCCGTTCTCCGTTACCATGGTAAGCAATTAACTGTGCTTTGTTTTGTCAATAGATGCTTTGGGGATAGTTTGGGGAACAGGCATTTGACAACATCTTTGCCCAACTTACTATGTCACATACTTGATTATGGCTCTCTCTTTTCAGTTTACCATGAACTCTCTATTCCCCAGCCTATCCTGAAGTCTTATGTTTAACACAGAGCATGAGAAAGCAATAAGGATCTTTTGGCAAAATGGACTTAGCGGAATGGAGAGGAAATTGATGACTTGATGCACAAAAAACCATCTTTCTTGACTAGACTCAAAATTTATTGGTGCTTTTCTAAGTCCTCCCCAGCCTGAATTTTCATGATCTCCATGTTCTGGCCTCAGCCTCTCCATCTAACTGTATTTCCTGCACATTCTTCACTCCAAAGAGCCATTCTCCTTGTCAGTCCATTCTCTTATGCACCTGTGGGTACTCATGTATTCTGTTTCCTGTGCTAGGAATACTTTCCCCCTTACCTGATGCTAAACCTTGCCCAAAATTTAAGGCTGAATAGTTCCAAATTCTCTTTGTGCTCTTTTCCAACTTCTTCATTAAATTCTATTCTCTCTTTTCTTTTAATTTTTATAGTACTCACTATTTTTTGCACTATTCTTCCATGACTGGTATTTATTCAAGTTATTTTTGATACCTTGAATTAAGGCACAAGATCCATTCACTTATTTATTTAACTAAAATTTTAGAAACCACCTTAGTAATGTACTGTGATAGGTCCTAGGGGTTGCAGCAATGATTAAGATAATAAGCTTATGCACTGTTGGGGATCTTCAAGTTCCTTAACACAAGGCCAACTAAAATATCAATGTATGGCTAATCCTTTTAGTTAGTTGGTATCTCTCCAGGCTTTCTTCATATTAGTCAAAGCATTCATAGATCTATAGAGAGAGTGGATCGATATTTTGTACCAGTTTTGTTGCAGATTTTATCAACCTTGCTAAAAAGAAACTTACTATAGAGAAACCTGACATCAGTTCTGAGCTATTACTATAATTGCTGACAAATTTTGGTGATTTGGAGTAAGAAACAGTGACAAAAAGATGAAATTAAATTAACCTGAATTATATAAGTTCTTATAGGACTTTGAATGTTGGCTGGTGAGGGGGAGCAGAGAGAACCAAGAAAGGGCAAGAGGTAACTAATTGGTAGGACAAATTAAAGGCTGAGTTGCCTTCAATGAAGTGGCTAAGTCTCCAAAACATTATCCATGGGGGAAGTGCCAAAGAGAACAGTATTCTATCAAGCTATGACTTTCCACAGGGCTGCTTTATTGCGATCTCTAGGTGGTGGACATACTTGTAGTAAGTGGATGGTACAAACAGATTTCCCAATGGTGTGTCTTCTTTGAAACAGTGTCTGATGTTACAGGCTCAAATTCTCATCCCCAGGAGAAGGGAGCAGGCAAGGGGGAGCTAGCTGGTGTGTTGTTGAAAATCTGGCTACATGAGGGCAAGAGTGAGGAGGACTCCAGACCCTTCAGGGAAGGCAGATTATCAATCAGGAAAAGAAGGTAGAGCTGCATTCTTTAGAAGAAATTAATTTGGAGGGATGGAGGGAATTCTCAGTAAACATGCCATTTCCAAGGCTTTTTTGTATTGGGGAAGCAAAGCTATTGACCTCACAGGCATGGAGCTGTCATGTTTATTTCCACATATATAGCCAGGTTTGGCAGGATTGGCTGCATCTCTAAGTAGGGCAGAGGTAGAGCTGCATGTCAAAAGTTGTGCGTACCCAGAGCAGTGTGGAAGGAAGGAGGTGGACCTGGGGTCAGATGGCACAGACATTTGGAACAACTGTAGTGCCTTTCTAATTTTTTCTCCTTCGACACTACTAGAATACCTTATATTATTTTGTCTTTTTCTCACTTGGGAGGTAGAGAAATTAATTAGCTGTGAAATGACTCAAGGCAGAAACAAAGATCAAATATGAAGAAAAAGCAAGATGAATAAATACAAATGAATTGGATAGCTAGTTCCTGAATATTCAAGGCAAAAAAAAAAATCACAGGAATTATTTTTGAAAATGAAGTGCCATGCTGATGAAAGATCAGGTGGTTTCACGAGAATTTGGATTAGTCTTCATGTGTGTTGTCCCCCACCCCCCCTGCAGCTTACAAATAGAGTATTTAATTTAAGGAAATATAATACATAGTGAAGATCAATATACAATCATTGAAGCAGAAAGTATTGGAGGAAAACAGTGCAAATTGAAGTATTCAGAAGAAAATGAGTATTACAATTTGCCTATCATTGTATGTGAACCTATTAAAACATAATTTGCAACTTTCATCTACTAGAATATTATTCCCTCTCACAAACAGGTATTGGCATCCATTCAGACACATTAACTCTGTTCCAAGTAGTGCTAATTTATTTTTTCTCATATCCCCAACTAACATAGTATATTCATTTTGATTTAAAAACCCAGAACACGGCTTAATTTTAACAAATAATTTAATTTAAAAGAATTATTTATTGAATTTTACTAAATTGCATTTTTTTTCCATTGTGTACTGCTATCTAAAGTTGAATCATTAAACTTTGCTTCTTATTTTTTCTAGTTTTTTTCCCCTTTAGGACTTTTTCACTCTTTTATCTGAAAGAAGCAATCTTTCATTCATTTTCTTATTAAACATTATTTTACTTGTAACTGAACAGAACATAGGATCCCAGAAGCAGATTTATTCAGAGGACAGATACTAATCAGTTACTGAGAAATTAAACTGATGAATCATTTCTTAATACTGATAAACTCTGTGCTTTAGCACATGTTGGCATGTCTATAATTTTCTTCTTGAGGTCATTTATGTTGTCAATACGTGCACTATCCATTTTCCCTTAGCAGAGACAGACCCTGATGAGGTAAAAGATAAGGCATTCCTGGAGGGACTGTGCTCTAGGTACGAAGAGATGGGCCATTGAAAGCCCTTCCTTCTATTTTTGGCAGATGGCTGTGAGATCTCAAAAATAGTAAGAGCTCTTTGTGACTTGATTTCTCCAATCTTGAAAGGGGTACAACATGTATCAAAATCCATCAGGCACTAGTAGAAGATAATATGCATGAGTTAATTGTTCCTAGTTTTGATGAAGATGTTCTTTAAAAAATTTTTTTTTAATCTCAGTATAGTTAACATATAGTACGTTATTAGTTTCAGGTTTACAATATAGTGATTCAGCAATTCCATACAACATCTGGTGCTCATCACAAGTGCACCCCAGAATCCCCATCACCTGTTTCACCCAACCCACCCCTGCCACCCTGCCACCTCCCTTCTGGTAACTATCAGTTTCTCCTCTATAGTTAAGAGTCTGTTTCTTCATTTACTTCTCTCTGTTTTTTTCCCCCTTTGCTTGTTTGTTTTGTTTCTTAAATTCCACATATGAGTAAAATCATATGGTATTTGTCTTTCTCTGACTTATTTCGTTTAGCATTGTACTTTCTAGCTCCATCCATGTCATTGCAAATGGCAAGATTTCATTTTTTTTTTTTATGTCTGAGTAATAGTCCATTGTGTGTGTGTGTGTGTATATGCACCACTGCTTTATCCATTCCTCAATTGATGGGCCCTTGGGCTACTTCCTTAGTCTGGCTATTGTAAATAATGCTGCAATAAACATCAGGGTGTATGTATCCCTTTGAATTAGTGTTTTTATATTTTTTGGGTAAATACCTAGTAGAGTGATTACTGGATCATTTCCCTTGCCTCAGGAGAGGGGGAGAGAGGGAGAGAGAAAGAGAGAGAGAGCGAGCTCAAGAGCAGGGTGGGGAGGGGCAGAGGGAGAGGGAGAGAATCCCAAGCAGCTCCATCTCATGACCCCGAGATCATGAGCTGAGCCAAAACCAAGAGTCCCACGTTCAACCAACTGAGCCACCCAAGTGCCCCAGTTCTATTTTTAACTTTTAAAGAATTTCCATACTGTTTCCACTGTGACTGCACCAGTTTGCATCCCACCAATAGTGCCCAAGGGTTCCTTTTTTCCCTGTATCCTCACCAACATCTGTTGTTTCTTGTGTTGTTGATTTAGCCATTCTGACAGGTGTGAGGTGATATCTCACTGTAGTTTTGATTTGCATTTCCATGATGATGAGTGATGTTGAGCATCTTTTCATGTGTCTGTTGGCCATCGGATGTCTTCTTTGAAGAAATATCTATTCATGTCTTCTGCTCATTTTTAAATTGGATTATTTATTTTTGGGGTGTTGAGTTTTATAAGTTCATTATGTATTTTGGGTATCAAAATATATCAGATACATCATTTGCAAATATCTTCTCCTATTCTGTAAGTTGCCTTTTAGTTTTGTTATTTTCTTCATTGTAATGAAGATTTTTACTTTTATATGGTCCCAGTAGCTTATTCTTGCTTTTGTTTTCCTTGCCTCAGGAGACATAACTAGAAAAATGTTGCTACAGCCAAGGTCAAAGAAGTTACTGCCTGTGTATTCTTTTAGGGTTTTTATGGTTTCAGGTCTCATATTTAGGTCTTTAATCCATTTTAAATTTATTTATTGTGTATGGTGTAAGAAAGTGGTCCAGTTTCATTCTTTTGCATGTTGCTGTCCAGTTTTTCCAACACCATTTGTTGAAGAGACTGTCTTTTCTCCATTGGATATTCTTTCCTGCTTTGTCAAATATTAATTGACCATATTGTTGTGGGTTCATTTCTGAGCTTTCTATTCTGTGCTTTGATCTATATGTTTATTTTTATGCCAGTACCATACTGTTTTGATCACTCCGCTCTGTAATATAACTTGAAGTCTGGAATTGTCATGCCTTCAGCTTTGCTTTTTTTTTTTTTTCAAGATTGTTTTGGCTATTTGGGATCTTTCATAGTTCCATACAAATTTTGGAATTTTGTTTTTGTTCTAGTTTTGTGAAAAATGCCATTGGTATTTTGATAGGGGTTGTGTTAAATATGTAGATTGCTTTGGGTAGTTAGACATTTTAACAATATTTGTCCTTCCAATCCACGAGCACGGAATGTCTTTCCATTTCTTTGTGTCATCTTCAATTTCTTTTTGTCAGTGTTTTATATTTTTCGGAATATAAGCCTTTCACCATTTGGTTAGGTTTATTCCTAGGTATCTTATTATTTTTGGCACAATTATAAATGGGATTGTTTTCTTGATTTCTCTTTCTACTGCTTCGTTATTGATGTATAAAAATGCAACAGATTTCTTTCTTTTTTTTTTTTTTAGATTTTATTTATTTATTTGACAGAGAGAGACACAGCGAGAGAGGGAACACAAGCAGGGGGAGTGGGAGAGGGAGAAGCAGGCTTCCCACGGAGCAGGGAGCCCAATGCGGGGCTCGATCCCAGGACTCTGGGATCATGACCTGAGCCGAAGGCAGACACTTAACGACTGAGCCACCCAGGCGCCCCCAAAATGCAACAGATTTCTGTACATTGATCTTGTATCCTGTGACTTTACTGAATTTGTTTATCAGTTCCACCAGTTTTTTGGTGGAGTCTTTAGGGTTTTCTATATATTGTATCATGTCATCTGCAAATAGTGAAGTTTTACTTCTTCCTTACCACTTTGGATGCCTTTTATTTCTTTCTGTTGTTTGACTGCTGTGGCTAGGACTTCCAGTACTGTGTTGAATGAAAGTGGTGAGAGTGGACATCCTTGTCCTGTTCCTGACCTTAGGGGAAAAGTTCTCAGTTTTTCCCCATTGAGTATGACATTTGCTGTGGGTTTTTCATAGATGGCCTGTATTATGTTGAGATCTGTTCCCTCTAAACCAACTTTGTTGAGTTCGTCAAATGCTTTTCCTGAATCTTGAGATGATCATATGGTTTTTATCCTTTCTGTTATTGATGTGATATAGCATGTTGATTGATTTTTGAATATTGAGCCATTCTTGCATCCCAGGAATAAATTCCACATGGTTGTGGTGAATTTTTTTAAAAAATGTATTATTGAATTCTGTTTGCTAGTATTTTGTTGAGGATTTTTGCATCTATGTTCATCAGGGATATTGGCCTGTAGTTCTTTTTTTTTTTGGGTGTGGTGTCTTTATTTGGTTTTGGTATCAGGGTGATTGATACTTGTTTCATAGAATGAATTACAAAATTTTTCTTCTTCTATTTTGGAAGAGTTTGTGTAGAACAGGTATTAACTCTTCTTTAAATGTTTGGTAGAATTTGCCTGTGAAGCCACCTGTCCTGGATTTTTTTGCTGGGACTGTTTTGATTACTGATTCAATCTCCTTGCTGGTAATCAGTCTGTTCAATTTTCTTTTTCTTCATGCTTCAGTTTTGGTAGTTTACATGTTTCTAGGAATTTATCCGTTTCTTCTGGGTTGTCTGATTTGTTGGCATATAATTTTTTATAATCTCCTATAATTGTTTATATTTCTATGGTGTTGGTTGCTATTTTTCCTCTCTCATTTGTGATTCTGTTTATTTGAGTCCTCTCTCTCTCTTTCTTTTTTTTTTTTTTGATGAGTCTGGCTAGAGGTTTATCAGTTTTGTTTTTTTTTTTATCTTTTCAAAGAACCAGCTCCTGGTTTCATTGATCTGTTCTATTGTTTTTTAGTTTCTATATCATTGATTTCTGCTGTCATCTTTATTATTTCCTTTCTTCTGCTGGTTTTGGGTTTTGTTTGTTGCTCTTTTCAAGCTCCTTTGGGTATAAGGTTAGGTTGTTTATTTGAGACTTTTCTTGCTTCTTGCGGTAGGCGTGTATTGCTATAAACTTCCCTCTTGGAACTACTTTTGCTGCATCCTAAAGATTTTGGATCGTGTATTTTCATTTTCATTTGTTTCCATGTACTTTTTGATTTCTCTGTTTCCTGGTTGACCTATTCGTTGTTTAGTAGCATATTGTTTAACCTCCATGTATTTGTGTTCTTTCCAGATTTTTTCTTGTGGTTGATTTCTAGTTTCATACCATTGTGGTCAGAAAAGATGCATGGTATGACTTCAATCTTCTTGAATTTGTTGAGTCTTGTTTGTGGGCTAATATGTGATCGATTCTGGACAATGTTCCATGTGCACTTGAAGAGAATGTATATTCTGCTGTTTTAGGATGGAATGTTTTGAATCTATCTGTTAAATCCTCCTGGTCCAGTGTGTCGTTCAAAGCCACTGTGTCCTTGCTGATTTTCTGTTTGGATGATCTGTCCTTCAGTTTAAGTGGGTGGTAAAGTCCCCTATTATTATTGTATTATTTTCAGTTAGTTCCTTTATGTTTGTTATTAACTGCTTTATGTATTTGGGTGTTCCCATGTTGGGTGCATATATATTTATAATTATTATATCTTCTTGTTGGATTGTCCCTGTTATTATTATATATTATTATTCTTTGTCTCTTGTTACAGTCTTTGATACTCCGGCTTTCTTTTGACATCCATTTGCATGATAGATGTTTCTTCATCCTCTCACTTTCTTCCTCCCTCCCTCCCTCCCTTCCTTTCTTCCTTCCTTCCTTTGTAGGCTCCACACCCAGTGTGAAGCCCAACATGGGACTTGAACTCATGTCCCCTGAGATCAAGACCTGAGCTGATAGCAAGAGTCAGATGCTTAACCTACTGTGCCACTCAGGTACCCCATCCATTCCCTCACTTTGAATCTGTAGGTGTCTTTGGGTCTAAAATAAATCTCTTTTAGACAGCATATAGATGGGTCTTGTTTTTTTTATCTACTCTGTCATCCTGTGTCTTTTGGTTGGAGTGTTTAGTCAATTCAAAGTAATTCAAATAATTATTGATAGATATGTATTTTTTGCCATTTTGTTACTTGTTTTGTGTTTGTTTTTGTAGTTTTTCTCTGATCCTTTCTTCACTTGCATTGTTTGCTGGTTTGTATTAGTGGTATACTTGGCTTCCTTACTCTTTATTTTTGTGTATCTATTACTGTTTTTTGATTTGTGGTTACCATTTGGTTTATGTATAACATCTTCCGGATAGCAATGTATATTAAGCTGATGGTTGCTTAATTTTGAAATCATTCTTTATTCCTCTCCCTTCCATGTTTCAGGTATTTGATATCATTTTTTTATTCTTTTTTTTTATGTTAATCACCATACATTACATCATTAGGTTTTGATGTAGTGTTCCATGACATTGGGGAGGATATCATTTTTTACATCCTTTTATTTTGTGCCTCTTTTGACTGATTTTTATAGATATACTTAATTTTTTTTTTTTTTAAAGATTTTTATTTATTTATTTGAGACAGAGAGAATGAGAGACAGAGAGCATGAGAGGGAGGAGGGTCAGAGGGAGAAGCAGACTCCCTGCCGAGCAGGGAGCCCGATGCGGGACTCGATCCCGGGACCCCAGGATCATGACCTGAGCCGAAGGCAGTCGCTTAACCAACTGAGCCACCCAGGCGCCCCTAGAATATTCTTGGCTGCGGATTTTTCCCTTTCAGCACTTTGAATACATCATTAAACTGCCCTCTGGCCTGCAAAGTTCCTGCTGAAAATCAGCTGATAGCCTTACCTGGTTTTCCCTTGTATGTAACTGTTTTCTTTTCTCTTGCAAACTTTAAAATTCTTTATCATTATTTCTTTTGCAATTTTAATTACCATGTGTCTTGGTGTGGACTTCCTTGGGTTGAATTTGTTGGGGGATCTCTGTGCCTCCTGAATCTGGGTATCTGTTTCCCTCCCCAGATTTGGGAAGTTTTCAGCTATTATTTCTTCAAATACATTGTCTGCCCCCTCCCTTCCCTCTCTTCTTCTGGAATCACTATAACACAAATGTTTTTACACTTGATGAAGTCACTGAGTTCTCTAAGTCTATTCTCATTATGTGGTATTTGTTTGTCTCTCACCTGTTCAGCTTGATTGCTTTTCATTCTTCTATCCTGCAGGTCCCCAATACATTCCTCTGCTTCCTTTAGCCTACTGCTTATTCCATCTGTTGTATTTTTAATTTCATCACAGTTCTTCATCTGTGATGTACTATTTTTTATCTCTTTGTTAAGGGTACCACTGATGTCCTCCACCCTTTTCTGAAGTCCAGTGGGTATCTTTATGATCATTACTTTAAATTCTGTATCAGGCTTATGACTTATTTCTCTTTCACTTAGATTTCACTTAGATTTCTCTTTCACTTAGATCTCCTGCTTTTTGTCCTGTTCTGTCATATGGGACATCTGTCTCTGTCTCCTCATTTTGTGAACTTCTCTGTGTCTGTTTTTTTTTTTTTAAAGATTTTATTTATTTATTTGACAGACACAGCGAGAGAGGGAACAGAAGCAGGGGGAGTGGGAGAGGGAGAAGCAGGCTTCCCGCCGAGCAGGGAGCCCGATGCGGGGCTCGATCCCAGGACCCTGGGATCATGACCTGAGCCAAAGGCAGACGCTTAACGACTGAGCCACCCAGGCGCCCCCCTGTGTCTGTTTCTGTGTGTTAGGAAAGTCAGCTATGTCTTCTGCCCTTGAAAGTACTGGCTTTATGAAAAGAGGTGCTGTAGGGCCCTGCAGTGCCGTGGCCCCTCCTCCACAGAACCTGGCACTTCAGGGGAGTCTCCTGTGTGTGTTGCTTGTGTCCTGCTGTTGTGTCTGAGTCACTTTTCCTTTCAGTCCAGATGTCTGCACTGATTCTTTGTCTGCTGTTGGCTGTACTTGCTTTCTGTGGTGTTAGTGAGACCCACATTCTGAGGGGGCATGATAGCAGGAGGGCTCGGGGGCGGGGCAGCGATGTTAGCACGATTTGCACTGAGCCACTAGTTCTAGGCCAGATCTCCCACAGCCTGGTGGCTGCTGGCGGCTCGGCACACAGTGGGAGTAGTGGTGGCCAGAGTTGTGTGGCATCTGTGCTCACGGCAGTTGGGCAGGGTGTGTGCATGGTGTTAGCAAAATTTGCCCAGGCCAGCATGCTCAGAGTGGGCAAGTCCTCAGGAGAGCACTGCTCCCAGATTAGGTAGCCAGTGTTGGTGCAGTGCTGTGTCCCATAGGTTTACGCTGGGGAGGGGGAGGAGAAGGGTGACTGCCAGCTCCTCTGTTCCAGACAAGTCCCCCGGCACCCTCTGAAATCAGTGTAAGCGCATGTCCCTCCTGTTGTGCCAGCTGTGGCTTCTTCGTGGCCTGTCTTCAGGCTGTTGTCTCTTTAAGGGTGGGACCCAGCTATCACTGTCCTCCCAGCTCACCCCTGGCTGAGTCAGCTGACTTTTTTTTTTTTTTAAAGATTTTATTTATTTATTTGAGACAGAGAGAATGAGAGAGAGAGAGCACATGAGAGGGGGGAGGGTCAGAGGCAGAAGCAGGCTCCCTGCCGAGCAGGGAGCCCGATGCGGGCGGGACTCGATCCAGGGACTCCAGGATCATGACCTGAGCCGAAGGCAGTCGCTTAACCAACTGAGCCACCCAGGCGCCCGAGTCAGCTGACTTTTAAAAGCTCCAGACTCCAAGTCTCCCTGGTTCTACAAACCCATGGAATTCAGCCCCTCTGGTTTTCAAGGCCAGACGTTATGGGGATTCGTTTTGCCTGCGTGGGCTCCCTGGTGCTTTCGCCTCTCTGCGACCCAGTTCCTTCCCGCCTGTGGGCAGCTCCCAGCCACTGTTTCTGCTTTTCCTAACCTCTCCAATGTGGCGTCTTCTCTGCATTCAGTAGTGGAGCTTGTCCTGCCAGTCTTTGGATGGCTCTCTGGTTTATTTACTTGGATGTGAGCGATATCTAGTTGTTAACGTGGGATGAGGTGAACTTAGGGTCCTCTCACTCTGCCATCTTGCACCCCCTCCTTGAAGATATTTGATTTCAAAATTTTATCCTGTTCTCAGGTAATACAACTGCAGTCTTAGAGTGGGCTGGAATACTAAGCTTATTTTTAGAAGATAAAAAACCACATATCCTGTATTTACTATGACTTAAAAAAAACTGTTCAAGTGAATAATTTTCTGTGGAAATCATGGAAAAGAGGCTTTTCAAAATGACTACTAAAATAATTATTACCTTTTTTGAGCTTTTATAACCATAATGCTACTATGATATAAAGTGAAAAAAATGTGGCAAAAGCAATAATAATTTATGCTTCTAGTAATCAATCTAACAAAAATTTTACTGATGGAACAAATTGGTTTAGAAAGTAGCTGGTTTAATGTCAATCTCATTATTATTGCCATTATTATAACAACAGAGCATGCACTAAATGCTAAATATGGCACACAGTGGGTGGAGGAAACACTCCGAATGATGCAAAATGACTCTTCTAACACCTGGGTCATAATCATGGGCAGGCATAGTCTAGCTCAAAGCAAGAAGTGCATCCTAGCTTTTAGCTATCAGAGGACAATGTGGGCTCTCTTTCAAGTTGGGTAATTCTCTGGTGTTTTGGAGTGTAAAAAGAGCATGGATGACAGCTAGCTTTGTTTTAGAATGGATTCAACCATTTGGAATGGAAATGGGTTAGGTGACCTGAAAAAAAAAAAATCTCTTCCAGTGTTGATATTCTATGATTCTAGCCTTATTGGGAAAGCAATTCATAGATTTGTCCCTGTACCTTAGGACTTTATACTTTACAGCAGACACAAGAGAGATGTACATCTGAGATTGTTCACCCAGAGAACCTAATATGTTTTCATCAACGCCTGGGTGGTTATGCTGCTGATTTGTACAACACCAGCAAATAAAAATCAAGATTCATTCTATCTTGGTCTATTGCCACAGTCCATGTGTACTGTGAGCATGGCTGCTTTGTTGCTGTAAGTGTAACTTGGGGAGGGAGAGGCTTAGAAACTGCCTGTGGTAATAGGAGGCAGGAAGCTAGAGCCAGGGCATTGACGGTCACACGAGTATAGTCATAAAACCCCTGATCACTCTCTCCTAGTTCCGATTAAACTGAATGTTGATGGGTTGATTAAGGTCCCTTCTAAACTTCCAGGACATCTGCTGCCACCAAATGTTAGTGTCTCATAAGCATTATGCAGTCATAAAAGATGGGAAACTTAAACTCTTCTTATTTTCTATCTTTGAAGAGCAAGTAAATTGTATCTTGAAGTTTTGTGCCTCCTACCTGTAATACATCATTAAATGCTATCTTGAAAGGTGCTTTTATTCACTTGCCACCATTATTACAATACAGTAGAGAGTCGTTTATCCATAGGTCAAGGTTGATACATTTAAAAACCTCCCAAAGCCAGTAACTGACAGCATGGTAGACCAATACGGTGGAAGGAGAGAGGATTTTAAAGGAAGGCGGATGTTGTTCCAACTCTATGTCCACCACTTACTAAACGTGGGATCTTGATGGAATTCGTCTTCCTGAGTGTCAGTGTCCTCACCTATAAAATAAGGACGCTAAAACATAGTTTCTAGTGTTGTATACCTGACATACAGGCGGTAGTAAGGAATTGGTATGGAATGTGGGATTTGTTGGAGGGATTTCACCTGAGACAACTGAGAGATCTTGTTAAAGAGTTTATGTACAGTTACGGTGTCTACGTTGGACGCTACAGTTCAGAATCGGGATTGGCAGTTACGAAGAAAGATGGACGGGAAGCAGGGGCGAGTAGGCACAAACTGGAACTGCAAGGATGGGCTGAAGCCCTCAAAGATGAACTGGAACCCACATGGGTCTCACACTGCTTCCAAGTCTCCCACTTCAGTGGGGTGGATGACCCACAAGGCCAGTGGCACCCTTCATCACCAAGCAGAGGCGCCTCCCCCCAAGTGGGAGAGACAGGAGGAGTTGTGGCATGGTTGCGACCTCACTCCCAGATGAGTCAGCAGATGAGAGGCACCGCGTGGGCTGCACCAGCAGCTGCAAGGGTGCCGTGCCCTGCCCCAGCCTTCTGAGTGTCGAAGGAATGTGCTTGACTCCCTCCCCTTCTAAATCTCATGTAAAATGTCTCTGTGGCCCACAGGAATCTAGAACCACACAGGAAAGGGGATTCTGGCAAACACAGTTTGTGGTCAACTAAATCGATAGAGATCAAAGGCACCACAGTATCAGCTGTCATTAAAAATTTCTTTCCAAGAAGTTCTCTTAATCACCCAGCCCATTCTCAGGCTTTGGATGCTCTTAGTGCTCCCAGCTCAACAGTGAAATTCTCTTCTTTTCAATATATCTCTCTATCAGCGGATCTCAGCCAAGGCGGTTTTGCTCTCAGGGGACAGTTGGGCCTGTCGCGATGGGAGAGAGTGCTACTGGCATCTAGTGGGTCAGGGTCAGGGATGCTAAATGTCCTGTAATGCACGGAACAGCTCTCCCACAACAAAGAATCATTCAGCTCAAAATGTCAATAGTGCTCAGACTGAGAAACCCTGGTGAACAGTTACCTTCTCGCCCATCCCTATGGTTTCTGAGGAAGAAGTACTTCTTTCCAAAAGTCAGTTCCTTCACCTTTGCCTTTTATTCACAACGCCTCTAACCCTTCAAGAACCCCATTCAGCCTCTTCTCGCCCCATCTTACCACACAGATTTAACAGATTAAAACAATCACATTTGCTTTCCCCTTAGATCTTGCAAATTAAGCCGCACTTACTACCTCTTTAATTAGCAAACTCTCTAATTGAATGAGTCATGTTGGTTACTCATTTCCTCCTTACTTCTAGCCGTCTGGCGTCTCTCAGCACAAGTTTTCTCTTTTAACTTAGTAATGAGCTTAATCTGGCCAAATTTGTGGATTTTTTTAAAGCAAATCATTTGACTTTCCAGTCAATTTCATTTCACTTCCTGTATATACTGTATTTAAATTCTCTCTTATCTCCTCCCCATCCCGAAATCATCATGTTCATCTTACATCCCCATTGTTATAACAAAACTTTTCTAGACACTGTCTCCAAGGACTTGCAGGTTCCTAAATCCCATGGACTCTTCTCAGTCCTCTTTTTACTCACCTGCTCAGCAGGATTGGACACTTTTGATCGCTCCTTCATTGAAACAGTGTCTTCACTTGGCTTAACAGAACTCCACAATTTCCTGGTTTTTCTCCTATCACATTCCTTCTCAGTCTCCTCTGCTCAGTCCCTTCTCTTCTTCTAGACCTTTTAATTTTGAGGGCTCTTATGACTCTGTTTTTGAGCCTTTCCTATTTTGTACTTACAGTCTGGTCCTGATGATTTCCTCCAGTCATATCCATTAGATGGCATCTCTATACTGATAATCCCAAATTTATAGCTGTTGTCTGGACCTAGAAGCTGATCTCTGGACTCCCATATTTAATTCAATTATCTCTCCAAAATCTCTGCTTGTTTTTTTTTTTTTAAGTGGAAATATCAATCTATTACGATAAAAACTGACCTCCTGATATTTTCCTATAAATTTATCTCAGGAAATGTCAACTCCATCCTTCCAGTTATCCAGACCCAATGTTTTGAAATAATCCCCAACCTTTCTCTCTCACAAAATATGTACATTCAATCAGAAAATATTGTCAGTTCTGTCCTCAACATATATCCAGAATCCAACCACTTTTCAGGACCTCTAGTGCTGGACCACCACACATAATTCCTGGACCAGTGCACCCTTCTTTTCACCTACATTGCTCCAGTCCCCCAACTGATGCTCCTCTTTGCTCATGCTTAATCTCTTGAGCACTGACAAAAGGTTCTCCAGCCTTCTTTCCTGAGCACGCTTTCATAACAGTGAATCTCCTGATTTTAGCATCTTTTGCAATACGGACAGTCTGGGAATTTTCCAAATCATCAAGTCCTGGATCCTTTTTGCTTAAGGATTCTTTCCTCAATTTGTCTCTTTCCTCTAGAATTTTAGCATCAACAGCAAGAAGAAACCAAGCTGCATTTTCAGTGCTTGGCTTGGAAATCTCCTCAGCTAAATACCCAAATTCATCACTCTCAAGTTCTATTTCCCCTGCAGTGTTAGGTCCTAACTCAGTGAAGTGAGCTCTCTGCCACTATATTACAAGGATTGCCTTTCCATTTTCCAGAAGCACATTTCTCATTTTCTTCTGAGCCTCCTGAGCTGCATCTTTAGTGGTCATATTGCTTCCAATATTTTGTTGATGGCAATATAGCCATTTTCTGAGATGATTCAGGCTTTTTGTATTGTGCTTCTCATTTCTTTCTGAGTGGTCCCCAGCATTGTCTTTAATGTTTGTGTTTCTACCAATAGTCCATTTAAAGCAATCTAGGCTTTGCCTCAAAATTCTTCCAGCCGTTGTCCATTACCAATTCCAAAGCCTCTTCCACAGTTTTAGGTATTATAGCAGCATCCAACTTCTCGATTGTGTATTCTTTTTTTTTTTTAAGATTTTATTTATTTGAGAGAGCACAAGCAGGAGGAGGAGTAGAGGGAGAGGAACAAGCAGACTCCAGATGAGCACAGAGCCCAACATGGGGCTCGATCCCGTGACCCTGAGATCATGACCTGAACTGAAATCGAGTCAGTCACCCAACTGACTGAGCCACCCAGGCGCACCTGTATTAGTTTTCTGTGGCTGCTCTAACAAATTACCACAAACTTACTGGCTTAAAACAATGGTAATTTTTCCTCTTGTAGTTCTGGAGACCAGAAGTCTGTATCAGTATTACGGGGTCAAAGTCAAGGTGTTAGCAGGGCTGTGCTCACTCTGGTGGTCTTAGGGGGGAAAGTTTCCTTGTCTCTTCTGGCTTTTGGTGGATACCAGTATTGCTTGGCTTGTGGCCACATCACCCCAATCCTCAAATCTCTCTCTGCTCTATCTCTATGTTGCCTTCTCCTCTTAATGTGTAAAATCTCTTTCTGCTTCCCTTTTTCCTTGGGTAAGGCCAGTCTGTGAACACAGGTGATCTAGGATATCCCCCAACCCAGCTTCAAAAAACCCTCCTCCCGTTCTTTTGCTGGAGTTGCAACAGCCCTGAGTAAAGTCTTCCTTGCCTGTTCAACTTTGGTGCAGTGGTTTTGGCAATGGTTACATACACTAACCATCACCCTTTAATAATTTCCATCAAGACTCCAGTATGAATGTAAAAGTGTTATTACTTTAAGAGAAAATTATTAAATAAATCTTCATTTTCATCCCCCCTAAATTGTGACATTTTTATGCTTAGAAAGGCATGAGGGGTGCCTGGGTGGCTCAGTTGGTTGAGTGTCCGACTCTTGATTTCAGCTCAGGTCATGATCTCAGGGTTCTGAGATTGAGCCCCCGTGATGGGCTTTGTGCTCAGTGGGGAGTCTGCTTGAGATTCTCTCTCTTCCTCTCTCCTTTGCCCCTCCCCCTGTTTATGCTCTCTCTCTAAAAAATAAATAAATAATTCTTAAAAAAAACCACAAAAAAATGAAAAGCATGATGAGAGAATATGACTCTTGATCCCCTCTTGCTGGATATGTCCTCTTTCCTCCTCTCATTTTTATAAATTCCCTGATCAGTACTCCAGTTATGCTTCTTTTTCCTCATTTGGAGCTATTAAATAATAATTTCCAAAAAAAGATAAAATTGTGGCTCCTGTGCTGATATAAAGTGAATAGTTACTAGAGATTTTCTTTAACTGGTGAATCAGTGAGGGAATCAAGTAGACATTTAATAGATTCAAGAGAAAAATCCTGGCTTCTCCACAGCTGGGGAGGGAGGCCAACTGACTACTCTCTGTGGACAGGGAAGGTTTGCATTTCTATAGATAAGAATTATCCCTCATTGCTACCAGGTATCTAGAATTTACAGAGTTGCGGAAGAGCTGTCATAGAATCATAAATAGATAACTGGGAGACACGTGCTCTATAGACAATTTGTCGTTTCCCCTTGAAGCACAGTTTTTTTCCCCACAGAGCCTTCATTCCATTTTTCCTATTGGCACAGAGTTGCAGGCTGAAAGTGCTAGAGAAGTAGGAAAATTTCTCGAGGTTTGGATAACTTTTATTCATAATAAGAAAGGGATACGAGGTTAGAGTATTTTCAAGGGAAGCAATCAGCGGGCCTGAGAAAGGATTTAGGGAAGGGACTGTTACATTAAAGGAGAATAAAGTTCAGAATCTCAATATGGAAGGAGCTTTAGCTTTTGTGCTGCTGACACGTAACATGGAGAAAATGTCAATTTGACCAGAGCGCACAAGATTTTTTATATTTGAAATGGAGTTGGCCTGATGGATAACCCCTGAGCCCTTTGAACCTCTTGAAGTACAATTCTGCTTATAGCCACCTAGGACCAAGATAACTGAGCCAGACAGCTCTGGGATGAATCTGTGAGAGCTTGGACAGGAGATATGTTCAGCGGGGAGATTCAGTGGGCAAGAAATGACACTGTGGTGGCTCATCATCACCCCACCAGTCCTCCATACCAAGCATCCATCAAGTGAACTTTGCCTTCAGTTTGGTGTGCCATGTCACTTTAGCCAAGTTTTGCTAAACATCCTCATATTTTAGGGACAAAGGGAACAATATGCAAATTAACCATGGGTAATGTTCCTGGCCATCCACAATTACGGGTATTTAAAACTTTTAGATGCGAATTAAACCCTAAATTCCTTGTCAGTAGTTCCAATCTGCCTCCAAATAATATGTTACAGAGATAGAATAATTTACCATAAGTGCCTGCACCAGCAACAGTGGCTGACACATACATAGATGCTATTCAGTACGTGCGTGTGGTATTGACTGACCGGAAAAGCATCTAAGAAGAGCTTCCATTTTTCTATGAAAAGAAAACCATTTGATGCTCAGTTACTAAAAAAGAAATGGCTGACTTTGAGCAGAGTGGTGGGGTGGCATTGTGTTACTGACATGCATACTAACTATGCCTTCATTTTCCTTGGGGTTCCTGTATGTTAATGATATTTACACCCTCTCCTTATCACTAGGGAACCAGAATCCAGGAACACACTGGCAGTATAAGTATAAATAAACATGCACATTGCATGAAAAGAAAAATCCAGCCTGGGGAAGCCTTTTTGCACCTTGGAGGTGTAGGGTTACCTAGAACCTCAGGGTCTCCAAATGTATTTGTAATTACATGATGTGTCTTGTTTGCTGAGTAATAGGCCTACTGAGCTGAACACATGGAAATAAAACATACTGACCCATTTGATTACAGGAACTCTTTTTTTAAAGGTTTTATTTATTTATTTGACAGAGAGAGACACAGCGAGAGAGGGAACACAAGCAGGAGGAGTGGGAGAGGGAGAAGCAGGCTTCCCACGGAGCAGGGAGCCGATGCGGGGCTCGATCCAAGGACCCTGGGATCATGACCTGAGCCGAAGGCAGACGCTTAACGACTGAGCCACCCAGGCGCCCCAATTACAGAAATTCTTTATTAACTGCTTCTCTTATGAACCATGAGGGTGTCCAGTGCGGAGGGTTCAACATTGATACTCTGCATTCCTTTCAGCTCCTCGTCCCCCTCCTCTTCCTTCTTTTGGATGTCAGTAGTTTGAGGAAAGCTGAATACGAGACAATGTAATATGAAATACTAGAAGAAACCCTAACACCATGTGAAATATTGAAAGAGACTATTTTAGATATGCAAGTGATTATTTATCTGAATTTGAACCAAAGTGAATGAACACATCTTTCAGAAAAATAGGAACATATTAGGGTACATTTTGAACAGCAGTTTGGAAGATTATATATCACATTGTGCTCATGGTCTTCTCTGGGTGATCTTTTGTTTTCTTTTAAATAATTTATTGTAATCTGCCTTAAAAAAACTTACTTTAAAAACCCTTTTATTTTTGTTAAAACGGACATTTATTATTTCCATAATGAAGAACACAGGTTATAAAAAGCCTTTGAAATCTGTGCTGCAGTATCACTTGCCATCTTGTTTTTATGATATAGTTACATCCTGTATATATTACGAATATTTTACATATGACATAAATGACTTTTTATACTTTTTATTCTACTGAATGATTTAAAAATATTTTTGTACCCTTTTCATTTAGTATATTGATGTTTTGCAATGTAATGAAAACTTCCAACATATTATTTTAGATATAGTTTAATTCTAAATAAATTATACATGCATACATGGAATATATGCGTATATATAAACAAAGAAGGGGGGCACCTGGGTGGCTCAGTTGGTTAAGTGTCTGACTTGGGCTCAGGTCTAGATCTCTGGGTCCTGGGAATGAGCGCTGCGTTGGACTCCCTGCTCAGTGCTTCTCTCTCTCCCTCTGCCCCTTCCCCCTGTTTGTGCTCTCATGCACTCTCTCTCTCAAATAAATAAATAAAATCTTTAAAAACAAAAAAGGTATATTTCATTAGAATATATACATGCACACACATGTATAGATGTATATAAAAACACGTATATGTATATGTTGGATCACTCTCTTGTATTATTAAGCATTCAGATTGATTTAAATATATTCTATTAGGGGTAAGTATTGTATAGACAGAATGAAGAGACTTTATGTTATAGTTCTTCAATATGCAGAGTTCCTTTTCACTTATTCAAATGTGTAATACTTTTCAGATAATTATCTGAAGTTTTCCTTTCATAAAGCAAGCATTCCCCTTTAATTTATTCTTAAGCAATCAAAAATCCTTGAAAAATTTCTGAACAAGTAATCTATTGACCTATTGTCATCTCGAAAGAAACCAGTAATATTTCTCCCACATATTCTATTACTTTCAATTTTTGTTAGTCATACTCTAGACCATTTGGAACTTATCATTTATCCGTTATTTTAAAATTACATTCATCGCATTCTTTTTCTCAACTTTTTTGTTAAATTGATACAGATCTCAGATATGTGCCTCTCTAGTTTCTGCTAGAGAGCACAGAGGATGATGGCAAGGGGAGTTGGTCTATTTATTCCAAGACCTTTAGGAGAACATGTTATGAAGGGTAGAAGATACAGCAATCAAAACTCTAGTTACTAAGCCAAATTTCATCTTGTCAGACAGAAAGCCCCTGCACACAGCGAGAAATGTATCTGATGAATCAGCAACTGAGCTGAAATGAGACTTATATAGAGCAACTATTTGAGGCAGCTCTTTATTAGCCTTCCCTGTTAAGGAATGATAAGATGGGACATCTAGCTGTTGAGAGGTCTTTAGACCACCTTAGAATCTCCATTCCCCTATTCAATAACTCATCCTAAATATAGGCTTGCTTTCTATAGAGTCGAGACAAGAAAAAAAAAGAGAGTCTTGCAGCTTTGACTTCAAATAGGTGATCCAAAAAATTTTAGTAGAAAGTCTCTGGCTCCCTGAAAGTCTGTAAGGAATAACGTTTAAATTCATGAGGAGCATTTTCTACCCCATTTAAAACATTGAGTTTAATGAGTCATTAGTCTTGTTATCTTGTTTTGGAAATAAAGAATATCCCCCGCTTTCAAGTCTTCTGTAGAAACTGCCTTCCTGTATTTCCACATCTTATGAACATCCACATTTGAGATTCAGATGGGAGTGTTACTGCCCTGGATATTCAGAGCCTCACTGCCTTTTATATTGTAACTCTAGAGGTTTCTTCTTCCTTCCCGAAGGCAGCATTCTTGTCTGCCAGACCTCGTGTTGGCAACTGACGGACACCTTTAAAGATTTACTTGACAGATTTGACAGGGAAATCAGATCAGCCTTTAGGTAGAGTGAAGGGGAGAGTCACTGTAGCAGGAGAATTATGGCCATTTTGATCAAGGGCTTGGTGTTTGACTTCAGCATGTATCTACTTGGATCAGAAGAGGAGAAAGTGTATGATTAGAATGATGGGAGAGCAAAGGTCCAGAATTGTAGATAGACTTCTTCAGTTATTAGTAAACTCAGTTTTTTAATGACAATGAGAATGATGTAAGTATAAAGAAGTCAATCCCCAGAGAAGAAACATATCTTTTCCCAAGATCACCTCTGTGTCCAGCTGAGCCACAGTTAACTCTGTGGTGTCCAAGATTGAGAAGCAAGACTCTTCTTCTCTTAGAGCTACTAATATTGATAGTGTATCTAAAACTTTAATGTAACTGTGGGTTACAGGACCTGGGGAGAACAGACAGCCTTCCATATCAGGGAGAGGGTTTTGCGCTATCCCCCTGGTATAGATACAGTGCCAAACTTAATTGAGGAACTTTGAAGTGTAGAAGAAGAATGTCTAAGCAAACCTGAGATCAGACATAGGATAGAAAAACTGCCTTTGGCTGCCAATGAAATTAGGTGAGGTTATGTTAAATCCTTGTCAAAAAGATGTTCTTGTGGGTGAAGCCAGAGAAAAAGCCTATTCACAAAAAGGCCATGACCGTTCAGTACTATTTAGCTCTGCTTGTCTAGTGGAATATTTGTTTATTTCTTATTTATTTATTTATTTGACAGAGAGAGACAGAGAGACAGCGAGAGAGGGAACACAAGCAGGGGGAGTGGGAGAGGGAGACGCAGGCTTCCCACGGAGCAGGGAGCCCGATGCGGGGCTTGATCCCAGGACCCTGGGATCATGACCTGAGCCAAAGGCAGTCACTTAATGAACTGAGTCACCCAGGCGCCCCTTTACTTACTTATTTTTAACAGACAGTTGTGTTCTTAGTTTCAGGTGTACAATATAGTAATTCAACACTTCCATGCAATGCCGGGTGCTCATCACAAGTGCCCTGCTTAATCCCCATCACCTGTTTCACCCATCCTTCCCACTCTTTGGTAACCATCAGTTTGTTCTTTATAGCTAAGAGTCTGTTCCTTGGTTTGCCTCTATCTCCTCTCTCTTTTTTTTCCTTTGCTTGTTTGTTTTGTTTATTAAATTCCACATGAGTGAAATCATATGGTATTTGTCTTTCCCTGACTTACTTTGCTTAGCATTATACTTTCTGGCTCTATCCATGTCATTGCAAATGGCAAGATTTCATTCTTTTATTTATGGCTGACTAATATTCCATTATATGTATATACCACATCTTCTTTATCCATTCATCAATTCATGAACACTTGGGCTGCTTCCATATCTTGGCTATTATAAATAATGCTGCTATAAGCATTGGGTTGCATGTATCTCTTTGAAATAGTATTTTTGTATTCTTTGGATAAATACCTAGTAGTGAGATTGCTGCATTGTGAGGTAGTTCTGTTTTTAATTTTTTGAGTAACCTCCATACTGTTTCCACAGTGACTGCACCAGTTTGCATCCCACCAACAGTGCCCGAAGGTTCCTTTTTTCCCTATATCCTCACCAACACCTGTTGTTTCTTGTGTTGTTGATTTAGCCATTCTGACAGGTGTGAGGTGATATCTCACTGTAGTTTTGATTTGCATTTCCATGATGATGAGTGATGTTGAGCGTCTTTTCATGTGTCTGTTGGCCATCTGGATGTCTTCTTTGGAGAAATGTCTGTTCATGTCTTCTGCCCATTTTTTAATTGGATTGTTTGTTTCTTGGGTGTTGAGTTTTATAAGTTTTTTATGTATTTTTGGATACTAGCCCTTTATCAGATATGTCATTTGCAAATACCTTCTCCCATTCTGTAAGTTGCCTTTTAGTTTTGTTGATTGTTTCCTTTGATGTGCAGAAGATTTTTATTTTGATGTAGTCCCAATAGTTTATTTTTGCTTTTGTTTCCCTTGCCTTTGGAGACATACCCAGAAAAAAGTTGCTAGAGCTGATGTCAAAGAGGTTACTGCCTGTGTTCTCGTCTAGGGTTTTTATGGTTTCAGGTCTCATATTTAGGTCTTTAATCCATTTTGAATTTGTTTTTGTGTGTGATGTAAGAAAGTCGTCAGTTTTCATTCTTTTGCATGTTGCTGTCCAGTTTTTCCAGCACCATTTGTTGGAAAAGACAACAAGAGACTGTCTTTTTTCCATTGGATATTCTTTCCTGCTTTGTCAAATATTAATTGACCATATTGTTGTGGGTTCATTTCTGGGCTTTCTGTTCTGTGCTGTTGATCTATGTGTCTATTTGTATGTGAGTACCATACTGTTTTGATCACTACAGCTCTGTAATATAACTTGAAGTCTGGAATTGTCATGCCTTCAGCTTTGCTTTTTTTCCCCCCCAAGATTGTTTTGGCTATTTCAAATCTTTCATAGTTCCACACAAATTTTGGAATGTTTTTTTTTGTTGTTGTTCTAGTTCTGTGAAAAATGCCATTGGTATTTTGATAGGGGTTGTATTAAATATGTAGATTGCTTTGGGTAGTTAGACATTTAAAAAAAATATTTGTCCTTCCAATCCATGAGCATGGAATGTCTTTCCATTTCTTTGTGTCATCTTCAATTTCTTTTTATCAGTGTTTTATAGTTTTCAGAATATGGGCCTTTCACCATTTGGTTAGGTTTATTCCTAGGTATCTTATTATTTTTGGCACAATTATAAATGGGATTGTTTTCTTGATTTCTCTTTCTACTGCTTTGTTATTGATGTATAAAAATGCAACACATTTCTGTACATTGATCTTGTATCCTGTGACTTTACTGAATTTGTTTATCAGTTCCACCAGTTTTTTGGTGGAGTCTTTAGGGTTTTCTATATATCGTATCATGTCATCTGCAAATAGTGAAGTTTTACTTCTTCTTTACCAATTTGGATGCCTTTTATTTCTTTCTGTTGTCTGACTGCTGTGGCTAGGTCTTCCAGTACTGTGTTGAATGAAAGTGGTGAGAGTGGACATCCTTGTCCTGTTCCTGACCTTAGGGGAAAAGCTCTGTTTTTCCCCATTGAGTATGACATTTGCTTGGGTTTTTCATAGATGGCCTTTATTATGTTGAGGTCTGTTCCCTCTAAACCAACTTTGTTGAGGGCTTTTATCATGAATGGATGTTGTACTTTGTCAAATGCTTTTCCTGAATCTATTGAGATGATCATATGGTTTTTATCCTTTCTCTTACTGATGTGATGTATCATGTTGATAGATTTTTGAATATTGAGCCATTCTTGCATCCCTGGAATAAATCCCACTTTATCATGGTGAATGAATTTTTAATGTATTATTGAATTCTGTTTGCTAGTATTTTGTTGAGGATTTTTGCATCTATGTTCATCAGGGATATTGGTCTGTAGTTCTCTTTTTTTGAGATGTCTGTATCTGGTTTTGGTATCGGTAATGCTGACTTAATAGAATGAATTTGGAAGTTTTCCTTCCTTTTCTATTTTTTGGAATAGTTTGAGAAGAATAGGTATTAGTTCTTTAAATGTTTGGTAGAATTCACCTGTGTAACTGTCTGAATTTGACTTTTGTTTGCTGGGAGTGTTTTGATTACTGATTCAATTACTTTGCTGGTTATCAGTCTGTTTAAATTTTCTTTTTCTTCCTGCTTCAGATTTGGTAGTTTATATATTTCTAGGGATTTACCATTTCTTCTAGGTTGTCCAGTTTGTTGGCATATAGTTTTTCATAATCTTCTCTTATAATTTTTTGTGTTTCTGTGGTGTTATTTCTTCTCTCTTATTTGTGATTTTATTTGTTTGAGTCCTTTCTTTTTCTTGAAAAGTCTGGCTAGAGGTTTATCGATTTCACTGATTCTTTTAAAGAACCAGTTCCTGGTTTCATTGATGTGTTCTTTTTTTTTTTTTCCTATATCATTGATTTCTGCTCTAATCATTATTATTTCCTTCCTTTGCTGATTTTGGGTTTTGTTTGTGGCTCATCTTCTAGCTCCTTTGGGTGTGAGGTTAGGTTGTTTATTTAAGATTTTTCTTGCTTCTTGAGGTAGGCATGTATTGCTATACACTTTCCTCTTGGAACTGCTTTTGCTGCATCCTAAAGATTTTGGATCATGTATTTTCATTTTCATTTGTTTCCATGTACTTTTTGATTTCTCTATTTCCTGGTTGACCCATTCATTGTTTGTTTAATCTCCATGTATTTGTGCTCTTTCCAGATTTTTTCTTATGGTTAACATCTAGTTTCATCATTGTGGTCAGAAAAGATGCATGGCATGAATTTGATCTTTTTGAATTTGTTGAGGCTTGTTTTGTGGGCTAATATGTGATCGATTCTGGAGAATGCTCGATGTGCATTTGAAAAGCATGTGTATTCTCCTTTTTTAGGATGGAATGTTCTATAAATATCTGTTAAATCCATCTGTTCCAGTATGTCATTCAAAGCCATTGTTTCCTTATTGATTTTCTGTTTAGATGATCTGTGTATTGATGTAAGTGGGGTGTTAAAATCCCCTACTATTATTGTATTATCAATACACAATATATTGTATTAGGTATTTTATGTTCGTTATTAACTGTTTTATGTATTTGGGTGCTCCTATGTTGGGTACATAAGTATTTACAATTGTTATATCTTCTTGTTGGATTATCCTGTTTATTATTATATAGTGTCCTTTGTCTCTTTTTACAGTCTTTGCTTTAAAGACTATTTTGTCTGATGTAAGTATTGTTACTCTGGCTTTCTTTCTTTTTTTTTTTTAAAGATTTTATTTATTTATTTGAGAGAGAGAGAGAGAGTGCACAAGCAGGGGGAGGGGCAGAGGGAGGAGCAGACTCCCCACTGAGGGATCCCAGGACTCCGGGATCATGACCTGAGCCGAAGGCAGACGCTTAACGACTGGGCCACCCAGGCGCCCCGCAATTTTTAATTTTAAATGGTGTTTTCAAATTTATTATTAAAGAATTGAAGTGTTACTTTTAATATGGTGTCCTCAAATGACAGTGCTACAGGGCAGAGAGTAGATTAGCACAGGGAACATGTTTATTAATCAACTGCTATTTTAAATGATCACAAAATGAATAACATTAGGCTTATCTGTAGGAGTCAAAAAGTTAACATTAAAAAAATAAACGAATGAAATGCTGTGGAAACGTGCTTGGCAAACAAATATGTTTTCAGTTGGAAGATTTTTTAATGGTAGAAATTGATAAACTAGTTCTGTCCAATAGAATTTCATATAATGATGGAAATATTCTATAATACAGTGGCTACTGAACACTTGAAGTGAGGATAGTAGGACTGAGGAGGGGAATTTATTATTATTTTTTTATTTTTAATTAATATACATTTAAGTTTAGGTAGATACATATGGCTGCCATATTAGACAACACAGCTATACCCTGAAAATTAAGACACTAAAAGAAGGTTGTGATCATTAGATGTTTACAGGAATATTTACCAATTGTTACTGTAAACGCCAGAGTGCATTAATAAAAATGCAAGTAAGGCTAAGTGATGACATTCTTTTTTTTTTTTCAAGACCTTCTTAACATAGAATCTGTATGGTATTTCGTAATTATCAAATTTCAGACTTTCAACCAATAAACGTTGCTAACGTTGCTTGAGACATTAAACTATAAAACATGCTACACAAATATTTAAATCCTAGACAATCATAGAAATGGCATCAACACCTCTCCCAATGTCCATTTCCATTTCTGGCTTATGTTAATGTCAGGATCTTTATCTCGTACTTTGAACCCCCAGTGTCTGACAGAGAGCCTACCACATAGTGGGCGTAATTCGATATCTGCCGAATAGCTGTAAGTCTGTTAGTTGTATGCACATTGCCTAGTCTGTGGGTCTCGAAGGCAAGCAGCTCAGTATCTATCCCTGGCAAATGGCACAGAGCACGCAGAAGTAAATGCCTGTAAACTGACAAGTAGACTTGGCACCTCTTTATTCCTCTAATTCTTTTTTTTAAAAGTATTTTTAATTTACTTATTTGTCAGAGAGAGAGAGAGCACAAGCAGGGGGACCAGCAGGCAGAGGGAGAAGCAGGCTCCCTGCTGAGCAACGAACCCCATGCAGGATTTAATCCCAGGACCCTGGGATCATGACCCGAGCCGAAGGCAGACGCTTAACTGCCTGAGCCCCCCACACATCCCCATTCCTCTAATTCTTATCAAGAAAAGCTAAATGGAAATTATGTGTATACTATGAACATGAATACATAAACATCATCATACACACATGTATACACATACACACACACACATGCACATAAATGCTTTCATTTTTGTGTGAGCCAGGAAAGTTCAATGTGTCTCCTTCCCCTCTGTTAACTTCCTGGTTTAGACTTCTGCATGTTAAATGCTAAATTTATTACTAAGAGCTATGAGTCTCACACACTTGGAAGAGAAGTAGATTTTCTGGAAGGAATACATAAAGTCTAAAGAAATGCATGTATTTTAAAATGTTATGTGACTTGCAAGTTGCCTTTATTTAGAAGCAAAAACAACCTTGTCCTTCATGAAATCGACCATGTCTGCAGCGTACTTGGTACTTGGAATACCCCTTAGTAGAAAAGGCTTTTTCTTTTCTTACCATATTTTTGAGGTGGTGGCATGGAACGGCAGAAGTCTCAGAAAGAGGTTGCTGGCTTTAGCTTTGTGGAGAGAGACAAGAAGCAAGGGTAGCCAAGCATACTGCATTGGGCAAAGGGAGTGTTGTACCTGGGCTCTCCTTATCTGGGGATACTGATGTTGTGTGCCAAGCAAAATCCCCTTTGGCCCTCTTGAGAATCTTGAGGAAACATTCTCCATTAGAACCTCTAAAATAATATGACAAGCTTTTTGTGCAAGGGAGGGAGGGCAGTGACTGTCGAGATGCTGGGCAAACTTTCTTGGGGGTTGTACTTATTTCTACTGGATTGAACCTGGGTCATTTTTTTTTTCACAATAAGTAACTAATTGAAGAATTTGTGGGTGGTTCTGGTTCTTTGATGTGCTGAATGCAATCCACCATGGTTTGTATTAAGGAGAATATCAGTGGTTGGACATTTACTAGGAATCTAAGGCACTCTCCCCTTGTGTTTTAAGTGTTCTGGTGGTTGTAGAAAGCACAGGTAGTTGTTGGATCATTTGCTCTGGGAGAAGCCAGCTGCTCTGGCGTGAGGACATTCAAGCAGCCTGCCAGAGAGACATCCATGAGGCGAGGATGCATGACTTTCTGCAAACAACCAGTACCAACTTGACTTTGGCATTAGTGAGTCACCTTGGAGTTCATTGTCCAGCCCCATCTGAGCTTTCATATTAATGTAGTCCGGGAAAACACATCAACTGCAAGCTCGTGAGAGACCCTGAGTGAGATGTAACCGTTCCAGTTGTCTGGAAGTCCTTAGCCACTGAAATTGTAGATTTTCCACTTCTTGCCATGTTGAAGTAACTGGTACCGGCTTTGTCGTCTCGCTATAAAAAATTTAAAAACTGGAAAAATGTATGAAACAATGGTTTTTCAGAATTTGGGCAATAGGCAGCGAAGGACTGGGATCCAGGGAAAGGGATAAGAAATGATGGGAGCCCTACAGTTGCTCTGGCTACAACCACCTGGAGACCCTTCATGCACCTTGGCTCAAGAGAGGATAAACCAGACAGAGTATGACACGCCCATCGAATTGAGAAGACAGAGATTAGAGTCTGGGGAGGGGGTAGTGGGTGAGATTTGCAGGGCAGGATACTCCCTGCAAAGGGAGTCATGCAGAAAATGGCTCCAGAGATCAGAATAGGGGTCCTTTTGAATCTGTTGCTGAATACTAGGCTTCACATGCATAGGGTGTGAAACTCCTGAGGCAGCACGAAGATCAGCCGGGGAGCTAGAAGCTCAGCCGCTTCCAGAACTCACCCATGGCTGGGAGACAAGTTCCACTGAACCTGGCTGGTTAGTCAGTAGAGACAGATGAAAGGTCAGGCTTTAGTACTGAGGCCAAACTAATAATAATTATAATACTTATTCTAATAATCCTAAGAATAATAATTCTAACTAGACTCAATAAAGCTTAAAAATAAGCTGATCTGAAAGTTACTTTAACTGCCTGCCAAAACAAATTTTGATATTCTCTACAGAAAGGCAAAACCTGATAACCTCATAATATTTAACATCTAATATAAAATTGTAAGACATGCAGAAGCAAATATATATAATGAAATAAAATACATAAAATGTTACTCATAATAAAATATATAGCTATATATATTATATATGTATACATACATATATACATACATATATATGTATAATTATAGTTATCCAAGAAAAAAAATCAGTCAATAGAAGGTACTTAGAAATAGCAAAGGTGAGAGAATTAGCTTAAGGACTTTACAATGGTTATTTAATTAAATTAAATTAATTAATTAATTTATTTTAAATACTCTAATATTCTTTTTAATTAAAGTATACTTGACATACAGTATTATATTAGTTTTAGGCATACAACGTAGTGTTTCGACATTTAAATACATTAGGGAATGCTACCCCAACAAATATAGCTTCCATATGTCCTCAAAGTTACTACAATGTTATTTACTCTATATGCTGTACTTTTCATCCCTGTGACTTTATTTTATTATTTTTTATTTTTTTATTATGATGTTATGTTAATCACCATACATTACATCATTAGTTTTTGATGTAGTGTTCCATGATTCATTGTTTGCATATAATACCCAGTGCTCCATGCAGAACGTGCCCTCTTTAATACCCATCACCAGGCTAACCCATCCCTTCCCCCCTCCCCTATAGAACCCTCAGTCTGTTTCTCAGAGTTACAATGGTTATTTTAAATCATTATGTTTAAAATAATCATGTTTAAAATAATCATTGTTATTTAAATCATTATGTTTAAAATCTTCCCTTTAAACATAATTAGGACAGGAGTGGGAGATATAAAAATAAACCATGAACTGGTGGATGTAAAAGTACAATATACAAAATGAAGATTTTACTGGATGGGACTAAG
Source organism: Leptonychotes weddellii (assembly GCF_054177405.1). Taxonomy (NCBI): domain Eukaryota; kingdom Metazoa; phylum Chordata; class Mammalia; order Carnivora; family Phocidae; genus Leptonychotes; species Leptonychotes weddellii. Next base: position 10,542,664 of record NC_138384.1, on the reverse strand, counting down.
AGCAGCCATTGAAAAAGGAAAACTTGGTGAACCTGAAGATATACAAAAAGGGATTTTACAAATGAAACCGAGAAAAGTAAACACGTAAAAAAGGAATAGAGATCCCGTGATGTGTGGGACAATATCAAATGGTCTGTTTTGCATTCAGTTGGCATCACAGAAAACATGGGATCAGAAAGAGTTTCTGAACAAATAATGGCTAAAAAATTTCCAAAATTAATAAACTCTCTAAACCCACAGGTGTAAAAGTTTCAGTGAGCTCAACTGAGCAAGGTAAATACAAAAAAAGAAAACAGATGGAGTCCTATCATAATAAAATTTCTGAAAACCATTGATTAAAAAAATCTTAAAAGCAATTGGAGATAAAAGACACATTACACATTAGGCAATAAAGATAGGAATCATTTTAGATGTCTCCTCAATAACTGTGCAAATCAGAGGGCAATAGAATTCCATCTTCATAGAACTAAAAGAAAAGGAAAAAGCCCTATAACATAGAATGCTGAACCCACCAAAAATATTCAAAAGTGAAGGCAAAATAAAGGCTTTTTCAGACAAATAAATACGTATATGATGTGTCACCAGCAGACCTGCACTACAAGAAATGTTAAAGGAAGTTCTTCAAGTGTAATAGAAATGATAGCAGATGGGAAATTGGACCCACACAAAGGAATGAATGGTGCCAGAAAATGAGCAAAATCCATGTACAAAATGATTATGATTGCTTACTAACAGTGATGTAAATAGAAACGAAAACAACAGATTCTGCTTTTATTAGGGAAGTATTTTAACATACATTTACTTTAACTGAATAAGGCACAAAGAAAGTACTCATGAAAACAAAATAAAAACAACAGCAGAGTCAGCACATACTCACTGAATTCAAACAGAAGGACCAAAGTGATGGGGAGAGGGTCTCGGTAGAGAAGGCGCACTCTTTCTGCCAGTTCAGGCTGCTTAAGGTCTATTCGGAGTATTTGCTGAAAAATGGCAAAGCTGAGGAAGTTCCAGAATTAAATTGGATATCTGAGTTCTTACCAGTTCTTACAAGACGATACTCTCACCAAATGTGACACTTTTAGGAGAATTCAGTCCGTGGTATGAGATACTTGTGTGTGCTTTGACTTTTTCTCACACTCCTTTGGCTCTCTGTCTCTTTTATTTTTTCATTTTAAAATGTAAAAAAATTGAGGTATAATTGACAGGTAACATTGTGTCCATTGAAGGTATACAATGTGTTGATTTGATACATTTATAAGTTGCAATATGAGGACCAGGGTACTGTTAGCTACCACCTCTGTCACGTCTCGTAATTCTCATTTCTTTCTTGTGGTGAGAATAATTCAGATTTAGTCTCTTAGCAACTTTGAAGTTTATAATACAGCATTGTTGGCCATAATCTCTATCCTATGCATTAGATCTCCAGGACTTATTGATCTCCTAGTTGTATGTCTGTACCCTAAACATCTCCCCAGTTTTCCCACCCCACATCCGTCATTCTATTCTGTTTCTATGAGTTTGGCTTTTTTAGATACCACAAGTGAGATCATACAGTATTTGCCTTTCTCTGTCTGCCTTATCTCACTTAGCATGATGCCCTCAATTTCTATCTATGTTGTTGCAAATGTTAGGAAATCTTGCCTGTGGAAAACACGTCCACCCAGCTCCTTCTGTGATTGGTCTTCACGCTGGGTCCTGCTGTTGTTTGTGAGCATTTCCCCTCCCTCGGTTGGAAAGGGTCTGTCCATGTCGTCCAAGTGCCCTTCAGAGTAATTTAATTAATTATTTTAATTAATAAGATTCGAAAGCCTTTTCAGAGTTGCTTGGCAACATGGCGCTCCCTCAGCTCTCCCCTGAGCAGTGGGGGGGGGGAAGGGAGGCGACAAGGACAGGAAGGAGCTAGCCCATATCAAAGGTCCTCTCCCACCCGATCAGTACTGCTTGTCAAGATCAACTTGTTTTTGAAGAAAGATGAATATGAATTAGGAATCCTGGCTTAAGTATCCTAGGAAGAGAAAATCCATTTTGATGGGAAGCCGGTACTTGTAACTATTAAATTGAAATATTTGGTGATAGTTTTATGTGTGATATTTTCCCTGGTGATTTCTAAAGACCACAACAGGTATTTAATAAGTTTCAATCATTCTGGCCACTTTCCCACAAGCTCTGTGGAGAATACGAATCAGGCGCATCTGTTGGGCACCGCTCTTGTTCTGGGATGAGCTTCAGAATGAGATTGTTATTGGAAACGGAGAGGAAGGAATGGAAAAGAGGTGCAAATGGAAATGATAGTTTCTGGAATAGGCTAATCGAAGGTGCATATATTGCACATATGCAGTCAAGTGTTAAATTTTTAGGTTTTCCTCGACGTGTAAACATGAAGCGGAATCTCTACGTGGTGAAAATGATGATGCCGTGATGTCTCATTTTGTGAGATTAAAACCCCCCCGTGGGCTGACACGTGGTTTCAGGCACTCCTCCACCTGCAGGAACCTCTGCTCCCAGCTCAAGCTGTCAGTGGAACAGAGAATGGCAGGGTCAGACCTCTGGGTGCTGCTCCTTCCAAGCGCTAACTGAGGTTGTCCAAAGCTGACCTTGTTACCTCCTCCCCCAGGGCAGCAGCTCCTGCTCCCAGTCCCAGGAGTCCCAGAAGTCTCTGATCTTTCTCTTTCCCTTTACTACATGCCTGCCTTTTGTTTCACAAGATACCTTAATAAAGGAAGCCTTTCCATTTCTGCGCCCATCCCTCTAGGCAAAACCAATGACAATACATCAGCACTGCTACATGGACCCATGCACAGCCGGGTGTGGTGTGTGTGTGTATGTGTTGTCCTCATCTAGGCTCTTGTGGGCAGACTCTTACCTTAAAAACCATTCGCTTTCCCTACAACTACTCATGATAATTAGCGAAATGCTAATAGTCACAGCAGATGATACCATACCATTAATTAAATAAACTACCATGGAAATATGAAGAACTCAGAATACTTCAGAAAAAAATTATATGGGAGAGATAACCTCTGTTAACACAGATTCTAGAAAAGGTGCTCTTTGCAGGTCCGCTGCCGATATCCATATCTCACTTTATAATAGACAACAGCCATTCTATATTTTTAAAAGCTTGGGCGAAGTTTTACATGCAAAATGTTATGATGATGTTGAAATCATTTCTTTAGGGGCGCCTGGGTGGCTCAGTCGGTTAAGTGCCTGCCTTTGGCTCAGGTCATGATTTCAGGGTCCTGGGATCGAGCCCCGCATCGGGCTCCCCACTCAGCAGGGAGCCTGCTTCTCCCTTTCACTCTGCCTGCCGCTCCCCCTGCTTGTGCTCTCTCTCTCAAATAAATAAATAAAATCTTAAAAAAAAAAAAAGAAATCATTTCTTTAGGGCTTCTGAATCTTTCTACAGTATTAATCATAGTAATAATGACCCCATGTAGAGAATTTACTCTGAATCTGTGTACACTTGAAGTTAAACTTGATGAAATTTTTTTTTTTTTTTAAATTGTGTGCTAGAGTCTTTGCTCTTCTATTATATGCGTCACAAAATGCTGACCCTTTCCTTGTTAGTTCAGGGAACATTTTAGTTCTCGTGGCCTGGCAGTTGTCTTTCTCCTCCAAATAATCTTTTCTCACTATGCCTGTATTAAGAGGCAGAAAGTGTGGCTTGCTGCTGGATTCAGATGGAGGCTATATCCCACACTGGGCAGCTCTGCTGTTCTCCCTGCAACCACACTTAGCTGAGGGATGTTGCTTTTGTACTACATTTTAGCCACAACCATGTAGAATAAATTTATTGGTGGAGAAATTTTACTTCACCTCAAAGAGAGTTATTTAAAGTGATCGTGAGCTTGGATTCGTTGAGTCACTGACATTAGTTGATTCGCTGTGATGCTGTTCACAATTTTTTGTCGTAACCATCAATGACGTGGTTCAGCTTTGAGAGCTATATTTAGAGTTCTGTTCAAGTTCTTGCCTGAGATGCGGGGCTGGAGGGTCAAGATTTAGAGGAGCCAGAATGGTTACTTTTTATTCTTTCCCTTTAGGAGAGAAGATTTGCATACCTGTGCCTCTCAATCCTCCCCAGGTAACGGTTTTCCTTGGCAGCATCTCTGCTCATCTCTTTATCTTTAAAGAGCAAAGTGGAGGAGTCACATAGTCTCAGTTCCTTAAAATTGAGGAAAACATAAAGCACAGGAAGGGAAATATTTTCTCAGAGGGAGAGAGAATACCCTTGAAGGGTGAGGAGGCTGTTCTGGCTCAGTGTATACTGGGACACATGTTCACCTCCCTGGCTTCCCCCCAAATTCTCCTAATCCTTTAACCATTAACCATTTATCACCTGGTGGTGGGACTGTAACTTTAGGTCAATTTTATACTCCTGCAAGCTGAGCAAAGCTTTGCAGAGCTAAATAGATGGTCATTTTTTTTTTTAAATGGGGTTAATAGAATTCTCTGACTTCCATTAATATATTTTAATGCTCAACCTTTAGTCAATAGGTTTTCCTTAATGTTAACTCAAATCCATCCTGCTGGGATAAAAACTAGTATTGCTGGTCATCCGTTGGAGATGTGCTGACCAGCCTATATATCTGTGACTATATAAATATGATTTATACATTTTTAGGCTGACACATCCTTCCTTTAACCCTCCATGGCTAATTCCAGAAATTCCTGTTAATCTTTCTTATAAATAACATATTGCACTTAACACCATGTCTTTCTTCACATTATCCACATAATTCACCAGTTGTTGGGCTGTGAATTAGAAGAGAGTCTGAGTCATGAACTCATTCTTAGCTTGAGTTCCCAAAGCTCCCCAGGTTTTTCCATTATATTTGTCTAAAGCCATTTCTCCTCCTCTTATGTTATATTTGTACTGATTTTTTCTTCCTAAAGGGATTACATCCACATCTGTTTCTATTAAACACTACTCAGCTTATCTTTCCTTTTCTCCAAATTGTCAGGGGTGCCTCTTTCTTCTTAATTCTGTGTCCTACCCTCATCTCTATGGAGATTTATCTAAGACTTGCACTGAGGAAATATCTTATTAAAATGTAAATAGATTCTCAACATTCCAAACACATTCAAGTCATCAAAATGTGGCTATTTATTTGTTGGGTTCATGTTTCTATTTCTAAAAAAAAAAAATGTGTTTAAAAATCAAAGACAGCAACCTTAATTAAATAGGGTTTTTATATGGTGGTGGGGGGCAAGACATTTGGAAGTTTATGTGTAAGTGTTCTTATGGCACAGTTATCCATATAGTAGAATCAACAATTCACTTTATATTCCTTTCCTTATATCTTAAGAAAAAGAGCCTTTCCGGGGCGCCCGGGTGGCTCAGTCGTTAAGCGGCTGCCTTCGGCTCAGGTCGTGGTCCCGGGGTCCTGGGATCGAGCCCCGCATCAGGCTTCAGTCTCCCTGCTCGGCGGAGAGCCTGCTTCTCCCTCTCCCTCTCTCTGCTGCTCTGCCTACTTGTGCTCTCTCTCTGTGTTAAACAAATAAATAAAAATCTTAAAAAAAAAAAAAAAAAGAGCCTTTCCTGTTTGTTTGAGGAAAAAATGTTTTAAGATTTTCATACCTGGTTGACAGAGCGCTTTGTCCTTTCTGATTGCTTTAAAGGACTCTGAATCCTGTTTTGATCCATGCAGAATGGAAGTGTGTCCCCTCTCCCCACTCGACTCTTGTGATACAGTGTTTTTTACAGTGTTTTTTATTAATAGGGAAAAAATTCTGGAAATGGGAAATTGAGACGAGGCCCAAATTATTTCAGAAATATGGCCAGTGAAACTCCAGTATTAGGTTCATATGACAATCGTGGAGATAGCACAAACTAAATCACGTGATATGACTCAGAGCACTGTGAGCTTTAATAATTGATATCTACAAAAATAATTTGGGGACAAAAAGGCTATACAGTGGAAAAGTATTAGTATAGTGATGGCAACATATCACAAGCAATTTTACAGCCATCTTTCCCTCTTATCAACGTTCTCATCCCCCTTATCAACTAAGCTCATGTCATACTTTGCTTGAATCTCCAGTTGTCCAGGCTGTGGTGTCCTCTGCTGTTGGAAATTGTGAAGAAGCTGAGCAGAGACAGTAGAAAGGGTCAGCTTGAACCAAGGATGAGGATGAGGAGGATGGCAAGCTGTCATTCATGACAAGATGCAGGCAGTTTTGCAGATTAGAACCGAACTATAGTAGGAGGTAAAAATATGAAATCATTTACATACATATGTGTATATGTACACAGTCACACTCACACACAACCAGTGAGTAAAGCAGAGTATTCCTGAAGGAAACATGAACAGAACATCCTAGAAGTCACCAGTGACACACAATTTGCTCATTTACTCATTCATGCCTTCATTTTTTCAATATTTATGTAACCCCTCCCTAATCAATGCTCTGCACTGAAGAAGACAATATGGGAATAAAATGATGGAATATTTTTAAGAAACTAGAATTAATCTGGGCAATATTTCCATATGTGTAAGATTAAATCATAACTAAAAAGTCAGTGGTTTAATGTCTTTAGCATGCTGTAGCATACTACTGGGTCCATGGAAAAAGCCCACTCATTACTGAAAGAGTTTTCTTTTAGGGATTAGCTTGCCTGTAAAACCAAAAAGGCAAACCCATGGAGAAAGGTGATGGGTGATGATTCTTCTCAGGACATCTAGTAAAATTCCCAGAATGAATTCTCCCCGGGATCAATCACTAGAGATTGGGTGGCAGGCAGGGAATAACGTAGCAACATATGTTAACTTCCTTCTAGTGGCCAGAGAAATGCAACAACCTAGTTTGTGTTTGATGTGTAAAATAAATGATTGAGGGAAAAGGAAATAAAGCGCCAAATGGATTTCACTGGCTCATAGAAAATGAACTTCTCAATTCTTGTTTACCAGCTGCATTGGTTTGCTTCTGTGAGCTTGCTGCAGCTCTATATAGACTGTTTAAAAGGTTAGCTGCCATGACCCTGATATGACAAAGGGATGCACAAGGATGTGGATGTTAACAGTGCATGAGTGCACATAACAGGAAAATGTTCCAGCTTTAAAGGTGGAAACACCAAGACAGTGTATTAGAGTAAAATGTTTCCACTAGTTCAACTGAGAGAGAGTTTGATGGGTCCTTTTCCCAGACTAATGAAAGGAAGGATGTTTCCTTTATGTGGATGGGGTGGTTACAAATGAATATAATGGTTCCCCAAAATGAGTATTATTCTGAGCATCATGTATTCCATTCACACTAGGGGCACTGATTTATAATTACCCTAATGGAGCCCAGAACTGGGACAAATGGATATTCACATTGCATTTTCTTTTGAGGCACTGAGTATATTGGGCACATACCACCACAACTACAGGGTGCAAGTGAGGTTTGTTTATTTCAACTTGCTTGCAATGGATGTGCATTTCTAGGTCACTGATTCCAGCACAGCAGTGTTCATGGCAAACAGTGTGTAAAGGGGGATTTATACGCAGGATGGCTGACATAACTGGATAGACTCTGGCTTGGTCTGCTTGGGTGGCTAGCTCTAAATGGAGCCTGGGCATCTGCAGGTAGTGTCCTAGCTGATGAAAAATGAACTTGAGTTTGGACTTACTGATACCCAAGTACATTAAACTAAAACATATCCTGAGCTGGGAACATGGAAGAAAATCTGTTATGAATAGCAAGAGAAGGAGTGACTAAAATGTCTCCTTTAGTCCCAAATTCTGTTTCCTATTTTATTGTGAGGGAGTCCATTAGCAAAAGAGATCAGATTTCAGATTGAGATCTTCTAAGTAATGTTAAGTACCTATCAGAGCGTATCATCCGGGATGCTGTTAGCTGTGTTACTAGGTTCTAGGAGTGTATACTCACTTACCTTTCTACGTTAGGTACATTCAGCCATGATGGCATTCGGGCTCTTAACACATGATTTGTAAGAGGATTTAGTTTTCCTTAAACTGCAATATGAATTCTGAAATAGAAATCTAATCTTAAAACTAGTACAGGGGGAATTTGCAAAAACATCTTAAAATATGAGTGCAGGGAATCTTAAAATAGTAGGAAGAATAATATTCCTGGTGTCAGGAGAACACACAGTAGAAAGAGCAGGGTCATTAGTAGCTGATTCGTTCGGCCAAATGCAGGCCCTGTGACATATTTAAGGTGATCCAAAGAGTGATATTTGTGTAAGGGTGCAAATGTCTATCTTTGTATCGAATTCTGAAGCCAGTGCTGTAGTATAAAAATAGATACCTTATTCTTCAGTCCTGGAACGAAAATTAGGTATTTTTAGGAGGTATTGATTCTAGCTTCCATATTGAGTTTACAAAGAAATCAAAGACCAAACGGGCTGCTGTCTATTGTTGCAGGGTTGCTCGGGGCAAGTTTATAGCATTGAAACTAGAGGGATGGGATTTCCATTTACTAAAATGAGAAGCCTATTGGAACATCAGGTTTGGAAGATCAGGTGTTTGTTTTGGGGGCATATGCATTCAATTTTGGATGCAGAAAGTCTGAGACAGCTCTTCACAATCCTAGCAGAAATGTCAAGTAGACAGCTAGAATTTGGGGCAGAAGTTGGGAATTGTCAATATACATGGAGTATTGGAAAACCTGAGAGCCCAAGGAGAGAGCCTCCATACAGATAGAGAAGATCACCTTGGGCAAAGCCTAGTGGCCCTACGGTGTTCAGAGGCCAGGGAGATGGGGAAGAACCATAAAGGAAATTTAGATGAGTGATCAGTGAGAAAGAAGGAGACACAGAAAGTGGCATGACCTGGAAGCCAAATGAAGGAAGTATTTTGAGGGAATGATCGACCACGTGAAACGTGGCTGTTACATCAGTGTGGGAGAAGATGCATTTAGAGAGGAATGAGGACAAAACCTGTAATCTTTCACCAGCTGGGGATGGGATGCTATTGTCTGTTCTGACTTTTGCAAATCCTAGGATTTTTGGACTCTCTCTAATCCTTTTTATTCCTGCTTACAAGTGGAAATTCTTTTTTCAGCTAATCTCTCTTGAAACGCTTTGTCATATGTATCCAATAATAAGCAACTCATGCTATTAACATTCTGTTGTCTAATTACTTCTCATACAGCTACCATATGATTAGGCACATGGACGCTCTCAAAGGTTATCGGACATGACTGTTTAGCAAATACTGTGTTGCTTCATCACATGGCCTGCCATGTTCCCAGCTTGTAATATGATTTCCCTTACTGCTTCTTCTTTAAGCCAACGCTACGCTAAGATTTATATTTTAAGGTTTTTAGCAGTGACCCCTTGAGAACCAGTCAAATGCTAGGCAATCCCCAAATTCCAATGGCCTAAAAGAGCAAGGATTTATTTTTCACTCATACAAAGCCCACTGCATGTTTGGGACTCCACTCCTGGGTAACTTCTCCATGTCATGGCTCAGCCTGGCATCTTCACACACTCCCAGGGCAGTGAAGGCCCTGTTGGAAAGATGAAAACCAGCAGCTAAGTTCTTCCAGTAGAAAGTTGCACACACCGCTCCCAAAGCAAAACCAGATGGCCAGTTTCTAAGGCTTACAGTAGAGCAATAAGATACAGTTGCAAAGCCTGACTCAGTACATAAATCAGTGTAAAGCCACATGAATTTACTTTTTATCTTCTTGCATAATATCAAACTAATTTTTTTTAAAATTTATTTTCTTTTATTCTTATGTTAATCCCCTCAAACTAATTTTTATGTAGAAACTGTTTTACTTCATTTCTGGGCCTGACACTCTAAAGACATAATAGCTAGCGTGATATGAACAGGCTAGATTTTCAGTAAAACTTCAGTAATCCTCTTAGAGTGAAAAATGCACTAGGTTTTTATGATTTGAACTCTGCCCTAAAGTAATTCCTGCCAGTTGTTAGCAGAACCTAGAAGTAAAACCACACTGGTCGTCACCTAAACCCCTGGTCTGTTACTGATGCCATGTTTTTTTCCAAGGCCTTACCTTTGTTGTTCTACTTTACTTTTTTACAAGCTTGCACTGAAACGGCCCCTATTTTTAGCTGCTATAGACCTCACCTCTCTTACCTTCTCAATATTGCCATCTGTTTGTTGTTGGTGTTGTTATTCCGACAAAGACTAACATGCGTTTCTCTAAGTACTTTAGGTAGAATTGATGACACCGTAAAGCGGCCATATCACTCTCAATGTGAATGTATTTATACACAGTTGATTTAGTGTTACCTGAGAATGAGTTATTTTGCCATTAGTGAAATATCTAAACCCAGGTGTTGGTCAAAGGAACTCTCCCTACTCCACTAAGAAAAGAGGAACTGGCAGGAGTGACCAACCCCATTAAAGAAGATCTCTGTGTCTTCCATTGGATTTTATTTCTACTCATATATTTGTAGTGGATGAGGAAAAATCAGCACAAATAAAAGTGGCTTTGCTTGGTCAACAGACACATGGAAAAGTGCTCAACATCACTCGGCATCAGGGAAATACAAATCAAAACCACAATGAGATACCACCTCACACCAGTCAGAATGGCTAAAATTAACAAGTCAGGAAATGACACATGTTGATGAGGATGCGG
>NC_138384.1:10512000-10531604 GCF_054177405.1 Leptonychotes weddellii | reverse complement strand
TGGAATATTATGCAGCCATCAAAAAATGAAATCTTGCCATTTGCAACGACATGGATGGAGCCAGAGGGTATTATGCTAAGCGAAATAAGTCAATCAGAGTAAGACAATTATCATATGATCTCACTGATATGTGGGATTTAAGAAACAAGGCAGAGGATCATAGGGGAAGAGAGGAAAAAAATGAAACAAGACAAAACTTGAGAGGGAGACAAACCATAAGAAACTCTTAATCTCAGGAAACAAACTGAGGGTTTCTTTTTTTTTTTTTTTTAAGATTTTATTTATTTGACAGAGACACAGCAAGAGAGGGAACACAAGCAGGGGGAGTGGGAGAGGGAGAAGCAGACTCTCCGCCGAGCAGGGAGCCCGATGCGGGACCCGATCCCAGGACCCTGGGATCATGACCTGAGCCGAAGGCAGACGCTTAACGACTGAGCCACCGAGGTGCCCCAAACTGAGGATTTCTGAAGGGAAGGGAGGTGGGGGGATGGGGTAACTGGGTGTTGGGCATTGGGGAGGGTATGTATTTTAATGAGCACTGGGTATTATATAAGACTGATGAATCACAGACCTGTACCCCTGAAACAAATAATACATTATATGTTATTTGAAAAAAATTTTTAAAAAGTGGCTTTGTTTTGGACAAATCTACAGTTCTACGAAAATAACTAACTTCTCTTATGTTAACATGTTCTTTGTGTGTAGCGATATGTAGTTCAAAAATTGCTTCAGATTTGCGCTCATTTGCATGTCATACGGTAAATAGGGAATGTGTACATTATTCCTCCTTTACCGATAAGTAAATACAGACTTAAAAAAAAAAATCCAGACTTGCTAACATTCACACAGTTAGCTATTGACAAAGCTGGGATTAAAACCTGTGTTATCTGGTTTCCTTCTGTGCAATTTCCACAAGCAGTTTCCTAGATAATACAAAGTGAAGAGTAGTATTTTTTTTATCATGACCCGAAATTTATTTGATCTCATTAAATAAATAGCTGTACTGAGCACAGCACTCGAGGCTGTTCAAGTGGTGCCCTTAGTTACCTGTGTGTCTACAACTGTTGGAGGTTCCTTTTGTGTACCTGCCCATGGGGCATCTGACAGTGATTCATTTGTGGATTCTTCAAATACACTCCTGACATGAAAGATGAGGGATTCTTTTTATAAGTCACTCTTTATGAATTAGTAAATTTTTAATTGTTCTCAATTGGTGGCAAATACTTTAGCAACTTGAATAGTGTTCTTGCTGTTTCCGGATCTTACTGAGGAACAGACTGACTTGTTACAGAGTTAAAGCCTGCACTTTTCTCTTACTGCTTCCTTTTGCTGATCATACTTGGGGCTTTGGAATTAACTGTTTGAAGGGCCTGGACCATAACACATCACTTATCCACAGTAGAAGGATTGAACCATGAATATGGCGGTGGGGGTGGGGGAGGCATTTATTAAGTCAAATAGAGGTAGGAGCCAGAACTCTAAGAAGGACAATCCTTGAAATCTGGGCTAATTTTATTTTTTAATGTTTCCATCAGGTAATGCTATACTCTTTGGCAATTTACTTTACCTCTCTGTACTTACATTTCTTTATTAGATACATGGAGGGAATTACTACACAATATTTAATAATGCGTAAATAACATGTTCAATTTTATTTTAATTTCTATGGAATAGATATCATATGATCTTAAGAGAATTCTATGATTAATATCTTCTCTAAGGCAATGTCAAAAGGAACTTTTTAGGTGATCCCACGAGTGGCCATTCTTTGTAAGAACAAAGCCAAACACTTCTAGTACCAATTTCTCTGGAGTAGATAGTATATTGAAATAATAAAATTTTCTGCAAGAACACGAGTTAGAATTCAAGGTCAAATAGGCCATTTATTAGAAAATTGGACTCCCAAGTTTAAATAAAAACAAGGTTTCATTTTAAACGTACTTAAAGAATATGGGCAAAATATATTAGACCAGAATTCAAAGAGCTTGACATGACTTGCACTCCCAGGAGTGATGTAATAGGACGCCGCACGCAAGTATGCCTATGCCCCCCTCCCCCTGCAAATCCTAATAAAAAATATTTTGAAGATATCAGAGAGCTGTGGAGGCACAGGAGGTTAGTTGAACCACAATTTATGGGAGGAGAGAACATACCAGAGGTGAGGTAGTGATCTCTGCCTTTTTTCCCCCTTAAATTTGTGAGAGAAGTATTTCCTGATTCTGAGTGTGACCTGAGAGCTTGCACAGACAGAGATGCTATCCTGGGGAAAAGAGTAACCAGCAAAGCTTTTCCTGGTCACGCAGGGCCAATATCACAATACAACAGCAGGGATTTTTCTTTTCCTTTTCCTTTTTTTTTTTTTTCATGGAAATTTTGAGCTGGTTTTGATATGTAATGGAAGCTAGGGATCTTGGTTAAAATATTTTCAGAGGTAGAGTGAAATGTCCTGCAGTCTTGAGGTGCATAGGGAATAAAGATCCAATTTGGGAGAAAACACAGAGCTGGTCTTTCCAGCAATATTTTTTAGGGCCGATTTTGAAACTCTTAGAGGTAGCAGGTTAAGAGGCCTGGGTTGGAAACTCTGAAGGCAGAGAAAGTTCTCTTACCAAGCTTTTCAGGCCTAAGGACACAGGCCCACCCTGCTCTCTATGGATGGTTATCAGTCTGCTGAGCATTCTGATTCCTAGAGAAAGGACTTCTTTCACTATAACATAATTCGACTCCAAGAATACCTGAAAATATTGAACTTCATGTGCATAGTGAGACTTCTGCCTACTTTATTTCACTCGTTTGTCCTTCTAACCTGGTAGTTGTGGGGCTAATTCTGATTTTAGACATAAGGACCCTGGGGTTCAGTGGTCAGAATGAGAGCCGGCCTGGAACCCAGGTGTTCTGACTGCTCATCCTATGCCCACGTACTATATTAATATAGGCACCTACTTTGGTCACTCAGGAACTCTGAAGCTACTTTAAACCTCATTGTATGAATGGACCACGTTCGAGTCATTTGTATTTGCAAAGACTGGTCTTTCACTGGCACTTAGAACAAAGCAACTGAGGGCGCCTGGGTGGCTCAGTCGGTTGAGCGACTGCCTTCGGCTCAGGTCATGATCCCGGAGTCCCGGGATCGAGTCCCGCATCGGGCTCCCTGCTCGGCGGGGAGTCTGCTTCTCCCTCTGACCCTCCCCCCTCTCATGTGCTCTCTCTCTCTCATTCTCTCTGTCAAATAATAAATAAAACATTAAAAAAAAAAAAAAAAGAACAAAGCAACTGCTCAGAGTCTCTGGAATCAATATCATTCTCCCCTGGAACTTGGATTACAGAAACTGGTAGTGAAGAGGAGAAGGTGTAGAGCGTGTGGGCATGAATTTTGGTTTCAGGATACAAATTAGAGCTAGGGTTTCACAGTGAATTATTTGTATTTCTGTCACCTGAGGAGCTCGAGAGGGCAACTGGGTTAATTTGCCTACTGTAATTTACCAAGCTATTCTAGGCTTTTATTTTCTAATAAACCGTGGAGAGTTCTTAATTGGTAATTAGAAAATGATTATACCTTGTCTGTAAAAACCACATTTCTATGACTATATTGATGTGATTATGCAATTACATTTCAAATTAGCTTAAACAATGTTTAACACAGGAATTCTAATTCGGTTCTGATTCACGGTAATGTGGGTGTGGCCAGAAGTGGGGACATCCTCGAGTGTGAGCACACCTTCCTGGTTTTGAAGTGGGTTCTCAACTCGCTCACACTCACAACACTCATAAGGAGTGTTCCTTGTAATACATGGGGGGCAGCAGCGAGGGTTTAATTTCATCATTCTGTCTTAATTTTGTACATAATTCCTTTTTAATTATGACTTAAGCCAAGATCTTTAATTTTTTATGGAAACCAAGTGGCTTTTATATTTCAATATTATGATTATTTTTTTACTTGATAAGAATATACTGTAGTTAATCAAATACCTGTAACATACATTTGCAATGATCAGACCAAGAAGGAGAATTTAATCATCATCATCATCATCATCATAATGCATTGATTATTCCAAAATGTAGCAATTCACACAAATACAGCTCAGGATTGTTGATGAAGAGTAGGGATTTGGTAGACTCTGAACAGTGATACATTTGAGAATCAAAGAGGCTAACAACCCAGACGGGGACATTAGGACTGCAAGTTTAAATTTCTGTCGCCTGGGTTAAACCTGCATATGTGGTAACCCTAATTATGTTTCTGTCTATGCATGTGTGATATTCGACTCTGTGCTACATAGACCGACTTGTACCTCAATGAAAAAAGCAACACGTACACCTTGCTGTGTATGCATTCACTGGATACTAACATGCCTGCTATGTATCAGGCACACTCAGAGATGGCTACATGGAGCCTGAAAAAATTCAGCTCCAGGGATGGCGGAAACATTTGTGAATATGGTAAATCCTGAAGCAGATTAGAACCACTGAGGCAGAGGAGTGTGGATTGGGTACCATCAGAGGCTGTGTTTCTCCAGCTAACCTGACTCTTTGACACTGATGTTTAAAACTGGTATAAACATCCAAAACTGGTATTTGAATTAGTTTCTTTTTAACATGGTATGGGGCATATCAGGAAATTCTTTTAGTTTTTAAAAGGACAGGAATACTTTTTCTGGACCAAACATGTATAGATTCATTTAAAGCCTCACTGTCTTCTTCTTCATCATCATCATCATCTTCTTCTTTTTTTTCAAGATTTTATTTACTGGGACACCTGGGTGGCTCAGTCGTTAAGAGTCTGCCTTCGGCTCAGCTCATGATCCCAGGGTCCTGGGATCGAGTCCCACGTCGGGCTCCCTGCTCAGCCGGGAGTCTGCTTCTCCCTCCCGGCTGCCACTCCCCCTGCTTTGTGCTGTCTCTCTCTCTCTCAAATAAATAAAAATATTTTACTCAAAAATATTTTATTTATTTATTTGGTGGTGGGGGGGGGAGCAGAGGGTTAAGCAGACTCTGTGCTCAGCCCCACAAAAGGCTGATCTCATGACCTCGATATCATGACCTGAGCCAAAACCAAGGGTCAGACGTTTAACCGACTGAGCCACCCAGGCGCCTCTGCCCTGTCTTCTATTGTAGCTGTATGTGGCTATTTAAATTTAAGTTAGTTAAAATTAAAAAAAAGTTCAGCTCCTTAGATGTACAAACCGCATTTCAAATGCTCAGTAGCTGCATGTGGCTGATGGAAACCATACTGAACAACACAATGTAGAACACTGCTATCATCTTAGAAATTTCTATAAGATAGCAATGACATGAACACATTACACACCTCTAAATACACGTAGTAATTTCCTTTCCCCTTCAATATCAGAATGTTTATTTATTTATTTTTTAAGATTTTATTTATTTGAGAGAGAGTGAGAGATAGAGCAAGAGCGGGGGCTGGGGAGAGAGAGCAGCAACCTCCCCGCTGAGCAGGGAGCCCAATGTGGGGCTGGATCCCAGGACCCCGGGATCATGATCCGAGCAGAAGGCAGACGCTTAACTGACCCACTCAGGTGCCCCCAATATCAGAATATTTAGACCATCACGCAATCTGCCAAAATGTGAAATGTTCTCATTCACTCACTTCTGCATTCAGCACATATTTACAAAGTACCTAGTCTCTGGCAGGCACAGGATTGAATAGGATAGAGGACACGTATTATTCTTATTTGATTCTAACAGTTTAAGTATTGCAGGTATTGAAAATATACTTCCTTTTACATGACTGAGCCTTCTAATTGGGAAGCAAATTCATTTGTATGGAACTTCCTAACATGGCAAAGTTTGGAAGTTACAAATACAGTTTAAAATATGGGTGAGGAAAGTAAAATACAAGAGTATACTTGTCAGTGACGTCAGAGCACTTCTATCATAGCTTATTGTAGACTTTCTTCTTTCACTTTCTGAAAAACTGTAACTTAAGTAACATCAAAACTCAAGGAGATGATTGGAGGTTATAAGAAAGCGTAACTGGACTAACTTTCAAATGAGGTAAGTAGGCAGATTCAGAATATTTGAACAACACAACAATTAAGAGATTGTAAGCAATGGGGCACCTGGGTGGCTCAGTGGGTTAAACGTCTGACTCTTGATTTCGGCTCAGGTCATGATCTCAGGGGTGTGAGATCGAAGCCCTCCTGTCGGGCTCTGTGCTGGGTGTGGAGCCTGCTTAAGATTCTCCTTCTCCCTCTGCCCTCCCCCCACCCCTTCCCTCCCTTTATAAAAAAGAAAAAGAAAAAAAAAGATTATAAGTAATACAAGATAACATTTGCAAAGACAGCGAATTATGGTTTATGTGGACTTTTGAAATTAGTGACAAAGAAATATAACCACATACAATTACCCTTTCAGACTCTTGTTTCAACTTTTATATTCAATGTATTGAAAAGGCAGAACAAAAGTTGACTGTATTTGAAGAGATAGTTGGTTTGATCATGCAGTGAGAAGAGATTATGGTCCTAAAATAGCCTGCAGTATGGAGGATTTACCTAGGATTTAAGGGCATTAGTTTGTAAAGCTGGGGTTAAACAGTAGAGTGAGTTACTTAGGGAAGGTTAACCTACTTCCTGTTTCTCAAGGGCATTTTGCCGAGAAGTAAGAGTGGAATTGGACTGAGGGTTGTTTGTAAGATGGCATAGGAAGGGACTAGGGTTCGGTATGCCTGCTGTTTCCCCCCACCTTCCATGTGAGGTCAATATATCTTTGACTTGAAAACAATTGCCATCTCTTCTCAAAGCCAAGTTATCCACACTACCGATTTCCCATGGATTGTCAGGCTGGCTTCCCGAGACCCTGTCTTCTGTGAGTAGCCCTGCTTCTCCCTCCCTGCTGAGGTTAGCAGGGACTTCCATGTCATTAAATGCAATGAGATTTCTTTAGTCTATACCCCTTCTATCTTCAGGGACCATCTGTGACCACTTTCTCATCCCTCCAGCAATCTCTCCTGATGGCATCCTTGGCAACACGCCAGTGTGACAATATCCCATCTTGTTCTAGCTTCACAACCACCGTCCTGACTGGAGCCACCACAATAACCTTGGATTACTGCCTCCTCTCTGCTTCCTCCAGTTATCACTCTTGCTATAAATGACAAACTTATAATGTAAATTAGAGCGTATCGTTGCCAACTCAAAACTTTTGATGACCTGCCATTGTGTTTAGGACGAGATTGAAATCCCATAAACTGACTTATGAGCCCTGAATCATCTGGCCTCTCTCTAACTCTCCAGCCTCCGCTTATGAGTTGTCATTCATTCATTTATTCTTTTGCTTATTAGTTCTTTCACTCATTTAGCAATTATGTGTTGAGCACTGTCCTGAGAAGAACACAGGCTAAAATTATTGCTTTCTTGGAGTTCATATTCTATCAGTTTCTATCAGTACCCAAGCGTGATTTGTCGATGGGATACTAATAATAAACAGGTTGAAAAAAGAAAATTATAATGCATTAAATGATGATAAGGGCAAAAGAGAAAAATAAAGCAGGGAAGGATGTGTGCAGAGAAGGTTGAAAATCAGAGAGGTCAGTGAAGGAAGTTTTCACTGAGACTTAATAGAAGAGAGGAAAAAACTGTGCAGGTGTCTGGGTGAAGAAAATCCAGGGTATAGGGAAGAACAAAGGCAACATCCTCAGTGCACCTGGAATATTCTAGAAACAACAGGGAGGTCAGTATGAGTACCGCGGATTACACAGATGAAGAGGTCATACTGAGAAATGAGACAGAGGGAGAGGGCCAGATCATGTAGAAGGTTGTAGGCCATTGTAAGGACCTTGGTTTTATTTGCAATGAGATGAGAAGCCATTAGAGAGTTTTGAGCAGGGAAGTGAAGTTTCTTTCTTAACACATTAATTCTTTACATTGACTGGGCACCCTTTGTCAGGTACTGTGCCAGGTTCCAGACTCTGTGCTTGGCTTTTTACTAAATTGAGGTATTTTCACATGAAGATTGTTTATAAGATTGACTTCTTCATGTAAATTAAAGCCTTTTGAAATTTAAGCAGCCTTTGATTTCTGGTAAGAGAATAAGTATTCTTTTATTCTTGTGATAATTGTTCACACTGCCAACATCCCATGGGAAGGAAAAATTATGTAAATGGGAACCCAACTAATAAAGGACGTTTTGATTCGTCCAAGTGACTACACAGTGGAATTGTGAATTATCATAGGTTGTGAATCATGTTAATTGATTAATGTTACAAACCTCTGGTTATTGTTAAACATACGTTGAAAACAGGGAGGATTGGAGATTAAAAATGGCCTCTATTGTATCTTTGCATTTGGGTACCTCAGAGAGTTGGGGTTTTTTAAAACATCTTTTGCCTCATAAAAACTGGAAACAAATTTCACTTGATCAGAGAGGTGACTATTCTCTCTCTCTCTCTCTCTCTCTTTTTTTCAGGATTTTATTTATTAGAGAGGGATAGAGAGAGAACACACAGGAGCAAGGGGAGGGGCTGAGGGAGAAGCAGACCCCCTGCTGAGCAGGAAGCCTGACACAGGGCTTGATTCCAGGACCCGATCCCAGGACCCGGGATCATAACCTGAGCTGGAGTCAGACGTTTAGCCAACCGAGCCATCCAGGTGCTCCAGGAGGTGACTATTCTCAATACCAGCTTCCCTTCAGCTGGATCTTCAGTTTTACTATATTTTTGAATTTGGCATGTTAAGCCCTGTCACTCTGAAGTCCTCTCACATAACATTTAACCTTATTTTTGCTCTTTTGAGTCTACTGTATACCATTTCTAAATATGTTGTGAGAATAACGTCCGCTTCTTTTCTCTTAGAATGTGATCACGTTGGTTTATTGTAGGAATTTCGACGCACAAGTGATGGTTGTTCTAGGAAATGGGGAAGAGAGGAAGAGAAGTTACCAAAGCAAGTGTGCAGTGTCCTCCCTAAGACTCGCAAAAAGACCTAGGTCTTCAGATTGTATATGTGCAGCAAGTTCCCAACAATACGAAGAGAAAAAACACCTTCACTTTTAAGCATTTGGTGGATTAAATAGAAACTCACACAAAAGTTTCTAGGGAGGGAAACAAATGATCACTTCAAGGAGGGGAGGGAATTACAATGGTATCACAAATCTCAACCACAGAAATAAGATGGTACAGACGACTGAGCAGTGCTGTTACAGTTCTGAAGAAATGATTTTCAACCTTCAGTTCTTTAATCAAATAAGCAAAATGTCTTATAGACTAGAGACAATGTGAAGACACGTAATTACTTAGAAAAATGAATGCACTGTGTGCTTAGCCTCAGGAATTCACTTGAGACTACGATACAATAAAAATAAAGGAATGACACGTGGTAAAGTGCTATATGAAATAGCTTGCCTTCTATTTTGTATTTTCTAGTATTTTAAGGTCTATATTTTATTTTACATTCTTTTCCTGTCAGTTTCTTTAATACGTATTTAAAAAATTACGATGGTTAAGAATGGTATCTTGACTTCCTCACGGTGTACTGCAAGTTAAGTGGGATGTATGGGTACGGAGGGGGGGAGGGAATTTACCCAAGCTCAAGAGCATATCATGACCTCTAAAAACGTATCAATCTTTAAAGAAAGTGTAACTCGTTCCACTGACATTGGAGGGACTCCTATAGGAACTTTTCACATGAAATGCCTCTCCAAAGGGAAAATGAGACCAGCTTCATTCAAAACCAATGAGAGAAGAACACAGAAATTGGGAATCAACACATTTCAGTGGAGAAGAATTACCAGCAAAACAGAATAAACTGTACATAACACCCCAAAATAACGTGGAGAATTTAAAGGGAAAACCCCCTAAAATCAGATATTCAAAAACTAAGAATAAAAATGAAGAAAAACCAGAAAAAAATATCACCAGACTTGGCTGAGTTCAGGATAGAAGTTGAAATTAGATATGTCAGAAAAAAGATACTTCAGAAATGGCTAATAAATTAAAATGGTGCCAAGGGAGAATAGATTTGAATGAAAATTTAATAAAAGGAATTGAAGAAAGAACAACAAACAAGATAATTAAAATTAAGTAAAGGAAGAAGTAAACTGTCAGAGAAAAGAACAGTTGAAATGAAAGATATTTCTTTTCTTTTTTTTAAGATTTTGTTTATTTATTTGACAGAGAGAGTGAGAGAGAGAGCACAAGCAGGGGGAATAGTAGAGGGAGAAGGAGAAGCAGGCCTCCCAGCGAGCAGGGAGCCAAATGTGGGGCTCAATCCCAGGACCCCGGGATCATGACCTGAGCCGAAGGCTGACGCCCAACCATCTGAGCCAGCCAGGCTCCCCGAAATGAAAGATATTTCTTATCTATTTTTTCTCTCTATCTATGAACCAATCATCTACCTTCCTACCATTTATCTGTCTGTATATCAATACATTATAGGGCGCCTGGGTGGCTCAGTTGGTTAAGCGACTGCCTTCAGCTCAGGTCATGATCCTGGAATCCCGGGATCGAGTCCCACATCGGGCTCCCTGCTTAGCAGGGAGTCTGCTTCTCCCTCTGACCCTCCTCCCTCTCGTGCTCTCTCTCATTCTCTCTCTCGCAAAAAAAAATAAAATTAAAAAAAAAAAATACATTATATTTTTTGAACCATTTGGAGGTACGTTGCATGCACGAGGCCCTTTACCCCTTAGTACTTCTGTATTAATATTATTATTATTAATAATATTACATAACTATATGTTATATCATATAATATGAACAGGATATTTACTTGCATAACAACAGTACAGTTATCAAATTCAGGGAATTTAACATCAAATAATACTGTTGTTTATTCTATAGGTCATATTCCAAGTACATCAGTTGCTTCAATAACATCCTCCTTTTTTTTTTTAAAGATTTTATTTATTTATTTGAGACAGAGAGAATGAGAGAGAGCACATGAGGGGGGGAGGGCCAGAGGGAGAAGCAGACTCCCCGCCGAGCAGGGAGCCCGATGCGGGACTCGATCCAGGGACTCCAGGATCATGACCTGAGCCGAAGGCAGACGCTCAACCGACTGAGCCACCCAGGCGCCCCTCAATAACATCCTCCTTAACTGTATTTTTACAGTAAAGGATCCAGTTCCGGACCCACACTGAATCTTGTTCTCATGTCTCTAGTCTCCTTGAATCAGAACGAGTTCTGGGGCACCTGGGTGGCTCAGTCAATTAAGTGTGCGACTCTTGGTTTCCGCTCAGGTCATGATCTCTGGGTTGTGGGTTGTGGGTTGTGGGATAGAGTGCTGAGTTGGGCTCTGCACTCAGCGCAGAGTCTGCTTGAGATCCTCTCCCTTTCACTCTCCCTCCCCCTCTGCCTCTCTCTGTGCCCCCTCTACCACTCTCCCCACTCACACGGATGGCATGCTCTCTCTCTCAAATAAATAAAATTTATATATAAAAAAGGAAGAGTTCCTTAGCCTTCTTTGGTCTCTCGTGAAAAAACACAGGCCAGATATTTTACAGAATGTCCCTCACTTCGGGTTTCTTTGATGTTTCCTCATTAGTCAATCATGGTTATGCATTTTGGATACATGCCGTGATGTGTCCTTCTGAAGCAATTATGTCTGGGAGCCCATATGACCCTTTCTGTTGATATTTTGTCTCTTTTCGTGAATTTTGATTACTTGGCTAAGTTGTTATCTATCTTCACCATTATGAGTTTACTTTATTTTGTAATTTGCTAAAAGTTATGGGAAGATACTCAAAGGCTGTGTAAATAGCCTTCTTTTCCTCAAAGTTTTCCCCAGTTTAAATTTAACATCCATTCATGATGCTTGTTTGGAAATGTTCCAGGCTCTTCTGGTGGCTACCCCACAGTTGCCCCAGCGAGCCCCGTTTTCCTTTGAGAGGGCAATGGCATTTAGAAAGCGAGGCTTGGGATCTACTTCTCCTGGGGTGTCACTGGCTGTGGGCCCCTTAGTAGAAACTACTGAAACCATATTTTTCTTACTTCAAATTCCAGTCCTATCGTTCAAGGTTATTCTTTGGCTTTCCTCATTCATTGTTTCTCACTTCTTCTGTCGGGAGAAACATGACTCACATATCTATATATTTACTCATTGTTTAATCCTACAATACACACAAACCAGTTTTAATTTATTAATAGTGTCAAAGAGTTTTCCAGCGTGGTTGTGCCAATTAACACTCCCAGGCAGCGCATGGTATTTCCAAGTGTTCACAGCCTCGCCGACACTTTAGGGATGTCTGTATTTTTCATATTGTTTATTTTTAGCCATTCCAGTCTATGTACATTGGTGTCTCATTGTTTTAATTTTCATTTGTATGTTCTCGATGACTGATGAGGTTTTAACCTATTCGTTTGTTTACCTGCCATTTGGATATCTTTTTTCGGGGTGGTGGTTAAAATGTATGTTCCTTTTTTCTATAGCATTGTCTGTCTTTCTGTATAGTTTCTAGACGCACACACTCACATTTTAACATTGTAGATAAGAGTAATTTGTGGTATTTATTTTTGGGGACGGTCTTCTCTCCTTTTCTTTGCTGCCCTGAGCTCATTAATATTTTCTCCTTTATGTTATTTTAAGAGTTTATTATTTTGCCTTTACTATTTATATCTTCACAACCTCTAGAATGCTTTTGTGTATTGTATGGGGAAGGGTCAAGAATGATTTTTTTTCCCCGTTGAAATTTTACTGAAAGGACCATTCTTTTTGGCACTTCCCTGGAGTGTCCCCTTTTATTTTTATTTATTATTATTATTATTATTATTTTTAAGTGGGCTCCATGGGGGAGCTTGAACTCATGACCCCGAGATCAAGACCTGAGCTGAAATCAAGAGTTGGATGCTTAACCGAAGGAACCATGGAAGTGCCCCTGAGTGTCCCCTTTGTAAAAATGCACATGGACATATTTGTATAGCTGTGCTTTTGAACTCTATTCTGTTTAATTGGAACTCAAAATTGTCTTAGGTTGTGACCTTTTAAATATACATATACATTTTAACAGCAGTTTTTCAATTTCCACACGATAAAAATACAGCTGGGCTTTTCATTTGGGTTGTATTGAATGCATATATCAGTTTAGAAGGAGTTATCTCTACAATGTGTGTCTTGCAAATCATGGACATTTGTCTTCTGTTTAGATCTTTTCTATTTTCTCTTAATATTGTATTTAGTTTTCCGTGACAAAGTATTGTACATATTCTGTGAGGGTAATCCCTAAGTATTCTTTATGCTTTTATAAGGATCATTTAAAAAACTAATTTTCTACTTCTTTCTGGTAGATAACAATGAAACTTTTTCATCCTGACTTTATTGAGCAATTTTGCTCGATTCAGTTTAATAGTGTTTCTGTGGGATATTTTTGGATATGTCACATAAATAACTGTGTTGTCTATGACTAATCACAGGTATATTTACTTTTGTATTCCTTATGCTTTGGTAGTTCTTTTACTTACATCGGTGCACAGCTAAAGATCTAAAATGCGGTGTTGGATAGACGTGATGATAGATGGTACTTTGTCATATTCCTGATCTTAGGAAGTAAAGCTTCCATATTTTACCATTAAGTGTTTACCATTTTACCATTAAGTATTTTGTAATCCCTCAATATCAAACTAATGTCAGATTCTTCTATGTCTATTTTGCCAATGTTTTTATAATGAATTTTTTCAAGTGCTTTTCTGGCACCTATTGAGATTTTTTTTTTTCCTCTTCTTCTTCTGGAATGAATTGTTTGGTTTTTCTTTCTTCTCTTTCTTTCTTTCTTTTTTTTTTCTGCTTAGTGTTCCTAATGTGGGAACAATGTTGCATTCCTGGAATAAATGCAAATAGATTATGATGTATTATCTTTTTTACGTATTTATGCATAATATTGAAATCAACTTTACAACTATGTTCATGATCGATATTAATCTGTAATTAACTTTTCTTGCAATGTCCTTTTCAGATTTTAATATGAAATTTGGGTCAGCCTCATGAAATAAATTGGGGCACATTCCCTCTTTATTTTGGATTTTTTTAAGAAAGATTTTATTTAATTATTTAGAAAGAGAGAGAGAGAGCAGGGGCAGGGAGAGAGAGAATCTCAAGCAAACTCTGGGTTGAGCACAGAGCTGGACATGGGGATCAATCTCATGACCCTGAGATCACGACCTGAGCCGAAATCAAGAACTGGCCGCTTAACTGACTGAGCCACCCAGATGCCCCTATTTTGGATTTTTAAAACTCCTTTTGCCCTGTGTATGAATCATCAAGTGCTTAAAGGGAAGGGGACCCAGAATGCTGAGTTCACTTTTCTGGTCTTTCCAGCAACTTGGCTCCTTGAATCTTGGCTGACTTGGTAACTCTCTAATACTTTGGACCCGATGTTTTCTGTGTTTTATTCATCTTTTAAAGATTTTCTTGTTGAGAGTTTCATTTTGCTACAAGCTGGCCCATCACAGTTGGAAGTAGATGCCTCTTCCTCATTTTTAACCCCATCTCTTCTCTTGCTATTTTTCACAAAGGTTAGATAGATCAAGAATTTTTTGGTTTGTGTGTTACAAGTATTCATTAGAGACTTTTAGACTGCTGTCTGTGCTCACCTTCTCATGGTTGAGTGCTTTAGGAATGAAGAAGAGTATTTACTGAGACAAACGCTTCCGTCAGTCTGACAATGCTCTTTTCAAACTGGGTGCCTCTTGAAGCAAGTGCTGCACGGTTCATTACCCATATGGTGCCCTACTCTCATCTTTTAAGATTTGCTTTAGATGATGCTGGTCTGCAGAGGTTTCTGTTTTCTGGTACATACAAGTTTAAGTTGTTTTAGAAGTTGTAGAAAAGGAATATGTTCTTGGTTTCACCAATAAAGAATGCTTGTTTTAAATTTTTTAGGGGGGAGGGGCAGAGGGTGAGGGAGGGAGAGAATCTTAAGCAGGCTCCACATCCAGTACAGAGCCTGATGCAGGGCTTGATCTCACAACCCTGAGATCATGACTTGAGCAGAAATCAAGAGTTGGAGGCTTAACCTGTTTTAATTTTGATAGAATGTCTTATAAACATACCCTGGAGAGATTTCTTTGGGTAGACTATGGAAAGATGTTAAATCAGGCAGCAAGGCAAACACTCACAAAATAATTTTAAAAGGGGGAATCAAATTTTTAACAAATAATATTTTCACAGGGAGTGACATCAGCAAGATGGCAGAATTGGAGGTCCCACTGGATGCCTGCTCAGCAACAATCATTTGGCAGCCAAATGACAAAAGTGCCTTTGTGGGAGCTTTGGGATCCAGGTAGGAGACTGTAAAACACTAAAAGTGCCCAAGACCAAAGAGGGCTGTTTTGAGAAGGCAGGCCCATGCTCAGGTTTTTGAATTGCCAAATGTGGTCCTAGCTACAGACCCAGAAACAGCTCCTCCCCTCTGGGGATATGGCTATATTTCTGTTTGGCCTTGGTCCTGCCACCAGCAACATCTGCCAAGGGACTCTGCAGGTGTCATGCCGGCCCATGCCTCAGGTATAGGTAAATGATACAGAATTGAGAGCCCAGAAATAAGCCCACACATACACAGTCAACTCATATTTGACAAGGGAGCCGAGAATTGGGAAAGGATAGTCTCGTCAATAAATGGTGTTGGGGAAATTGGATATTTGTATGCCAAAGAACGAAACTGGACCCCCATCCTCCATCTTATCTTACACAGCTTACAAAAATTAACTCAAAATGGATTAAGGACATAAAAGCATCAAACTCCTAGATGAAAACAGGGAAAAAGCCCCTTGACATTGGTCTTGGCAGTGGCTTTTTGGATATGACATCAAAAGTACAAGCAACAAAAGCAAAAATCAACAAGTGGGACTGCATCCAACTAAAAGGCTTCTGCATGGTGAAGGAAACAATAAAATGATAAAGCAACTTACGGAATGGGAGAAAATATTTGCAAACCATCTATCTGATAAGGGGTTAATATCCAAAATCTATGAGGAACTCCTACAACTCAATAGCAAAAACCAAAGAATCTGATTAGAAAATAGGCAGAAGACTGAATAGACATTTTCCCGAAGACATACAAACAACCAACAGGTATAGGAAAAGGTGCTCAACATCACTAATGATCGGGAGAATGCAAATAAAAACCACAATGAGGTATTACCTCATTGCTGTTAGGATGCTGTTATCAAAAGACAAGAGATATAAACATTGGTTAAGATTTGGAGAAAAGGAAATCCTTGTGCTCTGTTGGTGGGAATGTAAATTGGTACAGCCATTATGGAAAACGGTATAGAGGTTCTTCAAAAAACTAAATATAGAACTATCATATGATCAGCAATTCCACTTCTGGATATATATCCAAAGGAAAGGAAATGAAATTTGTATCTCGAAGAGATATCTGCATTCTCATAGTCATTGCAACATTGTTCATAATACCCAAGATATGGAAAGTAACTAAAGGTCCATCAGTGGATGAATGGATAAAGAAAATGGGACACACACACACACACACACACACACACATGCACACACACACAAAGAGAGAGAGAGAAATATTATTCAGCCATAAAAAGATGGGAATCCTGACATTTTCAATGAACCTGGGGGATATCACACTACGTGAAATAAGCCAGGCACAGAAAGACAAATCCTGCATGATCTCACTTACATGTGGAATCTAAAGATGTGAACTCATGGAACCAGAGAATAGATTGGTGTTTGCCAGAGGGGAGGGTGGGTGAAATGGGTAAAGGGCATCAAGAGGTATAAACTTCCAGTTATAAAATAAATAAGGCATGGGGATGTAATGTGCAGCATGATGACTAGAGTTGATAATACTGTATTGCAATTTGGAAGTTGCTAAGAATGAAAATCTTACAAGTTTTCATCACGAGATAAACATTTTGTAACTTTGTATGGTGACAGATGGTAACTAGACTTAGTGTGGTGATCATTTTGCAATGTATACAAATGTCAATCACTATGCTATACACCTGAAACTAATATAATATTGTATGTCAATTATACTTCAAGAAAAAAATAAAAAGAAAGAGAAGCTGCTGCTGAGAGCATAGTTGATTGACAGCACCAGCTGCCACCACTTTGGTTTCTCCCCTGCATTCATGCTGAGATCGTGCTTCACCTGGACTGCCTTCCGTCTAGACTGAGCACTGTGGAGGCTATGCTCTAGGCTTAACACAAGAGTCCTTTAGCGAGTGACTTTTAGTCACGGATGTGCCATTGGCCTGGTTGACGTTTTCTCAAAACTGTGCTGTAGATGAAGGCTCTTCCTCCCCACCCCTTCCTTCTCTCTTTTCTCTTGCAGGTGTCATTCTGCAATATAGTCTGAAGGCTCCCTCCCTCTTTATCCACCACAGGCTTATCCCTCATGCCTAACCCTGACTTGGCTTCTGCTTCTGTGAGGACTTGCGTTGACAGGCATGCACTGAAAAGATTGGTTGGAGGGGCACCTGGGTGGTTCATTCGGTTAAGTGTTGCACTCTTGATTTCGGCTCAGGTCATGATCTCAGGGTCGTGACATTGAGTCCTGCATGGGGCGTGGAGCCTGCTTAAGATTCTCTCTCCTTCTTTCTCTCTGCCCCTACCCTCTGCTCACACTTGCCTACTCTCTCTCTCTCCCTCAAAAAAAAAAAGTTCGTTGAGGACATCCCTACACTCAATTGGCTTGCACTGGGTGTTTTGTTTTTCCATGTCAATAAAAGTATCAAAGTAACATGCTGTACACCTTAAACTTACATAATGTTACACATCAAATTCATTAAAAAAAAGATAATCCAGATTAAATATAAATCTTGCAATGCTATTACCTGATTTAGCTGGTTCTAAATTTCATGGAAAATGACTGTATAGTCCCTGATGTAATAAAACAAAGAAAACAAAAACAGAAAAAGAAAGTAGGAAGGGGATTAAGTCAGCAAAGGGAATTATCGTGCCACATTCTCAAAGAAGGTCTGATTCTTGATGTACCTAGATGTACCTTGCTAGTCAAGGTACACGGAAACTTGATTTGGATTTATGCATACAGTTAATTCTTATTGTGGTATTTGGAATTTGTTGCTTTTTGATTGGGCAGTATTTTTTCTTGGAGCATAAAGGTACATCTTGAATGATATGGTAACTACAAGTTTCATATTTAATCACTCAGCAGAGAAGGCCTATAATAAAACAGTTCAGATAAGTATTTCAGGTACCTGTTTCTGGAATGAAGATTGCTACTTGTTTTCGACTTATTTTAGCAATATATTTTTGACTCTTGTTCATCCCCATCCGATTTATTTCGCCCCTTTCGAGGTGGGCCTAGCCCTCAGTGATGGTGGGTAAGGGGCAGGGAGAACAGTTTGTGCTGCTGACTAGCAACCCAAGGCGATGTGGGAAAACTTCCTGGAGAGTGAGCTCCACTCCTACTCATATCTCCCCTAGCCCCCACCCCCAACCACGAAACAGTGCTGGCCAGCAGGAACTGAGCGAGACAACCTACTTTAACATACCCTGACTTATTTATAGCGGTTATAACTTCACCTGTAGGAGAAATAGCCTGGTACCAACTCTGAGACATACTCAGGTTCTCTGGCTGAACACATTCTCTTCCTCCTGGAGCCAGAGTGTTCCCTATATGATTCCATCCATTATCCCCTACACAAACACTTTCTAAACTTCACTCCGTCTCCTCCCTCTTTTTTGGGTCTCCAGATTGCCAGACCACATATGCTCTTCCTCTTTCTCATGTCTGCATCTCCATGATGTAGACTGAGCCATGTCTATTTCTACCATTTCAATATGTTTTGTTTTTACAAAGCGAATAATCACACTGAACATGTCTAAATGTGTATGAATAAGTATAGAGATGTTGCTAATGTGCATTTTCTATGAGTATATTTCTTAGTATCATTTTCATTTTAATAAAATAAATTTCCCTACTGATCATATCAGGATATTCAGATTTAACTTTATTTTTGTTGTTATCATGAGTGCTAAATATGCAGATTCGTATCAGTCAAGCCACTGAGCCACCCAGGCACCCCCAAACTTACCTTTTAAAACACAGGCTTACATGTGGTAGTTTTCATTGAGGCTCTGGTTGAGAATGTAGGAAATGGAATTTAATCTATAAAATTATCCCTTAGTTTATCATCTCCTCTACTTGAGTTTACATTTGTTTTTAAAGATTTTATTTATTTGACACAAAGAGAGGGAACATAAGCAGGGGGAGTGGGAGAGGGAGAAGCAGGCTCCCTGCTGAGCAGGGAACCCAATGCGGAACTCGATCCCAGGACCCTGGGATCATGACCCGAGCTGAAGGCAGACGCTTAACTGACTGAGCCACCCGGGTGTCCCGGGTTTATGTTTTAGAATTTAGCTTCCATTCTTTTTTTAAAAATTTTTTATTGTTATGTTAATCACCATACATCACATCATTAGTTTTTGATGTAGTGTTCCATGATTCATTGTTTGCGTATAACACCCAGTGCTCCATTCAATACGCGCCCTCTTTAATACCCATCACCAGGCTAACCCATCCTCCCACCCCCCTCCCCTCTAGAACCCTCAGTTTGTTTCTCAGAGTCCATCGTCTCTCATGGTTTGTCTCCCCCTCTGATTTCCCCCCCTTCATTCTTCCCCTCCTGCTATCTTCCTTTTTTTTTTTTTTTTTAACATATAATG
>NC_138384.1:10473770-10511500 GCF_054177405.1 Leptonychotes weddellii | reverse complement strand
TTCTGATGAGAGAGTTGTTGCTCTTCTTTTCTTCGATCTCCTGTTGAGTTTGTAGGTGTTCAGAATGGTTTGATCCCTATCCAGTTGAATTCCTGAGAGGAGACGAAATCCAGGTCTCCTACTCCTCCGCCATCTTGCTCCGCCCTGACATGAAGATTCAGATTTTCTGAATAGATATCTTCACAGTCCCTCTCTCTGAGTCCAGAGACCAGTACTCATTAGGAAGAAGTTCAATGGCATCAAGAAAGGACTCTAGGAATTAGGATATTTATGTCCTGGTCTTAGCACTGCCCCTGGAAAAGGGGCATCAGTAAGTCTTGTGTCTCTATTTCTTCATCTGAAAAATGAGGCTTTTGGACTACATCTGCATGTCTCACGGTGTGAGTGCTTCTGGGGTCAAGCAAGTTACAAAAACTGCAAACTTTTTTGGGATATCCAAACTATAACTACATTTTAGCAACACGAGTCTCAACAAATACCAGCAACAAATAGCAGACAATGCAAAGTGTGCGTACCCCAAGCCTTTGGACTACAAACTCCGTTCTGAGCAATCTACCAACTCTGCAGGGGCCACCTGGAGGACTCTGGGTTTGGTGAGTGTACTGTCTTCTTCAGCTCTAACATGCTGTGGGATCCCCAGAAAGGCCTGGCTTTAGTGAAATGAAACAATGGCTCATATTTCAGGAGGTTGAGCTATTGTGGGTCAAACTGTGCAAACAGTGAGAAAGTCTGCAATATTCAGAGCACACAGCGAGTACAGGGAGGCTAATGAGCTGCCTTCTGACTCGTTCATAGACCATGTCAACTTCCCCCCACAGCATCTTCTTTGACTATTAGGAAGGCTGCATCAATGTATGTATAATCTGCCCTTCCCAATTTCCTCTTGATTCTCTGATCTGATGAGGGTGTTGTCATGGAAGGTTTGTGTTAGAATGTATTCTCACTGTATTTTAAATTTTCTTGGGGAGCCGTGGCTCCTTTTTTCGCTTCTCAACTCCTTTTCTCCTTTGGCTCTCACTAAATGCCTACACAGGGTCTCAGAAATTAAAATGTCACTTCCATTCCTATTATTCCATTTCTAGTCTGGGGTATATTCTCAGTTCACATTTATGTCACACAAGAGTTTAAAAACCCGAGATCCTAATTTATTTTGTAGTTGGAATCCTTCTCTCCTTAAGTCTGTTCAAATGACTTTAGGCAGAAAATCATCGGCTTTTGAAGTCATTGATGTGGCTTCTGAGCAACAGGGCTGCTGCGATTGATGTCTCGGTCCCAAAATATTCAATCTTCTCAGAACATGGTAGGGAGATGTGAGGAGGCGTGAGTGCCTGGATATAATGCTATGAGCTGAATTATGTCCCCCCAGATGCACATGCTAGAGTCCCAACCCCCAGTACCTCAGAATGTGACCGTATTTGGAGATAGGGTCTT
This sequence comes from Leptonychotes weddellii, assembly GCF_054177405.1. NCBI lineage: Eukaryota > Metazoa > Chordata > Mammalia > Carnivora > Phocidae > Leptonychotes > Leptonychotes weddellii. Next base: position 10,510,069 of record NC_138384.1, on the reverse strand, counting down.
TAAAGAGGTGATTAATTTAAAACGAGGTCATTAGGGTAGGTCCTCATCCAATATGACTGGTGTCCTTAGAAAAAGAGGAAATTAGGAAACAGGCTTGAATGGAGGGAAGGCCCCGAGAAGACACAGGGAGAGGTGGCCAGCTTCAAGCTAAGAAGTGCCTCAGAAGAAACCAGCCCTGCCAATACCTAGAACCTGGACGTCCGGCGCCCAGGATTGTGAGAAAAGAAGTATCTGCTGTTTAAGCCACCCAGTCCATGGTATTTATTATGGTAGCCCAAGCAAATGAAAAACATCCAGGTGCCCTAGATGTAGAGCCCCATCACCTTCGCACACACCGGTGCCCTGTGAAGGTGACTCTTGTGGCCAGGGTAAGTTCACCTGCCTTCTCAGCTCCTATGTTCATGTCATAATGTTGGCAGTCCCTTTCACATGATTTCCAGAAGAATGATCCATGAATAAGCATCTTTATAAAGAAATAGCCTCCAAATACACAGGTGTTTATTTTCACGGAAGTCATCCATTGCCCATTAGCAGTTCTCATCATTTCCTGACAAAGGAATATTATAGAAACAAAGTTGAAAAACACTCTGTTGTGTGGAGCAGCTTTGGTTCAGCTGCAAAGCTAAACTCGCCCCTCAGTGCTAAATTGGAATTGGCTGTGAATGATTACAAATGAAAATCTGTCACCGCTGAAGGTTCTTATCTGCAACAAAAGGCAAGAACAGGTATTTCTTAGTATTCCTGTGTTCTAGCAGGTGGTTTATATACCTGGGCTCCTGAATGCTTTTTGGGGGTCTTATTAAATATATTGCTTTTCTGGACTCCATAGGAGAAAAATCACTTTAAGGAGAGAAGCTCTGAGCAGTGCCATGACAAGTTCCTGTACACACTCTTGTCTTGTCTTCTAATCCCATTGAATTTGGTCAGCAGATTAAAAAAACCACTACCATTCTCCTCCCATTTGTCTAAACACATTCAGACTCTTGTTTAAATTAACTTCATTCATATATTTGTTTCACAATCTGATTTAATTTGAACTTCTACTAACCTTTAATCAATTACAGAAATCATTCTTTCCCCTTGATTTAGTGCTACAGAGTCCTTGTTCTAGCATCTAGAGATTGCAGACATAATTGCAGTTTTATCTAGATCTCAGTCATTGGCTCCACCCTTATTTCTATTCCTATGTCTGTCTATCCAGGAACAAAGAGAATGCAAAATATACTCTGATATCAGAACAACAAAGGAAAACAAAATGCATATTTACAGGTGAAAGAATCTTCCAGAGCTGCTGAAGACAGGTAAAAATTCTGCCTCTGAACATGCGAGCAAGCCCAGTAAGAAAGAAAGCATACTCGTTGGCAAAGAGAATAGTGTAAGTAAAGGGGGGGAAAAAGATACTTATGAACTGTATGACCTTGAGCAAATGAAGTCATGACTCTGTGGCCCAGTTTCCTCCTAAGTTAAATGTGGATGATAGGAGTAGCTTCTTTATATAGGCATTTGGTGAGAATTGACTCAAATGTGTCAATATTAAAGCATTTAGAACACTGGCTGGCACCAGTAAGCCCTATTGAAGTGTTTTTAAAATAAAAAATAAAATAAATGCTAAGGGAATTTCTCAAGGAATGTAAAGTTTCACCCAGCACCTAATTTTATTTATTTATTTATTAGATTTATTTATTTATTTTGAGAGAGCGAGCAAGCAAGCCTGTGTGTGTGAGAGTGGGGGGCGGGGGAGGGGCAGAGGGAGGGAATCTTTCATGCAGACTCCCTGCCAGGGAGGAGCCACTGAGGGGCTCCATCCCACAACTCCTGAGATCATGACCTGAGCCGAAATCAAGAGTCAGACGCCCAACCACCCAACCAACTGAGCCACCCAGGCACCCCGCCCCTCCCCCGTACCTAATTTTAAAGGCTAGCTCTCATTGGGAGCTTCACCTTATCAGTAAGACAGTGAGAGTCAAGGGATTTCTCCACTGCAAACACATTTGTGGGCTTCATGGAATGTTTACGGAGCTTATCCTTCAATAAGCACCGAGGCCACCTTAATATGTTGCACACCTGCAATGCTCTGATGATCAGGCTTTCATTCTAGATTTAGAAGAAGTGGAGGGGCTCATTTCCTTCAAAAAACCCTACCTAGATATCACTTATCTTATCTGGGTGTTTTATAAATTGTGCAGTAGAAGCACGGGGTTACAGTCTCTGCTAGGGCTTCCCATGAAAACGCTGCTGGTAGCACCAGGGATTCAGTGTGGCATTTGCTGGTCGGTCGCAGACACATCCGCTTTCGTTTTGGGCTGTGCCCCTGGCTGGCTGTGTGATCTTGGGCAGGTTACTTCTTTGGATCCCTGGCTTCACTGTCTGAATCTCTGCAATCTCAAAAAAGTTCTTTGAGAATGAAGGAGACAGTGCAAGTGTAGAATTAACTATATGAGTGATTACATAGTCAGGAGTAAGGAAAAGTGGAGACTCTGACTTTTGCCAGTTTGGTGAATGTGGTGAGCTCAGGCTCCTTATCTGTAAAGGCTCCTTTCCTGTAGGTTGCAAGGATTAAACACAGGCATGAACCACAGTGATTAACACAGGTCACCTGTTGTTAGGCTTTATTCAATCTTCTATTAGATACTACACATAATACTTTTTAATTGAATTAACGCTTGGTAAAAATGGCATATTTGGGGGGCAGAAATGATTTTTCAGCACTGTTTTCATAAACAAAATGCAAATTATTCATACAAACTTTTATTATCATAGAAACAGTATTTGCACATTGTATAAGATTAGAAAATAGCATGCAAGCAAAAATATAGAATAAAAGCTTACAATCTCATGGCACAGAGATTACCACAGTAACACCCTGGAGCTTTTCCACCTGCACTTTTCCTATGAATGTATGTGAGTAATATTATATATATATTTAAGGCTTTATTTTTTATTTTTATTTTTAAAAAAGATTTTATTTATTTATTTGACACAGAGAGAGACAGCAAGAGAGGGAACACAAGCAGGGAGAATGGGAGAGGGAGAAGCAGACTTCCCGCTGAGCAGGGAGCCCGACGCGGGGCTGGATCCCAGGGCCCTGGGATCATGACCTGAGCTGAAGGCAGACGCTTAACGACTGAGCCATCCAGGTGCCCCAAGACTTAATTTTTTAGAGCAGGTTCACGTTCACAGAAGGATTGAGGAGAAGATACAAAGATTTCACATATATCCCCTCTCCCAACACATGCGTCCCCTCCTTCACTATCAACATCCCCATGGGAGTGTGAACATTTGTTACAATTGACGAACCTACACTGACACATCGTATCACCCAAAGTCTGCAGTGTACATGAGGGTGCACTCTTGGTGAGCATTCTATGGGTTGGACATGTATAATGACGTGGGTCCACCATGATTATATCATACGGAGTATTTTCATTGCCTTAAAAATCCTCTGTAATATATTTTTAACAGTACAATATCATAGTGCACACATTGTTTTAAAATATGTTTTTTTTCAGCTATCTTGGTCTTTATAGATCAATAAATTTTATCTCACCCAATACCATAAACACAATAAAATATTTCCAAATGTCCTAATTTTGGTTTTTTTTTTTTAAGATTTTATTTATTTTTTGACAGAGAGAGAGACAGCGAGAGGGAACACAAGCAGGGGGAGTGGGAGAGGGAGAAGCAGGCTTCCCGCGGAGCAAGGAGCCCGATGTGGGGCTCGATCCCAGGACCCTGGGATCATGACCTGAGCCGAAGGCAGATGCTTAACGACTGAGCCACCCAGGTGCCCCCCTAATTTTGTTTTTTTATAACTCATTTGTCCAAATCAGTATCCAGTCCAGAACTACACAATAGCTTGTGTTTCAATGATTTTTTTATTTGTGTCTCGATCAGTCCTATATTGGTCTAGCTTATATACAGTAGAATGCACAAATCCTAAGTATATAGTAGTTCAGTGAGTTTTGACACATGTATAAACCTATGAAAGCAACATGAAAATGAAAACACAGAATATTTCTCCTTTTCCAAAGTTCCTTTGTGCCCCATTTCAGTCCACTGCTCCTCCAGAGGCAGCCATTCTTCTGATTTCTGTCATTTTATTGATTTATTTTTGATTGTTCTTAAACTTCATCTAAATAGAGTGATTCAGTATTTACTCCCCCATTGAGTCTGGCTTCTTTCATTAAACATTATGTTTTTGAAACACATCCATGTTGTGTGTATTAATACCCATGCCCTTTTATTGCTAAGTAGAACTACATTGTATCTATCAATATACCACCGTTTGTTTATCCATTCTTTTGGGGTGGTGGGTTTAATAGTGGTCCCCCAGTTGTAACACTCCTCCCACTGAGAAGTAAAGTCTCCACTATTTTTTTTTTTTAAGATTTTATTTATTTATTTGACAGAGAGAGAGAGAGAGAGAGCATAAGCAGAGGGGAGCTGCGGGCAGAGGGAGAGGGAGAAGCAGACTCCCTGTTGAGCGAGGATCCTGATGCAGGGCTCGATCCCAGGATCCTGGGATCATGACCTGAGCCAAAGGCAGACGTTTAACTGACTGAGCCACCCAGGCACCCCTATGTTTCCACTCTTGAAGTTGGGTTCTGTGACTGCTTGACAACAGAAACTGGGAGCTTCTGCTTCCTGTCTTTTGGGACGGTTGTTTTTGGCACCCAGCCACCCTTCTGTGAGGAAGCCCACGCACACTGTGGAGAGGCCCCCATGAAGAGGTTCAGGCAGGGACTGACTCAGGATTCAATTACTTTTTTTAAAAACTTCATTTCTTTTCAGTTTTGTAATTTGAATTTTCTTTATTTTTTTTTAGTTTACAGATCTCTTGTAAAATCTACCATCATTTAACTTATTCATCTTTTTTTAATCAACATATTTAAAACAGCTGTTTTAAAGTCTTTGCAGATTTCAGGGTCACCTGGGTGGCTCAGTTGGTTGGGCTACTGACTCTTGATCTCAGCTCAGGTCTCGATCTCAGGGTTGTGAGTACAGGCCCCGCGTTGGGCTCCATGCAGGGCATGGAGCCTATTTAAAAAAAATAAAAAATAAAGTCTTTGCAGATTTCAATAGCAGAGTCATTCGTAGGTCTGCCTTTATTGAATTTCCTTTTATTCATTATGGGTCAAACTTACCTACTTCTTTACATATTTTATAAATTTTTATTCTATACCAGTCATTGACAAACAGTGAAATATGATCTCTGTTCTTTCTTCCCACAGGGTACCAGAACTTTCTTCAGTCAGGCAGCCAGGCCAGGGTCTGTTCCTTTTGGTTCCACTGACTTTGAATCGGGCCAGGGCCTCACTGCAGCTGCAGCGGTTTATGTCTGATTTCAAATATGATTTAGGGGATTTAACTTTGTCCTTCAGCTCAATCCCCAACTTTCTTTACTACTATTGCTACAAGTGAGGGACAAATAAATCCCTTTGATCCTCCCAGGATTTGAACTTGAAGAGGTTTGATTTTTAGCTTAGTTGGTTATGATTCCCATATGGATTCAAATTTTGCAGGGCCCTGGGATCCGAGTACCATGAAATGGCTAAAATTTTGTCTTTTAGCCCTGTCCTCTTAACAATTTCTGCTACTTTCTCAGAACATATAGGGGATGGGGGGTGGGGGAATATGTTGTCCTGAACAATGATTTTACACTTTGAGCTGTTACAGATTCCACCTTCTTTTGCTGGCTTCACTGTTGCTAAAGCATGGCTGGTTTTTCCTCACACCTCCCGCTTCCTTCCACGACAAGTGTACTTTACCCGGTATCCGTAGTCAGGTTGGAATTTGCCGTTAGGTGTACAAGCTTCTGCAGCTCTTGGGTCGTCTCTCTCTGGAATTTAGTTCATTAAAGCTTTTTTTTTTTTTTTGCATCCATCCACTGCTTTTTTTTTTTTTTTTAAATATTTTATTTATTTATTTGAGAGAGAGAATGAGAGACAGAGAGCAAGAGAGGGGAGAGGGTCAGAGGGAGAAGCAGACCCCCTGCTGAGCAGGGAGCCCGATGTGGGACTTGATCCCGGGACTCCAGGATCATGACCTGAGCCAAAGGCAGTCGCTTAACCAACTGAGCCACCCAGGCACCCTCCATCCACTGCTTTTTGATAGCTTTACAGAAAAGTGTTTTTTTTTTTCTAGTTATTACCATGGGAATGATGGTCTTGTGTGCCATTCCAGATCCTAATCAGAGACAGAACTCCCCCAACAATTTTAGAGCATTTATTCGTTTCTGATTATAAACTTTGGGATCCGTTCTGTGATTTAGCAGGTTTGTCTTATAGGATTCCTTTAAATATTAAGCAGACAGAAGAGTATTGGATATGCAATTGGAATTTCTGAACCACCAAATCTACCACTTATTAGTTTGTGTGATTCTCTCCATGTTGTTCACAAGGGAGAACGTGACTGACAGCGAGGCATCAACAGACACAAGCAGAGGATGCAGATGCCTTTAATGAAGTGAAGGATGAAAGATGTAGCTGCATGGCAAGGGCTATACCAAGTTGGAGACTCAGCAGCATTCTGCCTTTTGGAGATCAATTCTCACGGCCTTAAAATTCCTGGAATACTGCTTGTCAGACAATTACTCACCCTGTCTGTGGAGAGGCTCTCCTTAGGCAGGGTTTTCAGGAAGCCACCCCTCTGGCTTTTATGTGCCTATGACTATAAATACAGAGAAGCACCGGCCATTCTCAGTCTGTGCTGTGTGGTCACCTCTGGCGAGGGGGAATCCTGGTAAAACCTTAAATTAACCCTCTCAGTTGTCCTAGGGATGTCATGTGCATCTTTTATCACTTTGGGTGTACTCTGGTCCTAAAGTCCTTCTGGAAACATGCAGGGTGTGCAGAATCAAGGATTGCTTCTATCACTCCTGGGAATCTGATCATCCAACAGAGAAATGGGCTTAAGGTCTTTTCTTTTCTTTCTTTCTTAAAGGGGGGGGGAGCAGAGGAAGAGGGAGAGAGAGAATCTTTTTTTTTTTTTTAAAGATTTTTTAATTTATTCATTCGAGACACAGAGATACAGAGAGAGAGAGAGAGAGAAAACATGAGCAGGGGGAGAAGCAGGCTCCCCGCTGAGCAGGGAGCCCGACGTGGGGCTCGATCCCAGCACTCTGGGATCATGACCTGAGCCGAAGGCAGACGCGTAACCATCTGAGCCACCCAGGTGCCCCAGAGAGAGAGAGAGAGAGAATCTTAAGTAGGCTCCACACCCAGCATGCAGCCTGATGTGGGCTCAATCTCAGGACTCTGAAATTACAACCTGAGCTGAAATCAAGAGTTGGACGCTTAACCGACTGAGCCACCCAGGCATCCTGGCTTCAGGTTTCTTAAGTCCTGTCCTGACATACAAGTAAGGTATTTAAACTCTCAGCATCTAATTGCATATATTAAATATGTGCAGGTTTTGTATATTATATCTCATAAAGCTATAAAAATAAACTCTATTAGCATTAGGTTTCTCACAAATAAAGTGAACTAGTAATAATATGTAACTCACTGCTAGTGATAATAAGGTAATAGATGTGTATTTGCTTTGAAAAATGTAAGTACTAATCAGATTGGGATGTAAGGAGATTTCATACGGCTTTTGGGTTTGGATGTGACACAATGATTGCATTACCCATTTGCAAACCCTATTATGTAAACGAATGTATTAGGTAATTGTATTAAGAGATTTGGCTATCTCAGGTTCTTAGAAGTAGGGAGCAATTCCTTTCCATTCATGAGAAGACACTGAGTGTCAGGGATGTAGGAACAAATTCAAAGTGAGTAAGGGGAGAAATTTGACTTGGTCCAGTTTTTGCCAAAGGCTTTGGTCTGGTAAGGTGATTTACTTTATGCTTTAAGTAATTGGAAACTATTGAAGGATTGTAAGAGAGGAGTTTTATATTCCCTAGCTTTTTTCCCTAAGAGTCAATACTCTTCTCATTCATCTTGCTTCTGTGCTACATTTATTCTTTCTACATCTTTCAGTAGAAATACTTTAGAGATAAATTAACTATGTTTAAATTATATTTAATATTGGGGCGCCTGGGTGGCTCGGTTGGTTAAGCGACTGCCTTCGGCTCAGGTCATGGTCCCGGGGTCCTGGGATCGAGTCCCGCATCGGGCTCCCAGCTCAGCAGGAAGCCTGCTTCTCCCTCTCCCACTCCCCCTGCTTGTGTTCCTGCTCTCGCTGTCTCTGTCTCTGTCAAATAAATAAATAAAATCTTAAAAAAAAAATTATATTTAATATTGACAAATGTTTGATATGGCTATTTCTTGAAATTTGTACATTTACCCATCTATAATACATCTCCAAAAGTCATCATTTTGTAAAGTCATATTGAAATGTATTTTTATTTTGAAAGAAGACATACAAATGGTCACAGGTTTATGAAAAGGGGCTCAATGTCACTAAACTGGGAAGTGCAAATCAAAACCACGATGAACTATCACCTCACGCCTGTCAGGGTAGCTATTATTTTTAAAAAAATATGAAAAAACAAAAGGTGAAAGTTGGGAGGATGTAGGGAAAAGGGAACCCTTTGCATGGTTGGTGGGAATATCAAGTGGTGCAGCCACTGTGGAAAACAGGATGTAGTTCCTCAAAACACTAAGATAGAACTGCCATATGATCCAGCAATTCCACTCTGGGTACATATCCAAAGAAATTAAATCACTATCTTGAATAGATATCTGCACTCCCATGTTCACTGCAACATTATTCACAATAGCTAAGACATGGAAGCAACTAAATGTCCATCAATAGATGAATGCAAATGTGGCATATACATAAAATGAAATATTATTTAGTTTTAAAAAAGAAGGAAATCCTGTCATTTGCAACAACATGGATGAACCTGGAGGATGTTATGTGAAGTGAAATCAGCCAGGCACGGAAGGATAAATACTGCATGATACCACTTACGTGAAGAATGTACATCATAGTGGCAGCAAGGGGAAACGTGGTTGCCAGGGACTGGGGGGAGGAGACACAGGGAAGTGTTAGTCTAAGAGAACAATGTTTCAGTTATATAAAATGAGTAAGTCCTAGAGATCTACTGTGCATGTTGGGAACAATACTGTGTTGTATACTTAAACATTTGCTAAGAGGATAGATCTTATATATATATATTTTTAAAGATTTTATTTATTTGAGAGAGAGAATGAGAGACAGAGAGCACGAGAGGGAAGAGGGCAGAGGGAGAAGCAGACCCCCCGCTGAGCAGGGAGCCCGATGTGGGACTCGATCCCGGGACTCCAGGATCATGACCTGAGCCGAAGGCAGTCGCTTAACCAACTGAGCCACCCAGGCACCCGAGGATAGATCTTATATTAAGTGTTCTTCTCACACACACAAAATGGTAAAGAGGGTGCAAGGAAACTTTTGGAAGTGATGGACATGTTTATGGCACAGATTGTGGTGATGGTTTCATGGGTGTATACTTATCTCCAAACTCATCAAGTTGTACGCATTAAATATGTACAGCTTTTGGTATGTCAATCATAACCCCAATAAAGTGGTTTAAAAAAAAAGAAATGCAAACAATGAATCATGGACACCACGTCAAAAACTAATGATGTAATGTATGGTGATTAACAACATAATAAAATAAAATAAGAAAAATGCATTTATTTTGCAAGTCGCTTTGTAGCATCACCATAATGACCACCCATAGGAGCATTTCAAGGGCTCCATCTTCAAATAAGTTAAACTGTGATCTTTATTTATTTATTTTTAAAAGATTTTATTTATTTATTTGAGGGAGTTAGCATGAGTGGGGGGAGGGGCAGAGGGAAAGGGAGAAGCAGACTCCCCACTGAGCAGGGAGCTCAACTTGGGGCTTGATCCCAGGACCCTGGGATCATGACCTGACCCGAAGGGAGATGCTTAACTGACTGAGCCACCCAGGTGCCCCTAAACTCTGATATTTATACTGGAATAGATTCAGGGACTGAAACAGTAATATTACATGTTGATTCACATATATGAATACATGCTTATATAGAGAAGCCATTGTTGGATGTGGTCAGTTCCTAGATTAGTCCCTCTGGTTCAGGAGGTTACAATCTAATAGATCTTTTGCAAATATGTGTCAAAGCAAGAATAGTAGAGGGCACAGTTTAGCAGGCAAGGAAAACTTTATTCAAGGCTGTTGCAGTAGGCGAGAGGTGCCAGAACTAAAGTCTGAGCTCAACTCTGCTGAGACAAAGGCTGGGAGAGTTTTGAATCACTGGGATATGGAGGGATCCATTTGTGTTTGCTGACTGGCCTTGCCCAAAGGAAAAGTAAACTTTCTCTTATCTTCATGACAGAAGGTCGTTTTACTTGGAGCAAAGTGCCCATGGAAGTTGGGCTCCTTCTCCTGGAAACTGGGAGATACCCCTTGAAGTTAACATTTCAAAAAGATGGCTCTCAGCTCCTAGATGTAGATATTCCTGGATTGAAAAATGGGCAAAAGGTCTTTAAAAAGATTTACATATCAAAGGGGCAGAGAAAGAAATTACAGGTTTTTAAAAGAAAACCCTCAGAGGAAAGGGAGGTCAATGCCCAGAGTCAGGAAGAAGCCAGTCTAAAGTTTAATCAAACTGAAGAGGACCTTTTGGTGAGCCAACCAAAAGTTTTCAACCATATTGTGGTCCCATTTAATGTTAATTCAATAATAAGATAACAAAATAGCACTTCATAGAACTTTACAGTTTGCAAAACATTTTCCTACATGCCATTTCTTTTTATCTTCACACTATGAATAGTGTATAATTGTTATACCCAATCTATATATGAGAAACTTGATTCTCAGCAATGTTGAGTGAATTAACAGAATCATGTAGCTGGTGGATGGTAAAGGAGGTATTTTAAGGCATCCGACTCCTGTGCCTTTCCAACCTGTACTTCTTATTTAAGGGAAATCTGTGATAAATTCTTCAGACAAACAAAGGAAAACAATTGTTCTAACATTATGTTTTTTGATTCGAGATTCCTGTGTTTTGTTTCTTTAAATTGTAATAATATAGTAGATTAGTAGATAAGCAAAATAGATAACTACTATCAACTTTGGATGATAAGTAAAGGGTCAGGTCAATTCCCTACTAAAAATGAATTTATGAATCTGTAAGAACATTATGTAGAAAAAGTTAACTCATGAAAACCAATTTTTATTTGCTACAAATATCTAATCCTCAATTATTTCTCCTTATGCTCATTAAATATTTCCTGGAGTTTTTGAAGTTTCTTGCTCAAAAATCTCCAATGGGATATGCCCTAAAATTTTAGCACAAAGAAAGATGGGGACTTTTATTCAGGTGTGAGTTTTAATTTCATGAACTATTTAACAGCTTCCAAATGGAGTTTCTCTGCAGCCAGAATCAAATATAAAGATTTTCTTTGCCACGGTTTCAACTTAATTTGAAAATGATTTGGGTGACGGAGAGAAGGGTTTGTCTAAACACTACTGTCTAAACCCTCTTGACACATTTCCACCAGTTTTCTCAGTGCCTTCTTGTTTACCAGCAGCGTCAGACCACACCCTGCGCCCAGCGCTGTCATGGTCTGAACAGCCCTCCTCCCATTTTTATGCATTGAGCATGTTCTCACTTGAGATTTTCTACCAGTCCTTTATGCCTCCTCCTCATCATTCTTCTCTTTTGAAATTTATTGCAGGTTTGATTTCCTGCCATGGTAATGGGTTATCTTTTATAACTGTGAAGATGAGTGCTTTCATTTGGAGAAAGTCTACAGCATTCCTGTTGGTCTCGAGATAATAGCTTAGAAGCGCTATTCATCGAGTTTCTTAACTATGTCAATAGTTCAGGACACCTTGTCATCTATTCTACAGGGTCTGACGTTGTTTTCAATTCCTACAATACAGGTTTGGAATGTTACTGAGGCAAACAGCTCAGCAAGTCTTACAATTGGGTATAGAAGAGGATGGCAACTATAATTACAAAGGTTGGTTGAAAAGGGAGGATGGGGCAGGTCCAGTGTGTACAGTGTTTTATTCTGGTATTAGTATGATGATAAAAATTTGGGGCTGAAAGGTATCATCTAGTGACTATTACAGTGGATCTCAACGTGGATTGAGGGGGGGGGGTGATTTTTCTCTCTCTGCCCTGGGACATTTGGCAATGTCCTGAGACATTTTTTGGTTGTCACGCTAGAGGAGGCATATGGAAATCTAGTGGGTAGAGGCCAGAGATGCTGGGAGACATTCCCTCATGCACAAGAAAGCCCCCACAACAGAGAATTGTCTAGTGCTGAGGTTGAGAAAGCCTGCATATCTGCTATATTTTAATGCTATTTTATTGCACTATTACAAGTAGTACTTATAGTACTTTCCAGTATCTGATATTTTCCTTGTTTACTTATTTTTCCTTGTGTGTTTCTCATCTTGACAGTATTGGTTACCTCCATTTCTTCATCACACTGATCAATGCTCAGTAAGATTTTCTTTAAAAGGGAAATTATTTCCATTTCATTAGGGTTTTTTTTTTCCCCTTGAGGTTTTATCCTGTTCCTTTGTTTATAGAATATTCCTCCTGTTCTTTGCTTGACTCTGTGTCATTCTGGACCCTCTATGCATTAGATAAAACAGCCACCTCTCCTGCGGGAGATGAACCTTATCGTTCAAATCTGCCCTAGCTCTTGGTTGTCTTTCAAACCTTTGTGATTGTCCAAGCAGCCTATTTTTAGTGGGTGCTAGTAGTTGAGGGCATGGGAAGACCTGTCAGTGTCCCCAAGGGGGTGTCGTGGGGGAGAATCTAAGTGGGTGCCGAGATTCAGCCTGATCAAAAACCAGACCCTCAGACAGTAGTTTTATTTATTTTTTTTTTTTAAAGATTTTATTTATTTATTTGAGACAGAGAATGAGAGAGACAGAGAGCACATGAGAGGGGGGAGGGTCAGAGGGAGAAGCAGGCTCCCTGCCGAGCAGGGATCCCGATGCGGGACTCGATCCAGGGACTCCAGGATCATGACCTGAGCCGAAGGCAGTCGCTTAACCAACTGAGCCACCCAGGCGCCCTCAGACAGTAGTTTTAAAGTGTGCAAATATATACTACTGTGGGGCTGCAAGTGTAAGCCCTATTGGCCACCAAAGCCAGGTGAGAGAGGTGTCCCCTGGTGGCAGCCACAAAAACGGGGGCCTCGGGCGTAAAACCAGGGCCTCTGAGTTGAAACCGGGCCTCAGACATAAGACTGGGCACCAAAGATAAAATAGGGCACCCGATGTAAAAAGCGGGCACAGGACATAAAACCCAGCACCTCACGTAAACCAGGCACTTGACGTAAACCGCGCACCTGGCGTAAAAACCGGGCACCAGCCGCACGTAAAATCTCCCCTCCGCGAGCGCCTGGCGCCGTGGACGGAAAGCGCAAAGATGGCGCACACCAGGGACCTCCGCAGGCTTCCAAACTCGAGTCAGACTGGATGCCTGTCCCTCGGGTCCTCGCTGCGAGATGAGCCCAGGAGCCTCAGCCACACGGAGCCCCGGCCGCCCCATCGCCGTTTCCGCACTGGACCCCGGCCGGTGAGTCTGAGCGCGGCCTGCGAGAACTGTTTCTCACGTCTGTGCGGTCTGTGAGTCTGTCTCCTGAACGCAGGCACGGTTGGTTTCCAAAGCTAGAGGTCTGGGGGGCTTGTCTCTCAGGGGCAGGTCTTCAAAGGTGGGAGTGCCTGATGTGGGGTTCAAAGTCTTCACTCTTCCGGGAGAAGCTTGGGTTTTGAGTTCACAAGGGCTTATGAGCTGGGTGGGGTGAGGGAGGAGATTGTGTCCCAGCCTCTCCTTCGCGTTGGGCGTCTGTGTGGTCCTTTGCTGAGGCACAGAAGTCCTTCAGCCAGTTCTTGGGTTTTTTTTTTTTTTTTTTTTTTACCCCCAGAGGACGTTGTTCCATAGGTAGCTGTAGATCTGGTATGTTCATGCGAGGAGCTGAGTTTAGGATCCTTTTATGTCACCATCTTGAACGGGAACCTCAATAAGATTTTCTCGAATGTTCTATGTTCCCCTGCTGTTGTTTCTTTTAACAAGAGAGGAAACTGAGGCCAAAAGTGGGCCAAAATGTTATAGACCAACGTGGTAGTAGTTAGTATCAAGATATTGGTGTCTTGATTTACACGTCAGTGTCCCATCGTGCTGGCGTTTGAATCCCTTTGACCAAGGCAGTTTCGTCTTCTGGTTTGTTTTTAAACTGATAAGAACAGATAACTACAAGTCGAGAGAAACAGGCAGCTTCTCGTCTGTATTCCTAATGTTTCAAGAGACTCCCATATTTCCTAGCAGTATTTTCCTGATAGCATTAAATTAGATGCCTGGTACAAAAGAACTATACCCCGTTCTCCAAGTCATGTCCTATTAATGGTGATAGAAGAAAAAAAAAAAAAACTTCAGGAAAATGAAGACTTCATAACAATTATGGAGTATGTAAATATTTATTCTCATAGACTCTAGATAAATTGCTCTAAGAAATTTATAGAAATGGTTTGTAAATACCACGATTTTTTTCCACTTTAATTAGGCATCATAATTTATGTATTATGCCAGTAAACCTCAGCTTGACTTTGACTTTTGGTGATCCATACTTGATGGTGAATTTCTGGAATCTTGCTAAGGTCTATCTTGGTTACAATGCCCAGAAAACATTTCTTTTTCTCCATATGATGTGTGTAATCAGGAGTTAGTCTTTAATGGGTTATCTCTTTTGAAGTGAGCTAGTAAGGTATGGCTTAATTCACCTTTGATGTGGAATCAGCCAGTAAGATCCAACTTAACAACTTTCTAAAAACAGAGCAGGGATCCAACCTCCATTTTGGATGAAATCTTTCTGTTTTAATTTATACATGTATTTTATATTACATTTCTTAGCGTTTTGTGACTTACAAAGCATTTTCACTTTTAATCTTTATAGCACCTTTTTTAGGTAGGTAGGGAAGTATATTCCTAATTCAGTATACTTTCTGCTACATCATACAAATTTACCTCTGAATAGCCCCAATCAGACTGTAAGCTTTTGTAAGGCTGAAAGCACATTTTATACTTCCTTGTATCACATCAGTGCCCTTAATAGGAAAAAGTAAATGTGTTTTTGTTGATTTATCCATTGTAAAAATTTAATACAGGGGAACTCAAAATACCTAGACGACATGCCGAATTTGGCAAACTCTTTTAGATTAAGCAAATTCTAAATTTTTAGGACGCCAATCAATCAATTCCCAATGTGTGTTTGAGATGTGAAATCCAGAGAGTTAGTATGAAATGTCAGTTTCTCCATGCCTGTTTAAAATTCAGCTTTATTTCATTTCCTGAAACCTGGTCTGTTCCTTATAATGTTGAAGATAAAATTACAGAAAAATCACTGTGTTATTTACAAATATAAAGAAATGCAAGAATTGGCTGCCATCTAGACTCTCTAGGAATTGCTTTATTATTTTAAAAATTCTATGAGAACATATAAATGTATGAAGAGACAGTCTATCTGGAAATACCAAACAAAGGACCAATGCTTTCAGTTTTTTCATTGTCCTCTGGCATTTTTGCATAGATAAAATTTTTAGCCACTTAAAATATTTCACCACATTTGAGACTCAGCACAGTGTTGAGTGCCATGGGAATAAAATGATGAGGTTCTGAGTCCTGACTGTGATATTAAGCATTTGTCCAAATCTCTGCAATTCATGATAATTGTACATATTTCGCATGATACTTATAAAAATTAAATGAGATTATATGATTGTACTTTGTAAATTGAAAGGTGTTACAAAATATTAACTGTGGTTTGTTGGAAGTTTGGTGAATGGTCAACAATGTTTTGCATAATAAGTTACTCCAAGACTTAGTGGTGTGAAAAAAATGATTTTATTTGCTCATACTTTCATGGCTCAGGAATTTGGAAATGGTTTGACTAGGCAGCTCTTGATTGGGTTTGTTGTGCAATTGTGATCACACGTTGGCTATCACTGTAGTCATCTGAAGGCTTGAACGACAGGATGTTCAGGATGGCTCACTCACATGACTGGGAGCTGAAGCTGGTGGTAAGCTAGAACAATAGCCGGGGCTGTGAGCAAGAGCTTCTTTACTCCTCTTCTTCAGCATGGTGGTTTCAGGGTAGCCTTTTTAAAAATGAATTCCTTAGAATGAGTGTCCCAAGAAAGCCAGATAGAAGCTGCCTAGTTTTGGAGGTCATGCAGCATCGCCACTGGTTACAAGCAAGTCACTAATGTTTAAGAAGGGAGGATAATCTCCCATCTTTCAATGGGAGGAGTATCAGTGATATCACAGACATGTTTTAAAACCACCTCTTGTCATTAGAAAATTCATAGTAGAGAGAGAAATTAAATGGACATGTTTTGGAAAATGAGTTAGACCATATATTTACAAAATTTAAAAAATATTTTCCTGTTCCTAATTATATTCTATGTCAACATTATTTTTTTTAAAGATTTTTTTTTTTTAATTTACTCATTTGACAGAGAGAGACATAGCGAGAGAGGGAACACAAGCAGGGGGAGGGGGAGAGGGAGAAGCAGGCTCCCCACCGAGCAGGGAGCCTGATGCGGGGCTCGATCCCAGGACCCTGGGATCATGACGTGAGCCGAAGGCAGACACTTAATGCCTGAGCCACCCAGGTGCCCTATATCAACATTATTTTGATGATTTGGTGTAAGTGGTGGTGGGGTTTCTCAACTTTTATAGAGATCCATCTTGTTCTCTGAGAAAATTCTCTATGTTCTGTTATTTGAGGGGGTGACCTATCCCTGGATATCTTCTTTGTTGTTTACCAGGATGCACAGTTGCTTTTTGTAGAGTTTCATTTGATTCATTTATTTGAGCTTTGTTGGCTTTGCCATTTTCAGGAATTCTGTAATCAATAGGCAAATATTCCTAACCTTTTGGCAGTTTAATAACATATGACTTGATACTATTATTAGCATGTATCTCTTTCAGAGGCCAATTATCCCAGCAGGTGATTAGGTTTTATCTCAGGCATCCCAGGTGGGGATTTTCCCAGCTTGCTTTGTAGCAATCCCCCAGGTACCTCACAATCACATCTTCTCTGTCTGGCAGTCCTATAAACTGACTGCCAGGTGCAGTTTATTCTTCCAAAGAAGGATTAGCTTATTTGCCTCCATATGTGCTTTGTCATGTAGAAGGATTGGCAGGGAAAGTTGCTGGTGGTACAATTCCTGTACCCAGGTGAAGCCAAACCTCTCACTGTGAAGTCCAGTGGGCATATTTTGAGGAGGTTGCCTGCCAAAGAGAAGGCTCTGTTGTTGCATTGTTCCCAGCAAAAAGCAAATCTTTTCTGTAAGAGCCTCAGAATTTCCAGAATTGGGTTAAGAAAGTTGAAGGAAGTGTGTGTTTCATAGAAGAATAGAAGATAGCTAGCATATCTTCTGGTGACATTGGGGGAATAATGTTTTTGTGATTGTTGTTATTGTATTAAATTCATCCCCTTTAATCAGCCCTTTTGTTAGAGCTTTTCTGATTCTTTTTTTTTTTTTAAAGATTTTATTTATTTATTTGAGAGAAAGAATGAGAGAGAGAGCATGAGAGGGGTGAGGGTCAGAGGGAGAAGCAGACTCCCTGCTGAGCAGGGAGCCCGATGCAGGACTCGATCCCGGGACTCCAGGATCATGACCTGAGCCGAAGGCAGTCGCTTAACCAACTGAGCCACCCAGGCGCCCAGAGCTTTTCTGATTCTTGAGAGCCCCTTTCACTGGACCCATGTGGCAGTAGGTTCTCATGGCATCTTAGAAACCACACATCTACCACCATGAGTTGGCTGGGAAAATTTCCACAATATCTGGCCCAGAAGGGAGAGGTTTCAGAATGCAGATGCTGTCACAAAACCGTGCATGGTGTTGGTTACCTTATATCGATTACCAAAAATGTTGATATTGACCACTCTCTGACATTACTTACTATAGTGAAAAGTCACTTACTGTGGCAGAAAGGGTTAAGGCATAAGACAGTATCTGATTTGATTTCGAATTCTTCTAATTCCTGAAGGTGGGACCTACGGTAAGTCATGCAATATCTCTAAGCCTTGGTGTTCTCAACTATAAATTGGAGATGTTATTAATGATTTGTGGGGTCACTGTCAGCATTCAGTGCAGTGCTCAGTGGTCAAATGAATGCTGGTGAATCAACTGACCATATGATAAATGATCCCAGATTGTGGCAGAAGGTGAAGTGTGGTTGGAAATGACTCATTAGAAATATTACCATCTGGCTCAGTAGAAATATTAATTTTAAGTTAAACCCTGGTTGTTTGGACTAAATAAAATTAACTTTCACTTTTTAAGCATCAAAGTAATCGACCTGAGAATAATTTGTATACCTTATTGGATTAGTCAGGAGTTGGTCAGGAGAAAGGAAATTACTTTAGGTATTTCAAACTGGAAGGGAATTAATACAGGGGATTAGAGGCTTTCAAAACGAATGGAAGGGCTAAGGGAGAAAACGTCTGTAATAAGTTCAGGAATTTCAAGGTATCTCTGCCAATGAGTCCATTTGCCCACGTCCCTGAAGTTGGTGATATGTAGGAGGACATTTTGAAAGGCTTGGCAAATTGTCACATCTGCCATTTGCTGAAACCCTCACTTTGCCCCACCATTGCTTCATGGGAATTGTTGGCTATTTGATTTTCACCTTCCAAATCTCTGTGGAGTGCCCCTCACTTTGGTTTAAAGGACAATGACACTGAAATATTTTTTGGAAAAATTGTGTATGTGGATTAGTATCTGTTTGAAAATAACTTTGTAAACTTGAACATACTGTATTGTGGATTTTTTAAAAAGACAACCTTTGCTTCATGAGATTCAGCCTTTAGAAGACTTTAACAGGGAAATAGTAAACTGGTTTTAAAAAAATATAGGTAGATACAAATTCAAGTTGGATTACATACTCTCCAAATTACTGCTTTGTAGTGGACAGTGAGCTGCTTTCCAAAGCTTTGCTTTGGGTGGGGTTGCTAAGGAAACACTATGTGCTCATGAGGCCAAGCTGCTGGTCTCTTCTGAAGGGTGGATTCTCTGGATCTATAGCTCCTGGGCTCTACCTTTATAGAAAAATTGTTAGGTAATCAGCTTTGAGCCAATAACTCAAATCCAGCAGCCATGTGAACTGCTTTGCAATCTATGTTGATAGTTTGTTTGATTAATTGACAATATGGTACATTTAATCTATAATAGAGTGAGAACAATCCATAAGAAATTCTACCATTCAGGTCTTTTTTCCACTCAGGGAGTGCTCTCTGTAAATAGGGAACCAGGGAGGCAAGTCATGGGATGGATAGGTATTCTCTTTTCAACTTTGATGAAAAGGATTTTCTAATGTAACTTGTGCTGAGCTTTGGGGATTGCAAAGATGAATGCTTTAAGGATTGGTGCCCTTTGTGGAAAATTCTGTATCCATGTTTAGACAAAGCTCCCTCCTGTTTAAGCAGCCCAGCATGTTTATTGGCGCATTCCAACTGTGTTGTTCCTTGTGCTTCCTTCCTTAAATATAGTGACCAGATACAGACCCCTGATCCTCTGAGGACACTGTCCCTGTCTCCATTTACGGATTTCCTTTCTGTAACTGCATATCCATAATGTATCAGTTATATCCTTGGATTGCCCTTGAAGTGCCATAAAACTAAAGGAAGCAGGTCTTTGTCATAGAGAAACTGTAGTGCCATATATTTGGGCTAGAAGTAGTGATTGCAAATGAAATTTGAACTAGAAGGATGTGGAACCGTTTTGGGTATTTGTCTTTAAGACATTTGAGCTATCTTTAAAGCTCTATTAATCAGTCCTCCTTTCTATCCCAGCCCTGACTGCTGACCCTGAGCTGGCAGTAGAAGTTAAGTCCTTCTGTGAAAGTGATTTAGTGTTACTTCTGTATGGATAAAGATCCAGAATCATGGATAAAGACAAAAAATGAAAATCGGATGGCTCTTACAAAGCAGAAGTTAAAATTATTAAAGTCATTAGTGGTAGATAATGTTTTATGTGTATTCTATATTGAGTAGAGGCAGCTGGTAGGGTAGATTTTTTTCATATGTATGTATATATTTGTGTGTGTGTGCATATGTATATAGCTTATATATATATTGTCCATAGATTTTCACATTGTTAAAGAAAATAAGTTTGAAACAATACTATCACTCTTACATATTTTGCTTTCCTTTGAGAGTTTATTGGGCAGTTACCATATTTTAAAATGTGATCTGTATTTGTAATATGACAGATTCAGATTTTGGGCTCATGAGAACTCCCTAAGATCACATTTAGCAAGGGGTGTCCACTTGCCTTCAGTGTCCATGAAAGAAATGAACCAAAATAGCAGGTAATGGGGCAGTTGTGATACACGTAATGTGTTTGACTGCTACTGGTCAGAGTGGTGTTGAGAAGAATTAGAGAGAAAAGGAACAAGCAGTCTTTACTCTGCCCCTACTCTTCTCTCATCCCTTTCCACCTTCCCTGCCCTTGTGCACATGCTTATTTTTCCTGCTAGATTATAATAACCTTTAAAGAAGCCTTAGTTCATTTTTTCCCCTCAAAGCACCTAGTGGTGCTCCTTGAATACATTTCATTAATTCAGGAGGTAATTATTATTATTTGTAATATTTAAGCTAAATGATGAGTATGCTTTGTAAACCACCATTGTTAGTGAAGAAATTTCAGTTAATTCAGTGAGTTGAATGTGGCCTGCAAAAAAATATGTCCAAATCTAATTCCTAGAATCTGTGGATGTGATCTTATTGGGAAAGAGAGTCTTTGTAAATGTAATTAAGGTAAGGATCTTGAGATAAAGAGATCAGCCTGGATTATCCAGGTGGGCCCTAAATGCAGTAAGTTTCTTATAAGAGACATGTGAGGGAGATTCCAAGAGAGAAGAGGGGGAGGCAGCATGACCATGGAGATAGGGATGTGGCCACAAGCCAAAGAACAACATTGTTGGCAGCTGCTAGAAACTGGAGAGAGACATGGAATGGATTATCAGCCTAGAGCCCCTGCGGCAGTGTAGTCCTGCTGGCATTTTGAGTTTGGACTGTTGGGCTCTAGGACTGTAAGAGAACAAGTTTCTGTTCAGTTGCCAAGTTTGTAGTGATTTGTTGCCACTGCCCTAGGAAATTAACACACCTTAGTTCTGGACAAGTCCCCTAGAGACCACCCTCCCTGTATCTGGAGCACCTGGGAGGCTAAGTGGGGCCATAGGTTTCCTGATGTTCCTTTCTTAAATGCTTTACAACCCCATGATGGAGGGCTTCTCCTTGGCATACATTCTGGGAACAGTGGATACCTATCCTCACTGAAATCAAAACTATAGCTGCTTCACTGTCCAGAGAACAGCTGAGCCCAGGAGTTGAGGGTCACGCAGGGTAGGTGCTGCTGTTACAGCCTCCTGCTTTTTTGAACAATCTGCCAGAACCCTACATTTATTGTTGTTCGGAATTGAATCCCTGTAGGGAGACAGGTACTCTTAGACAATAGAGACTGGTTCAAGATAACAGCCAAACACCGTGATGACAGTGCAATAGAGAAGGAAATCATAGGGAAGGGAGTATTTGTATGTAGACAGATACTTTCTGGAGGAAGTAAGTCCTGAGCTGGACTGTGATGAAAAAAATAGAGGTTTTGAATAAGTGGCATGTGGAAAGGAATATATTTTAGGTGGCAGCACAGAAGAAAGAATAAGCAGAAGGGATGAAAACTAGTGATTGCTTAAAGGGAAGATCAGGAGAACCATGTTGAATGCTAACTGAACTAGAGTGTTCAGTTGCCATCAGAGGAATTTGGGTTTATTAATCTAGGGATGCACTGAGGTTTGGTGAGCAAAGTAGTGAGGCTGCATGCCTTTAAGGAGTTATCACTCATGAGATGGTGACTACCACATCCAAGTCTCCTCCTTCAGCAAATCTTCCCTGACTTCTCCAGGCAAGAAGTGCCCTCTTTCCCTGTGTATCCCTGCATAACTCCATCACTTCTGTGGAGTATCCCTCTCTGTGGTTTGGATTCCTCCTAACTTCAAAAGGCCCCCAGGGGAAGTGTATTTCAAACACCTAGCATTGGGCATGGCTTCCAGCAGGTGCTCCAGTACCACTTCCATTGAACTCAGCTGATTTTCAGGAGTGACACCCCTAGGAGATTAAAGACCCATACTTCAGCTATAAAGCTGGAGTACAGCCGGAAGCTGTACAAAAGAGTTTTAAGGCATTATTCATGCTTGGTCAAAGCATGACCAAGGTGCCTAACTCAGGAAAAACACTCTCACATTTTCAGTCTCTGCACATGGCCCCCCCTAGGTGGAAAGCATGTCTTCATTGAGTCAATGTCAGGTTCAGAGGAAATGTGTGGCTAAAGGACAGGGAATTGCCAGTGTTTATTGAGGACCTGATTATGTACTGAAAACTGTATTTGAGATCATATGCTAGAGAAGAGTTTTTTGCCTTGGATATCGCTGAGCTTGTATTCTTCCACTTTCTTCTAAGTGTGTAATGTGCTAGGGGGAAGGAGCCTGGGACCAAAGGTTTGCAGGAGGGGTTGGTGGGAAACATGCCAGTTAACCTGCTCTCTGGGAGACATGAATGGGAGACACATTATAAAGGAATGTGTAGGGATGGGGTTGGAGAGGAGAGACGAACATAACCTAACAGCCTGTGTGCTCTCTTTGTTGTGTGAGTTGCTGGGTGTAGATGACCGTAGAAGGCATTTGTTTTGCAGTATGCATAAAACACAGTTCCTGCCTCTAAGGTAGTGGATGAGAGACAGGAGATGCATCTGTGCTCTAAGTTGTATTTCCTGGGTTTTATGTATCTAAGCAGTTTGCAGATACCAGCCACGTAGCTTAGAGTGCTAGCTTTTATAGTTTCCCCTTTTACCATGGCTGCCTCTTCATACTTAGTAACATGGGTGCATTGCATAAAACAGGTTCCCAAATATCTGGACATATTCAGTCCTTTAGAAAAAATGGAGAATAGTGGGAAGCTGATAAAATTTGATGCCAGCCCATTTCATCTATGCTATTCTCCATGTTGGGTGTTGATATCTGAACCTCTTTCCCTTCTTAGTTGGCAACTTTAGGACATATCAGTATTGATTTTGGATCTGGGTTTAACCCATTTCCATACAGAGTGATTTGTTGGAACAAATGATAATTTGTGTCTTCTGAAAAATTCTGTCCTCTTAATGCCCTCTCCCCTCTTCTCACAGGAGGGCTCGATTTTCAGTGTGATGAAATGACCGTATAGTTTTCTAACTATCGCCTTTGTCTTATCCTGGAACTGGACTTAGAAGACCTTTAGTTTAGTGTGTTTACTTGCTTTTTTGAAAGGATAAGCAGGGGCGCCTGGGTGGCTCCATCAGTTAAGTGTCCGACTCTTGATTTCAGCTCAGGTCACGATCTCGGGGTCATGAGATGGAGCCCCGCACTGGACTCCCTGCTGGGCATGGAGTCTGCTTAAGATTCTCTTTCTCTCTCTCTCCCTCTGCCCCTCCTCCCACTCATGCTCTTTCTTTCTCTCTTTCTCAAAAAAAGGATAAGCAGATTTTATTTATACACCTCACTGAATCACACATGTGACATGGTTCAACAAAATAAAATATTCACACAATATAGTTAGGAAGGAATATTTTGAATCTCATGAAATGCTTTTATTCAATGGGAAAGCCAATTAAGAGTGTATACAATGGGAGTCCAGGAAGTGATGGCATAATAAGATATATTTGTTAAAATCTCCTAGAGTATAGGCATAGGTGCTTCAACATTTACATCTTCTATGTTTGCTATTTACACGAAGTGTGTAGTACAATTATCTATTAAAATGTATTTTCACCTTTTGTTGGGAAATCAAATATTTTACCCCCTAACATCATCAGTAAACTCTGTCATAAGCTTTTTTTTTAAAGGAAGAAATAAAAGTAAATCTTGACATATCCACTAGAGTATCCCAAATGGAAAATACTAACAGTATTTAGAATGGTTGGCGATACAGAGCAACTGGGGTCTTTTTTTTTTTTAAAGTTTATTTATTTTTTTTAGTAACCTCCACACCCAATGTGGGGCTCAAACTCATGACCCCAAGATGAAGAGTTGCATGCTCTTCCGACTGAGCTAGGCAGGCGCCCCACAACTGGGATTCATATACATTGTGGATAAGAGCATAAATTGGTACAATCACTTTGGAAGATGTTTAGCACTATCTACCAAGCTAGATATATACACACCCTTTAACCTAGTAATTTCATTGTTAGGTATAGAAACAACTGAAAGGCCTATCATATTCACCAAAAGACACCTACTAGAATGCTTGTAGCAGCACCATTTGTAATATCCCCAAGCAAGAAACCACCCAAATGTTTACCAAGAGTTGAATAAGTAAATAAACAAACAAATAAATATTTGTAAAGTATCCTACAGTAATAAGAATGAAGTATTGTTATAGGTGACAACAGGAATAAATCTAATAAATATACTGAGTGAAAGAAGCCAGGTGAAAATATACCTTAAATAAAATTTAAAAATGGGGGGGTGCCTGAGTGGCTTAGTTGGTTAAGCATCTGCCTTTGGCTCCGTTCATGATCCCAGGATCCTGGGATGGAGCCCCACATTGGGCTCTCTACTCAGCGGAGAGCCTGCTTCTCCCTCTCCCTCTGCCTGCTGCTCTCCCTGCTTGTGCTCTCTCTTTCTTTCTGTCAAATAAATAAAATCTTAAAAAAAATTAAAAAATGGGCAAACTAATCCATGATTTAAGAACTCAGGAAAATGGGGTGCCTGGGTGGCTCAGTCGGTTAAGCGACTGCCTTCGGCTCAGTTCATGATACCGGAGTCCTGAGATCGAGTCCCACGTCGGGCTCCCTGCTCAGCGGGGAGTCTGCTTCTCCCTCTGACCCTCCCGCCTCTCATGTGCTCTCTCTCAAATAAATAAATAAAATCTTTAAAAAAAAAAAAAGAATTCAGGAAAATGCTTACCTTGGGGTATGGCAACTCACAGGGGCATATAGTGCCTAGGAGAGGGGGGCTTCTGAGGTGTGCCGGTAGTGTTCTAGATCTTGATCTGCGTGATGGCTCCGTGGAGTGTTCACTTGGGAAAACTCATCAACCACTCACCTTTGTTTTTTTAAGTTTTTGCATTTTTTTCTTGTTTCATATTTATCTTTTGTCAGTCTACCAATATACCTTTTATTTATTGACATTTGTATCTATATTATACTTCATTGAACATTTTACTTATAAAAATGAAAACAAACCTAATGCTATGCCTATCTGTTATTGGTATCAAAAGAATTGGACAAAATAGTTTATATTTCCTTATACTTAATATTAAGTTACTTCTAGTAATTTGATGAAAAAATATTTGAAAGAAACAAGAGGGCAAAAAACAGCATAATTTGATTAAATTACCTTTTAATCAGAGCTTAAGTATATTAAGAATTAAGGATAGTCTCAGATTAGGAAAGAGATCTTTTCATGCTAAAATTCCTACAAAGTGTTAGTGACTATAAAAAACCCAAAGTGTTTAAGAGTAAGTTGAAACAACATGGTTTGACAAGTTTTAGAGAGATGATAACATACTTTCATGAAAGAGAAAAACAACTCAGAGCGATCTTAAGACAGTAGATAGCATACCTAACAGTTTGTAATGGTAATTTGATTTATGTATGTATAATACTTATCAATGGAATAAGTATTTGCTGTGCAAAATAAAGCACCTCAAATTGAAGTGAATGAAGTATCAACTTTGTTTTAAATTAATCCTAAGAAATTTGAGGAAAAGATAATTAGCACTTAGACTTGAAGATATGGGAGCAATATGACAAAGCCAAAATAAGGAAGCAATAAAACAAATGACAGTAGAACATTTCCTAAAATAACTACCTGCATATATTGCTTTCTGGGGAGATAAAGAGAACAAAATAAAATTCCAAACACCTTCACTTAATATATATTCAAGTCTTAAACCTTTAAAATTCGGGTAAAAGGTCATAAACATTTATAAAACATGGCTTAAGAATTTTTATTAAAAACCAAGCAATTGCTGAAAGAATTATGCAAAAATTAAAAAAAAAAAACCCTGAGAATTTCCTTTAGATCTCTCAGAAATACACATGTATAAGTGAAGTATGTCTGAAATAATAGAGAACATATTTCAAGGGCCATAACTATTTGTTAGAATGTAAATGTGGTATTACACAGATCTCAAATTTCCTATGTATAGGACTGCCTAATTACCCCAAGATCCCCTGTGTGCCTGTGATAAGGTGTTCACATAAAACAAGGCTTTTGCTTAGTATCTCTATAAAATAAAATTACCAGGTTTTTCTTGGACATTTTACGCATTTAATCTGCATATTCCTAGTAACTAGGGTAGGTGTGAATGAATGTTAAAGTGTTATAGGTGCAGGATAGTTCTGGTTATCGTGTTAAGAATCTGCACCTATAACATAGTTTAAGAGAACTCTACTTTTACCATATTTTATTTGTTATTTATTTATTTGAAGAAGGAAGAGAAAGAGGAGAAAGAAGTGGAGGGAGAAGCAGGAGGAGGTGGAGGAGAATGAGAAGGGGAAGGAGAAGGCGAGGAGAGGAGAGGAAGGGAAATAAGAAAAAGCAAGAAAACAAACTTGAGGATTTAGTTTCCAAATCTGGCTGAAAAATATAGATTCCTGGGCTCCACATCTAGCCTATTGAATTAATACAAATCTCTGGTGGTTCTGATTATCAGCAGAGCTGGGGATAACTGGGTTAGAGAATACTGAGATTGTCAGAGGTTGACCCTCCTGGTTTTATCAAGTGTTAATGAGATTGCATACTGGTTGTCCTCACAATTGCTTTCAATGCCTCACTCCAAAAGAATGAAGAACTTGGGAATCTCAGACCCTATGGCCAGGCCATGTGGGGGAATATGTTTGAACAGAGAGGGTTTCCTGGGCTCCTTAAATTATAACAAACTCATTGAGGACAAGAAATGTGTCTTTTCTAACTCTACCTCTGGTGCCTAATGTAGAATGATAATGAATGTACTTAATTTGATGCATTGTGCAGATTTTGTGGGTGCTGCCCAAGACTAAATTCCAGCAGAGACCTTGATTTGTTAGAAGTTAGTCATGGCTGATAAGAAGCCCATGATGCACAAATTAGATTTAAAATAAATTCATCTAGGGGAGGAGACCAAGATGGTGGAGGAGCAGGAGACCTTAGTTTTGTCTGGTCCCAGGAATTCAGCTAGATAGCTGTCAAATCATTCTGAACACCTGTGAACATAAAAGACTTTTAAATTAACATATAATGTATTTATTTCAGGGGTACAGGTCTGCGATTCATCAGTCTTACACAATTCACAGCACTCACCATAGCACATACCCTCCCCAGTGTCCATCACCCAGCCACCCCATCCCTCCAATCCCCCTCCACTCCAGCAACCCTCAGTTTGTTTCCTGAGATTAAGAGTCTCTTATGGTTTGTCTCCCTCTCTGGTTTCGTCTTGTTTCATTTATCCCTCCCTTCCCCTATGATCCTCTGTCTTGTTTCTCAAATTCCTCATATCAGTGAGATCATATGATACTTGTCTTTCTCTTACTGACTTATTTCACTTAGCGTAATACCCTCTAGCTCCATCCACGTCATTGCAAATGGCAAGATTTCATTTTTTTTGATGGCTTCATAATATTCCATTATGTATATATATACCACATCTTCTTTATCCATTCATCTGTTGATGGACATCTAGGCTCTTTCCATAGTTTGGCTATTGTGGACATTGCTGCTATAAACATCGGGGTGCAGGTGCCCCTTCGGATCACTACACTTGCATCTTTGGGGTAAATACCCAGTAGTGCAATTGCTGGGTTGTAGGGTAGCTCTATTTTCAACTTTTTGAGGAACCTCCATACTGTTTTCCAGAGTGGCTGCACCAGCTTGCATTCCCACCAACAGTGTAGGAGGATTCCCCTTTCTCTGCATCCTCGCCAACATCTGTCGTTAACTGACTTGTTAATTTTAGCCTTTCTGACTGGTGTGAGGTGGTATCTCATTGTGGTTTTGATTTGTATTTCCCTGATGCCGAGCGATGTTGAGCACTTTTTCATGTGTCTGTTGGCCATTTGGATAAAAGACTCTTAATCGGAAACAACTGAGGGTTTCTGGAGGGGGAGGGTGGTGGGGGGATGGGGTAACTGGGTGATGGACATTGGGGAGGGTATGTGTTGTAATAAGCACAATATAAGACTGATGAATCGCTGACCTCTACCTCTGAAACCAATAATACATTATATATTAATTGAATTAAATAAAAAAAAATCCATCTACACTGTAAGAGCATTGGTTGAAATTTATTTATTTATTTATTTATTTATTTATTTATTTATTTATTTATTTATAATCAGAGAGAGAGAGAAAGAGTGTGTGTGTGCACAAGCAGGGGGAGTGGCAAGCAGAGGGAGAAGCAGGCTCCCCCATGAGCAAGGAGCCCAATGTGGGACTTGATCCCAGGACCTTAGGATCATGACCTGAGCCAAACGCAGCCTCTTAACCAGCTGAGCCACCCAGGTGTTCCGAGCATTGGTTGAATTTGAACCTACGGAATCACTATTTCTTTTTTGGCCTCACTGGAACATAAGAAATCCAACCCCAATTTGGGTGGGGCAGTGGTTTCACAAGGGAAGAGAGAAGTAGAAACGTCAGATGTAGGAAAACAAGAAAATACAATTACTTTAATAGCATTCCTAGTATTGATCTTGGGTAGGTAGTAAGCAATGGTTAATATCCCAAAATACAGGAGAAGTTCAAACATATCTTTCAGTTGAATCGATAGATTTCTGTAGGGTCAGATATATGGTTTAAAATGAAACCCTTTTGTGTTCAACCTTAATTAAAATAAAACAAATTCATCCAAGAGAGGGCTGTCACAGAAATAATCATGAAGTAAATTTCATAAGGAAAGGTGGTAATGTTGAAGTATTTTTTATTTATTTTTTTAAAAAAGAGTTAATTTTATAGCCCAGATCCACCAAGAATTCCAGTATGATTTGTGTTTCAATATGATTAAGTGAAAGGATTCTTAATGCTTGACTAGTTTTTTTTTTTTAAAGATTTTATTTATTTATTTGAGAGAGAGAGAGGGAGCAGGGGGAGGAGCAGAGGGAAAGGGACAAACAGACTCTGCACTGAGCGTGTAGCCTGATGCAGGGCTCATTCTCACGACCCCGAGATCATGACCTGAGCCGAAACCAAGAGTCAGACACTTAACCAAGTGAGCCACCCAGGTACCCCAATGCCTGTCACTAGTTTTTAATTGGGACCTTATTAAATACTCTTTAATATAAACAGAATAATGTGAGCTTACAAATGTTTTACTTTCCATAAAGATATAACAAAAGGGTTCATAGAAATTTTTGCACTTCACTAATTTTGGGACCCCATACCTTTGTGCAAAATATGATAGATACTAGCCTTGTACAGTATTCTTTGTAACTTGCAGCATATGGCAAGACATCTGATTTAGAAGCCAATAGATTTACATTTTAGATAAGGTAGCCAACTGTATAAACACATTGTTTCTGTAAATTTCACACTGCCTTGTTATTTTGGCACCTGCTGTTCAAGGAAAGAGGAAAGTGAAGGAAATAAAACTCAGCACAAAATAGAGCGGGCACTTGAAGTGGCAACTGCTGGGAGGTACAAAGAGGAGACACAAAATGGAAAGACAAGGTGTGTTTCTTACAGGTGGGGGAAGAGCTTATTTTCCCTGGAATATTATTCTATTTAATTGAGAAAAAATTGAATAAGGTGAAGTGAAATTTGAGAGGAAAAACAAGGTTTTAATTGATTTTAGCTCACAGAATCTTAAAGCTGGAATGGATTCTGTAGAATCCCAGTCTTGCCATTTTATAACTAAAGAATGGCTCAGACAGGTTGGTGCACGAAATTCACACAATTCACATGATTGTTGAATTCTGTCTAGAACTGTCATTTCTTTTATAAACTAAACACTCACATCATTTATTTATTTATGTAATTTTTCATTCCTGGAAAGATGAAAGAATAGTATTCACAGAACATATGAGTGATTTTGGAGGAGTGACGTACTGGAGGTCAGAGCTCTCCCTCCAGCAACAAGAGGGTTCTCTAGTGGATGCTGAGCCTCCAAGCTTTACCCCCAGGGAGAGAGGACTCTGTCCTGTGGCCACAGTTCTGGTAGCAGAGGACAAGAAGGCTTCTTACACTTGACTATCTGATTCCTTGCTCACCTTACAGACATAGAATCTAGGGCCTTGCTAGGATGCTGGAGATTCTTGCAGTGTAGACTGGTAGGGAGATTCTTCTAAAAATGTTTTTGAGAGTCCAGATTATGACTAGGTGTCCAGCATCCACCTGTGGAACTGTATTGGTGCCTGGAGTCTTGGGTATTCTGCCCCTGTGTGGCCAGGTCACTGAGAAGAACACAGAGTTAGAGTCAGAACATCCTGGGATAGAATTTTGACTCTGTAAAGGGACATTCTTTGTAACCACATATAGACACTGAACTCTGTGGATCTCTGCTTATTTTGAGGGGGAAGGACAGATGGCATATAAAATGTCTAGTAATGGCTCTTGTCTGCCAAACGCAGAAGAGTCAAACAGTAAATTTGCATAAATTTCCTTCCAGTTCCTGAAGATATTTCTTTGACTCAGTGCAGAATCTGATAGCATTAATTTTTTTTTGTTATCTAATTTGCAAACTTGAAACTAAGAACACTCAAAATCCTCTTGGATCACTATATGATGAGATGATGAGCAATTTCCTCAAAAGCAAAGAACACTAAGAGTCACTATACAAGTAAGTTTTCAGTGTTGACTCCACTGATTTTCATATCCTTTTATCTAAATACCAATTCTGGCTAGAATGCTGTTTTTAAGATATGTAACAGGCTGCAACAATTCACAATACTCAGAGGGGTGGGTGGTGCATGGGTAGATCTGCAGTGTCCCGAGCATGGAGGTCAGGGTTCTTTGGAGGAATGGAACTTACTGATTTCTTTTTCAACTTTATTGAAATATACTTAATATACAAGAAGTTGCATGTATTTAGTGTGTACATTTTGATGGGTTTGTACATATGCTTACAACCTGTGATAGCCATCACCATGAATAATAAGCATATCCGTCACCTCGAAAAGCGTTCTTGTGTTCCTATGCTTTATTATTATTTGTGGTAGGAGCATTTAGCATGAGACCTACCCTATTAACAAGACTTTAAGTACACAACACTGTATGGTTAACTGTAGGCTCTGAAGTTAAAATTATGCAGGATGAATAAGCTCTGGAGACCTGTACAAGTTAGAGTTGTCTCATTTTTTTTTTTTTAAGATTTTTTTTTTATTTATTTGAGAGAGAGAGAAAGCGTGAGTCAGGGGGAGGGGCAGAGAGAGAGGGAGAAGCAGACTCGCCCCGCCGAGCAGGGATCCTGATGCAGGTCTCAATCCCAGGATCCTGGGATCATGACTTGAGCCAAAAGTCAGAGGCTTAACCAACTGAGCCACTCAGGCACCCCATGTTGTATGACTTGAGCAACATTTTTTAAAATGATGGTTATTCAGTGTAGTGTGCTTCGATGAGGTGGGTTGATCCAAGTGTAATGTTCTAGGAATGAAAGCACATTTAGAGTTGTGACCTCAAATTAAAAAAAAAATCGCAGGGCTTCTCCCTCTGCCCGTGCTCCTGTTCTCTCTCTCTCTCTCTCAAATAAATAAGATATTAAAAGAAAAAAAATCTTGATGGGGCAAAGGGGGACAATTAACAAGCACGCAATATGCTTCTAGACACTGGAAGTACTATGAAGGCAAGCAGAGAGAGAGCCTAGAGGGAACTAAGGGGTCCTGTTCTGTTGGAGATATGCTGGCCAGGGAAGGCCTCCCTGAGGAGGTGTTATTAGAGACAGACCTAAATTAAGTGAGGGACGGAGGCATATGGAGTCCTGGGGGAAAAGCATTCTAGGTACAAAGCACAGAAAAAACAAACAGCACTTAACGCAGATAGGAAGGAGCATGTCATGTACCCAGAACAAGAAGCCCAGGTGATTCAAAGAATGGATAAGGTGAGAGCAGAAATGTAGAAAGAGACCTATAGGCCATAGGTTTTTGTTGTGAATTTTTGAAGCTGTGATTGTTAATTTTATGTGTGAACTTCACTAGCCTACAGTGCCCTGTTGTTTGGTCAAACACCAGTATAGATGTTGCTATGAAGGTGTTTTTTAAGATACGATTAACATTTAAATCAGTAGACTTTAAGTAAAGCAGATTATCCTCTGTAATGTAGGCAGACCTCATCTAATCAGTTGAAGGCCTTAAAAGATTGAAGTCCCCTAAAGGGGAAGGAATTCTTTCTCCAGTCTGAAACATAGAAATTCTGCCTGAGCTTTCAGCCTTCAGATTTAAGACTACAACATTAACTCTAGCTGGAATTTCTAGCCTGCTGGCCCACTCTTCAGATTTTGGACTTGCCAGCCCCCAAAACTGCATCGGCCAATTTCTTTCTTTCTCCCCCCCGCCAAAGATTATTTATTTATTTATTTGACAGAGAGAGAGAACGAACAAGCAGGTAGAGTGGCAGGCAGAAGCAGGCTTCCAGCGGAGCAAGGAGCCCGACATGGGACTCCATCCCAGGGCCCTGGGATCATGACCTGAGCCGAAGGCAGACAGTTAACCAACTGAGCCACCTAGGCGCCCTGCCAGTTTCTTGAAATAAATCTCTGTCTCTGTCTCTTTTTGTCTCTCTGTCTCTCTCCATCCTATTGGTTCTGTTTCTCTGGAGAACCCTGACTCATAGAAGTTGTCAGGTTGATTTGAGCAAGGGCATGATATGATCTAATTTGCATTTCAAAAGATCACTCATGCTTGGAGGAGGGAAAATTGACTCTTGGCAGCAAGAGGGAAGTAGAGAGACTAGCTAGAAGGCTGTTCTGTCTCGTAGGTGAGACCTGACAGCGGCCTGGAAGTGATTGGAGGTTGCTGGATTTGAGAAATATTTTGCAGGATTTTCAGGCAGATCAGATGAAGGGTGTGAGAGAGACAGATAAATCAAAGCTTAAGTTTTGGGCTGAGCAGCTGTGTGAATGGTGTGCTATTTATAAAGGCAGTTCTGGAAGCCTGGGTGAGGAGCAGGTGTGAGAGGTGGAAAAGGCGGGGAGGGAAGATGTATTAAGGATCCAAAGTTTTATCTTGAGCACATTAATTTCATGTTGCCCTTTTGCTGTCCAAATGGAGATATCAGGAAGCTTGTTAGGTGCAGGCCCATGTCTCTGTACAGCGGTAGTTAAAAGCACAGTCTCTGGAGCTGGAACATCTGGTGTCGAATCCCAGATCCACTCTTGAAGTGAGCCTCACTGTCTTGGTCTTCTTGTCTGGAAAACAGGTTGATAATAAATATGCCTTACTGAAGTGACATGAGCCACTCAATTAGTCAACATGTGTAAGCTCTTAGAATGTGCCTGGATGATCACAAAAAATGTTATATAAATGTTAGCTATTATTACAGTCAGAGTTTTATCTTTCTGGCCCATCAAATAAATTGCTAGATTGAGACCAGGGACTGGGGAATGCCTGCTTTGTATAGTTTTTGGTTACCAGCTCAGAGGTCAAACTATAAACAGGAGCTGGGTGAAGCCAAGTGATCGTCTTCCCGTTGCCCGGACAGTGAGCAGTGATGGCGTTACGTAGAGCGGTGGCATCAGAGAGCTGGGCTTTAATATCCTACTTTGTAGCCGATTGCAACACCAGCTGCTCCGATGCAGCCCTGCTCCCCCCACATTGCCTCCCTGCCTTTACTGCTTTGTTTCTTCCGCTGTGCTTATCACCTTCTCATATACTGTATATGACATGCTTATTTATTTGTTTATTTTCTCTCTTCTTGGTGGAGTATAAGCTCTAGGAGGGCAGGGATTTTTGACTCTTGCTCACTGTTGGCACCTGGAAGAGTGCCTGGAGGAATGAATGATGTTTCCTGGTGCTTCCCATTCCCTTTCTCTGTTTCTTATTCTATTTTGTCAAATATTTTCCCATGAGAAAACCCTATCAAAAAGAAGGCCAGACATTAATAAGATTCTCTGGATCTTTCTGACTTGTGCAGAATATCAGGTTTCATTGAGACAAACCTCCTTTATGAAATGGAATTTCAGAGGTAGCCTCTGATGGCAATTTCAATTTTGACTTTGGAAATCCAGAATTGACCCATAGTCTCCTGAAAGTGATGGTACTTTTTGCTGTTGGTTATCCACTCAGTTTCTCAGCCAGTCTGTGTGGGCACTGTCCCACTCCAATTGTAGATTCTGATCACAGATTTTTACTCAGCAATGCTTGTCGATGAGGGGACATTGAAAGCTATGCAGGGTGGAGGTTGATACATGGCCTAGTCAATCTATGACTTATGAGACCTATTGCAAGTCCAAGGCACTGTATTGATTCTGCCGAATGGACTGGAAACTGACCTTCATTGCACAGAACGCTCTAACTTGCTCCTTGTCTGTTTATTCCCAATGCAGCACTTGCATCATGCAGCTTTGTTCCAAAATCATTACCTTTTATTTCCTTTTACATTCCATCCTGATTTTACCCTAAGTATGAAGGGTGGACGAATTGATGTCTTTATTTACCACAAAAGCAGAGGTCCTGTTTCAATGTCAGCTTTTCAGAGGCAGTTGATTTTATCTTCTCTCATTGCATGGTTTTAGTATATAGATAGTATTTCCTTGGACATGCAAGCCTTGTGTCTAAATAAATAAGAGTTGATCCTTATTCTGTTTATGCCAGCACTTATTATCACCCTTAGCATATTGTATTGCAAGGAGTATTTAAAGAATATTTTTCATTTATTGTATTAGTATTAGAACTGTTTTCTTATTTCTCATTGTGGTTATACCAACCAGCACATCATGGCACATGGTTGGAGTTCCACAAATGACTTTTGAAGTGAGTTATTCATTCCTGAGGCTGTATGGGAAGGGACACTGACAGTTTGCTCTCAGGTCTTCCTTTTATCTAGTCTGAAATAGGACGTTCCTCATCAGCCATTCTCTTTGTTCTTGAAAGTAGGTGTGGACTGGACCTCAAGATACCATTTGTAAAAAATAACCTCTTTCTGGATTAGGTTACAGTCCTTTGTACCTCTGAATTCCAGGCATGATTTATATCATTAGAGAATGGTCATTCTGTTCTAATGACTAAAATTATAGGGCTTTCTAGTTGGAAGGAAGCTTATCAGTCTTCTACTAGAGAATGTTCATTGTACAGATAAGTAGTCTGGACTGAGAATTTAGGGACTGACTCCAGGCCATAGGGCCATCAGCTCACATGGGAAGGAAATTCATGGCCTCTGAGCTCCACCATGGTATTAGAGGTTGGTTTGGAGGTAGTTAATAAACCTATCTAAGGCAGAACATTAATATTCTAAGCAAACCTATGTTCTTAAAAAAATTTTTTTTTTTTAAATTTGAGTATAGTTGATATACAATGTTACATTAGTTTCAGGTGTGAAACCTAGTGGTTCAGCTTCTCTGTATGTTACGCTGTGCTCACCCCAAGTGTAGCTACCATCTGTCACCATACAATGCTATTACAATACTGACTCTATTTTCTATACTGTGCCTTTTATTCCCATGACTTATTCATTTTATAATTGGAAGCCCTTATCTCCCTCTCCCCTTCACCTATTTTTACCCATCCCTCTGCCCCCTTCCTTCTGGCAACCATCAATTTGTTCTCTGTATTTATGGGTCTGATTCTGCTTTTTGTTTTTTTGTTTATTTCAAACCTGCATTTTTTTTTTATTTTATTATGTTATGTTAGTCACCATACAATACATCATTAGTTTTTGATGTGGTGATCCCCGATCCATTGTTTTCGTATAACACCCAGTGCTCCATGCAGTATGTCAAACCTGCATTCTTTTTTCAGAGATGACTTGATGCGCCCATTGAAGGCAGTCAGGCAGGGACATTAGTCTATGAGTTTGGTTTCTGCAAAACACATGCTGAGTCACTTTCTTGTGGCTGTTGATACTCAGAATGGTCCTGTCATCACCTAGGTCTTTGCTCTTGTTGTTCCGTTGACCTGAGGGGAAGAAAATTGAATTGAGTAACAGAAGATACGTGTACAGGGTGCCTGGGTGGCTCAGTTGGTTAAGCGACTGCCTTCGGCTCAGGTCATGATCCTGGAGTCCCGGGATCGAGTCCCACATCGGGCTCCCTGCTCAGCAGGGAGTCTGCTTCTCCCTCTGACCTTCCTCCTTCTCATGCTCTCTGTCTCTCATTCTCTCTCTCTCAAATAAATAAATAAAATCTTTAAAAAAAAAAAAAAA
>NC_138384.1:10438264-10473270 GCF_054177405.1 Leptonychotes weddellii | reverse complement strand
TTTTTTTTAAAGATTTTATTTATTTATTTGAGAGAGAGAATGAGAGAGAGAGCATGAGAGGGGGGAGGGTCAGAGGGAGAAGCAGACTCCCTGCTGAGCAGGGAGCCCGATGCGGGACTCGATCCTGGGAGTCCAGGATCATGACCTGAGCCGAAGGCAGTCGCCTAACCAACTGAGCCACCCAGGCGCCCCTACAACACTTCTATCTTAATAAATTTCTATGACAATATTTAAATTGAGTAAACCGAATTAATCTCAGTCTCCTCTGCCTCCATAACTATTGTTACTCCTGTCACGTGTCCTACAAAACACCATAGTATTTATGAATCCACACATCATCCTATACTGCTACAGAATTTATTTTTGTATTTTAATAGAATATGTATTTTTACCTTGCTTTTTTCATATCATAATATATCTTGCAAATCAGTCTGTGACAGAATGTCGTGTTTTGTAACTCTTCCTAGTCATAATAATATAGTTGTACCTAAGGTACTTTCTCATGCCCTACTACTCTCATGCCCTACTGCTAAATTAATTTAATTTAATATCATAAAGAAGAATGGCAATGCCATAAAGCATGCACATTTAAAACTTAATAAATGATACCAAATTTCTCCCTATAGAGGCTATACCAATTAATAACCCCACTAGGGCTCAAAATAGTTAATACACACCTTTAACCATACTGGATACTAGCGGTATTTGTCATTTTTTATCTATTTGGTAGGAAATTTGTCCATTTCGCGGTTATATTTTTTCAATTAACTTTTATGATAAAATATATGATTACTGAAATCTATTTATGTTTACTCAACTTCAGTGTTTCAACTTTTATGAACTGCCTTTTCCTATGTTCTGTCCATTTTTATTGGGTTATTGATATTCTTCTTAAATACTTGAAATGTTTCCTTTATGAATCCTAGATATTACTCTTTTATCTGTTAACATAACATAACAAAAGATCTTTCTTCCTTATTGTTACTGATATTTAACTCTACTTGACTGCTTTTTCAGTTTCTGTTGGACTGTATATCTTAACAGAAACAAATTTACCAGTGGCTCTGCTCATGAAAAAACAGCCTGCCAAATTCTATTTTAAAATCTATTAGATGTTTCATTGGGACCACACTGAAATTACACATTAACTTATAGAGACATAATATATCTTTTATTTTTTTTTAAAGATTTTATTTATTTATTTGAGAGAGAGAATGAGAGAGAGAGCATGACAGGGGTGAGGGTCAGAGGGAGAAGCAGATTCCCCGCTGAGCAGGGAGCCCGATGCGGGACTCGATCCCGGGACTCCAGGATCATGACCTGAGCCGAAGGCAGTCGCTTAACCAACTGAGCCACCCAGGCGCCCTATTTTCAACATTTTGTGGAACCTCCATACTGTTTTCCAGAGTGGCTGCACCAGCTTGCATTCCCACCAACAGTGTAGGAGGGTTCCCCTTTCTCCGCATCCTCATCAACATGTGTCATTTCCTGACTTGTTAATTTTAGCCATTCTGACTGGAGAGAGAGCACATGAGAGGGGGGAGGGTCAGAGGGAGAAGCAGACTCCCTGCTCAGCAGGGAGCCCGATGCGGGACTCGATCCAGGGACTCCATCCAGGGACTCCAGGATCATGACCTGAGCCGAAGGCAGTCGCTTAACCAACTGAGCCACCCAGGCGCCCCATAATATATTTTTTAAATACTGAGTCTTCCATCCAGGCAAAATGGCATATCTTTACATTAATTGGCATGTTTTTATGTTCTATGGCAATTTTTTAAAATCAGAGCAATGTTACATGACTTCATACAATACAAAAAAATGCAATATAGGAATATAGCTAAGGGTATAATGGTTATATTCTTTTCTTAAAGAAGCTATGATTCTCATTTCTAGTACAAATAGATATGAACTGCACACATAGAGAAACAGGTTGGTCATTAGCTTCACAATTTTCCCCCAAATGACCTATAGGTGCATTCTTTTCTGATCTTTCATAAAGTCCAAGAAGACAACTAAAGAAAAACTTTACTCTCTGGTTCCTACCATTTGAAAAATGTCATAATCTATAGTAGCAGGGCCAAGAAATGGAAAGATGTCTATATTAAACATTATTTCAAAAATGAAGCAGTAATGAGAATCTTCTTGTTAAAGAGGTCACTACATGAAGATAGTTCTTATAAATTCAAAATGATAAAAATACTGTTAAAAAAACCTTCTAGGTACATTTGTGCATAAATATTTTCCCTTTACTATGTGTATTTTTAAATAATAGAAGTCTCATAAATAGAAGCAACTATCTCAGACTAAATTATATTATTGTATAAAAAATAAAATTATGTTATTATATATATTACACTGGAGTATTTGAATTATACTTATCTTACAAAATTTCAGAAGTGTATCCTGAATTAAAATATTCCAGTGTACTTTTGTTTTGGAATATCATGAAAACACAAACACCATAACACAGTTGTAAGTTGTAGATTAAAATGTGCTTTTGCATTAAACTGAAGACATTCATTTAATTTTTAAAAAACAAAAAGAAAAGAAATTTAAAAAAAGGAAAAGTAATAAAGTTATTTTAAGTATTACTTTTGAAGTTCATAATATTCATTCAAGGTATCTTATTATCCCTATGAACAATATCAAAAGCAATAATACATTTGGTCTTAAAAAAAAAGGGGGGGGGGCATTCTGCCATATGACAATACAGATGAACCTGGAAGATATTATGCTAAGTGACAGCATATCAGTTATGTAATATGAATGAGTGCTGCCATACAACATTGTGTCTATACTTAACATACTGTATTGTACACTTAAAACTTTTGTTAAGTGGTAG
Organism: Leptonychotes weddellii; assembly: GCF_054177405.1. Classification (NCBI taxonomy): domain Eukaryota; kingdom Metazoa; phylum Chordata; class Mammalia; order Carnivora; family Phocidae; genus Leptonychotes; species Leptonychotes weddellii. Next base: position 10,470,428 of record NC_138384.1, on the reverse strand, counting down.
ATCTCAGGTTAAGTGTTCTTATCACAATTTGTAAAGAAATAATGATTATAGGGGCGCCTGGGTGGCTCAGTCGTTAAGCGTCTGCCTTCGGCTCAGGTCATGATCCCAGGGTCCTGGAATCGAGCCCTGCGTCGGGCTCCCTGCTCTGCGGGAAGCCTGCTTCTCCCTCTCCCACTCCCCCTGCTTGTGTTCCCTCTCTCGCTGTGTCTCTCTCTGTCAAATAAATAAATAAAAATCTTTAAAAAAAAAAAAAGAATGATTATAAATTAAAAGAATAATCATAAACTATTTTTTACCCATTAGATTAGCACAAAACTTAAAAGGCAATAACACTCATAGCTAATGAGGATGTCATCCTCAGACTCTATTCATTTGAGTATGAGTTGCTGCAAATGGGGGAAAATAATCTGGAAATGTGTAATAAGATTAAAATATGCAGATTTTTAAACTAGCAATACTACTTTTGGGACTCTGTCCTATTGTAATAAAAAAATACATGTATCTAAGATAAATGTAGAAAGGTATTTGTTACAATATTGATTGTCACAGTAAAAAAAACTAGAAATAAGGGCACCTGGGTGGCTCAGTCCGTTAAGCGGCTGCTTTCAGCTCAGGTCATGATCTCAGGGTCCTGGGATCGAGCCCCGCATCAGGCTCCCTGCTCAACAGCAAGTCTACTTCTCCCTCTCCTGCTCCCCCTGCTTGTGCTGTCTCACTTTCTCTCTGTCAAATAAATAAATAAAATCTAAAGAAAAAAAACTAGAAATATAGTTTAAAAAAAAAAAAGAGTCATGAGATTCATTGTAATTTGATTGCTTTGTGCTATACTTTCATTCCTTTATCAAGCTCTGTGCCTAATAGAACAGAGGAGATCAGCTTCTGAAGAAACAGATAAACAGGGGTCCAGTGTAGCCACTCAGAAAAGAAAGAAAGAAAGAAAGGAAGGAAGGAAGGAAGGAAGGAAGGGAGGGAGGGAGGGAGGGAGGGAGGGAGAGAGGGGGAGAGAGAGAGAGAGAGAGAGAGAGAAAGAAAGAAAGAAAGAAAGAAAGAAAGAAAGAAAGAAAGAAAGAAAGAAAAGAAAAAGAAAGAAGGAAGGAAGGAAGGAAGGAAGGAAGAAAGAAAGAAAGAAAAAAGAAAAGAAAGAAAGAAAGAAAGAAAGAAAGGTAAGGGAAGAAAGGAAGGAAGAAAGAAAGAAAGTGAGAGAGAGAGAGAAAGAGTGAAAGAAAGGAAATCATAAGGGAGAGAAAATACATTTATAGTACTGGACTGTATCCAAAAAAATCGACATTTCCATGAACCTGCATAGTTCAAACCATGTTGTTCAAGGGTCAACTGTACTAGCACTGCTCCTGGATACCAGGTGTTGGCTATGTTCTCTTCCACTTACAGCTTCCCTGAAAGAACCAACTCACACAAAAACACCACTGGACAATGTGAAAATTATTATATATCTAGACAGGGAGATGAATGAGAATATTCACTAAAAATAACTCAAAATCCCCCTAGTTAATGCTCCAAATCCCCTTCTTGGCCAAGCATCCAAAAGCCTCCTGTCTCCTTTTTCCCCATCTGAGCTCTGTTTCCTCAGCCCCACCTGGCTCCCTCTAAGCTTTCCTCACTGAAAACCATATTTCTTTATCATCATTCATGCAAAATGTCATCCCTCCACCTGGGAGACCTGGGTATGGTAGATCTTAGCCCTGGAAGCTCAGCCTCTGCTTCCAGGGACCCTTGCTGAAGCCACTTTGAACACAGAAATACTCTTCTACAAGAAACTCTCTCATTCTAGTCTGTCTCCCTCCATAAGTCTGCTTTCATTCAGTACTCTCTAAAGATAAGCTTTACAGGAAACATTATGACCTTAAGAGAGAGAGAAGAGAAAAAACATTTAAATGTGAAGAACAGGTATAGCAATTATTGAAAAACATTCCATTCTCCTAGACCATAATAAAGACAAAAAAATAAACATCTCCAAACCCTGTGTGAGACAGAAAAGTTAAACCAGCCACAAAGGAGCCATTAAAATTGGTTCCTTATTTCACCTAGGATAAGCTTCACTGTTCAAAGTATTTCAGTCAGTTTTTCAGCTTTTTCCCATTAGATTACTTCAACCATCACTTATAGAAAAAATTATTAAATGCAAGACAATCTAGTATGTGAGTGGAACAACCAATCCCACAAAAGTTATATTTCACTGTTCAATAGTAATTCAACCTCACTAGAGATAATTCCACAATGGGAAGACTGAAGAGTTGCAGGTAGGAGCTAGATCATCTAAAGTTTGATTTTATTCCTTTGCAATGTGAAGCCCTTAAGTGGTTTTAAGCAGGAAAGTAATATAATGTAACATCTTTATAAAACTCTCTCTGACTGCTGATTAGACTAAGTTGCAGGACAGCAAGATTGGAGGGTATTTAGAAGATGGTGCAGTGGTCCAGGTGACTGACAATGGTGGCTTAGACTAGAGTTATTATACAGAAGATAGTAAAAGGTTACCATATTTTAAATATATTTTGAAGACTGAGATATCTAAGTTTACTACTGAATAATCAAGGATGGTTCATAAGTGTTTGTAGCAAGCAAGAGGTAAATGGTGCTGCTATTTGCTGATATAGGGAAGACATGGGGATTGAGGATGTCAATTTGGAGAAGGGGTATGAAATAGTTCAGTGTGAGCCATATGAAATATGGCATCTCTATGCCTTTTATTTCTTTTTCTTGTCTGATTGCTGTGGCTAGGACATCCAGTACTATGTTGAATGAAAGTGGACATCCTTGTCAACTTTTCAATGTTGAGCATGATGTTAGCTGTGGGTTTGGAATATATTGTCTTTATTATATTCAGGTATGTTCCCTCTAAACCCACTTTGTTGAGAGTTTTTATCACTGATCAACTTGTGGATATTAAACTATCCTGGAATAAATCCCCTATTGTGGTGAATGATCCTTTTACTGTATTGTTGACAAAATATGGTGTATCTAAATGGAGACTCACTAATCTACAGATGAGACGGGATGAGATCATCTACAAAAAGAAAGTAGATAGAGGCGCCTGGGTGGCTCAGTCGTTAAGCGTCTGCCTTAGGCTCAGGTCATGATCCCAGGGTCCTGGGATCAAGCCCTGCATCAGGCTCTCTGCTCCGCGGGAAGCCTGCTTCTCCCCCTCCCACTCCCACTGCTTGTGTTCCCTCTCTCGCTGTGTGTCTCTCTCTGTCAAATAAATAAATAAAATCTTAAAAAAAAAAAAGAGAGAGAGAGTAGACAGAGAGAAACACTGAGGACAGAGACCACAGGTTCTCCAGTGTTCAGACTGGATGAGTAAGAGTAAGAGATTAAAAAGGAACACTGTTGAGGGTTGATGTTACAGAAGTTATTTAAAATAGGATTTCAAGAAAGAAGATGAAGGAGGATGCAAAACTGACTATACATTTGGCTAAGACTTAAGTTACTAATAACCTGAAAAAGATTATTTCATTATATTTGTGGGGGGTAGAAAGCTTGGTAAGAGCAGGCAGATAAATATATAATCAGAGTCCACTGGATCTAATTTTCAATTTTTGAGTTTCTTCTTTGAATAGTTCCATTTATAAAGGTTAATATTTCATTACTTTAGTCTCTGAGATCTTGAAAAAAATAAAACAAAGAAGTTTATTATTTTTAATAGAATAAGAATCATTCTATTTGAATTATCATATGAATCTAGTGGACGCTTTTATAAATCTAAGGTATATGACAGGAACTTAATGATCTTAAGTCTCCTATATCTTGAAACATTTTGCTATTTCACAATCTTAAAATTTATTTTATCACTATTCATCATTAATTCCCATGTATGTTAAAAAAGAGACTAAAATATAAAAATGGGAAAATATTAAACTCACCTAAAAGGATAATGCAATAGTGAAATAAATCATCATTCTTCAGTTTTCTTTTTCTGCTATCCAAACATGAGAAAAACAATCCCTGTAGTGTTTTTTTACTTTTCACTGAACAAAGTTGAGAATTCAGATTTTTTTCCTGCCCACAATGGTAAAGAAAATACACAAGACATTTCACAATTACTAGAAAAATGAGATGAACACAAAGAGACAGCCTAACTCTGAATTCTACTGATAATGATGAAACTGATCATATAAGTGAAATATCAGACTATGAGCCTTCAGATGATGATATCTATAGATGAAATTTCTCAAACTCAAGAATCAGTATGTGAATAACACACTTCTAAGGACAAAAAGGAAATATAGTATTGTCATCTAGTTAATCATTTAATAGGAAAGACATCATCATGTAATTTTTTGTAACAAAAACCTGGAACTATCCCTTTTTGCTAAAGGAGTATGTGGCAATATTTCTTTATCTTTAATGAGGTGCATGTAGCAAAAATCATTTGATATAGAGAGATTTGCTATGTTTAATGCTTATTACAAGTTTGTTTGTTTTAAAGATTTTATTTATTTGACAGAGAAAGAGAGAGAGCACAAGTAGAGGAGAGCAGCAGGCAGAGGGAGAGAGAGAAATAGGCTCCCAGCTGTGCAAGGAGGCCGATGTGGAACTCAATCCCAGGACTCTGGGATCATGACCTGAGCCAAAGGCAGACGTTTAACCAACTGAGCCACCCAGGCACCCGACTTATTACAATTTTGAATAGTATTCTCACTATCCCTGTATTCTTCTAAGTTATTTGTAGAAATAACAAAGATTTTAAATAGATGATAATCCATTAAACCCTAATGATAAATGATGATGACTATTTTTCTTGGTACACTAAGAGTTTAAAAATGTGAAATGAGGAAACAAAGACTGTAAGTATATATTTTAAGCAGTATTTTTAGGAATATTTCTATAAGGAGGAACAGAGAAATGGCAGTAGCTGGAGGGAGATGTGGGTTTAAGGAATATTAAAATGGATGCTATTACTCAACAAATAATTATGGATAATGCTAGAACCCAGCATTGGGAAAAGACCTGTACCCTGACCCAACAGGGTCTCTTCACTATTTTAACACAAATGGAGTCTGAACTGGCCATTAAGCAATGGTCCTCGATTCTAGCTGCTGTGGCTCTAGGGGCACTCCTTTGGGAATCTTATGGCCCTCCAAATGCATGGAAGTTTTCTGGTGGCATTTGTAATTTACATCAATGTACTATGATTGCTCTTGCCCCCAGAATAAGTTGAAATAAAATATATCCTGTGATACAGCTAGTAGGGATAGAAACTACTCTAAGTACTGCTCATGTCCTCCCCCTAGGACAGAAGTGGGTCCTGCTATGTAACTACACACAATGGAAACCAGTCTTTGTATAAGCCTCTGAAATGAGACAGAGTGAATGGCTTTGTATCTAATTAACTTAGAACCCAGACATAAATGAGTGATAGCCAACTGTAATGACGCCTGTCCTTAATAAGATCTTATATATGGGCAAAGGTAGATTTTGTTGGGAAGGCAAAGCAAATACCTCTCTAATTCTTACTGATTTGTTCTGTAATGAAACTGAATGGTGCTATGATCATACTGTGATATGTTAAAATATTAGAGTTGGTAAGAATCAACTACCTTATGTAAATAAGTCTTATGAAAATACTAATATTGATGATCAAGTGTATTGAGAGAATGAGTTAAAGCCTCTTCAGGATGTGATACCCTTTGAAAATGACTGGTCTGGGGAAGAACTGAATCTAGCTAACCATCAGCTGATTTCTGTGCTAAATAGTTCTGCATTAGCTTATCATGAGGTACAAACAGCAGTAGATCAGGGTGGGGAGAATCAAATTGTAAAAGAATACGAAAATGTATGTAATAGTTTTATAAGACAAATCAGTTGTCTCTTTCAATCCATCTCTATCTCACACTGACTTCTCCAAATATTAGGCATATTCATGTTGCTACTATTGGCATATCTGTTCTACATCAAATATAAATGCTTTGAAAAATATGATGACTTTGCTCTAAGGGGTCCATGGCCTGAGACCAGGGTATGGACTGTGACATAATAAGAAATGTATATTTGGCCTTTTCCCTGGTTCCAGACATAGAGCTCCTAAATCCTTTAGAATTTCCTGGATGATAGGATTATAGTTCAAATGAGGCAACTCTTGGTGGGCCCCTGGATGGTGAGTGGTCACTAGAAAGACCAAGCAGGATTAGAAGCCTGGAATTTTCGGCCCCATCCCCCATCCTCTAAGGAGGAAAGAAGAGCTGGAGATTAAGTTAATAAATCAATCATGACTATGTGATGAAGCCTCCATAAAAGTACCTAAACTAAGAACTTCTAGATTGGTAACTACATCCATATGCTGGGATGTTGGCACACCCCCACACCAAGGGGACAGAAGCCCCTGGGCTTGGGACTCTTCCAGACCTAACCCTATGTACCTCTTTATCTTGCTGTTCATCTGTAGCTTTTTCATATCCTTTATAATAAAACAACAGACATACGTGCTTCCCTGAGTTCTGGAAGCCACTACAGCAAATTATGGTACATGGTACAATTTATAAGTGGTTGATCAGAAGTACAGGAAACAACCTAAACCTTGTGACCAGCGTCTGAAGTCATGGCCATCGTGTAGGACTGGGCCCTTAACTTGTGGGGTCTGCAGCTAGTTAGCGGGGTCTACAGCTAGTTAATGTCATAACTGAATTGCAAGACAAACAACTGGTGTCCAAAGAGTTGAAGAATTGGTTGGTTTGGGGGGAAAACTTACACATGCAGTGTCAGAGTGCTCTAAGTGTAGGAAAATGGTTTTTTCCTTTAGGTAGATAGACATTCCATGGGTTTATAAGTAGGAAGGGGTAATGCCTGTCTGATTGCATCTCCCTTCTCTAAGAATTATAAAGCAATCCACATTAAGAAAGTTATCAAAAGTCACACAGCTAATCAGTGGTTGAGAAAAGACCTCAAAGTAAATCTGATTGCAGAATTCAAATGCTAACTATTGTACCATGACTCAGGAAAGGCAACTGCGGGTCTTACAGTAATTCAGTCAACTACATGTTCATCTTGTTCATATTTTTGTTGTAGCATTTGCCATATTGTTTTGTGATTTACTTGTTTATTATGTGTCTTTTTAAATCAGATCTCAGTGCCCTCTACATCAAGCAATGTGCCTGTCAAATAGAATCCAATATTTGGCAAATGAAGTCAAGGAAGGGAGGGACGGAGGGAGGGTATATGGAAAGGAAGAAAGAAATAGGGATAAGAAGAGAAGGCGGTAAAGATGGATAATGTATACACATGAATATCTGGTCCTGATTCTGCCATAGATACTGGCTTGTAACTGGGGAGCTATAGACAATCAGATATAAAACTTCCATGAGCCCTAGTTTCAGGGTGTATAAATCAAATGTTTTGCATTAAGTCAATAGTTTTCAAACTATTTTTCTGTGGGAAATTTCTTTAACTAATACCTACCCAAGTTGTAAACGAATCGTTTAAATGTTGTTGAGGCTGATAAGTTATGAGGAAAATCTAGTCATTTCTCTCTGCCCTGAGCTCACCGGAGTGATTTTGCAAAGCCACATATCCACTAGAACTCCAAACATTTGGAAAAACACTGAATAAGGTGGTTTCCATCTTTAAAGATTGGTCAAGTTCTCAGGGTTGAGTTTGGCAAACCTCCCGGTTGCAGGGATGGGGATGATTCTTCTTTGGTAAACTGACGACTTCTCCATGCCTAATACCATCAACCCTTATCTGAATAATCAATTATTTTAAAGGACAACAAAAAGGAATATTGTTTTATATGACATGAAAATTCTATTACTATAAAAAACATCATCTTCATCAACCCAAGTGTCCATTGATAGATGAATGGTTAAAGAAAATGTAGTGTGTATACACACACACACACAGTGTAATATAACTCAGCCATAAAACAAGAATGAGGGGCACCTGGGTGGCTCATTCAGTTAAGCATCCAACTCTTGATATCAGCTCAGGTCATGATCTCAGGGTCCTGGGATCAAGCCCCTCACTGGGCTCCTTGCTCAGTGAGGAATATGCTGGAGATTCTCTACCTCCCTCTCCCTCTGCTCCTCCCCACTGCACTCGCTCAATCTCTCTCTCTAAAATAATAAATAAACCTTTAAAAAAAAATGGGATCTTGTGACGATGTGGATGGGCCTAGAGGGTATTATACTAAGTGAAATAAGTCAGAGAGAGAAAGACAAATCATTTGATTTCACCTATACATAGAATCTAAAAACCAAAACAAATGAACAAACAAAAAAAGCAGAAAGAGACCCATAAATACAGAGAACAAACTGATGGTTGCTACAGGGGAGGGCAGTAGGGGCATGGGCAAAATGGGTGAAGGGGAGTGGGAAATACAGGATTCCAGTTATGGAACAAATGAGTCACCAGGACGAAAGGTACAGCATAGGACATATAGTCAATGGTACTATAATAGCATTGTATGGTGACAAATGGTAGCTACACTTGTGGTGAACATAGCATAATACACAGAGTTGTCGAATCACTATGTTGTATGCCTAAAACTAAGGCAACACTGTGTGTCAACTACACTTCAATAAAAAAAAAAAATTAGCTTCACTATAATAATTCATAAATTAGTATCTCTATCTCTTAGCAAATATACATCCAAGGTACAGTTTGAATAACTGTTGATGTGGCAAGAATAAGCACAAAGAAAAATGCTTTTGAAAGTTCATAAACCAGGGGTGCCTGGGTGCCTCAGCCGTTAAGCGTCTGCCTTCGGCTCAGGTCATGATCCCAGGGTCCTAGGATCGAGCCCCACATCGGGCTCCCTGCTCCACGGGAAGCCTGCCTCTCCCTCTCCCACTTCCCTTGTGTTCCCTCTCTCGCTGTGTCTCTCTCTATCAAATAAATAAAATCTTTTAAAAAAAAAGTTCATAAACCATATGATTACATTTTTAAGACAAAATCATGTTAATACTTTAGCATTACTATTTTTGGGGTTTTTTCAATCTTTTTGTTTATGCCCATATTCCTATATGTATTCCACATACAGATAACAAGTCTATGAGTAAGTAAAATCTATCATTTTGTACTCTTTAAAAATGAGAAAATTAAGAGCAATTTTTCATTATCTTTCCTTTTTTTCTGTTATCAGTTTTTTACTCTATTAAGAGTTTTGAGGATTACTTTCTGTTAAAGCATCAAATCAAACTAATTACTCAGAGACAGTTTAAAGTTAAAGATAAACTGAATAGTTCCAAAGATAAAAAGCACACCCGCATTCTTCAGAGAAACCTCTGTTGATCAGATTTGGACTGGCTCTTAGCAATAACAAAATAGCATCTTGAAATAGCAACAGACAAGTACAAAAGAGAGCATCATGGAAGGGTCTTCCTTTGAGACTGCTCTAAATTTATTTCCAAAGCTTTAGGCAACAATAAACCTCTCTTTCTCCCCACATTTGCAGTAGCATTAACTCCAAGTGCCCACCACAATAGAATAATGAAAACAGATTCAGAATCTTTTGCAGCTTTACAAAATGCCTGTCCACTAATCCTAAGCAAATGTGATCTTTATTCCTTAAATCTATTGGGAAAAATGACCTTTTCTAATGGGGTAAATAAGTTTAAAGTAATATGAAGATATCATCTCCTTCAAATGCTTCTCCCCACTTCACATACAAATCTGATCATTTTCCTTGCTTGACATAGTATCAGTATTAATTTCCTCCCCTAGATAACTTTAGGAAGCTATGGGGAAAAAAGTGAAAATCATATCATAATAAATACATTTAGTTTTAGCTTTTATTTACTATCACTATCTCGTTGATCAGGTACATAGCACAAAACAGGCTACAGATGATACGTAACTACAGCTATTGACAAAAAAATGCTGAAAAACATCTCTTTAATTTTAAAATCTCAAAACTGAGCCTTGACTACTTTGTTCATTAAAAAAAAAAAAAAAACTATTTGCTTCACCAAAAGAAATATAATTACAAAGTGTTGATTCCAACATTAATGTTGATCTAACCACTATAAAATAATGCATTTTTTATGGTAAGCACAGTGGTCTAAACCATCTTTAGTTACTCTGCCCTTCCTATTATTTTTGCAAGTATTTATGTTACAAATGGTTCAATGAATTCTTGTGATGCTATCTGCCCCATAGTTGAAGACAAGTATTTCATGATTGAATCCATTTCCAATTAGGAAATTGAGGCAATGGTCAAGGTAGAGGACAGTTTTGTGTGGTAAGTATTCAGAATCCCTTAATCCCGGGTTGTTTACAGATGATCTCAGTTGCTGGGTTAGCAATTGTTCTAAGTTCATATGCAAAGGAGTTCAAGGATGTTTGTTTTCTAGCAGAAATTTTAACTATACATGTTTACCACCCTACTTCTATAAAGGACCCAGAATCCAGCTTAGAAAGAGCACAGTCCTTTGCTTACCACATACCTTATTAGAGGGGCATGGTCCTTTGTCTACAACTGGGTGGACAAGACAAGCATTATTGGGAGAGAACGTAACACATTGTCCTCTCCCTAATCTAATTCCCAATTGACCCTTTCCTACAAAACTTTCCATTCGTGCACTGCTCTCCACCTTCCTCTCTGTGATCTGTACTCTTCCTTCACATCTGAAACACTTGTAGAATGTTTTCTTTAACTGTTTTCCTCTTACTGAAACGCAGGTCCTCACTGGGACTCCTCTGCAAGACTCTTCCAGAAACTGTTTTTCTGTCTCACACTCTGCATACCTCAGTCTGGGAGATTTAGGTGTCCTCCTGGCTTCCCAGGCTTTTTCCAGTCCATACTCCCCTTTCCTCTGATCCCTAGAATTCATCCTTCTGGCTACAGCATTCTCTCTATTCCCACTACCCCCTCTTTCAATGTACTTCCCTGCTAATCTCCTAGACATTCTTCATTAATTAAACCCTCTAGGTAGGTCCTGACTCAGGGTCTTCCTCATCCCCCCAGCTACTTGCCAGTATTCTCAACATTGATAATGTTCACACTGGTGGGCTAACATCTTACAGTTTTGGTTTTTTGATCTCCTTCTCCTTGAACCTCCACCTCCCACACAGACCTGCATCTTGTCTTCACCAGACTTTACAACACTTCTGAAAACTGGGATTTCTGATCACACCAGCTCACTTGCTCAAGCATGCCCCTATCACTGGCACATTCCATGACCACCTGATACCTCCAGTCTACTGACACACCTCCCCGCCACGGCAATTCCCACTGCTGTTAGTCCCACCTTAAGTGACCCTGCTTTCTTGTCCAGCCTCTCTTCTCAGTGCATTATTACAATCACTCCTTTAAAATGCCTTTGACTTTGTGCTGTTCACTCTTTCTTTCACTGTCTTGGGAATAACCAGAGCTTATTTGTGGAATATGAACCTATAACAGCACCTTAACCAACAATTCAGCTGATGTGTTCCCATTATAGTCATGATTGTGAGTCTTAAACTGGCACTTAATACTACCCACTAGTGCTGCTATTTCTAATAAGCTTACTTTCCCACCCCTTAGAGGAATATTTTATGCATTCTCTTACCTGTTAAAACTGTTTCACTTATCCTCCTAACAAGTGATTTTTCTTGTCTTCTATTTCATTGAGGTAACAAAAGTAAGCATACAAGAATACACTCAATTTTCCACCAACCAATCTATATACCTACCTATCCTTGAATCCATTTCCTTCTTCCTTCCTATCACAAGGCAGTAAGTGCCTCATATCCCCCACAGAATACTTAATACCTGGCAGTCTACCTCCTGGACCCAACCAAAACCTCTATTCATGTGGTTATCCCCTCCCTCTCTTTAAACTGGATTATTTTAGCAAACAAGCTCATTTAAGTTTCTATTATCTAAAAATAAATTAAATTAAAATAGCAATATAAAATTACATAGATATCTAGGGCGCCTGGGTGGCTCAGTTGGTTAAGCGACTGCCTTCGGCTCAGGTCATGATCCTGGAGTCCCTGGATCAAGTCCCGCATCGGGTTCCCTGCTCGGCGGGGAGTCTGCTTCTCCCTCTGACCCTCCTCCCTCTCATGCTCTCTGTCTCTCATTCTCTCTCTCTCAAATAAATAAATAAAATCTTTAAAAAAAAAAAAAATTACATAGATATCTATATACACACATACGGTCTTACACGTTTTTGTTCTTTGTTCCTTTTACAGCAAGAAGTCTCAATAGAGTTATCCCTAGAAGTTGCCCAATTCCTAACCTCCATTGCAGCGCAGTCCAGCCTGCATCCCCACTTCTCGATAGACACCACTCTTGTTAGGCTCACCAGTGACCTCTATATTGCTAAGTGCAGCCTAACAAGCAACAAGTGTTATTGGAAACTCATGCCTTAGTTGTCAAATTGACCATTCATAGCGATCCTCCAAAGAATTAGGACTAAAGAATGGTACAGATTCACCAAGTTACTCTGCAGCAGAGATGAGGCAGGGAGTGGCTCAGAACCAGACAAGGAAGTGAAGGTCAACACAAGGCCCTTGTCAAAGCCAGGAAGATATAAACATAAAGAGTAGGCCAAAGACAAGCAGGCTTTGCAATGATAAAATTGAATCCACTGACTGGTTCTCCAGAGCCCAGGGGCATCTCGGACAGAGACATAGAAGTCATTTGTCATTAAAGTTAAAAGAACAAATATATCTAAAATATATACATATATACACACACACGTATTTGACCTTTTGAAAGGATACAACCTTCTATAAGTTATCAACTCCTTTGTAGTAATTACGTGGTACACACACATATAATTCTATCATTATAACTGTGTTTATTTTCAAACACACATATAAATTAGGCTATCTTACGTAAGCACAGTACTGAAAAAAAATGAACTTTGGTGCACTTGTGTCTGTCTACATATAAATGGAATATTTTGGATAAATAAATACAGTTCTATGTACTGTTTGTGAAAATGCAGCAGTCTCTACATTGGCACTGTTCTGTTTTGTGTCAAGCCCATCTGTTGCAATTATCCAAATGTCTATTTTTATTATTCAATTTCCCAATAACATGTGTCTGCTTTCCTTGTCCCATTAACTCTCTATTCTTTTATGTGCTTCCTATAGAATAATCAGCTCTATTCACTACATTCCACCACCAAAGAATATTTTAGGAAAGAAAAGGGTATTTTGGATAAAGGGCAGCTTTAAATAGCTGCTGATGATTATTGTGATCTTTGATATACAACACCTATTTACCCTTAAAAGAAGATTGATCCAGGCAGAATAATCTTTTCCTAAATTTATGTAGTAAGTATAGTATTAAGTATAGTAATAGAAATATCAAGAGTAATTGTATTTACCACTGCATCTAATTTGGTTGAATTATATTGTACAACATAATGCCCCCAAAATTAAAACACAAATGACTAGAAAGACTGTTACTGAAATGTGGAGTTGTTAGTGGCTGTCAAAGACTTATTTTCTGGATAGAACTCACGTCTCTTCTTCCTTGGGAAAGCTGTCTTGGCATATGTAATGGAGTCCCTGCACTGGGTAATGAGCAAGCACATGCACACTTTCCCAGGGGTTTCCTTATTTTCAGAGTAGGAAACATAGCATTGTATTCACATCAGCCAGTCTGCCCACCTAGTGATCCCAGACTCATTTCTAGTTTCAGGAAAAAAAGGTAAGAAATCTCATAACTGGATCTAACCCAAAGTCAAAACTGACTTCTAACCTACTGCTGTATATGGCAATCTTATTTGCTGTTAGAGCCCTATAACCAGAGTGTAGTCTTTGCTCTGACCTATAAAGTATGTCAGAGAAACACTAAGGATCCAATGGCCACTTTAAAATAATTTCATCAAAGAACAAATGTTCCTGAGAAAAAATACATCAAGAAAACGTGTTTCTTTGACCTTTTACCTTAGTCAAACACCTTATACATAACCGTATAATGTAACAAAAAACTAGATGTGACATCTACTTCTGGTTCAGATACTAACTGGAACTTTCCCTTAGGGAAGAGATTTAACCTCCGTTCATTCAAAATATATTTAATGACCATCCGCTGTATGAATGTATGTTAGGCAGAGTCTTATACCTTCCTGGTCGTTAGTACCTTCAAATGATTAAAAGTTTTGGATTTTACTGTTGTAAAATTCTATATAGTTTTATGACGTTATAAGATCTTGAACCAACGTAGAGTCTGCCTTACGCAGTGATGACAGGTACAGCAAGGTAGGAACATGTTTTGTGTATCCTTTTAACAAAGCATCCACCAAAAATAACATTCTTTAGAGCACAAAGACAACATCTCTTAAGCTAAATGTTACTTTTCTAATAAACAAAAAATAGTTTTATTTTCTGCAGGAGTAAACAATATGGCTTTAGCACTTACTTTTAAAACTTTGTAAGTTTTGTTCAAAGCTTATTGAAAAGATGTCATAATGTTCCTCTTTGAAACAAGCTACCCTCAAGCACAGGTCAGGACCTTTTTTCCATCAGTACAGAAATACTTTCACAGGAGAAAACTCCCCTCAAAATAAATTGAAGAATTTACTACTGGGTCATATCAGTACTAAGAAAAGCATAATAAGGATATATAACTAATATCATGGCAGTTTTTCTAGGTGACAAACATATTCCCTCCCAAGACCTGCTTATAACCTATCCCTTCAGTCAATTATCCTGGCTCAGTCACCAAATATGATCTGATGAGCAAAAGAAATCTTTATCCTCATTCCATGACACAATTTTTAAACCATTTTATTAAGGTATAATTGACATTAAAAAGCTGCCCATATTTAATGTATACAACTTACTGAGTTTGAAAATAACCATATACCATAAAACCATCGTGAAACAATTTTGAAAGCAATTGTTTTCTGAATCTTGAACCATCTCCTCATCTTTTATTTTAGAATGGGGTAGCTAAGAAAAAAAGTACAAATACTAGGTAATAAAATATAAATATTTGCTTCAAAAGTACTAATACCTCCCCTACAAATGTATTTTGATGTTGCTTCTTGAATTATTTGAAATAAAATGAGAAGTATGGAAATGATGCTCAAGTTAGCAGTAAGTAAATTTCCAAAGCAAAATATCTGATGATGTAAAATTACATGATGTTATAAAAATGGTACCAAGAAGACAGCACCTTCTGGGAAGGAAATGCTCATGGCATTTGCAACAAACACTTTCTAAGCCACACACCAAGATGAATAATCACAAAGTAATAATAAGGTAAACTTATTTTGTTATATGTGATGTATGCATCTTATTGCATACTTATAATTGCATATAAGTTCAAAAAGATATTTTCACATACTCTATTCTAGAGACATTCTTGTTTTCATTTTCATTTTACGATCCATGATCCATCTGAAATTGATTTGGGATTATGATGTGACACAGGAATCTTTTTTTTCCATTTGGACATCCAAATGACCCAACACCATCTTTTGAAAAGATTTTCCTTTGTCACTGCAAAGAGTAAACTTTATCTATAGCCCAGATAAGTGTGGGTTCATTTTTGGACTCTATTTTATCTCAATGATTTAATTGTCTATAGTAGCACTAATACCATACTATATCACTTAGAATAGCTTTATCATGACTATTGTATTTGACAGAATAATTCTTCCAACTTTGCTCTTCAAGACTCTCTTGTTTATTCATGGCCCTTTGCAATTTTAACAATATTTTAAAATCAACATGTCAAATTCTATCAATATCTTTTCTTTAAATACCACTTTACAATATTAAATCTTCCAACCCTTTGTCATGGTATATCCCATCATTGTGTTCTATAACTACTCTGTTTTTATAATTTTCTTTTAGATGTTCTATGTAAGCTTTAGCACATTTATTCTGGCACTTGGCGTGTTTTTATTCTACTACTAATGCTATTTTTAACTTTTTGACCATGATCCTTAAAACTTAAAATACAATTTATGTTCCTATTAATCTAATTTGTGTTCATGACTCATAAATGTTCCATAGTTTTATACTAATACTTTGTCTAATATGTGTACTAAGTAAAAAAGATCATAGCTATGAGCACAAAGACATTTGTTATGAAAGTGTTTTGTTATGTGGGTTAATTGGTCTATGTCTGATTATGATGGAGGAGTGAAATGTTTCTCACAAGACACTCAGAGAGCTTTGATCCCCATTACTTGGACTCAAAAATTAAAAGAATGGGCACAGTAACTCAGAAACTAAAATTCTGATAAATGTAAAGATATGGGTTCCATCACTAATGTCACAAAAGGAAATTTTCCAAAATCCATATCCAGGAAAATTGCCACTTAGTGAAACTGGGCATTTACACAGAGGGGATTCCATGGCTTAGTGCTGGCAGAGTAGTAGTTTTCTTGTCTCACACTTAAGGTGCAGAACTCAAGCTCTGTAGACAATTGGATCTCTCTTTGTTGGTAAACATTCTCAGCAAACTTCCCAGATCCCACTCCTTGCTTTGTCCCACATTCACCTGCTAGTAATGGTGACCAGAGATGAACCTTGAGAGTAGTTCAGGACACAAACTGAGTAGCTGAATCTCTAAATACACACGTACAGCTTCTATTTTTCCCATATTGCATGTTCCTCAGGTCATCAGAAATGATGAGGAATTAACTGTGTCAGTATCCACAGTCATATCCACTTGGAACTTCAGCATTCTTGGACTCATCTGTAGAATAGCTCTCAGCTGGAGCTCTAATTCCTTGATTGTGGAAGACAGATCTCCCATCTGGCAAATGGATCTGATATTGTTCTTCTGAGAGAACAAAGAGCAGAGGGGCACAATAAACCCTCTTCATCGAGTTCCTTCTGCAAGTTGTTATGTATCATGTTGATTGACTTGTGAATACTGAACCACCCTTGCATCCCAGGAATAAATCTCACTCGATCAAGGTGAGTGATTTTTTTAATGTGTTGTGAGATTCAATTTGTAAAATTTTGTTGAGGATTTTTACAACTATTTCATCAGAAATATTGGCCTGTAGTTCTCTTTTTTTGTATGATGTTTTTATCCAGTTTCATATCAGGGTAATACTTCATAGAACGAATTTGGAAGTTTTTCTTCCTTTTCTATTTTTTGGAAAAGTTTAAGAAGAACAGATATTAACTCTTCTTTAAATGTTTGATAGATGAGCATGGGGTGTTACATGCAACTAATGAATCGTTGAACACTACATCAAAAACTAATGATGTACTGTATGTTGGCTAACTGAACATAAAAAAATAAATGTTTGGCAGAACTCGCCTGTGAAGCCATATGATCCTGGACTTTTATTTGTTGGGAGTTTTTTGATTAGTGATTCAATTTCATTGCTGGTAATCGGTCTGTTAAAATTTTCTTTTTCTTCCTGGTTCAGTTTTGGTAGGTTATATGTTTCTAGGAATTTATCCATTTCCTCTAGGTGTCCAATTTGTTGGCAGATAATTTTTCAAAATATTCTCTTATAATTGTATTTCTGTGGTATTGGTTTTTATTTCTCCTTTCTCATTTGTGATTTTGTTTATTTGAGTTCATTCTCTCTCTCTTTTTTGATGAGTCTGGCTCAAGAGTTATCAATTTTGTTGATGAGAACCAGCTCCTGGTTTCATCGATCTATTCTACTGCTTTTTTAGTTTCTATATCATTTATTTCTGTTCTAATCTTTATTATTTCCTTCCTTCTGCTGGTTTTATGTTTTGTTTGTTCTTTTTCTAGCTCCTTTAGGTATAAGGTTAGGTTGAGATTTTTCTGGCTTCTTGAGGTAAGCCTGTATTGCTATAAACTTCCCTCTTGGAACTTTTGCTGCACCCCAAAGATTTTGGACTGCTGTATTTTCATTTTCATTTTTCTCCATGTAATTTTTTATTCCTTCTTTGACAAATCTGGTTAACCCATTTATTGTTTAGTAGCATGTTATTTAACCCCTATGTATTTGTGTTCTTTCCAGATTTTTTTCTTCTGAATGACTTCTAGTTTCATAGCACTGTGGTCAGAAAAGGTACATGGTATGACTTTGATATTTTTGAATTTGTTGAGGCTTCTTTTGTGGGCTAATATGTGATCTACTCTGGAGAATGCTCCATGTGCACTTGAAAAGAAGATATATCCTGCTGTTTTAGGATGGAATGTCCTGAATATATCTATTAAATCCATCTGTTCCAGTGTGTCATTCAAAGCTACTGTTGCCTTGTTTATTTTGTTTGAATGATCTGTCCATTGATGTAAGTGGGGTGTTAAAATCCCCTACTATTATTGTATTAATACCGATGAGATCCTTTATGTTTGTTAACTATTTTATGTATTTGGGTGCTCCCATGTTGGATGCATAAATATTTATAATTGTTAGATCTTCTTGTTGGATTGTCCCCTTTATCACTATGTAGTATCTTTCTTTGTCTCTTGTTACTGTCTTTGTTTTAAAGTCTATATTGTCAGGGCGCCTAGGTGGCTCAGTCCATTAAACATCTGACTCTTGATTTTGGCTCAGATCATGATATCAGGGTCATGAGATCAAGTCCCACATCAGGCTCTGCATTATGTGTGGAGCCTGCTTGGGATTCTCTTTCTCCCTCTTCCTCTCCCCCTCCACCAACCCCGCTCTTTCTCCTTCTCTCTCTCTCTCTAAAAAAATAAAATAAAATAAAATAAAATTAATTTTAAAAAATAAAGTCTATTTTGTCAAATATAACTATTGCTACTCCAGCTTTCTTTTGACATCCATTTGCATGGTAAATGTTTCTCCATCCCCTCACTTTCAACCAGCATGTGTATTTAGGTCTGAGATCAGTCTCTCATAGGCAGCATATAGATGGATCTTGTTTTTTTATCCATTCCCTCACCCTATGTCTTTTTTTTTTTTTAAGATTTTATTTATTTATTTGAGAGACAGAGAGCACAAGAGGGAAGAGGGTCAGAGGGAGAAGCAGACCCCCTGCCGAGCAGGGAGCCTGATGCGGGACTCGATCCCGGGACTCCAGGATCATGACCTGAGCCGAAGGCAGTCGCTTAACCAACTGAGCCACCCAGACGCCCCTTTCACCCTATGTCTTTTGATTGGAACATTTAGTCCATTTCCATTCAAAGTAATTATTGATAGGTATATATTTATTGCCATTTTGTTACTTGTTTTGTGGTTGTTTTTGTAGTTTTTCTCTGATCCTTTCTTCTCTTGCTGTCTTCTCTCACAGTTTTCTGGCTTTCCTTAGTGATATACTCAGATTTCCTTGTCTTTATTTTTTGCATATCTATAACTGGGTTTTGATTTGTGGTACCATTAGGTTTATATATAACATCTCTGCATACAGCAGGCTATATTAAGTTGATGGTCACTTAAGTCTGAACCCATTCTTTACTCCTCTTCCCCCCTTTTTTAGGTTTATGGTATCATACTTCACATCCTTTTTGTGTGTGTGTGTGTGTGTGTGCTTCTCCTGACTGATTTTTACAAAGATGCTTATTTTTACTGCCTTTGTGCTTCCTACTTTTCTTACTCTCACTTATGGTCTTTACTTTCCACTCAAAGAATCCCCTTTAACATTTCTTATAGAGCTGGTTTGGTGTCACAGACTCCTTTAGCTTCTGTTTATCTGAGAAACACTTTCTCTCTCCTATTTTGAACAACAGCTTTGCTGGATAGAGTATTCTTGGCTGCAAATTTTTTTCCTTTCAGCACTTTGAATATATCATGCCACTCCCCTCTGGCCTGCAAAGTTTCTGCTGAAAAGCCTGATAGCTTTATGGAGCTTCCCCTTGTATGTAACTGTCTTATTTTCTCTTGGTGCTTTTAAAATTCTCTCTTTATCACTGCTTTTTGACATTTTGATTACTATGTGTGTTGGTGTGGACCTCCTTGAGTTGATTTTGTTGGGTGATCTCTGTACCTCCAAGATCTGGATATCTGTTTCCCCCCCCAGATTAGAGAAATTTTCAGCTATTATTTGTTCAAATACATTTTCTTTCCCTTCCCCTTTTCCCTCTCTTCTTCTTCTGGGATCCCTATAATGTGAATGTTATTATGCTTGATGGAGTTGCTGAGTTCCCTAAGTCTATTCTCATTTTGCATTTTTTTTTTCTCTCTCTCTCAACGGGCTCAGCTTGATTGATTTCCATTACTCTGTCCTCCAGGTCACTAATTTATTCCTCTGCTTCCTCTAACCTGCTATTTATTCCATCTAGTGTATTTTTTATTTCATTTATTGTGTTCTTCATCTCTGATGAGTTCCTTTTTATCTCCTTTAGGTCTCACTAATGTTCTCCACTCTTTTCTCAAGTCTAGTGAGTACTCTATGATCATTATTTTAAGCTCCTTATCAGGCATATTACTTATATCCATTTCACCTAGGTCGCTTGCTGTGGTTTTGTCCTATTCTTTCATTTGGGACATATGCCTCTGTCTCCTCATTTTGTCTAACTCTCTGTGTCTGTTTCTGTGTGTTAGCAAAGTCAGCTATGTCTCCTGCTCTTGAAAGTAATGGACTCATGAAGAAAAGGTCCTGTAGTGCCCTGCAGTGCAGTGTCCCCTGCTCACCAGAACCCAGTGCTTCAAGGGTGTCTCCTATGTGTGTTGTGTGTGCCCTGCTGTTTTGTCCTGGCTGCTTTTTCCTTTCAGCCCAATAGTCTACAGTGGCTCTCTTTGCCTGTTGTGGGTGCTGTTTGGTCCCTGTGAGGTGCACAGTTTTAACAATGTGCTCACTGGTGTACTTGTGAAATGAAACCTGCCCCTGCTTCTAGGACCAGGCCAACCTGAGCAGATGCACAAAGCATGCATGGGCAGGGCATGCAATTTTACAAGGTGTGTGTTGGATTTCTCCAGGGCCCTGCTGCCACTGCCTTTGCCCCCAGAACTGAAGCCCCAAAAAACTGGCAGGTCAGGAGATCCAGTATTGGCAAGGTTTGCACCAGTGAGGGAGGAGACCCAAAGTGCCAGGATTGAGGCAAGTGTGACTAGAAAGGGTGGATCTGCCAAAGTGCAGGGGGCAGGGCTAGGTGTAAGGAAGTTAGGTAGTGAATGTTTGCACTGTGCTGGTTCCCACATTTGGCCATGTGTTTATACCGGTGAGCCAGGGAGGGAGATGGTGCCTGCCAGCTCCTTTGTTCCTGGGGGAGTCTCCCTGTAAACCCTAACCTCCAGAAGACACTCTGAGATGAGCAAGTAACTTTCCCTCCCATATACCCCAAGCATTTCTCAAGCTGCCATTTTTATGCTGTATCTCCATGGGCTGTTTGTTTGTTGGCTCTTTAAGTGTAGAGACTCAGCTTCCTATCACCCTCCCAGCTCTCCCAGAACTAAGCTCACTGATTTTTAAAAGTCCAGGTTTTAAGTCCCACTGATTGTAAGAAATGATGAAATTCAGCCCCTCTTGCTTTCAAAGACAAATGTTAGGCTCCCCAGTATGATAGTCTGTTTCTCCCCCTTCTCTGTGCCCGGGGGTCTCTCCCTCCTACAGATGGCCCAAGAGTCTGTTTAGGCCCCCCCTGGGTCTCTGACCTTCCTATCCTCTTCGGTATGGCCTCTTTTCTACCTTTAGTTGTGGAGTTTGTTCTGCCAGTCTTTAGGTCATTTTCTGGGTATTTACACTGACATGAGTGTTATCTAGTTGTGTCCATGGGACAAGGTGAACTTAGGGTCCTCACTCCACCATCTTCCCCCAGGGGACTTTTTTACTACTTGCTTCTTTTAAGTGCTCACTATGGCAACTGTCTGTCCTCCACTAGATGTACAGATGTATGGATATCTTTCTTCAATCTTGATTCTGTTCCATTGTTTTAAATGTCTGTCTTTATGTCAGTACCACAATGTCAATTATCATAATTTTGCTGTAAATTTTGCAATCGGGAAATGTAAGTCCACTGATTTTTTTTTTTTTAAGACTGTTTAAGCTATCAGGGTCCCTTGCATTTCCAAATGAATTATAGGATCTGCTTGTCAGTTTCTGCAAAAAAACACAGCTAGGATTCTGAAAGGCACTGTGTTGAATCTGTAGATCAATTTGGACAGTATTATCATATTAATAATATTAAGTCTCTGAGCCATGAACACGGAATATCTTTCCATTTATTTAGGTCTTTAATTTCTTTCACCAATGCTTTGTACTTTTTAGTGTACAAGACTTCTTGTATTTCATTTTTAAAATTTATTCCTGAGTATTTACTCTTTTTGATACTACTGCAGATGAGAATTTTTCTTAATTTCCAGTTCAAATTATTGTTAGTGCATAGAAATACAGTTAGTTATTTATTGGTGTTATATCATATAAACTTCATGAATTTATAACTAGATTCTATGTAATTTTATCTCTAATGCTCACAACAGTGATACCCGAAGGGTGTTATTATGCCATTTTTTATAGATGTTGCTAAGAATAGGAAAGAAGAATTCTGAGACTAAGAGAAATTAAGAATGAATTTTGACAAACAAAAGTAGTAAGTTGTAAAGACTGTAAACAAATCCTCTAATATCATCTACTTTCTAATATGCCACATGCCCTCCAATGACCCTGGCTCTCCTTAACCTTAGTGATTTATTCTTAACATTACCTTATGAGCAAATAATAATTTTCCCTATCTGTGCACCTCAAGTATGCCTTATCTATTTGTTTCACTGTGTAAATCTGCAAAATAATAACCATTTGTATTTTCTAAAATGACTTCATCCTTAGTAAAATGTCCTGTGAGATTCATTATTCAAGAGTAGAAACTATCAGCTATGTCATAAGAAAGACATTTTTTCTTTTTACAATTATTTAAGTCTCTTTGAAAAGCTAAATTTACATTATGCTTGAAAATGAGGAAAAAGGAGGGAAGAAATTATTTAAAATGTTCACAGTATTTTTAATGTTACTGATTTCATTTGCTCCAGATTAAACAGAATTCTGAATAACAGGAAGCTTGTAGAACTGTGGGAGTGTGGCATGCCAGAAACACCAAAAATTAATGAAAGGCCAAATGATAATCTTGATAGGAATTAAATAAAACTTTTGTTTTTCCAGTTTTTATTTCAGGCAACTGGTTGTCTCAGACTTCAAAGTCCAGATAGTAATGTAGACTCAATATAGTGAAATCAGATTTCAAGTAATATTTTATTTCATTGGGTTTCAACAGCTCTTTAAAGTAACCCCTTTTATCTGGAATCCATGTGGGAAAGATGGTGTGCCCCTACTCCCAATAACAAACAAATCCCTTGGCTATATCCACCTCTATGTTGTATACTGCCTGAAGTCCCCTGGAAAAGGAAATGTGCTGCATTACAATTTCAAAAACAGCCAGAGATTGAAAATTAATGCACCACAGAGCACGGTGTTTTGGCCTTTTGTCTAAAGGGCAAATGCAGACAAATCAGAGTCTAGAGCTGTGTGCCATATACAGGGATTTGTTTCCTGCACAAAACTCCAAAGAAAACAGTGCATTCAAATGGTAATGAAGAGAGGGCCTGGGTGCAGATAATGGTATATTAAACTTGGATGAGCTAATTGTGCATTTTCATGTGAATCAGCCTCCTGCTAGGACTCATTAGGAATGCACATTAAAGATATAGACAAGTGTGCCGCCTTTTAATCAAGTGTCTTATTTCTAACAACACTATTAGTATTGTGAGCATTCTGGTAAGTGGAATTCTTGACTGAAATTTAATTGTGCAGCCTGGAAATCTGATTCCATTTCAAAGCTGTAAAAATATCTTCATGTAAGGGCAGAATGGGGAGAAGTGCGGGGGGAGGGGGCGGTAAAGAGAGTGGACCAGAATAGGAATTGATCGATTACTTTCTTTTCTCTTAAAAACTAAATATGCTAGCCTGTTGAGCTGAATTCTTTACTTGGAATCCATACAAATTCCCACAAAATATCAGTCTACAGATGGTGCTGAGGAAATGACAGCCGAGATCATACCAGCAACGCTTAGGAAAAGTTGAGAAGCATTTCTGCAAGAGGGTGAGAGAACACATAGGGAGCCTCAGATGGAGAGATGTTACGTATGAGGCAATCTGCATGTAGAAGAGCAGAAAAACACTCATATGATTATGATTAGACATGTAGCAGGAAAGTAAAACATGATTTAGCTTACTAAGAAACTGAAATTCAAATGGGTCAGCCTTGAAATTCTAAAATTCCTTGCAGAACAATATCCACTTTTTTTCAATTCTTATTACACCACACTTGTAAGAGGCAAACACTTGAAATCTGGTTGCATTTAATTCCAAAGTGTGTTAAAGGGAGATATATAAAGAAAAAAGACCACCATAAAAGACTTCTTTATCTTACAAAGATATGTCTAAACACTGAAGTCGTTTCTGCAGGATTCTGGGATAATGGCATGCTTGTCACATATCACTACTCTACGTTCATTACCAATATCCTCTATAGAGAAGGTGATAGACCCAGACAAGCATGTTGTTGGTGTACCACGAGGGTCCAAGGACACAAGTCCTGTTGAGATTTCTAGGGAAGGAAATCAAGGCATGGCTTCCTTCTCCAAGGGATCTGAAGTAAAAGACAAGGTTTGTCTCTCTTCAGTCTGAGGGGAGCTGTTCATGAGTGGTCTCGAGTGACTGGGTCTCTGGATGATAGGCAGCACATGTCCATTTACTTCTTGTGATCATTAGAACAGCTACTTAACTGTGTAAACCTTTGTGAGCTCTGGTGGAAGCAGCGCCTAGGGCCAGGGCTTTCATCTGGGACATGGTAGCCAGCCCCTTAGAAAAAGAAAGCAGAGTGGGATCCTCCCCAAACCATAACACAATGGTTAGAGTCTACAATTTCATTTACTCAGAGCCACAAGAGAACTGCCATGCCTTCCATCACCTGCTAATTGGCAAAGGAAGAGAATATAACCTGTCAAGGTATACAATTAAAGGGATATTGAACCATGAATAGGTTTAGGAATGCATAGATAATCTTTTGTCATATGACTTTAAAAAAGGGAGAAAGTGAAGATATATAAATTCAGATTTATGGAAAATAAAGCATCAGAAGGAATTTAAGATATAAAAGCAACTATGAGACACCAACTGAAATCTTGAGGAAAACTATGAAATTTGATCCAAGAGATAAATAATCTTGATGACACATAATCACAGAATGGACAATTAACTAAACAGCTACCTTTAAGATGACTTCACTCCAGATTGTTTTATAGCTGATTCTACCTAATTTTAAGTATTTTACCATTTCTTTCTAAGGTCGTAGGAAAATATGGAAAGAATTTCAATTTGTCATATAAAGCTAACATTTTTTTTTGCTAATGGTATTAAAGAAAATTTAGCCCTGATCTCACTCAAAGTATAAAAATAAATTTCACAGTAAAAAGTATGAAAATTGTTCTGGAGAAAAATTTTATAACATGTTTTATTAGTCAGGATTCTCCAGAAAAATAGAACCAGTAGGCTATATAGTGATATATATAAGAGATTTATTATAGGAATCTGTTCAGGCAGTTACGGAGGCCAAGATGTCCCACAATCTGCAGGCTGGAAAACCAGGAAAGTTGGTGGTATAAATCAGTCTGAGTCCAAAGGCCTGAAAATCAGGGGGCTGATGGTGTAAGTCCTGGTCTGAGTCTAAATGCCCAAGAGAGTCCAAGGGCAGGAGAAGATGGATGTCTCAGTTCAAGCACAGAAAGTAGTTGCCCTTCCTCTGCCTTTTTGTTCTATTCAGGCCCTCGACAGATTGGATGATGGCCACCTGCAACCTTCTTTACTCCACCTACCAGTTCAAATGCTAATGTATTCTGGAGACACCCTCACAGACACACCCAGAAATAATACTGTACCAGTGTCTGGACATCCTTTAGCCTTGTCAAGTTGACACATAAAATTAACCACCACACATACTGAGGGGATCTTCTTAAGCTAACCCTATTTCATGACATAAAATAATCATTTGCCAAAACTTCTACAACAAATGTAGAAGATAATCAATAGACTGGGAAAAGTATTTAGAATGAATATGACCAACAAAAAGATATAATATTTTTTTAAAGATTATATTTATTTATTTTCGAGAGGGGGAAGGGACAGAGAGAGACGGAGAGAGAGAATCTCAAGGAGACTCCCCGCTGATCTGGGCGCCCCACACGGGGCTCGATCCCACAACCCTGAGATCATGACATGAGCCGAAATCAGGAGTCAGATGCCTAACTGACTGAGCCATCCAGGCGCCCGAAAAAGATAGTATTTTTAATATGTACAAAGTTTTCTAATTAATAAGAGTAAGCAAAAAAAAAAGCAATAGAAAATTTAGTGAAGGATATTAGCAGACAAGCCACAAAGGACATATAATGGTCATTAAACACAAAAAGATTTTCAGCATCACTAGACATCCAAATTATGCATCATGAATGAGATACACTTTTTCACTCATCAGATTAGCCGAAGTTTAAAAACTTTATGGTATCCTGTGAATTTGAGGAGAATATCACATCTCCATTATTTTTCAAGTATGAATTGCAAAACTTTTTTGCAAAATAATCAAATAATCTCTATAAATTTAAAAGGCACCTATTATTTAAACAAGTTGTCATAGACTTTGGAAGTCAAGTCTCTGCCTCTACCTCTCTCTCTCTGTTTCTCATGAATAAATTCTTTTTTAAAAAGTCTAAAAAGAATGAAAGATGGAAAAAGAAAAGAATATATGTGAGCACAGAGAAAAATACATACGCATATTCCCCAAATTATTAAAAGGCTGAGGGGTGAGGGGATACTGAAAAGGTGATATTAATTTATTTTTAAACACTTCTACTTTTATCTCTAAATATTTCTAACTATAAATTTGTACTTTCTTTGTAGTAAAAAAAAATATTATATATATAAACCTAAACATAAATATATCTTGTATAAGTCATATTTATCACTATAACAAATATACTGTATATGCCATGCATATTATACATAAATTATGTGCTAAATCTCTATCACTAGTTCATTAGTTTACAGGTCTTAATCACAGAAATATCCAGTCACAAAAAACTTGTAATTAAATGTTCCTTGGACTCAACTCAAGATTTGGGAAGTATGAAGACGCCTTGATGCATCCTTTCTTGAGTGCTGACAAGGCAACTTTCCACTCTGTCCCATGCAAGATGAGACTTACCTGAACTGCCTCTTATAGCAATCTCTTGATCTTGATTTAAAAGTTTCCCCAAAATTACACTATCCAAGGGGGGATCATATTGGTTATTTCCACAACCCAAAGTTCAACCATTTTAAAAGGACAAACATAGAGTTTAAATAATGCAATTTACCCAGAATAATACAGTTAATACTAAGGCATGTGCTTGCAATTTATATAAAGGAGTGTAGAACAGTAAAGGAACCAGGATTTATGGTCAGACGTGAACTAAGGTGACAGCACCTCTGTCAAGTGCCAAACTTAGAGAAGAACAATAATTGCCTTGCTGGTTGCACAAATACTTCACATTGTTGGTTACATGTATGCATTAGGAAAAAAATGTAAGTAAAATCCCTAGTCCAGGATTTTGTGGTTGTTCACGGACTCAATACATGGTGGTTACTATTATTATTAGGGCAGTGACTATACATGAACAGGGTGATGTCTAATGATGTCACCTCATCTAGGTAAAAACTGATTATATTTTACTTCAGTTTTATGGTATTTTTATTAAATATTTAAAGAAATGTTGGGCAGAAGAAGGATTAGACATGTCCTATGATGGCTCTGGAGGGCAGAATTAGGAATATTGCTGACAGTTACCAATCTGATTCTAACTCAGTAAAAAGAAAACTTGGATTCACCTAAGGATGTAATGAGTGATTCGAGAACTCAAGGGTTTTCTTTAATGGAAGGCACAGAACCAGGTGACGTAACTGCAAGTGCCTTTCTCTTCCTGAGATTCTGATTCTATGTCTGACACTCTGCCGGCATCTAGTCAGGGAGGCAGCTGAGACAGAGGGTAGCACAGAGGCAAGAGAGGTTTAAGACAATGCTCCTAAATCAAAAGATTATAGTCTCAGAGAAAATGTGAACAACAATTAAATATAGTTGGCTATTAGTTACCATATATTGAATAACAGTTTTCCTGTGTTTGGATCCCATTAAATCCCACAGCACCATTTGAAACTTCATCTTTTATAGACTTTTGTTTACACTTTCTTCAGCACTTTTATCACTTTCAATGGGATTTACGAAAAGCAGCTCAGCCATTTGTTTGTCCAAATCCCTCTATGTTAGTCTAGACGTTTATGGACATTCATTTCATAACACAACCATAAAAACTAAAATTATGGTTTATTTCCCATCTCAAGAAATAAATTTACCGACACTTTTTTTTTGTCTTTTGTTGGTTCTTCCCAGAAGACACTTGTGTTTTAATAGAAAATACGAACAGCAAGAATGAGATTGGAATGCTCATTGTTCTTCATGAGTTTCATTATCATAAAGCTTGTTCATGCTATGTCCTCTCAGTAAAGACAAGTCAAGGCTATCATCTTTACTTAACTCACAGTTTCAGAACAGAGTATCATGAGACTCAAGTAAGTAGATGCTAAGAAATGGGAAATCAGATTAATCCTAATAACTTGCTAACTTAGAAGTTCTCTATGTGGGGGCACCTGGGTGGCTCAGTCGTTAAGCATCTGCCTTCGGCTCAGGTCATGATCCCAGGGTCCTGGGATCAAGCCCCACATTGGGCTCCCTGCTCGGCGGGAAGCCTGCTTCTCTCTCTCCCACTCCCCCTGCTTGTGTTCCCTCTCTCGCTGTGTCTCTCTCTGTCAAATAAATAAATAAAATCTTTAAAAAATAAAAATAAAAAAGAAGTTCTCTATGTGGGGGCACCTGTTCAGCGTCTGACTCTTGATTTCAGCTCAGGTCATGATCTCAGGATTGTGAGATCGAGCCTTGTGTCAGGCTCCACGGTGAGCCTGCTTAGATTCTCTCTCTCCCTCTCCCCTCTTTCCTCCTCTCTCCTCTCATAAATAAATAAATAAATAAATAAATAAATAAATAAATAAACAAATAAATAAATAAATAAATGTTCTCTATGTGAAGTAGCAAACTGAATGGGACATGGATACAGTATAATCAATAAACTAGAAGAGAATTAGGATTCCTAATTAAAGGAAGCAAGTATACTAATTATGCTTTACCATCAAAATTGCTCCTTAACTTCTCTGAAGTCAGAATAAGTCTCAATTTCAAAACTGAGAAACCAAAAAACTCCTTACTGAGACTTTTATCTTGGTACTAAATTTTATTGGAAATGTTCATACAGGATCTAAAAGTATTGGAGAACAAGTAACACTCCTGACAATATCTTCAATAGCAGATTTATAATAACCATTTAAATTTTTTAAAATTATGTTTCTTCATTTTAGCTTCTATTCATTTATTTTTATGTAATTTGAGTTTCAACAGTTTTGTTTCTCTGTCAACTTGAGAAAATTCACTCAGACATGCCTCAGTAGAGCCCATTTTTCAACAATAGAACACAGAGTAGATAAAATGCAGTGATTGTGCAGGTATAATGTACAAGGAGGGAAAATCCATTTGTATTTGTGTTTATAACCTTATGCAAGAATCATCACACTTTTTGCAAAAGTATTCTTTAGTAAGGATCAGAATGGAAGAATAAAGCAGTGGCTTTTAATGATCATTGGTCTCAAGGTTATAGTTTAGAGTGAATCTCATACAACCCTACCATCACTAAAATAAAGATCCCATGATCAGGAAGAGGAGATAGGGGATTGCCATCATAATTTGAGCTCTGATTTAGAATATCCACTAATCTCTCACTAATGATAAAACAAATTCCAAACTCACCATATGCAAAAAAGCCTCGTCCTATCATACCCATATCCACTCCTCCAAATATATACACCTTGCTGTGGCAGACTTTATGTCACTGTTACATGCAACAGGAAACTTCCCTTCATAGCACTTATCTCTGTTAAGAACTTACATGGATTTGTGCTTATTTACTCAATGTCTGACTCACCAACAGGTAGTAATGGCTAGGTCTATTTTTTGCCCATCCTAGTAGCCACAATACCTGATTTCTAATAGGTACTTATTCTATTTGCAACAAATGAGTGAATTAATAAATCTTGTGTTTCCGTCACCTTCTTTTGATTACCATTTTCATACCAGTTAGTGTTCTCCACTCCTCACATATCCACTGTGCATCTCTTTGGGTGAAATCTTACCTAATCTTTAAGATTACTCACAAACACACCAGGGAGAGTTCTTTGAGTTTCCTGTGTATTGTTGCACTTATTACATTTAACTTACCATTACTGATAGTTTTGCATTTTTTTGAACCTCTGAGTTCCTTGAAAGCTGAACTTCTGTCCACAAAAGAAAGCATCATGTCTTTTGCAGAGCAGATGCCAGGTTCAGAGGGCAAACCATCACGCTGCTGAAGGAAAAGATCTAAGCAAAGCTGTAGAACCCGGGGAAAAATGTAAGAGAAAGTACAAGTGTCCTCTGATCCTCTGATACAAAGTGTCAGCTTACCACCACTGCCTGACGTAAAGAACGAGTCCTCATAATGAGCAGCAGCGTGGCAAGGAATTAAACATCAGGAGAAAATATCCAAAAGTTATTATTCACTCTTTCTTTGCATATTTGTGTTCTTAAATTAAAATACCAGCATCACACACGTGTGCGCACATATTGTGGGTGCGTGCGCGCGCGCACACACACATTCTAAGCTATAGAAATACATCCTATATTTAATCACTATCTATTCCCAGAAAGGTGATCAGCATAAGCGCATAATCGACAAGACCGTGAGAAGCTTCCTTTCAAGATTTAATAGCAGGGGCGCCTGGGTGGCTCAGTCGTTAAGCGTCTGCCTTCGGCTCAGGTCATGATCCCAGGGTCCTGGGATCGAGCCCCGCATCGGGCTCCCTGCTCCGCGGGAAGCCTGCTTCTCCCTCTCCCGCTCCCCCCGCTTGTGTTCCCTCTCTCTGTCAAATAAATAAAATCTTTAAAAAAAAAAAAAAAAAAAAGATTTAATAGCAGGGGCGCCTGGGTGGCTCAGTCGTTAAGTGTCTGCCTTCGGCTCAGGTCATGATCCCAGGGTCCTGGGATCGAGCCCCGCATCGGGCTCCCTGCTCTGCAGGAAGCCTGCTTCTCCCTCTCCCACTCCCCCTGCTTGTGTTTCCTCTCTCACTGTGTCTCTGTCAAATAAATAAAATCTTTAAAAAAAAAAAAAAAGATTTAATAGCAACACTGTCCTTCAAAATCAGGATGTTCTCTCTGACTCTGGTTGAGACTCACTTTCTTGAGCAGGTTGTCTTTCCCTTTATTATGCAAACATTGCAGTCTTCTGAGCAACTGTTTACTATTATTATATGATCATATTGTTCTGAAAATGTCTATGTATACCCTTGCTCTAAATGTATATTATATGTTTGTGCATGTATGTGTACATAGGTGTACACATGGGTATGTGTATTTATGCATTTATGCATACATGTATATATATAATACAAATGTGTATGTGTGTATATGTGTATGTACTTCTGAATCTAGAGTCAATTTTCATTTCCTATATCCTATTGCTAACTTTCATGAAGTTCACTGTAATGCACATCTCATGTCTGCAAAGCTGAGTGTGATACTATTTTGTTATATTAATGTCTTCCTGGCACATTCTCATTTATG
This sequence comes from Leptonychotes weddellii, assembly GCF_054177405.1. NCBI lineage: Eukaryota > Metazoa > Chordata > Mammalia > Carnivora > Phocidae > Leptonychotes > Leptonychotes weddellii. The sequence continues at coordinate 10,438,897 of NC_138384.1, read as the reverse complement.
GTATTTAATATACTATTGTTGCAATGTGCTAAATGGCCCCATGACGGTTATTTTTTAAAAGGTGAATATGAATTTTTAAGTACTTAAAGAATTATAGTGTAAATTAATCACTAAAAGTATATAACAGTCAATGTTTTGTTGTGAAATTTTGCTGTTGGCTTAGAGGTTGTTTACTACCCATATTTAGAAAAGTGTCTATTATTTGAAAGCAATACAATTAACAGTTGTCCGCTTTTGAGCCTGAGCCTAATAGAAATTAAAATATTCAGGAAAATGTGAAAAGTATGTTTTAAGAGGTCATTATGAAAATAAATTCTGTTCGCACAGATTATTCCAGTTGAGAGTTAGCGTTCAGTCTTCAGTTTGCCAAGAGTAGCATGTCTACCCCCAAAACTGATAAGCTGGAGGTTGCCATGCAATTTCTGCCACACAAGTTCTTTTCATGTCAAGTTACAACAAATGTCAATAAATAAGATATAGACTTATAGGGGAGGCGGAGCAAGATGGCGGAGGAGTAGGAGACCTGGATTTCGTCTCCTCTCAGGAATTCAGCTGGATAGGGATCAAACCATTCTGAACACCTACAAACTCAACAGGAGATCGAAGAAAGGAATAGCAACAACTCTCTGAACA
>NC_138384.1:10375237-10437764 GCF_054177405.1 Leptonychotes weddellii | reverse complement strand
GATTGCCTAGTTTGTTGGCATATACCTGCTGGTAATAAGTTCTAATAATTGTCTCTGTTTCCTTGGTATTGGTCATGATTTCTCCCCTTTCATTCATGATTATATTAATTTGGGTCCTTTCTCTCTTCTTTTGGATAAGTCTGGCCAGAGGTTTATTGATCTTAATTCTTTCAAAGAACCAGTTTCTAGTTTTGTTGATCTGTTCTACTGTTCTTCTAGTTTCTATTTTATTGATTTCTGCTCTAATCTTTATTATTTCTCTTCTCCTGCTTGGTTTAGGCTTTATTTGCTGTTCTTTCTCCAGATCCTTTAGGTGTAATGTTAGCTTGTGCATTTGGGATTTTTCTAATTTTTTGAGAAGCTTGGATGGCTATGTATTTCCCTCTAAGGACTGCCTTTGCAGTATCCCATAGGTTCTGAACTGATGTGTTTTCATTTTCATTGGTTTGCATAAATTGTTTAAGTTCCTCTTTGATTTCCTGATTGACTATTATATGTCAGGGTGTTGATCTGTTTTTATTGATTTTGGGAGGGGTCCTCTCTAGCTGTTGGACATGAATGCTTGTTTCCTTCCCCAGATTAGGGAGGTTCTTAGCTATGATTTGCTCAAATATACCTTCTAGTCCTCTCTCTCTCTCCACCCCCTCAGGGATCCCAATAATCTGACATTGGAATGTTTCATGGCATCAGTTACCTCTCTAAGTCTATTTTCATGGGCTACTAGCTGCCTATCCCTATTTTCCTCAGCTTCATTCCTATCAGCTTATCTTCTAGATCATTTATTCGTTCTTCTGCCTCATTTACCCTGGCTGTTAGAATATCCAGTTTAGACTGCATCTTATTCATAGCATTTTTAAGTTCGGCTTGATTAGATCTCATTTCTGTCCTTGGAGATTCTATACTGTCACTAGTGCTTTTTTTCAAACATAGCTATTGACTTCATGATCGTTGTCCTGAAGTCTATCTCTGACATCTTGCTTATGTCCATATCCATTAGTTCTGTGGCTGAGGACATTGTCTCTGGTTCTTTTCTTTGTTGGGAGTTCCTCCTACTAGTTATTCTATTGAGGGATGGTTGAGGGAATGGACAGAGTCCAAAATATCAACCATGACCCAAGGAAAGTGCACCTTAGAAAAAGCTGAAGTGGTTGAAAGCTACCACAGATACGCCACCAAAGCCAAGATGATCCAAAACAATAAAAAAGAAAGAAAAAAGAAAATTAAAAAAAAGGGGGAGTGGGGAGAGAGATTATAATCTCTCAGGGTGGACAAAGCACGGTGATCTGCCTGTTCCTGCTTGATTTTTGGTCTGTATGTTAGAAGACACTATATCTCAGAATTACAAAGAAATCAGAACTTATATATATATCAAGGTGAAATTGAACAGAATGAAAAATGGGCTAGTATGGGGCATAAATCTATAAAACATACATGTGAAAAAAAATAAAAGTTAAGAAGCAACTTAAAAACATAGGTTAGGAAATAAGAATATTCTTGAAATGGGAACAGGGTTAAAAAAAAGAAAAAAAAAAGAATAAGAAAAGAAACTAAAAAAGAAGTATAAAATTTTAGCCTGAAGTGTAAACTAGTCGTGAGGGCACACCTGGAGCTCTCTATATCATCTTCCCCTGGGGCTGGAGTTTTATAGTCCTGTGGGAAATAAGCTTCCAGTCTGTCTTTTGGGGGAGGGTCCTGCTGCTGGGCTTCTCAGGCGTCTTTGGGTGGAATTGCCCCACCCCTTGTCAGACAAGGGGGATGGGCTTAATGTGAGCTGGTTCACTGCGTGGCTTTTGTTCCCTGGTGTCTTTCTGCTTCTCTTTAGAGGGTCAGAGCAAATATGGCTGTGTGGGAATCTTCGGCCCAGAGCTGCAATGTCGCAGTCCCCCGCCTCAACAAATCCTCTAGGTGAATCCGTCTCCACCTCTGCATGTACCAAACTCCACAGACTCGTGCAGTTCGTGCCCGCCACACCTTTCCTGGGGGAGTCACGGGGACCCACGAGCATCTCTGCTCTTTGTGACTTTGCAATTGCTAGTGGCCATGGGCTCACGGGTGCACAATTTTCCACAGCTCCCAGGTCATGCTGGGTGCCGCCCCAGTGTTCCTTTGAGGGTCACAACGCCCTGAGAGTTGTTCAGTCATGGGCACAGCCTCTTTGTGTGCCAAACCACGGAATCCAGAATCCTGAGGCTACCGCCGGCTGCACTTCTCCCTGGGGGAGTTACGGGGACCCGTGAGCTTCTCTGTGCCTTGTGACTCTGCAACTGTTAATGGAGGTGGGCTCGTGTGTGCACCCTCTTTTGCAGCTCCCAGGTCATGCTGGGTGCTGCCCCAGAGTCCCTTCTTGGGCCACACTGCCCTGAGAGCTGTCCCTGTTGTGGGCGCAAGCTGTTTTATATCTCCCCTGGGATATTAGACAGCCCCACACCTTCTAGTCCTTTTCAGAGTGATAATGCAGAGGGTGGTCTCCCTGCCAGCTGGGCTCACAGTTTATGGTGACCGGAACTGAAAGTCCCCTCTGGGCTCGCTGACCATAACCAGTCTCCCTGCTTGGGCACTCTATCAGTTCAGGCTCCCCATTCTTTCTGAGTCTCCTGGAATCCTGAGACCACAATGATCCACCTAGAATTCTGCCCTGTTCGCCCCATGTGCCTTTTTCAAAAGGGGGTGCCTCTCACTAGAGCAGATTTCCAAGGGTCCTGATTTATTTTCTCTGGTGTTATATCACTTTCTGATGGCCGGCTTTTGGAGGCTCCCTCCCCCCTCTGCTTATCTTTGGATATTTACCCCGAAGGGTCAAGGTTCCACACCTCCTACCTTGCAAAAAGTAGTCGTTTTTCTGCTTGTGGAAATCCAGATAAATCTTCTTACATCTCAGGCTGAATTCGTGTTTGTTCAGAATGGTTTGATAGATATCCAGCTAAATTCGAGGGACCAGATTAAACAAGATCCCCTGCTCTACTGCCATCTTGCCCACCTATAACTAACATTCTTAGGAACATCTTTTTTTAACTTAAATTTTAATTAAATTTTTCTTTATTGTGGTAAAAACACTTAACGTGAGATCTACCCTCTTAACACATTTTTAGGTGTATAATACAGTATTGTTAGGTGTAGATACAATGTTGTACAAAAGATCTCTAGAACTTATTAATCTTGCATAATTGAAAGCTAATACCCATTGAATAGCAACTCCCTATTTCCCATTCCGCCTGGTGTCTGGCAATCACGGTTCTATTCTGTACTTTTATGAGTTTGACTATTTAAAATACTTCATATAAGTGGAACCAGGCAGTGTTTGTCCTTCTGTGACTGGCTTATTTCACTTATCATAATGTCTTCCAGGTTCATCCATATTGATGCGTATGGCAGGACTTCTTTCTTTTTAAGGCTGAATAGTATACCATTGTATGTATCTACCACCTTTTCTTTATCCATTCATCCAGTGATGGATATTTAGGTTGTTTCCAATTCTTGTCTATTGTAAATAATGCTGCTATGAACATAGGAGTGAAAATACTTCTTCAAGAACCTGATTTAAGTTCTTTCAGAAGATTGCCAGATCAGTAGTTCTATTTTTAATTTTTTGAGGACCCTTTGTACTGCTTTCCTTACGGCTGCATAATTTTATATTCCTACCAACAGTGTACAGTACAAGTGTTCCAATTTCTCCACATCCTTGCCAACAATTATTATTATTATTTTGATAATAGCCATCCTAAGAGATGGTGAGGTGATATTGTGGTTTTTATTTGCTTTTCCCTGATGATTAGTGATGTTAAGCATCTTCATATTCTTGTTGGTCATTTGTATGTTTTCTTTGGAGAAATATCTCTTCAAGTCCTTTGCCCATTTTTAAAATTTGGCTTTTTCCCCGTTTTTGCTGTTTTGTTGTAGGACTTCCTTATATATTTTGGAAATTAATCCCTTGTCAGATATAGTGTTTGCAAATATGTTTTCCCATTCTGTCAGTTTCCTTTTCACTCTATTGATTGTTTCCTTTGTCGTACAGAAGCTTTTTAGTTTGATATAGCCCCACTTTTCTATTTTGGTTTTGGAATGATAGTTATATATGTGAATAAAGACTGCATTACTTCAGGGCGCCTGGGTGGCTCAGTTGGTTAAGCGACTGCCTTCGGCTCAGGTCATGATCCTGGAGTCCCGGGATCGAGTCCCGCATCGGGTTCCCTGCTCAGCAGGGAGTCTGCTTCTCCCTCTGACCCTCCCCCCTCTCATGCTCTCTCTATCTCATTCTCTCTCTCAAATCAAAAAAAAAAAAAAAATCAAAAAAAAAAAAAGACTGCATTTTTTCAGTGAAAGAATGTTCATCACACTGTGGTGCATGGTATAAATGATACAAAGACATATATGTATATGATGTTTCTCAGAGTATTAGTTATATATATTTATGAATAAGGACAGTGTTAGTTCAGTGAGAAAATATGTTCACTGTACTGTGATGCATGAAATACACTATGTAAAGACACATGTGTAAAAGATGTTTCTAAGAATCTAGTTGTATATGTGAATTAAGACAGTGTTAAAAAAAACCCTCAAAAACACCAAAAGCAAAAAATACATTTTTTTTTTTTAAGGTAAACAGTATTGGGAATTAAGAGGTTTTGTCTGTTTGGATTTTTGATTGGTCAGTTCAAGAGAGTAATTATTAAGTAAAACAGAGATATGTAAAACATATTTTATTAATTTTATGCATTTTGGGGCAGCTAAACCCTGAGGGCAGAGATAAAATCTTCCAATAATGTTTTTCTCTCTGACTGTTGGGATTAAATTTTGTTCAATCTGGAACATGTCTCCCTAACTAGGTCATCAAATGACACATGATTTTTCCCCTCGGTATTAATTTTCACAGTGATGATTTCAATAGTCAATAAATCCATAACAAGACAAAACATTCCATTAGAAAAAAGAATTCTTTTCTCAATTGATGGATAAACAATTTAAGATGAGATCGTTTGATAGTTTCTGCTTTAAACTATTTGGTCTCCCAAGGTAGTGGTGTTTTTTAGAGCCAGCCCTTGCACCGTGTCATTGTAATGACACCGTAAAAACAGTTCTTTTTATACTTTCCAATAAAACAGTGTGACATCTTAAATCTGAGTTGCTTTACTTTTTAAAAGGTGAAGAATGCATGATTCCTTTCCATCTGCCCCCCTCCAGCAAGGCAGTCAAAAGGTACAAAGAAAGAAGCTCAGGGGAAACACACTGTCACTCTATGAATACATTCAAGGTAACCATATAGATGGAGGGGGAATTGTTCAGTCTGAGAAGATAAGACAAGGTGACAATAACCTAGAATTATTCAAAGATAGATGTTTAGGTTTTTCAGTGGGTAAAGATAGCACAATGGAAGATGCTTCCACACAGATGCACATTCTACAGGGTCAGGGGTGGTTTCAGAATCATCACAGAACAGCCGAGTTTGGGATTAGCCATTGCAACTATAGTGAGACTCTTTGTATTGAAAGTTGGGGCTAGGTCCTATGACATGGATCAAGTTGGGTGGGTAAGAGGAAGAGGGAGGACTGGAGAGAGAAATATGCAAGGGGGCATGGTTTCTGGAAGTTGTCTATGTTCAGCTAGAACCAATCTCTAAAATAATAGTTACCCATTTCTCTTTAAAACTTCAATTTTGATAACAAACAAATGTTTTTCCCTCTTTCCTAAAAAAAAAGTATAACCAGATAAACACAAACAAAACAATTCATACTTAAAGAGAGCCTGTGTGGAAGATTGCTTGCCCATGTTCAAGTAATAATTATTTTAATTAACAGTGTATTGTGCACTGTCAACTCCATTTTTGGAGTTGAGTCAAAATAACAAATACCTAACTCATCAGAAGGATCTAAGTTAATGGAAGCATTTGAATGGATTTGTTTGTCAGAGAAAATATGTTGTTTCTAATATTGTTTTATCTTCCTGAAGATGAGACATGGGTTTTGGGTACATGGTGATGCTAAAGTTTGTAAGGGCTGTCTTAGTCTATTCAAGCTGCCGTAACAAAATACCTCAGTCTGGGTGGCTTAGAAATAACAGAAAGTTGTTTCTCACAGTTTTGGAGTCTGGAAGTCTGAGATCGGAGTGCAAGCACGGTCGAGTGAGGCTGTCTTCTCAATGGTAGACTTATTGTATCCTAACATGGCTAAAGGGCTAGGGACCTTTGTGGGGTTTCTTTTATAAGGGCACTAATTCCATTCATAAGGGTTCTGCACTCATGACCTAAGCATCTCCCAATAGCCCCACCTCCTAATACTATTACAATGGGCATTAGGATTTCAAAATATGCATTTTGGAGGGACATAAACATTCAGATCATAGCAATAGCTGTGTCCTGCTGCCATAGCCAACTTTTCCCTTGTGACTTGCTCAAATCCATAATGAGAACCAGACTATTGATCTTTGCAGATAATCCACTGGCAGGTGTCTTCTTCTCTGAATTCATATTTGAGCTGAAATTCCCAGGATTATCTACTTACAGTGACATTTTACAAATATTGATTTAGAATCTTGATTTACCCCTTTCTTCGGAGTCCTGTATACCTCTGTAAAACCTGCTCTCACTCTCTTTAACATGAACTTGCATAATGTAAACTGAAGACAGATGTCCTAAATGCATACTAATGGGGAATACTTTGGCTTCTGTAATTCTTGAAATATAAAGCTGATGAACACACGAGGACAAACCCTGTCTCCCTGAGTGTCCTCTTTGAAATTACTACTCACTGGGCTAAGGAGCATTCTCCTTCTCAGGGGAAATCTTGACACATGGATAGTTGTTTAATAATTATTTATTACTATTTAGATTTTAAAATTTATTTGTGTCACACAATAAAACTGTTGAAAACTTTATGCCACTATGGAAAAGAAAAAGCTCCCTTAAAACAGTGTGGATGTTCCTCAAAAAGTTAAAAGTAGAACTACCCTATGACACAGCAATTGTACTACTAGGTATTTACCTAAAGGATACAAAAAAATACTAATTCGAAGGGATACATGCTCCCGATGTTTATAGCAGTATTACCAACAATATCCAAATTATGAAAAGCCCAAATGTCCGTTGGCTGATGAATGGATAAAGAAGGTGTGGTATATATGGGCGCCTGGGTGGCTCAGTTGGTTAAGTGACTGCCTTCGGCTCAGGTCATGATCCTGGAGTCCCTGGATCGAGTCCCGCATCGGGCTTCCTGCTTGGCAGGGAGTCTGCTTCTCCCTCTGACCCTCCCGACCCTCCCCCCTCTCATGCTCTCTCTCTCTCAGTCTCTCTCTCAAATAAATAAATAAAATCTTAAAAAAAAAAAGGTGTGGTATATATACAATGCAATATTACTCAGCCATTAAAAGAATGAATCCTTGCCATTTGCAACAACATGGATGGAGCTAGAGAATATTATGCTAAGTGAAACAAGTCAGTTAGAGAAAGACAAATACCATATGATTTCACTCATATTTGGAATTTAAGAAATAGGACAAACATTGGGGGGAAAAAAAGAGAGAGGCAAGCCAAGAAACAGACCCTTAACTAAAGAGAACAAACTGAGGGTTACCAGAGGGCAGGTGGGTGGGTGATGGATGAAACAGGTGATGGGGATTAAGGAGCACACTTGTGATGAGCACTGGGTGATGTATGGAAGCATTGGATCACTAAATTCTAAACCTGAAACTAATATTACATTGTATTTTAACTAACTGGAATTTACATAAAAACTTATTAATAAAAAAAAGAAAAAAGCTTCCTTAAATAGGGGGACCAAAGTGAAAATGGAGAACAAAGAACAGGTCAATGCATGGAAAATGTGGTTTTTGGATTCTTTATAGTGTGGTAGGCAGAAAGAGTTCTAAGTTTTACTTCCAAAGGACCAAAACAAATGAAGTCTTGGAAGAAAAATATGGAGGCAGCCAACTAGCCAGTTGATCATTAAACAAGTATAATATAACCCCCTTTCCATTTATCTCACTGCCAAGGAGTATCATTGACTTTTGCTTAGGACTAGGGATGTGTACTCTGTGGTGCTCAGAAAGACAACAAAGAACCAATATATTTTTACTCCAGAATGAACTCCATAACATGCTATGGCACCTCTTGGGTTTAATTTCTCCCCAAAATAGGTCTGTTGCAGGGTAATAGGAAGTGAGCACCATACTTTCCTGGTTTAGGAAGAAAATCTTAGGGTCCATTTGCTCTGTGGACAAGTTTTCAAACAAGTCCCTAATTTTTGGAGGAGCCCACCCCTGGCATATCTGGAGCTTCCCTCTGTACAACCTGTCAGGGGTCTGCAAAGTCAACTGTTAATCTTCCTGAAGCTCTGCAGGCACTTCAGCATTCCCATTCTATTTGGTCACCATTCCTCATTGCCTTTTGGTGAAAAAAATTCTTAAAGGAATTCCTCTTTTTCTCTGACTCTGTGTTGTACTGATTCTATCCCTCTCACATGCTTGCTCTTTCTCCCTGCCTTTCTCTCTTTCTCCTTTCTGTCTCTGTTTCTGTCTCTCTTTTAAGCGGAAGCCTAATTAGTCTTTTGGGAAGCCTGATTAATGAATGAAAAAAGAGAGAAGAATTGTATTTTGAGGTGATGTGATGTTAAGGTAATTTTGTGAGTTTGAAAGGAGTGTATTTTTTAGAGAGGGGAGATGTATATAGAAATATTTGGAACAATTATCATGAATCCACCAGAGGGATAGCTTCGTGGGAGCTAAAGGCATATTCTTTTACCCTGAATGTATTCTAGTTACTGTTGTACCTTTAGATCTTTGCTGTTGTTGTTTAAATGTGTGCATTTCTTTCCTCCAAAAGTCAGATCTCTTTCAAGCAGTTATTTTACTGAAATATGCACTTTCTCTACCGTTCCAAGTTTAATGACATGCATTTTTTGAGGCAGCCACCAGAGTCAAGATGCTGAAGTTCCAGACTTGTTTCCTGTTTTCCCCAAGATATTAACTAGCCCATCCAGTGGGAGCAAACTTGGGCCTCATGAGCACTGTGCTTCATCAAGCTGCAAAAAATGGCCACATTTTTTGAGTGTAGCTAGACTATTAAGAAGAGTACTTCAGTCAAATTTTATGAAGCTTTAAATAAATGGATTTTATGGTTATTCTTGCAAAACTTAATCTTTTTGAGTTAACTTGGAACTAAAAGTGATGCTTTCTGTCTTCTGTCACCCCCAGTTCTCTTAGCACACAAACTACTCCCTAGGGAGAGGCATCTGGAATGGCGACATAAGATAACTTTAACTTAATGGGACCCCAATGGCCTTTAAAAGTTAATGCTGCTAAAGCAATTAATGAAGCTTCTAAAGTAAGGGATGTAAGCCTGAGGATAATTTATGCATTGGGATGATCTGGCTCATTATTGGCATTATTTAACATTCCCCAGGCATTCAAGTAGATCATGGCTACACATCCAGAAATAGGACAAGACAATATTTTTGACTTCCATAGATAGGAAAATATTTTTCAAATTAGAAGAATGAAAAAGATCTTAAAATGGAACATAACAAGTTGGGAGAAGGATAGTTCTTCCTTATAAGAATTCAGCAGGGATGTCTGGGTGGCTCAGTTAGTTAAGCATCTGCCTTCGGCTCAGGTCATGATCCCAGGGTCCTGGGATCGAGTCCTGAGTCGGGCTCCCTGCTCAGCGGGGAGCCTGCTTCTCCCTGTCGGCAGCTCCCCCTGCTTGTGCGCTCTCTCTCTCTCTGACAAATAAATAAATGAAATCTTTAAAAAAAAAAAAGAATTCAGCAAATGAGTATATAGATAAAAAAAATGATAGAATTTTAAAATCACATTTTGCAACTCTGGATGAAATAATGGGTCTAGGCAACAATCACAGTGAATTCTAAAATCATTAGGGAAAAACTTGATTGGAAATTTTAAAATGAGGTCAGACTAACATCATCTGAATCCACTGATAAATCTTAACATCATTAAATACGGGGCAGCCATATATCATGGGGTCTCGGTGATACGAAATAATAGGAAGTACAAAGCACCATATATGAAGTATGTTGTCAAGAAACTTGAGCCTGACTGTCTCAAGTCCTCCAAGATGTACGTGTCAGTTTATAGGAAATACAGCAGACAGAGGAGATTTAATACATACACCATGAGGAAATCATCAGTCAAATGCAGAATGTGGAACACATGATAGTGCACATCAGTGGAATAAATAAAGCTTAAAAGATAAAACAATGCAATATGTGGACATTGAGAGATTTTGATTCAAATCAAGTAAATAAAAAATTTTCCTGGTATTAAGGAATTACTGACTTTTAAAGTATGGTGATTATTTAAAAATAGAGAAGCATACTAAGTATTTATAGTTGAAATACTGTGCTATGGTATTTGGTTTAAGATCTTCTGGCTAATCATGAGAAAAAGTGTTTGACTCATGGTATATATTCAATAAAAATATTAAATTGAAAAAATATTCTGGCTAAAATATGTGGGTCAGTAGATGAATTGAAGTTGGCCACATGCTAATATATATTACAGCTGGGTGATTAGAGTGTTCTTTGTACTTTGACGATTTGCATAGTTAAAAGGGGAACAGGAGTACCCTAAGATAGACACAAAGATGGTAAGTGAAAGAGTTGTATTTTCTCTGACCAAGGACTTGAAGTCAGGGTGACATAATCAGATCAAGTCTGGGTATTGTTTGGAGCTGATATAAAATTTTTAGATGTTTAGGTACAATCACAAAAAAAAGTGTTTCAATTTTGTGTTAAATTATCATTTTTGTAAATTGATTTCAGACACTTCTCCTTGTGAATTTTACCTGTGTATAAGATGTATGTAATATAATTTCTAAAGCATACTACTGAGATTGCTCTATTCATTTAACCAAACTAAGAATTTTCTTAGTTCTGATGGTTTTAATATTGTCAAAATCCCAAATTTTCTAAAACTTTTTAAGCAATACTGAGGGAAAAATGGTCTGCCATTCTTTGGCAAATGGTACTTTTCAACTTCTTTATGTAAATAACTTAAAATGACAAGCAAAGTGATTGTAATATTTGATATTCCTGTCTGTTTTGGGAATATTTTCTCATTTCTCATTTAAATGTTGGAGATACACACAAATTTGTGCTTTAGTTTATTTCAAGAAAACCATGCAAAATGCATTTTAAACAATTTTATCATATGTGATTATTGGGTCAAGTACCTGTAAAAACACCAGTGTGAAATTGGGGAAACCAAGGTAGTAATATTTAAGGATCTGAATCATTTCAAAGGTCCTGAAAAGCAGGATAACTTGAATTTAAATAAGGTAGTCACAAGTGTGTGCACGTGCATAGAGTCTACCCCATATTACAAATGTTCAGCCACGCACATCCTTCCCATAGATTCTCCCCAAAGCTATCTGATTCACATGGTACCGTGTGATTGCCCCACTTTTGATGACTCCTTTTGATTTCTCCACCTTTTCAAACCCATAAAACATAAACTATGTGTGAGTGAAACAGCCACATCTGCCATGCCAAGATCCCATCTACAAAATAGTGATGTTTCATGCTGATGTCTCATTTTTATACATATGTACATACATATATATTTAATTTTACTTTTATTTTGGGAAGAACACTTCACATGAGATCTACCTCTTAACAAATTTTTTAGTGTACATTATCGTTGACTCTGGGTATAATATTGTACAGCAGATCTATAAAACTTATTTAATGTGTCCTGGTCAGTATTGTTATAATTAGGTCCCCCTAGTGATCTGGAAGCAGTGTTGTTAATTGTCCTAGCCTCTTCCTGTTCTTGTCATGTGCATGTTTTGTACTGCACATGTCCTGTCAGGTGCGTTTCTAGAGGGACTCCTCTCTTTCTGTTCTGCTGCACTGAATGCCAGCCTATCTCAAGATACCGTGTCTTATGCCCCACTTGATGTTCTTCCCAACTTATTGTTGCTCTTAAGGTTTTTGTTTACATCCATTCCCTGTTGTAAGTTAGACACACTAAACATCAGATAAAAAGGGAGAAGACAAGTATTCCTGTCTCGTGGATACCCTTGGTTTCTCTGAGCATTTTCCATTGCAGTGTTTTCCTATTTTAATGAGACTCAGTGTTCATGAGAATAGGGAGCAGCATAAAATGCAATGATGCGAACAAATTTGAAAGGCCAAACACCATAGTAAAATTCGCCTTGGGGGACTCTCTAGAACTTTGAAGGAGAATTGTGGAGCACTATTGTATTTCAACATTGCAGGTCCCTGCACAGGTGTGAGATACAGACACTGGGAGGGTTTCCGGATACTGGATCCGTACCAACAGTCTTTTTATGGAAAATAGCCAATTGTTTGTTAGCTTTTCATGTAGAAGAAATCCATTCACATTAAACTAATTCAGTGTTTCAGAGTAGAAAAAAAGTCACTCAGATACTGGAGATTAGATAATTCCCAGGTGGGTCTATTAATTTGTTTAAAGTGGTGGCTCTTTCAGAGTTTGGTCTTGGGACCAGCAACAATCAGCATCACCTGGAGATTTGTTAGAATTGCAAATTATCAAGCCCCATTCCAGACCTACTGATTGAAAAACTCCTGGGTGGGGCCCAGAAATCTGTTTTCACAAGCCTTCTGGGGGGATTCTGGTGAATGCACAAATTTTTTTTTTTTTTAAAGATTTTATTTATTTATTTGACAGAGAGAGACACAGTGAGAGAGGGAACACAAGCAGGGGGAGTGGGAGAGGGAGAAGCAGGCTTCCCGCCGAGCAGGGAGCCCGATGCGGGGCTCGATCCCAGGACCCTGGGATCATGACCTGAGCCGAAGGCAGACGCCCAACGACTGAGCCACCCAGGCGCCCCAGTGAATGCATAAATTTAAGAATGACTGGTTTCATTGCATATTTTTCAAAAGAAAGATTTTGAAATTTTTAATCCATTTTTTCCATCTTTCTTAATACTATAAAATCCTTTGAAATAATCCTTCAAGTCAGAGCAATAGTCCTTTTTTTCCTCCCAAGAGTATTAATAAAAGCAATCAGATTCATACTAGTTTGATAATTCAGCAGCATATTGATAACTCAGAAAATATTCATGTTTATTATTATAACTGTCACATTGTATTGTTTTGCTGATATTCAGCACTGTTATGGCCTGATGCATAGCTTTAACACCTGCATATTTCTAAGGAAAACAAGAAAGGTATGCCTGTAGCTCCTTTAGGATCCATGGATTAATAATGAAGCAGTAATTAGTCAGGAATAGAGTGTGAAGCTCAACTCACTTTCAGATTCCAGGTTTGAACAGCATGTTTTCCCCTAGAATAAGAGACAGTACATGTAACATTCATTGCCTTGCTACACATTCCAAAGGAGCTTAATGTTAGCTTTTATTATCCTGGTGCTTTAATACTATTCCAGAGAAGGTTGCTGCATGCTTCCCTGTTTATGTCATTGTGAAGCTTGACCAGTTGACAAAAACAAAAAAAACAAAATAAATAAAGCAAAACCCTGTTCAATGACCCAGTTTCTCATATGGCTCTGTGTACCTATGAAGTTCTAAAGAGAATATTAGAGATTAGCAGTGTCTTAAAAATAAATTTACTATGACTAGTGAACATAAAACTATCCTTATGATCATTCCTTAAGAGACATCTTTTTATTATAAGGTAATATTTCTTGCTTAAAAGTCTGATATTAATATAGTTAGACCAGCTTTATTTTAGTTATGATCTTTAGGTATATCTTTCCCCATCCCTTTATTTAAGACAGTTTTTGTCTTTTAAAACATATGTCTTGTAAACAGCATACAGTAGGGTTTTATTATTTCTATCCAACTTGAAAATCTTTGCTTTATGTAGAATGTTTATTAACATTTAATTTAATTACAGTTGTTGGGTACTTATTTATGAAGTCTATGATTTTGCTTTTTCGCTATTTTTCCTTTCTCTTTGTTTTTCTCCCCTTGCTTGTATCTTTGGATTAATCAAATATTTTTGTTCTTCCTTTCTCATTTTTAGTACTTATTCAGTTGATTGCAATATTTATCCTTGATTTGTTAAAGTTTAAATTAGTACTTTTTATATTTCCAAAGTAATGGAAATTATACGAGAGTTTTATAAGAGTTTAATTCCATTTAGCCCCTACTTGGGACTTTGTATTCTTGTTTGTCTTTCATGTTATTACCATTCTGTTTTGTCTTTGAGGATATTTATTGCATTTATTTTAAAATTTTGACCCATATGTTTTGATAATTCAGATTTTATATATTCTTTAGTTTTTGTGTTTCTTGTTGTGTTTATATTGCTCTTTTAAATTTTTTTCAGTTTTATTGCCTATGAACTGCTCATATTCCCCTCAGTTAGTAGCTGCCCTGTCTGCCGGGAAGGGTCAGGGACAGGTACCGGCCTATGACTGTCCTATGGGGTTTGGACATAAGGGAAGGGATGAGCTCCATAATGGAGAGCTGCAGTCACCAGAGAATTGTTCTTCACTGAAAGACTCTCTCTCCTCCCAATGAACCCTCAAGTTAGGGAGTAGGAATTTCCTTAGGTTTGGAGTTGAGGGTTTTGGACTCAAGAATGGAGGAATCAATGGGGCATGGCCACAGAATAGCCTCAACCCTGTAGGGGTTGCCTCAATACTGGGATGCCTGACAGCCACGTTGGGCAAAGGTTGTTCCAAAGCATCATGTGTGGGGGAGGGGTGGAAGCCCCCAGACCTACCCACGCCACACAGAGCCCGTAAAGAGATACAGCACATCCACAACAATCTCTGACCTGCTCAGGAACTCCTCATACTGGCTACATACTTCTTCATACCCATGCTGTCTTTTCATTCTTTCGTCTCTCCACAAGACAGACCCGGTAGCCCATGCTGTATCAACATGGAGTCAGGACTGTTTCTTTCTTTTTTTTTTTAAAGATTTTATTTATTTATTTGAGAGAGAGAATGAGAGAGAGAGAGAGAGAGAGCATGAGAAGGGGGAGGGTCAGAGGGAGAAGCAGACTCCCTGCCGAGCGGGGAGCCCGATGCGGGACTCGATCCCGGGACTCCAGGATCATGACCTGAGCCGAAGGCAGTGGCTTAACCACCTGAGCCACCCAGGCGCCCCAGGACTGTTTCTTTTACAGTCAGCTCCCCGCTTCTTTTCTCTCAGCTCTTTTCTTGAAATGCACCGATTGGGCTCCTGTATTTTCATAGACAAAAAGATTTGTGAATTGAAAGCTAGGGCTGTGAATAAATATTTGATATGGTTATTTGCTCTGGGAAGATCACATATTATGACAGGGAAAGTCCCTCTCCATTCCCATCTCTTGATCAGATTCTAAATTGAGAAATCAGAGATGGAAATGAAAGTGAGATCAGTGGTGTTCTTTTTGCCTGTTCTCACTTCTTGCCAGCCAATAGAGATTGAGACAATATCTGGAGGGGTGTGGGATCATTATAGAGAAGACCTTGTGCCTTGCTGTGAGTTGGGGGCATGAGGTGGGGATGCCATCATCACAAGAAGCAAGTGTAGCACTAAGTGGGGTGTCTAGGCTGAGAAGGCTTAAGAGAGCCATCAAATTTTCTGGGGTTTTAGTGTCATCTGAGATAGCAAATGTCTCCTTTGGTAGAGGATGCAGAGTAGCCTCCCGTTTCCCCTAGCAACTAAGTAAGGAGAGAGCTATCCTTCCCTGTTGGCAACAATTCATATTCAGCTAGGGAAAGTGTTGTAGAAACAGGTGTCTTTCTATCTCACCCTCTTCTTGACTTCCCTCCCCTCTCTTCAGTTCTGCTCTTTGTGAAAATATAAAAAAAGAAGCAGAAAATTCAGTTTGTACTCTGAGATGTGGTTGGCAGTTGCACCTGATCTTCCTTCTTGATGCTTCTCTTTGACGATTCTGAAAAACCTGCCACCCTTTCCGTGAGGAGCATCTGCCCTCCTGGGGTTTAATGTCAACCCTGACTGTGTACTAGAAACATCTGAGCAGCTTTAAAGAATAAACAGTGATATGATGCCTAGCCCCATGACCAGAGATCCTGACTTCACTTGGTCTCGAGTGG
The DNA here is from genome assembly GCF_054177405.1 of Leptonychotes weddellii. Classification (NCBI taxonomy): domain Eukaryota; kingdom Metazoa; phylum Chordata; class Mammalia; order Carnivora; family Phocidae; genus Leptonychotes; species Leptonychotes weddellii. Next base: position 10,421,759 of record NC_138384.1, on the reverse strand, counting down.
GGTCAGGGCACTGATACGTTTTAAGGTTTCCCAGATCAGTCTTACCCGTAGATAGCACTGGGAGCAGGGCTTGAAGCTCTGCACTGGTGGGATGGCAGATGTTTAGGAAAGAGGAGTTGTAATGGAGGGAAGAGGGGAATAAGACAGAAAATGGCATTTCTAGAATTCCATTCAGAGTGGAACAAAAAGTGACGTACTAGGAAGGGTAATGCCAGGCCTCCACCTCGGAACCCTGCTTCTTCACGGAGTGTATGAGGTTTGCAGTGTAGAGTCCTATCCTTGTGGATGTCCTGGGTTTAACTAGTTCCTATTAACTATGTCTTTTCTCTCGGTTTCCTTTCTCTCTTGTGACTGATGGTGATTGTCATCATCTCTTCACACCACTTGGCACTAGACTGCTTGGTTCCTGTTCATTTCCATATTGACATCCCCAGTTGGCAAGGGCATTGCAGGTTCTTACAATTTTAATATATAGGAGAATGCACTCTGGCCTGGTGACGACTGTACATGCAAATTTGCATACCCCACATGTTGATCTTGTTCAGTGAGCAGAACACCTTTCTATTTATTGCCAGTGTCTACTCTTGTTAGAGGGACTCGGTGGGCAGAGCTTCTGAAGTTATATACAAATTAGGAAGTCTTCTGATTATTACTGAATTTGCCATTTTAACCATTTTGGGGACTTTAGATGAACTTTCTCTCAGCGTTTAGGATTAACAACTGATAGAAAGGCAATTTTGATCTACAAATAATTTTCTGTATCTTTTAGTAATTTCCATGTTACATTACGTGACAAAGAGGAATAAAGATTGTAGATAGAATTAGGTTGCTAATTAAGTAATCTTAAAATAGATAGATTATCTTGGATTATAATCACAAGCAGAAAGTGGAAAAGGGGACTTGAAGAGAGAACCAAAGAGATGGCAGCAGGAGGGGGACTCAGCCCGGTGTTGCTGGCTTTGAAGACAGGGGAAGGGGTCCATCAGCCTCGGAATGCAGGCCTCCTTGAGAAGCTTGAAAAAGTTGAGGAGATGGGTTCTCCACTAGATCCTCCAGAAAGGAATGCAGCCTTGTGAACACCTTGATTTTAACCCAGTGTGGTTCTTTTTAAACTTAAAACCTCCAGAACCATAAGATGATAATCTTGTTTTCAGCTACTAATTTTGTGATAATTGGTTATAGCCGCAATGGGAAATGAATATATTGTTGAAAAGGATGAAGAAATTAGTAATGATAAAAATGAACATGCGAAGACTTAAAGATCCTTATGATGGAATTGACTCTGCTAAATATCAATTTTTTTAACAATATCTCGTACAAATTTTAAGTGATTTGGTGAAATGCAAACATTCTTGAGAAAGAGGTTTAACAGAAGAAGTAATTTCACCTCCTTGCAGGCCTTTTCTTTGATACTTAATTGCCTAATGGAAAATTAGTTCATAATCAATATTTTTAGAAGTAAGTTTATTTAAGGGACTTGAAATGGAGCCATTTCTATTTTTCTGAGCATATTAGACTCAAATCCGTTTTACTCCACAAAGGCAAGAAAGCGTCTTTACCCCCTCCCCCGCCACAGATTTCTTTTCAAACATTTATTAATCTAAGTAAAACATGGCTAAGTAAGCATGAAGTCAGTCGAGGTGTATATGGTTTTAATTCATTTTCATGGGTGTCTGTATTTCATGGAAACATTTTTTATATTTCGCAAAGGAAAAACATTTTAGAAATAAAAAAGAAAAGAAAAGAACTAGAACATTATCCCCATCAACTAATATAATAGTAACAAATGAAAGAACAAGAGGATGAAGCCGACAATTTAAACAATGCTGAAATGCTGCCTGGGGTCAGAAGATTGCTAATAGACTGGTTATCTTCTGCATTGTTTTCGTGTAACTGTCCAAGCTTATTTGGCAAAGTGGAAGTTTAGTCATTGCTGAAATTGTTTGCAAGACTCAAGAAAAATTCTTTAAAACATATTTGGGATCAGAAAGACTTTGGATGAAAGGAAACTGTAGTAGATACTTTCTCTTTGAGGTCTATTATAGTCACTCTTGCAGCCCAGCCTAAATCACACTTCTTGCTTTGGAAGTACTCAGAAAAGGTTTCATTTTTGTGAAGAGCTGTCGGACACCCGGAAGCTTCACCTTCAATAAGATTATTTCTGAGCTTGAGAACAATTGAAGCATTGTTTCTTCAAAATCACTGCAATACACTTCAGAAGCCCTCCTTGTAGAATAAACTTTCATTTATGTCCCATCAAGGCTCATCAGAGCTTTTGTGTCCACCTCTCTTTTGTCTCCAAATGGTGAGTAGAGCTGGCACTACACAGACTATTCAGAGAGGTGTTCTGGACGGTCATTGTTTTGGAAGTTCTTTTTTTTTTGTTTGTTTAAAAAAATTATTTCTTTATCTTATTATGGTAAAACACACACACACACACGATATCTCTCTGAACAAACATTTGAGTGTCCAGTCTTAGCATTGTTACTACGAGCACAATGCTGTACAGCCGATCTCTAGAACATTCGCATCTTGCAGAACTGAAACTTTATGCACGGTGAACAGTAATTCCCCATTCTCCGACCCCCAGCTGCTGGCAGTCACCGCTCTCTGCTTCCATGAGTTTGACCACTTTAGATACCTTGCCTAACAGCAATTGTGCCATATTTGTCTTTCTGTGACGGCTTATGTCACTTAGCACCACGACTACTTACAGAACTTGGTTTTGGGAGGAGACAGCACCTGTTCAGTGACACTGACCATGAGCACTGGTGATTGTGGTGGTGGTGGGGTGTTTCTGATTGATTTTTTTTTTTTTAAGATTATTTATTAGAGAGAGAGCACATGTGCACAAATGGGGGGGGAGGGTCAGAGGGAGAGGGAGAGGGACAAGCAGACTTCCTACTGAGCACTGAGCTTGATTTGGGGCTCCATCCCAAAACCATGGGATCATGACCTGAGCTGAAGGCAGATGCTTAACTGACTGAGCCACCTAGGTGCCCCTGATTAATGGGGTTCATGATTCAGACCACAAACCCCCCCTGAGTTAAAACACAGCATTAGAAGATTATAGGAAAGTTTTTATTCTCCTAAAGACTGTGGAAGAAAGATGTAGTGAAAGATGTTAGGTCAGACACTTAAAGGTTTTTTTCTACACTTAATTCCATTGTATGTTTGCTCTACTCGATGGTGTCAATGATTTTATGTGGGGGCATTTTCCTTGATGAACTTTTATTTTTTATTTATTTTTTAATTATTATGTTAATCACCATACATTACATCATTAGTTTTTGATGCAGTGTTCCATGATTCATTGTTTGTGCATAACACCCAGTGCTCCATGCAGAACGTGCCCTCTTTAATACCCATCACCAGGCTAACCCATCCCCCCACCTCCCTCCCCTCTAGAACCCTCAGTTTGTTTTTCAGAGTCCATAGTCTCTCATGGTTCGTCTCCCCCTCCGATTTCCCCCCCTTCATTCTTCCCCTCCTGCTGTCTTCTTTTTTTTTTTTTTTTAACATATAATGTATTATTTGTTTCAGGGGTACAGGTCTGTGATTCAGCAGTCTTACACAATTCACAGTGCTCACCATAGCACATACCCTCCCCAGTGTCTATCATCCTTGATGAACTTTAAAACCTACTTGTCTACATTAAAAGTTCAGAGAAAGGAATGTTTCCCAGAATAAAAGTACTTCTTTGGAAACAGACAGGGTAGGTTTTATCAAGAACATGGCAATAAACGTAGTGGGGTTTAGGACTATATATGAGAAACTATGAAAGGAAAGCAAATGCTACACAAGGTAATTGCTAAATTCATGAATTGTACCTGATTTTTTCCCAAATGGAAATAAGTCATAACTGCAAGTAAAGAAACACATATACTTTGCCTTTTAAAAAATAATAAATCAGAGACAAGTATGTAAATGAAAGTAAAAACTACACATAAAATGCACAATCCCGCCATCTACAGATAACCACTGCTAAAATTTTGTTCTATATCCTTGGGTGCCTTGTCAGTGACATTAAATACCTTGCCAGCAGGAGGCATACATATTATGGTCATAGTTCCTAAATTAAATATTACAAGAAACCAAACAACTTTAGATTTTTATTATTTATTTATTTGAGAGAGAGCACGAGGGAGCACGATGGGGAGGACTAGAGGGAGAGGGAGAGAGAGAACCTCAAGCAGACTCCCGCCGAACACAGAGCCCAACTTGGGGCTTTATCCCAGGACCTGAGATCAGGACCTGAGCCGAAATCAAGAGCAGTCAACCAACTGAGTCTCCCAGGCGTCCCCCAAACAACTTTATTTCTACCTCTGTGGACCGTGGGGTGGATTGTTTTGAAAATCGAAAGTCCCAGAAAATCTCTTACACATTAGGATGTAACATATTGGCATAGAAAGGACATAATCCATTAAATGAAGATTTTTATATCTTAATGGGATCTTGAAAATAATCCAGGAAAATGAGTCTGTTTGACAAGCATGCAAACTCAGCGGCAGAGATGTAGCGTACCCAGGGTCTCATGGCAGTTACTGGCATTTAACAAATGATTATTACTGAAATAGCTACTATGTGCTGGGTGCTAGGCTAAATAATAGGGATTTTTATTGTTTCTGTTTCATTTTAAATTTCTTCATAGTTTCTTCATAGTTTTGACCTTAGGAAGTTTTTATTCTGCTGTAAATGATCTCTTTATTCTCTGAAAACCTGCTATTGAATGTTAGCATACAGTAATTATTGACATTTTGTTTGATATGTTGTTCTTCATTATATACAGTTGTCGAGTAGTTTCCTGGGCATATAAAGTGTATCTCATTTGAAACTATAACATTTTATTTTCAGTTACATAAAAATTAAAAGGGGGCGCCTGGGTGGCTCAGTCGTTAAGCGTCTGCCTTCAGCTCGGGTCATGATCCCAGGTTTCTGGGATCGAGCCCTGCATCGGGCTCCCTGCTCAGCGGGAAGCCTGCTTCTCCCTCTCCCACTCCCCCTGCTTGTGTTCCCTCTCTCGCTGTGTCTCTGTCAAACAAATAAATAAAATCTTAAAAAAAAAAAAAATTAAAAGAAAATATTTTCACTGAAGCAAACAAACACAATGGAAAAATACAAAGAATTTTTACCTGTACACATAAACAGGCACACACCTGCACGTGCCCACACAAATGCGAACACATGCTCACTTCCAAGGGTAGCCTCTACCACTGTTAACCTTGGTGCGCACTCTTCCTGATATTTTTTCTGTGCATTTAAACTTGCACACAGATAAATAATCATATAGTTATTTTACACAACTGTTTTAAAATGTACATATTTTACCACACAATTTGCTTTTCTAAAGTTAAATTTCTTCTTTTAGATTTTTCTATGTCAGACACTTGAGCCTGTTTTTCTTTTCTTTTTTTTTTTTAAAGATTTTATTTATTTATTCAACAGAGAGAGAGAGACAGCGAGAGAGGGAACACAAGCAGGGGGAGTGGGAGAGGGAGAAGCAGGCCTCCCGCAGAGCAGGGAGCCCGATGTGGGGCTCGATCCCAGGACCCTGGGATCACGACCCGAGCCGAAGGCAGACGCTTAACGACTGAGCCACCCAGGTGCCCCGAGCCTGTTTTTCTTAATGACTGTGTAGTATTTCACAGGACAGTTCACAGAATAATAATGATAATGGTCACTGTGTTGAGAATATCTCCTGTGAACCTCCTTACCCATTTTTGTACAGTATGTGGATTTTTGTATAAATAAATAGAAATGGAATCACAAGGCCAGATAGGCTAAATTTTCGGTACTGGTTTTTAAGTTACTACTAAATTACCCTTAGAGTGGTACTGCAGATTATGTCTTCTCATTCCTTCATCCACACTACATATTATCAGCTTGACTGAACTACAACTTGTGTAAGAAGATTATAGGACCAAATACCCTCATGTAATTTAGTTTTGCTGGTTGGATGTTTGCGTGGAAAGACTCGAGTTAGTTCTTGCTGTAAAATGGAACCACAATTGTAAAAATTCAATTGTAAGAAATGCTGTAATACCATTAAAATGTTTAATATATGTGGCATGTCTGTAGAATGGTTTTTTTTTTTTTTTTTTTAAGATTTATTTATTTATGAGAGAGAGAGCAAGTGAGCGCAGGGGGAGGAGCAGATGGAAAGAGAGAGAATCCTGAAGCAGACTCCCTGCTCAGTGGCAGAGCCCAATGGCAGGATTTGACCCTGAGATCATGACCTGAGCTGAACCAAGAGTCAGCTGCTTAACCAACTGAGCCGCCCAGGAGCCCCTGTAGAATGATTTTTAAGAGGGGGGGGGATGGTAGCAGTGGGCTAGAAAAACAGCATTGCCAGAAATTATAGATAGGGTAGCTTTATTTTTATTCTAAAGTAAATCTTTTGCATGCCTAAGTATTAGAAGAAGGAATCAAAGAGACAGCCTAGAATATAGAATTAGAATATAGAATAGAGAAACCTTAGAATACAGTTTTAGCTGAACTCACCTTTGTAAAAACTGCTAGTAATTCATCTCTTTGATGAAATTCCTTGGGTATTTTAATAGTCAATACGTAAGTTTATGTTTATCAAGTAAGATTTTTGTAGATGCTTTTTTCAAAGCTGCAGTCACACACTTTCTTTAGTGTCAATTTTGAACAATTGAACTCAAATAAAAACTAAGTATTTTTTTCTTCTTCATGTACACAATGCACACACACACACACCCCATATTCCAGATTTCTAACTACATATAACAGGTTCAGCTTTGTGGGTAAGAACTGAATTTTCATTTTTATTTTTCTCTCCTCACATTGTCCTCACAGTTCCTGCTAAGTGAAAGTTCACATGCAGATGTACCAAAATGATCCTACAAACCTTTCATTTCACCCGTATTGTTTTCATAAATTTGCTGCCTCCCTCGGTGCAAACATATGATTTTCTTCTTCAGTTCACCTGAAAATTGCTTCTTCAAGCCTTCATTTGGAAAGGTTTGGATTTGGGTGTTGTCAGCAGTCCAGGGATATATTTGAATAAAGCCACCCTCCCCAGATCTAGGGCAATGTCATCAATCACATGTGTTTTGTGGCCTCACAAATCTTTGGATCCAGAATGAGCTAAGTCCCTCACTTATGACCAGGGCCCACTGCTGCACTTGATGGGGTCTTTCTATCAATTTCTACATGACTGGATCATGGTTTTTTCCCAGATGAAGTTTGTACGTGTGAATGTGTTCGTTGAATGTAAAGCTTTTATTTCTAAAAGTTTTAAATACTCCAGCAGAAGAGAATTTTATCTAAGAGAGCCACTTTAGGCAACTAAAGTTCAAGTATAAGTAGACCAAAGAAAGAATTTATATTCCTCCCTAAATTAGGCATTTGAAAACTCTGAAGGAAAGTTCCAAATATGGACAGTAGTTTTAGATTGAATAGATTTGACCTAAGCAGAGAATATAAAGGGAAAACACATGATCCAGTACAATCATTTTTTAAGTTAGGAAGGGAATCATAATCCACATTGAAAAAATTAGAAACTATAGAAAATGAAAAAATTCCAGTAGAATCAGCAAAGAACATATCTATATGTATTAGTTTTTTCCTTCCAGTGTCATTTATATCTGTATGTTTGTGTATTTAAAATTCCATTTGCATATTATGGAATAGTAATAATATTTATTGAGCACTCAGGTAACATGTGCATTCCCATTATTTTCTCATTCTAGTTCTAGTGAAAAATCTGTTATATGTGTATTATCACTTTCATTTTATAGATACAAAGACTGAAGGTTGGGGTAGCAAATTTTCCAGGATACAAATTTAGTAAATTTGGCCCTTTGCCTATGCACAACCATGTGGCATTGTCTTCACTTTGCAGTTACCATAATCACATTACATTCATTGTCCATGGTGCTGAGTAGTCTGTGTAATGATAATTCCTAATGACGATACCATGTCCATTAAGTGGAGGTGCCATAAAAATTGAATTACTCTGGAGTTGAAAATTGTAATTACATTGTAAAAATTCATCAGGGTACTTTGTTAAATACATGTGCAGTAGTGTTTTTCATATTTTGCATTATTTTCTTAGGATATAGGTCCATGATTAAGATTTATGCCAAAAACAGAGAAAATTTGATATTTTCATGACCGTTGATTATGTAATTATCAAATTATTTTCCAAAAAGGTTCTGTTGATCTCAAGATTTACCAGTAATTCCCTGCATCTTTACCAACATTGATATAATAATTTTAGCTTTTATGAAATATTTGAAATAGAAATTTACTGAAGTAATCCAAATATTGTAATGATGATTAAAATAATGAGTTAAAGCTCCTTACCCACCTCTCCCAAAGTCTACTTCCTGGGGTATTGAATGTTACAGCTTCTTGTACTTGCTTCTAAGATATTTTCTATGGGTACAAAGTTGTATGTATGTATGTATCTACCTGAAATAGTGTAGCATACATTATTCTCCTCTAATCTGATTAGTTACCTAAAAAGTGATGTCACACTACCTGGAAGGTAATACACATATATCAGATAATCTCAGAGGGGATCTGTTTTCTTGCTTTTGCCGCTCTCTGAGTTGGTACATTGCTTTTGGTTGTTACTTGTGCATGCTTGCCTGTTTTGAGAGGCAAAGGGGTCTCTGTGTTTCTGGCCCAGCCTTAGTTTCATGGAGGTCCTGAGTCTGGTTCTCAGGGGTGGGTTCTCTGCCACTGCTCTGTGTATTCAGAAACAGCTAATGGATTGAGTCCAGGATGGTTTCCTGCAGGCACCATTCCTAAGGGAATGAGGCATTTTTCCTTTTCCCTTTTTTCATGTCCCAGCCATGGTGGATCTTTAACTCTGTCCTCTCAGGCATAGGGTTTGCTGCCTTTTCCCTGGTGGCTTAAACCTTTCATTACTTCGTGGAGAAGGCACCAGGTAGTACTTTATGTTTTTCTCCAGGGGCTGCCGCTCCCTGTGTCCTGGACTGCAATACCACAGGAGGCTTTCTCCAGTGTTCCCCATGCTCCCACTCTTTGTCCTGTAGATTTCTTATGCACATGGTAGTCCTGTGTACCTTGTGAGTTCATGGAGAAGAATCTCCATGGACTGGGTGCAAAATGCCCTGTGTCTGGGACTCTTAGGGTTTCTGTTCTCTCACACTAGCTCACACTGGGCCTTGCACAGTTCACTAAAAATGTAGCTGAATTCCTCTTCTCAGTTCTTATCAAATTCCTCGTATGAGATCTTGTATGAAGATCTCATCTTCCTGCTGCTGCAGCTATTACGACAGTGCTCAGGCCCTGTCTTTCCTTTGATATCAGAGTAGTTGGTTGTTCTATTACCTCAGCTTTTGATGTGTCCAAGAACCATTATAATTTTGTACATTATCCTGCTTTTTCTTGTCATTAGGATGGGAATGACGCTCTTACCAGCTTTGTACTTCCAGTTTCTGCCTACATTTATGAAAAGCATTTTGTGAGTCACAGGATTCTTTGTTGGTAGGTTTTTTTTGTTTGTTTTGTTGTGTGTCAGCACTTTAAAGATGTTGCAGCTTTTCTTTGCCCTCCGTTCCTGATGAGAAGTCAGTGGTATTCAAATTGGTGTTTCCTGCATGTAAAATACCTTTTTTTTTTTTTTTTGCTTGTTTTTTTCCTGACTGCTTTCTTTTTTTTTTTTTTTTTAAGATTTTTTATTTATTTATTTGATACAGAAAGTGAGAGAGCACAAGCAGGGGGAACAGTAGAGGGAGAAGGAGAAGCAGGCTCCCCGCCAAGCAGGGAGCTCGATGCGGGGCTCGATCCCAGGACCCTGGGATCATGACCTGAGCCGAAGGCAGACGCTTAACCATCTGAGCCACCCAGGCGCCCCACCTGACTGCTTTCAATATTTTCTCTGCAATTTTTGTGTTTTGAATATTTTCCTATGATGTTTTGGGAACTGTGTTCTTCCCTTCTTCCAACTGTTCTTCCTCTTCTCCAGAATCTTCTTCACTATACTGATTTTTAAAATTTATTAATAATTTATCCAGAATTGATCCATGTTTTACCTGTAAGATAGTCAGTTTGGAAGGACTGTCACAACCATATTAAGAAGGGGATTGCAAACAATTTGCTTTTACTTCAACCTTCATTCTGTAATCATGGTTGCCCATATACATGGCAAGTCTGATATGTTATAACCTTCCTCTCTACTTAGCCTGGCTGTCCTCTGTGCCCACAGATTTTAATCTTTCAGGTCCCGCGAAACTAGTCTGGGCTGGTGTTGAGCTGGTGGCCACAGCAATACAGAGGGACTTTGTAAATTTTGGTGCCTCTAGCAGTCTGCAGATATGACCTAAGTATTGGTTAATTTAATTTAATTTTATTATGGTATTTTTTTTTAAGATTTTATTTATTTATTTGACAGAGACAGACACAGCAAGAGAGGGAACACAAGCAGGGGGAGTGGGAGAGGGAGAAGCAGGCTTCCCGCTGAGCAAGGAGCCCGAAGCGGGGCTGGGTCCCAGGACCCTGGGATCATGACCTGAGCCGAAGGCAGACGCTTAACGTCTGAGCCACCCAGGCGCCCCGGTATTGGTTAATTTTAGAAGCTCCTCAGGTGATCCTAAACCTGATCAATTTAAAAAACCACTTAAACAAGTTTTTACTCTACGGTTTTCATGACAAATTGAATTTTAAAGGTTGTAGAGGATTTAGAACTGTGGAAAAGTGGAAAAAATTATTCTCAACAATGGGAGCAGCACAATCAAAGAAACAGGCAGGAAAGCGAGCTGAATATAATCACTGCTGCATTGCTGGCATGGAGCATGCTAGTTGGAGATTAGTTTGGGGCCAGATTTTGGATGGCCTCGGAGGTCAAGTTAAGGATACTGGGGTTCATTCTCTAGATAATAGGAACTCAATTAAGGTTTTTGAAATGAAGAATAATATGATTAGTGCTGCCCACAAAAAAAAAAAAAAAAGACTAATCTTAGCCCTGACATCAAGAGACTAGAAGTGAAAAGACTATTTGCAGTATTCTAGGAGAGAGTAATTGTGGGCTTGAAGGAGAGGTTGGTCACTGGAATGTAAAGGTTGTGATAGATGTGAAAGCTAATAAGGCAAAAAGGATCAATAGAAGAGAGGGCAGTATCAAGGGTAGCACTGAGGTTTTAAATGTAAATGGTTAGGAGACCAGGCTGTCAATTTATAGCAACTAGGAACAGAGAAGCCTGAGTAGCTTTGGGGAAAAGCTAAAACATTTAATTGGGGTTAAAATTATTTGAGGGATTGGTGGTACTTCCAGTTGGTGATACCGCAAACTAGTGCAGGTTCATTAATGCAAATACATAGTTCATCAGGCATGCAAACTTTCTGACTGTAATAGTAAAATTCTATAATTGAGATTTTTCTCATTTAATCCAGAATACCCTGTGGATATACTGAATTAATACTCCAATTTATTCATTTTGCACTTAATATGTAATATTTCATAGTAAGAATTTGATTTTTCAGAGAGTTCTCAAAATTTAAGTCATTTAAAGAATGAGTCAAGAAATTAGATTTACTTACCTAGTACAAAGTCTTTAACACTAATTATCCCTTTTTTTCTTTTGTGATTAATTTTGACATTATGTTTTGCTTTTCGTATTATAATTTCCATTATTTTTAATCTGTATTTGAAAGTAGTTTTAATCAAATTATAATGTATATAAAGAACAGCGCACAGATAGTAAAAATGGACCTTGAAGAATTTTCACAAATGTCTTTCTGTGATCCCTTCATTTTATTACCCTTCTTCTGCAAATAAGCCACTTCTTTCACTCTAGATTAGTTTGCTTGAATGGAGTCATACAGTATGTAGTATTTTGTGTGTGTTTTCTTTCACTCAGTTATGTGTGTGCTCTTGTTCCATTCTGTTGCATTAGAAATATAGTATAAGTTTATTTTTTTTCTTGCTTTATTTCTCTTGAATGGACCTTGAAGAGAATGTTGAACAAAACTGGTGATAATGGACATTTCAGTCCCTCCTACAATTTCAATGGAGAAATCTTTAAATATTCACTGTTGGATGTAATTTTTTGTTGTAAGGTATGTTTTAGATAGCTTGAGGGAATCTTCTATTAGTATTATAGCAGGTTTTATTATGAATGCATGAAAGAGTGATGAATATTTCTTCAAATATACTCTTCAAAATATCCTTAATTTTGTTAATGTGATGAATTGCATGATTTATTTTCAGATGTTAAAACCCATTGTGCATTCCTGGAATTAACCGAAATTGTATACGTTTGCATGTATGTTTATGTTTTTGTCAAATTTTGGGATGATAGTTATGTTGGTCTTGAAATAAGCTGGGAATTTTCCCCTTTATTCTCTAGAAAAGTTTTTCAGTAAGATAGATGTTAATTATTTCTTAAATATTTGGAAGAATTCAATAATGAAATCATCTTGGCCTGAAGTTTTCTCTGAAGATTTTCATTGGAGCTGTAATTTTTATAGGTATAGGAATATTCAGATTGTCTATTTCTTCTTGTGTTAGATTTACTAAGCTGTATTTTACTAGCCATCTGTTCATTCTATCTAAAATTATGTAAAATTGTTCATATTTTACATCTTTTTTTTCTTTCTCCAAATTTTTATTTAAATTCCAATTAGTTAACATACATTGTAATATTAGTTTCAGGTGTAAAATTTAGTGATTCATCACTTATATACAAAACCCAGGGCTCATCACAAGTGCCCTCCTTAATACCATCACTTATTTAACCCATCCCCCCACCCAGTTCCTCTCCAGCAACCCTCAGTTTGTTCTCTATAGTTAAGAGTCGTTTCTTGGTTTGCTTCCCTTTTTCTCCCCGCCCCCCACCATGTTCATTTGTTTTATCTCTTAAATTCCACATATGAGTGAAATCATATGGTACTTTAACATTTTTCATTCCTAGTATTGTTTGGCTTTTCTCCCTCTCTCTTTGTCTTTGTCTTTCTCTTAAAAGTCTTTCCATGAAGTCAACAGTTTTATTATTTATTTTATTAAGCTATTATTTTCCAAACTCCTCATTTAAAATTTTTTTTCTCTAATGGGTGCTCTTCTTTATTTTATTAATTTCTTATTTTTACTATTCCCTTCCTTTTACTTTCTTTGGATAACTTACTGAGATAGATACTTACATCATGGAGTATCAGCATTTATTCTTTTCTAAATATGCCTTCAAGGCTATAAATTTCCATCCTAGAATCTTTAAATGTGTCCCAGAAGACTCAATATCATTTATGTTTCTTATATTTCCATTCAGCAAATTAAAAAAATTACACAGCAACATTAACTTTGACTCAAATATTGGGAAATTATAGTTTTGTTATTGGTTTCTAATCAAATTCCACTTAGAGATACACACGGAATTGTTTTAATCTCTATAATCCTATGGCCCTCTTGTTACTGAAGGTACTAGGAAGGTCAGATGATACATAGAGTCCTGGCCTAAGTCTGTCTCACTGTGAATCCAGTGGTTTCATCAATTCCCTGGTGAATTTCCCAGTCCTTCCTTACATAACAAAGCTATTTATACTTAAAATTTTGCAGAATTCTCACTTTGGCTCTCTGACTTATGGAGAAAGAACCAGAATGTTTGGAAAAAAAACAGGTGGAAACCCCTAAAATTCCTCACTGGTCAAGAGACTGAATGAGAAGCCATAATGTATCTTGAGAGAAATGGCAGATTTAGTATCACCCCATACACTTAAAGGATGCAGGGTTGGTGGCCTCTCTTGTATTTCCATTCAGTTAACTAATCTGAATCCTGAAAATAGCAGATAGAGAAAATTATGGGGAAGAACCTTAAATTTAGCCAGTGGTAGCACCAATCACTATTGCATCTGGGCAGTGGTCAACACAGGGATAAAGGCAGACACCCCTCAATATTATTAGAACATTGTTGAACCCGAAGACCCCTGAAGGTGTTACAGGACCTCCAGGATCTAAGAACCAAGAGTGGAAGTATCAGTGGTCTCTTTCACCATTACTCCCAGGGACCCACTTAATGAATTTCTGCTTCTGTTTCTCAGAGAGAAATGCTTCCACCAGGGTACACAGCAAGAGTTACACAAAAGCTAAAATCACAGCTATATGCTGTAGGCATGCTGAACTCTCACACAGAAGTATGGAAGGTGATTGAGAAGTTATTACACCGTTAGTGGAAATAGATTATTACTATCATGTGGATAAAGAGTTGCTGCAACATAATGAAGGCAGGGAAGTTGTATTTTTATATCTAGTAATTTACCAGGAAGGGGTAATAGCAGAAAGCATGACCTAACAAGAGCGTGGTAACTGGGGGCTCAGAACCCTCAAGGATAAAAGACCTGGTTTATCCCAGATCACCTACTGCCCAATTATAAAGGGAATCTTGATTGAATGGTAGAAGAGGTAGTGAATATTAGTTGCAACTTTTGGATGAACTGCAATGAGGCATGTCCCTTGTTCTGAAACTCCTGTGCATGTTAACTTAAAAAAATTGACCCTGAAGAAGAGGTGACAGGAACGAGTAAACTTAACTTGGGTGTGTGAATTGTTTTGAGTATTACAAAGGTCAGACTGTAGCAGATACTGTCAGTACCTCCTCAGATACCCCAAAGCTTACTGTATCTGTGTGCTCCAGGTAATTGATGGCTGCTAGTATCTGTATCTTCTGCTATACTCAACGGAAGGCTAGAAAGGCTTTGGAATGATTTAACCCCCTCAGAAATATCCCATAGTGAATGCCTGATAAGAAAGGTCGTACAAATACCACCCCCTCCCCATAGGATGTAACTGAGGTATGTGCTTTACATTTCCCAGAGTTACTCCAGTCCTCTGTATCCTGCTTATTTGGGTGCTTCTTGTTTCTCTTCCTTACATCAATTCCCATTTCCCTCTTGATGTTCCTCGAATCTCTCAAATGAGCTACTTGACCTAAAATCTTTTTCTCAAGGTCTGCTTCCGAAAAAACCCAAACTAAGATTTGTGGCCATCACTTTTTGCTAGGTTTTTCTGCCTTTTGGCCACTGTTTGGGAATTAGAAAATGCCTTACAGGTAAAAGTACTTCTAAATATCAAGCTCCGTTCTTTGCTCTTCTTTTCTCCCTGGGTTCTTGACCCGTCAAGTCCTTACTGATTTGATAGCTCTCTGATGCCTTCAAACAGACTTTAAAAAATGTATCTAGCTATTACAGTTGTTCTCAGTGGGAGAGTTGGTCCTGTGTAACTGATAGCAGAAATCTATTTCTTTCATAAATCCATGTGTGAATTAAACTCTAATGAGAACTAAAAGCAGTTACTGCCTTCTTCCATGACATTTTGAAAACTCGAGGAACATTTCAAAAATGTACCATCCAATTTTATAGAAGTGAAAAATAACCAAGCCAAGCTCAAGGCATTCCTACAACTCCTTCTTTGTTTTCTGTTAATCTCTACATCTTTGGGGTAGTTTCTGTGCCCTTGTTTTATGAGAAAGAATTAGACTTTTAGATATGCTATTGTTTTCAGGACATGTTCAGGGAGTAATTAACTGGCTTTCAAGGATCATCCACTCATTCCTTTAGAAGTAAAGGAATGAGTATAAAACATTCATATTTCTCTTCATTTTCTATCCAGTAAATATATTCCAGAGGGGCACAGTGTACTATTTTGAGGGGAAGCAGAGGTGACGGGAATGAAAAAGTGCTTGTTTGAAGAGTTTACCATTAAGACTCATTCTGTAGATTAATAGATCACTAGTCTCTAGGGTTAGCAAGTCAACAATTTCATAAACATTAAATTTACATGAAGATGTGGGGAAAATGAATAACATTTCAGTCTTTGTTGGTAGCAGGTCAAAAAGCCACATCCCTACTGAATTTGAAAATCTGCTTTACAGTGACTTTTACTATGACCTATTTTCCAGTTTCCAGTTTATTGGCTGGCTGAAGGCTTCTCCCTGAACCAACTGTTTTTTCTTTTGTAGTTTTTAGTTCAGTATATTGAGGAAGCTGTGCCTATAAACTGAGTTGTAAATATCATGCTCTGTGTCACTTGTCATTTAGTGAATGCCATGAAGTTTGAGAGTTCCTTGGAGGGAATAGTTTGGGAATAGTTATTAACTCTTCTTTAAATATTTGGTAGAATTTGCCTGTCAAGCCATCTGGTCTAGTAGTTTTGTTTTTGGGAGTGTTTTGATTACTGATTCAATTTCTTTGCTGGTTATCAGTCTGTTCAAATTTTCTGTTTCTTCCTTTTTCAGTTTTGGTAGTTTATATGTTTCTGGAAATTTATCCATTTCTTCTGGGTTGTCCAGTTTGTTTTGTCTAGTTTTTATAATATTCCCTTATAATTCTTTGTTATTTCTGTGGTGTTGGGTATTATTTCTCCTCTCTCATTTGTGATCTTATTTATTTGGGTCCTTTCTCTTTTCTTTTTGATAAGTCAATTTTATTAATTTTTTCAAAGAACCACCTTCTGGTTTTTCTGATCTGTTCTATTGGTTTTTTTTTTTTTTTTTAGTTTCTATATCATTTATTTCTGCTCTAACCTTTCTTATTTCCTTTCTTCTGCTGGCTTTAGGCTTTGTTTGTTGTTTTTTTTTCCTAGATCCTTTAGGTGTGAGTTAGGCTGTTTATTTGAGATTTCTCTTGCTTCTTGAGGTTGGCCTATAAACTTCCATCTTAGAACTGCTTTTGCTGCATCCCAAAGGTTTTGGACCATTGTGTTTTCATGTATTTTCTTTCCATTTTTTTGTTTTTATGTATTTTTAAAATTTCTTCTTTTATTTTCTGGTGACCCATTTATTGTTTAGTAGCATATTATTTAACCTGCATGTATTTGTAGTCTTTCCAGATTTTTTCTGGTGCTGGGCTTCTAGTTTGATAGCATTGTGGTCAGAAAAGATGTATGGCATGACACCAGTGTTGTCGAATTTGTTGAGGCCTGTTTTGTGGCCTAATGTGTGATCTTTTCTGGAGAATGCTCCATGTGCACTTGAAAAGAATGTGTATTCTGCTGTTTTGGGATGGAATGTTCTGTAAATATTTGTTAAGTACATTTGGTCCAGTGTATCATTCATAGTCATTGTTTTCTTGTTGATTTTCTGTTTAGATGATGCTCATTGATGTAAGTAGGGTGTTAAAATCTCTTACTGTTATTGTATTATTATTGATTAGTTCCTTTGTGTTCTTATGAATTGTTTTATGTATTTGTGTGCTCCCATGTTGGGTGCATAAATATTTACACATGTTATATCTTCCTCTTGGATTGTCCCATTTATTGTTATATAGTGTCCTTCTTTGTCTCTTTTTCAGTCTTTGTTTTAAAGCTTATTTTGTCAGGTGTAAGTATTAGTACTCTGGCTTTCTTTTGACATCCATTTGCATGATTATTGTTTCTTTCTTCTCTCACTTTCAATCTGCAGGTGTCTAGGTCTGAAATGAGTCTCTTGTAGGCAGCATATACAAGGGTCTTTTTTTTTAATCCATTCTGACACCCTGTGTCTTTTGATTGGATCGTTTAGTCAATTTACCTTCACAGTAATTATTAATAGATATGTATTTAAATGCAAGCTGGTGCAGCCACTCTGGAAAACAGTGTGGAGGTTCCTCAAAAAGTTGAAAATAGAGTTACCCTATGACCCAGCAATTGCACTACTGGGTATTTACCCCAAAGATACAAATGTAGTGATCCGAAGGGGTACATGCACCCCGATGTTTATACAGAAACAAACTGAAGGTTCTAGAGGGGAGGGGGGTGGGGGGATGGGTTAGCCTGGTGATGGGTATTAAAGAGGGCACGTACTGAACGGAGCACTGGGTGTTATATGCAAACAATGAATCATGGAACACTACATCAAAAACTAATGATGTAATATATGGTGATTAACATAATAAAATAAAAAAATAAAAATAAAAAACACATGCAATCACAGAACTGGTTGCAAAGTCAATTTTCCAACCAGTGTTTTTAAAACCCATTTTTGGTTCCATCTAAGCTAGACCTACACTATTTTGAATTTTCCAAAGGCCATTTATTTTAAGTTCTATACCCAGCAGCAGTTTAAATTTTAGTGACATCTGAAAAATGGCTTATGGGATTTAAAAAAAAAAAAAGCTTCAGTGAACAAATATAAAAGGAGGCACTGGTATTTTATTCTTATCTCAGTACCTATTTCCTTTTGGTCACTGGACTTAGGTCCAGTGTTCCCACGCTATGGCAACACAAAATGTACCAGTTTAGCTTCTTGAAAACTACTAAACAATGCAAAATTCAAATGGAAACCATATTATGGAGTGGATACAAAATAAAAACCACCATTTTCCTTTGAAACAATTGCTTTGTAAACTGAAAAATACTATGTTACTGCCCAAATAAAAATCATTAAAAATAAAAAAATAGATATGTATTTATTGCCATTTTGTTGTTTCTGGAGATTTTCTTCAAACCTTCCTTGTCTTTCTCTCCTTCATGTTTTGCTGATTTTCTTTAGTGATATATATGAATTCCTTTCTCTTTATTCTTTGCATGTTAATTAGTGGTTTTTGATATATGATTGTTTAAGTTTGAACCCATTCTTTTCTTCTCTCCTCCCCTCATTTTAGGCATATGTGATTGTATTTTATATCTTTTTTTGTGAGTTCTTTGATTTTTTACAGAATATTCATTGTTACTGCTTTTGTGTTTCCTACCTTTATACTGTCACTTTTCATCTTCCTTTCTACTCAGAGAGTCCCCTTAAATACCTTGCAGGGCTGGTTTAGTGGTCACAAACTCTTTTAGGTTTTGTCTGGGATACTCTTTATATCTCCTTCTATTCTGAATGATAGCCTTGCTAGATAGAGTATTCTTTTTTTTTTTTTTTTTTAAGATTTATTTATTCATGAGAGATGAGAGAGAGAGAGACAGAGAGAGAGGCAGAGGGAGAAGCAGGCTCCCCATTGAGCAGGAAGCCTGGCGCGGGACTCCATCCCAGGACCCTGCGATCATGACCTGAGCCGAAGGCAGACGCTTAACCATCTGAGCCACCCAGGCACTCTAGATAGAGTATTCTTGACTGTAGATTTATCCAATTCAGCATTTTTTAATATATCATGCCACTGCCTTCTGGCTTGAAAAGTTTCCATTGTAAAATCAGCTGATAGTCTTATTGGTTGTCCCTTGTAAGTTAATGACTTCTTTTGTCTTGTTTCTTTTAAGAGTTTTTCTTTATCACTATATTTTGCAACTTTAATTACAGTACATCTTAGTGTGGGCCTGCTTTTCTGGATTTTGATGGGAGTTCTCTGTGCCTCCTAGATCTGGATGTCTGTTTCCTTACCCAGATTAGGAAGTTTTCAGCTATTATTTCTTAAAGTAAATTTTCTCCCCCTTTGCTCTCTCTTCTTCTTCTGGAACTCCTGTAATACGAATGTTATTATATTTGATGGAGTCACTAAGTTTCCCAAGTCTATTCTCATTTTGCATAAATTCCTTCTCTCTTTTTTCAGCTTTGTTGCTTTCCACTATTTTGTCTTCTAGATCACTAATTCACTCCTCTGCTTCTTCCAGCCTGCTGTTCATTGCATCAGGCATATTTCTAATCTTGTTTTTTGCACTCTTCATCTCTGATTAGTCTTTTATTTCTGTGCTAAGGGGTCTCACTGATGTCTTCCATTCTTTTCTCAAGTCCAGTGAGTATCCTTTTGATAATTTCTTTAAATTCTCCATCAGGCATGTTACTTATATCTGTTTTACTTAGATCTCTGGCTGAGGCCTTACCATGTTCTTTCATTTGGGATAAATTCCTCTGTCTTCTCATTTTGTCTAAGTCTCTGCCTGCTTCTTTGTGTTAGAAAAGCCAGTTATGTTCCTGCTCCTGAAAGTAATGGCCTTATGAGGAACAGTCATATAGTGCCCAGGGCCTGGCACTTCAGGGAGTATCTCCAGTGTGCGCTATATGTGCTGTTGTGTTTTGGCTGCTCTGTCTTTCAGGCCAGTCATCTGCAGAGGCTCTCCTTGCCTGCTGTGGTCAGTGTTTGGTCCTTGGCCTGAATGTGGTGAGTTTTAACTAGGTGTGTGCTGGTCTGCTTGTGAAATGAGACCTGTTACCACCTTCCTGGGAACTGAGGCCCTGCAAAAGTCTGGCCTGGAGACATGGCATGGGCAGGGCTTTGTGCTTGCCTTCTGGGGAAGGGGCCTGCCTTGCATGACTGAGAAGGGCAGTTCGCCAGAGTGCAGGAGGATGGGGCGTAGTGTAAGCAAGTTAGGCAGCCGACATTGGTGCTGAGCTGCTTCCCACTGGTGGCTCTGTGTTTATGCTGAGGGGTGGCAGAGGGAAATGACACAGGCCAGCTCCTTTTTGCTGGAGAGGTGTCTCTGTGAACACTGCCTCTCAGGGACATGCTGTTAGAAGAGCACATAATCTTCCCACTGTGTGCCCAAGGTGCTCTTCAGATCACTGTTTCCATGCTGTATACTCCTGGGTTGTTTGCCTGCCTTATTTCCAGGAGCAGCACAGTGCCCTCTGAGCTCTATCCCAGCCAAGCCCACTGACCTTTAAAATTCCAGGCTTTAAGCCCTGCTGGTTGTAAGAACTCAGGAAATTCAGCCCCTTTTATTCTCTAAGCCAGTGGCTATGGGGAAACTTTCTCTGTGCATTCCTCTGTGTGCTCCTCTCTCGTCCTTCTCTGTGACCATGGCTCCCTCCCCTCCGCAGTAGCCATGATCCGTTTCTGCCCTAAACCATGTCTCTGCACTTCCTACCTTATTCAGTGTGGCCTGTTCTCTCCCTTTAGTTGTGGAGTTTGTTCTGTCAGTCTTCAGTCAATTTCTGAGGTATTTAGGATGATTTGAGAGTTATCTAGTTGTATTCATGGGATGAGGCAGTCCTAGGGCCCTCCTACTCCACTACCGTCTTCCTGTCTCAAGGATTTTTTCAATTTACATATTATAGATTTATGATGAGTTATGGTCAAGAAACATACCATTGTTGGCTTCACAGGCCCATCAGAATGCTTACTTGTTTTTGGAGTGGGAGGTCATTTCATATTGATATTAGCCCCAGATGTGGTTCCTACCTGATTTTTGTACGTCCAAGGGAAAGTGAAATAAAGAATTGAGAAGTTTAGGAAAAGTGAGTAAGTACTTTAGGGTATTTATGGGATCAGAGAAGTCAATTAACACTCTGAACTTAGCCACCTATTTTTCCTGAGGACCATCTGTAGGATTTGGGGATTTTTCTGAGTTTTCCCAGTTGGTCTAAAGCAATGCAGAGGAGGAGAAAGTGACACATTGGCAAAAGAAAGGGAAGGAGTAAAGAGGCATGACAGAGTGATATTGGAGAGGAAGATGAACAAAAAAATGCATATGGGGAGGAGCTGTCCTGAAACACCAGAGTGCTTGCTGGATCTCTGGCAGGCACCTGTTCTGTCAGTTATTCCCTCCTGCTCTGGTGAGGAGGGATAGAATTCATCACTAGCTTCTTTTCTTCTTCTTCCACACTTCTCTCTGGGGTTTGGGAAAGGTGAGCAATTTGTTGCAAATGCATGATGAATTTCATTAAGTATTCACAACTGCTGTTAAAATCACTGGAGATCTGCAAAATAGAAACCCAACATGCCCAGAACTGGTTTGACACACAGAGCAAAGATGTGAAATTTGCCAGAAATTAAAAGCTATGATGGTAAATTCAGGTCCTTTATGATTCACTTTTTTTTTTTTCCTGAGCAGAACATGATTTTATTGAAATAATGGCAGTTGCATGTTTTATTAATGTGCTTTTTAGACAGGCTTCATAACATGATCTCATCATAAAATCCTGGAAGGTAATGGATTTATCATTGAATGAGTTAATGCAGTAGAGAGTGCTTTGTAGCCTGGAAAGTGCTAAATAAATACTAGTTAATTGCAGTTATAATCCACATGGCATTTTGTCTTAGAGATTTTTTTTTTATTATTTTAGAACAATTTTAGATTTATAGGAAAGTCGCAAAATAGCACAAAAAGTTTCTACATATCTCACACTTAGCTTCCCGTATTATCTTATCTTATCCCGTATATCTTAAAGTGATATGGCACAATTATTGTAATAAATGAATCAACATAATACATTATTTAAAGTCCATATTTTATTCAGATTTCCTTAGTTTTTACCTAAGGCCCTTTTTCTGTTCTATGGTATGATCCATCCTACAACTTTACATTTAATCCTTAGAATCCTCCTGGCAGTGGCAGTTGCTCAGAGTTTCCTTGCTTTTGATGACCTTGACAGTTTTGAGGAGTACTGGTCAGGTGTTTTATAGAATGTCCCTTACTGAAGATTAGTCTGGTGTTTTTCTTATTATTAGACTGGGGTTATGAGTTTCTGAGAGCATGATCACAGAGGTAAAGTGTGATTTCATCACAGCATATCAAGAGTGCATACTATCAACATGACTTATCACTCTTTTTTTAATTTTATTTATTTATTTGACAGAGAGAAAGACAGCAAGAGAGGGAACACAAGCAGGGGGGAGTGGGAGAGGGAGAAGCAGGCTTCCGGCCGAGCAGGAAGCCCGATGCGGGGCTTGATCCCAGGACCCCAGGACCATGACCTGAGCCAAAGGCAGACATTTAATGACTGAGCCACCCAGGCGCCCATGACTTATCACTCTTAACACTTACCTTGA
Source organism: Leptonychotes weddellii (assembly GCF_054177405.1). Taxonomy (NCBI): domain Eukaryota; kingdom Metazoa; phylum Chordata; class Mammalia; order Carnivora; family Phocidae; genus Leptonychotes; species Leptonychotes weddellii. The sequence goes on along the minus strand of NC_138384.1, from coordinate 10,399,151 downwards.
TCATCTGGCTGAAGCTATGTTCGTCAGTTTCTCTACTATAAAGTTACTCTTTTCCTCTTTTTTTTTTAAATACTGAACTCTTCGGAAGAAACTCAGTATGTGCGGCCCACAATCAAGGAGTAGGGAGTTGTGCTTTACCTCCTTTAGGGTGGAGTATCTACATAAATTAGTTGAAATTCTTCTGCTTAGGAGATTTGTCTTTCTCTCCCATTTATTTATTTATTCAGTCATATGCTTATATCTGTATGGAATTGTAAATATTTATTTTTTACTTTGCATTATATTCCAATACAACTTTCTTTTATTGTTCAAATTATTCCAGCTTTGGCCATTGGGGGCCATTTACATTGGCTCTTAAGTCCCTTGACATACCCCCATCATTGTGAGTGTAGGTGTTTCTGTTTCATTGTTTTGTTTGACATTTCCTTACCTTCTGGCACCTCAAGATGCTCTAAGCTCATCTTGCAGATATTCTGCCCCAGTGCTGGGATCAACCATTTCTTCAAGAGGCTCTGGTTCCTTTTATTGAAGAATAGTTTTAGAAACCAACATCTGAGTCATAAGTGCGCTCATTGCTACTAAAGTGTCATTTTTCTGGGCCTTCTCAGCTGACAAAGCAAAAGAATATATGTGTATGTACATGTATATATCCTAACCTGTGTATATACACATATCTATAAATATTTTACAGGTAACCATCAGCATGCACACTAAGATAAACATGAGTTCGTATTGGTGTCTTCAACTGCAATCCATCACCACATGGACCAACTCCTCCTGCTTATCTGAAACAGCCAATTCCAACAATGAGAAACCTGACTCCCAGCATTGCCGCTCATTTACTTAATTGCTTTATTATAGGTTTCCATATTTATTATTAGTATGCTTCTTGTGTCCAAGAAGCAAACATCAAGATAGAATTAGACATTAACAAGATTTGTTAGGTGATATACCTGGCTAGGAAAAAGGAGAGAGCAGGAGTATGTAGGGAAAGGTTTTAGACTATGAGACAGGTGTCACACTTGTGAAATGAGAAAGAGAAGGAAGGAAGGAAGGAAAGAAAGGAGGAAGGAAGGGAGGGAGGAGGAAAGATAGAAAGGAAGGAAAGAAAGAAGAATGTAATTGGAGGGCCTCACACTGTGGTGCAGCTCTGAGAAAGTCTGCCAGGACACTGAGTCTCAGAGTAATTATTTCTCATTAGAGGAGATCCATGTAGGGAAAAAATGGCTGGCTCTTGTATTCCCACTGTGCCCTGTCATTGACTAGGAGCAATTCAGAGATAGTGTGGCCTCAGTGTAAACACTGCAGCAGATCTCAGGGTACAGCAGCTGGGGGCTGCCATCAGATGACACAGTTCACTGCGGGATATCCAAGCCATACACTTCTGTGGCTATTACAGTTCTCTATCACTTTATAGATCTCTTTTGTGCTAGATTGTGTCCTCCCAAAATTCTAATGTTGATGTCCTAACCCTCAGTAACTCTAAAGAAGTCATTAAGGTAAAATGAGGTTATAATAATGGGCCCAATTCCAATATGACTCATGTCCTTTTAGAAGAGGAAATTAGGATATAGGCACCCATAGAGGGAAGACCACATTGGGTGCCTAGGATATAGGCACCCAATGGGAAGATGGCCATCAAGTTGGCCGAATAGGAAGGCCTCAGAAGAAACCAACTCTGCCAACATCTTGAACTTAGACATAGCCTCAGAATTGTGAGAAAATGTCTGTTGTTTAAGCCATCCAGTCTGTGATACTTTGTTATGGCAGCTTTAGCAAGCTAATACAAGGTCCTAACATTGAAAAGTCTTCAATTAAAAAAAATCCATCTCACACATATTTAAGTATTTACAGGGAAAATGCTATGATGTCTAGAAGTCATTCTGGCATACTCCAGCCAAAAAACAAAACAAAACAAAGGGAGTAATGATTACTGTGGAAATTGTTTTGAGCCCATGAAAATTCATTATCTGTTTTCTCTATATGATTGAAAATTGACATAATAAATAGTTTTAAAATGTAACTAACTCATTATTATTAATTAGTGATGGGTCTATTGGGCACAGCATGCCAGGATCTGTATGGATTTTAAAATGTTAAATTTAGAATACCACAACAGTAATGGCTACCCACTCTTAGTCAGGAGTTCTACAAAACACATTATGTAAGCTCTTCTAATGATTACAAGATAGGCCAATAAAGAACTATTATTGGCATTAATTTATACAGTTATAAATAGCTTAGTTTGGACTTGAATAATAGCCTACCTGTTTCAAAAGCCACTGTTATTTCTACTATACCTTTCTATTATGCCACTGTCTCCCATAATAATAACTGCTTTTACTGATTATATGTCAAGTATTTTTTACACCAGGAAGGAGTGTCAAATTTGAAAAAAAATACTTTTTATGCATCTATTGATATAGTCATATGGTTGTTCTATTTTTTTTCTGTTAATGTGGTAAAATTGATTTTTAATAACTTTATTTGGGTATAAGTGACATAAAATTAACTGCACCTATTTTAAATTCACATTTTCTTACATTTTAATGTATGTTTGCACCTGTGAAACAATCACCACACTCAAGATGATTACTATTTCTGTCAGCCCCCGAAAGTTTCCTCATGGTCTTTTACTCCTGCCCCCTTCAAAACCTCACAACCAGTGATCTGTTTCATGTCACAGTAAGTTAGCTTATTTTTTAGAGCAGTGGTCAGCCAACAATGGCCTATGGATCAAAATCTGGTCCAACCACCTGTTTCTGTAAACAACATTTTTTTGGAACACAGACGCATTCATTTGTTTACCTATTGTGTGTTGGAGAACAATAGCCAAAGTCCTGGCAATTTGTAAGTCTACGCTGGTTTTAAATTTTCTGCTGGGTCCCCTTGTAGTTTCTCTGGGAAGACCTAAGTCCTTATGATCCAAAGAGGGATATGGGGCTAACTAGGATCCCCTCTGGTACATCCTGAGTGTCTGCAGTTTTGCACACACATGGCTATCATGTTTGCTTGAGATAATTTGGGAGCATATCAAGGGCCACCAGTATCTCATTCCATGATCCCTGTTAAGTTCTGGCCAACCAGGCAAGCTGCTGCCTGTCTCAACCAGAACTGTAACCTTATGCTAGCTGTATTTTAAGTAACCTTGTTGTTTGCCACCAGGATTGCTGCTCTTGTGGACAATGGCCAGGACTTTGGGATTTTTCTACTCTCTGATCCAAATTAAGTCAGTGCCCTCTAGCAGAGAAGCTGCTCCTTCCTGCTTAGCCAGGCTGGTGGCGTAGGAGTGAGGCAGATGAAAGCAGCCCCAAATGAAAGCTCCATCAAGTCCCACTGTTCTTGCCTCAGGGTTGGTAGTTGTTCTTGAATCAGTTTTTCTCCATTTATTTATGTGCCTCTGCTTGCTCTCCAGACTGCCAAAATGGTTGTTTTGGTCATTTTTGTCTAGTTGTAATGTTGCTTTCTGCAGAGGGGTTTTGCTGGGCTCTTACATACCACAGTTCAGAAGCCCTGCCTCCTTGAGGCCTTCTTTTAAGAGGTGTTCTCATTGGCCTTGTAACTCCCTCCTTCTCTTAATTCCTGCCTTCTAAGAGCTGTCAGCTGTAACTGTAATTTTTCTTTGGCACACATAAAAAAAAAGTACATACTGTTATGTGACCTTCATGAGACCTTCTGTACTATGTTTATAGATTATTTTATTCATTTAACAGACACTTACTTTGTATTTATCATTTGCCCGTCAGGGTGAATGGCTCTGAGTTAGGAGAGGTGCTGCAAATTGACTGGGCCCTTGCTCTCCTGAAATTCATATTTGTGTTTATAGACAAAAAGTACATATATAATAAGTAGATAAAACCATATGTATGTGAACATTACTAGTGCTTTTAAGTAAATGAAAACCATGTACTAAAAGGAGAATAACTGGTGGTAGATTAGAACTGCTTTAGATGGAATGACATGCTTTTCAAAGGTGGTAGTTATGCTGCGATGTGAATGACAAGGAGTCCGATGTGATAATCTAGGCGGTATGTGTTTAAGGCAGAGAACTCCAAGGACAGATATTTTTAATATGCCGGGTAATAGCATGTAAAACGATAGACCTGGAGTTTAGGTGACGAAGAGTGGTAAGCAGCAGGAACAAAGGTAAAAACAAATATGGTCAGAAATTGCTACAAATAATGGAAAATGAATGAAAATTTATTTATATGAATTTGAGTACGTAACATTTGCCGTAAAGCCCAGCAATATGCTGAAATGACATTGCCTGCTTTGGAGTTTCAAAATTCAATTTTATTTTCACTCAATGGAGAAAGTTCCCAACTTTCAAATGGATGCTCCTTTTTTACATCCCACCAGTTGAAGGCTTTTATTATCTTAATTTGAAACTAGATTTCTGAATTATTTGCCTGGAAGAAAAGAACTCAGACATAATTTTAACATTTCTGTTTGGATTGGCTGATATTTCAGTTTCTTATACTGTCTGCATGTTTCATGAACAAAGAGATGGAGTGACACAAACACCACCTATGGATGGAGGTTTTTAGGGAGTCTTAACATGATCAAAGAGGTTTTCTTACTACAAGTGTATTAGGGCCCTTGACACTGAAGCCTGTTTAAAAGTTAGAGTCTAGTATCCTTACTTTTCACACTGAGGTTTTGTCCTAGCTAAACCGGAAGATTTACATGTTACATGGTTATGCCAGCATATGAGAGCCACAGTGTATTACAGATCCCCATTCTGACCTTAGTTTTTTTTTTTTTAAGTTTTTTTATTTATTTGAGAAAGAGAGAGTCAGAAATAGTGACAGAGAGCATGAGTGGGGAGGAGAGGGAGAAGCAGGCTCCCCTCTGAGCAGGGAGCCTGACATGAGGCTCGATCCCAGGACCCTGGGATCATGACCTGAGCCGAAGGCAGACGCTTAACTGACTGAGCCACCCAGGTGCGCCCTGACTTTAGTTTTTAAGAAACATTTTTAAAAAAGCAAGGAGAAAAAGCACTTTACTTTCAGATATGAAAAACAAATATCCAAGCAAGTATGCAGATAATGAGTTATTGTTTAGGGCTGGACATTAACAGAAGCAGATGTGAACAATGGCATATGCTAGGGGAACATTCCAGGACCTTGTGTGGTGTCCCTCAGAGCCAGAGAAGAGGAGATACTGAACTCTTTCAAACAAAACCAGAGATTTCTTTATACATTTGATTTCTGAAGGGCAATGGTAATTTTGACAATATATAACACTTCATGGTTAGGTATCACAATTTTTAGATATTTATGAAGAAATAGAAGCAGATGAACTCATTTCTCCTAGAATATGGATACATACTCTTCAAAAGATGAATATACACTGTATTAATACCCCATTCAGCAGAGAACTGAAGTAAAACAAGTATTTATCTTCCGTGAAAATGATGAAACTTGAAACATGAAGTATAAAAAGAATCTTCAGAAAAATAATACATATTTTAAAGCAAGACAGTTATTAACAGATAAAAGTGTGCTATTTACATCTGCATTTCCCACCATTTTCACCTTCTTCCTTGTGTCACATACTGTTAGCAGTGCTTTTTTTCATCTTATTAAAAAGTGGATGAAGTGCCCACCTCACTCTAGTATTATTAACACATATAGATATGCATGTCCTTATATGCTCATGCATAAATATGCTCTGTGAACTAAATAAGTAAATCATATTCAGATAAATAGGACATGAAGAAATATTTCAGAGCATTTTAGTCACTAACAGCCAGAGAAATATTGTATTTCTCAATTAAAGAATTATTACTAAGTTTTAAAAGCAGCCACAACAGCATTACCAAATCTAAATTAATTAACAGTAATTCTGTATTGTCATGAAATATACAGTAAATATTCCAAAATCCCCCAATCTATCATTTTTTTCCCTTTTAAATAGACTTCGTTTCTTATAGTAGTTTTAGGTTCACAGCAAAGTTGAGCAGAAAGCGTAAAACATTCCCATATACCCATGTTCCCACACATGCACAGCTTTCCCCACTGTCATCATCCTGAACCAGAGTGGTACTTTTGTTACAGTTGATGAACCTATATTGACACATCACTATCCAAAGTCCATAGTTTACATGAGGGGTCACTCTTGGTGTTGTACATTTTATGGGTTTTGACAAATGTATAATGACATGTATCTGTTACTATAGTATCATACAGAATAGTTCCTTTTCCTTAAAAATTCCTTGTGCTCCCATCTATTTATCCCTCCCTCTCTGCTAACCCCTGATAGCCACTGATTTTTTTTTTTTACTCTCTCTATAAGTTTGTCTTTTCTCAAATGTCATATGGTTGGAATCATACAGTATGTAGCCTTTTCAGATCGGCTTTTATCAGTTCGTAATACGTTTTTAAGGTTCCTTCATGTCTTTTCATGGCTTGGTAGCTCATTTCTTTTTATTTCTATTTTTTAAAAGATTTTATTTATTTATTTGACAGAGAGAGAGAAATAGCAAGTGCAGGAACACGAGCAGGGGGAGTGGGAGAGGGAGAAGCAGGCTCCCCATCGAGCAGGGAGCCCAATGCAGGGCTCGATCCCAGGACCCCGGGATCATGACCTGAGCCGAAGGCAGATGCTTAACTGACTGAGCCACCCAGGCACCCCAGCTCATTTCTTTTTAGTGCCATATAATATCCCATTGTTTGGATGTACCAGTTTATTTATACATTCATCTACTGGAAGACATCTTTATTGCTTCCAGGTTTTGGCAATTATAAGTAAAGCTGCTGTAAATCTATATACAGGATGTAAGTTTTGTGTGGACATGCTTTTAGTTCATTTGGGTAAATACCACAGAGCATGATTGCTGGATTGTATGGTAGGATTATGTTTAGTTTTGTAAGAAACTGTCTTCCAAAGTGGCTGTACCATTTTGTATTCCCATCAGAAATGAGAGTTCCTGTTGCGCCACATCCTCACTAGCATTTGGTGTCAGTGTTCTGGATTTTGGCTGTTCTATAATGTCTATAATGGTATCTTACTGTAGTTTTTATTTACAATTCCCTTATGGCATATGATGTTGAACATTTTTTATAGGCTTATGTCTTGTCTATATGTCTTCTTGGTGAGGTATCTGTTAAGTTTTCTGCCCATATTTGAACTGAGTTGTTCACTTTTTAGTGTTGGGTTTTAAGAGTTCTATATATATTTTGAATAGCAGTCCTTCCTTACATGTCTTTTGCTAATATTTTCTCCCAGTCTATAGCTTGTCTTTTTATTCTCTTGGCATTTTTGATTTTGATAAAGTCCAGTTTATCAATTATTTCTTTCATGGATCATGCCTTGGTATTGTATTTAAAAGTCATCATCATACCCTAAGTTATCTAGATTTTCTTTATGCGATCTTGTAGGAGTTTTATAGTTTTCCATTTTCCATTTATGTTTGATTCATTTTGAGTTCATTTCTGTGAAGGATATAAGGTCTATGTCTAGATTTTAGGGGTTTTTTTTGGTTTTCGATTTTGTTCTTATTGTTTTCTATGTGGGTATTCAGTTGTTTCAGAACCGCTGGTTGAAAAAGTTATCTTTTCTCCATTGCACTGCCTTTGCTCCTTCATTAAAGATAGTTTGACTTTATTTACGTGTGTCTGTTTCTGGGCTCTCCATTCTGTTCCACTGATCTGTTTGCTTCCTCTTTCCCCAGTACCACACTACCTTGATTTCTATTAGCTTAATAGTAAGTCTGGAAGTCAGGTAATGTCAGTCCTCTAACTCTGTTCTCTCTCTCTTTCTTTCTTTCTTTTTTTTTTTTTTTTTAATTTATTTATTTGACAGAGAGAGAGAGAGAACGCACAAGCAGGAGGAGCAGTAGAGGCAGAGGGAGAAGCAGACTCCCCGCCAAGCAGGGAGCCCTGACATGGGGCTTGATTCCAGGACCCTGGGATCATGACCTGAGCCGAAGGCAGATGCTTAACCAAATGAGCCACCCAGGCGCCCCTGTTTAAATATCTTAAAGTATCTCTTAATCTACCAATTCTGTTTCCCATGTTTCTTACCATGCAACATATTAATGGAAGCAACTTATTAATTGTTCTGTAGAGTTTTCCACAGTTCTGATTTGAATAGTCCATCTTTCTGGTAATATTTAGCATGTTCCTCTGTTGTCTGTGTTTCTTATAAATTGGAAGTTAGATCTACAGGTGTGGTCAAATTCAAGCTAGAATTTTTGGGCAAAATTGCTTCATGGATGGCCTTCTGTGCTTCCATTAGAAGGTACCCAATCTCATTTCCTCTCTCTCAGATGTTAGCAGCCATTTGCAAAATGGTGATATTCTCATTCTATTCCCTTTTCAAATATTATTTGGAGTACTTTTTAAAAAAGAAATTTTCCTTTGTCAGCTATTTAATCGAGTGTGGTTTATATAGGAAAAGCTTGAGATGTTTTCCTTTAAGAGTTGGTTCCTTCCTTAGCCTTCTTCAAAGTTTATTGGTAGTTCATTACTAATTATGAAGTGTCTTTAACTTCATTAAAGGATATTATGAAAAACTTATGGCAATAAATTTTAGAATTCAAGTGATATGAATTTTAGAAAATTTCCTAGAAAAATACAGTGTATAAAACAGAAACCAGAACAAAAAGGAAATATGAATGTGTAGTAATGGTTAAAGACATTAAAACCTGGGGTGCCTGGGTGGCTCAGTTGGTTGTGTCCTGTTCTTAATTTTGGCTCAGGTCATGATCTCAGGGTCGTGAGATTGAGCCCCATGTCAGGCTCCCTGCTGAGTGTGGAGCCCGCTTAAGATTCTCTCCCTCTCCCTCTGCCCCTGCCCCGCCCCCACTCACGCTGTCTCTCTCTAAAAAAAAAAAAAGACATTAAAACCCTACAAAGAAATCTTTGATGAAGTCTTTAGTCCTACATAGTTTTACCAGTGAGTTTCTAAAGAACATTCGGTAAAGAAATACTACAATTTCTCTGCCAGTTATTCCATTACAGAGAAAAGGAGGAAATGTTTCTCAAATCATTTTATGGGTGTAGTATATCTGTGATACCAAAACCTGACCAGAATAGTATAAGAAAGGAAAAATATAGACAAATATATTACGTGAAGGCAAACACAAAATTCTAAATAAATTATATGTATATCAAATCCAGTGATTATAAATAGCACAGTATATCATGAACAGGTGAGGTTTATTCCAGGAATGCAAAGTTGATTTGATATTCTTATATCCGTAAGTACAGTTCAAACATTAACAGAATAAGTAAGAATAAGTGTCAGATTGCCACCTTAATAGATAAATAACAGTCACTTGATAATTCCATACTCATTGTGTTTAGAACATTTAGCATACTATCAATGGAAGGGAACTTCCTTAATATGATAACATCTATAATGATATGGGGCCCCTGGGTGGCTCAGTCATTAAGCGTCTGCCTTTGGCTCAGGTCATGATCCCAGGGTCCTGGGATCGAGCCCCGCATTGGGCTCCCTGCTCCACTGGAAGCCTGCTTCTCCCTCTCCCACTCCCCCTGCTTGTGTTCCCTTTAAATAAATCTTAAAAAAAAAAAATCTATAATGATGTAATGACTTCATTTGAGAAGAGAATAAAATAGGAGGTCTGCTATTATCACTTTAATCAACAGAGTGGTAGAGAGCTCCGCCAGTTCAGTAATGCTGATGCTGAAGTGAACAGAATAAGGGAAAGGAAACCAGTCATTAGTCATTGTAAACATGAATATGTACATAAGTATTATTTCAAAAATCCAAGCACAGAAAATTAGAATATGCTGATATCTAACTATATATAAAATTAATATTAAATTATATTTGATATTTTATTAACCTGTAGAGAAGGTGAATAAACACTTTTTCTAAGGTCTGTTTTTGCATTTATTTAATACAGTAGAAAATATATGGGTTTTTATTTTCAACTCAAAACCAGGCAGTAATATGTACTCTCTGTATCTCAAATGATTTTATCATATTTTATTTACCAGACACAGGAACAAAATTCCTTCTAAGGATTACAAGTAAATTTTATGTATACCAGAAATGACCTGCCATAAACAGAGCTAGAGATGATGAAAATTAGTGCAACGTGGTACGTGGATAAAAGAACAAATAACATTTTGTGTATCTTCAGGAATGTTTCTTGCTTCTGAAATTAAACCCAGCAGGTAGGAAGATTCTAAACAGACTTCAAATTGTTGAACATCTGCTCACCCTAGCACAATCTAAAACAAGGGACACATAACATTTTACAATGGTAAAATTCATACAATCTAGTTAGAATCATTACACTATTAAAATTTTGGGGAGAAACATGTCTCAGACCAAAATGTTTTCACTTTCAAGTTGTGAAATAGTATTGAACTGTCCCAAACAGCTCTTTCATTTTGTTAAAAATAGTTGAATATCTTTTGCTAAGTTAGGTTTATATCATTTCCTAAAATTTCTCAAAATGAAGTATAAAATTTATAAACCCTAGGGTCAATTATATTTAAATAAGATGAAAATTTAGATTCTAGCTTTAAGATGAGGCGACTTCATTTTCTTCTTTTATATCCATGTGGCGCTACGACACTTTCTGGTTTGCTGCAGATAAGAGAGGGTTCAGTTCATTTTGGGGTGACAAAAATGATCAAGAATTTATTTTACTTATTAATGCAATAGTTACAAGAAAGTGGGATGGTCCTCCTAGTCCCGATGTTATAACTCACAGCCATTGAAGAATCGGGACGATCCTCTGTAGAAAGACTTCACCCATTCTGATTTGACTGGGTCCCAGTATATCCTTTTGGGAGGTACAGACCACTTGGCTTAGAGACCTTAGAGCACATTGCATGAACAGCTGCCACAGATTGCTCAAGAGTTTTGTGTTTCAAAGCTGATTTCACTGCGTCAGCTCATCTTCTGTGCAGAAAGTCCAGTTACCCTTCAGCTCTCCAGTTGGTCATCTTCCTCATTCCAGACAAAACACGCTGTACACTGTATGACATTCTCAAAGAGGCGAAAGAATAGCGATGAATGGGTCCCTGGATTTCAGGGCTTAAGGAGAAAGAGGAAGGTGTGATTACAAAGGGCTAGCTCAGGGAGTTTTTCTGGGGTGATAGAATTGTTCTGTATCCAGTTTGTGAGGTTAGTTACACGAATCTAGAAAATGTTAAAATTCATAATGTGTACACCCAAAAAAGTCAATTTTACCATATGGCAATTTAAAAAATAAAGTAAGTCATCCTAAAAGAAAATTCAAAGTGTCGTTATTTGTAGAGAGGTTCTGTTGTTGACCCCAGATCCACACCCACACAATCCAGTTAAGTAAAAAGTTTTCTAAGCACAGGCTCCCGGGCTACTCTGTCTTAAACAGGATTATTTAAAAGCATGCTAAGGCAATTATCCCCTGTTGATGCCTAAGGAGAAGAAAAAAGTTGCTTTTTAAAAAGCTTTTAAACATTTAAAGCAATAAACAGCCTTTGAAAAAGCTATTTTCTTTTATTAAAACACCATCCCCCCCCACTACCACAAATGGTGCTTTTGTTGGTGCCTATAAGAAATTTCAAGGGAAAGCAATACTTTCAAAATTCTTTGCTTTAATGTAAAATTGATTTGAAATTGCCCTTTGCCCTTTCCTTTGTCTAATTGTCCTAACGTGAAAATCACGTATCTGTTTCGTTATTCAACAAGTATTAGAACAAAGAGAAAACCTGTCCTTGATTGCACAGCAATATAGAAAAAGAAATATGAGATTTGTGTGACTTTTTTGTTGCATTGTGTCCTTTATGTTTCTGTTACTTCAGTTTTTTTCTCCCAAGAGTTGAGAGTTATCAGATAATAGAAATATAGAGCTAAGCTTAAGCAGAACCGTGATTCTATAATTTGTCCAAGAGAAACAAAAACCATAAGCTTATCAAATTTTAAGTTTTATGTCTCTGAATAATTTCTTTTTAAAAGGATAATTTGTATAAGAATTTGTATGACAAAACTGCATGCATGGCCATGAAACCTGAAGGAAATCAACAAGCTAAGTATCATGGAACTTGTATCAGGGACTTCAGCAATGTTCTTTTGTATGTGACCTTTCCTCTCCTTGCAAAGGACAGTAATCAACTTTCTTACTCAGAAAATAGCTAAATTGTAAAGGAGTCTTTTTGTGTTTTTATGTAAATTTATCTAAGTGAAATGAATACTCACATTTCCTTTAGCTAACAATCACCGATTTCCTAGCTAGAAGCATAGGTGCTTTTTCATGTGTTTGCTGTGGGCTTGTTCATTCAAGATGATTTATTTTAGAAGAGCTGACCCAACTGCAGTGGAATGTATGTGCAGGACCAGACATGGACCAAGCCCCTCTTGGTTTGCACTGTTCATGGGGGTGTCAAGATGCTAGAACCTGAATTACTCAATGTTTTCCCTTATGCTAAATGTTGTTATTCTAGGAATGCGAGAATTCAAAATTTAATGCGACGAAACTTAGTTCTAAATCCAAATGAAAGTATCATCACTCTGTGATTCCTTTTTTGAATTTCTCTGTTCATTAAAATATTTCTGCTGGCACATTGCATCACCTGCCTCAGAAGATTGCTTTCATAGTTTTGCATTTATTTAAAGTTCGTATTTAGGTTCCTACCTCTTCCAGACATAATACTAAATGCTTTTCAGAAAGAAAAAGTTATTGACATACGGTGTTCCAAGAAAACATACTCATGTGTGTATATATTACTCTGTGATGATTTGTGACACAAACACATTCTTGACATCCATGAGACAAGAGACCTGCTGGATAAAGTCAAAAGAAAAGAGATGTGAAAAATAAGTGAGATCTTCCTCAGAACTGATGGTGAGAAATCAGAGTTGATTAGTAAAGAAAATTGGTAAAATATATTAAATTACATTCAGAAAAGGGTAGCACAGAGTTATAAAACTATGTAAATTGGCATGGAACCGGACTTGTTCATCAAATACCTGACTTTTCTTGTAAGCAATGTGATTTGCCTGCATTAATTCATGCATTCAATGCTTAACTTTAAGTAAAATTTGATAGTAATAACTTTCTCTTAAATTTGCTATGGGAGTGAAACAAAACAGTATCTACATTTTAAAGAGGTCTAGCATAGTTCCAGGCACATAACAAGCACACAGAACTCCTCCCTGTCTTTTGCTATTTAAAACCACATTTCTCAAACTTTTAAAACTCATAGGACCTTTTATTTTCTGGTGAACTCGCACCTGGAACCCAGCATACAACAGATGGAATCAGAGCTCTTTGGGTTGAGGAGGAATTGAAATCCTGGATTTGGAGTCTTGGAGTCTTCTTCTATCTGCTTTTCTCCCTCTCCACCCCACTTACACCCTCTCTCCAACTTTCAGACCCTCCACCACTCCTGTCTATACCAAGAACACTCTGGGAGCTCTACCTCAGTACTGTAGGACTCCGTCCAAGAAACAAAATTTGGAAACTCCAACACTGGAGTTTAGAAAGCCACAATGTTTTTTTTTTTTTTTTTTTAAGTTTTTTTATTTGACAGAGAGAGACACAGCGAGAGAGGGAACACAAGCAGGGGGAGTGGGAGAGGGAGAAGCAGGCTTCCCACTAAGCAGGGAGCCCGATGTGGGGCTCGATCCCAGGACCCTGGGACCATGACCTGAGCCAAAGGCAGATGCTTAGCGACTGAGCCACCAAGGCGCCCCAGAAAGCCACAATGTCTTATGTACAGTAATATTCACCACAAATCTATTGGACATAATCATGTTGGTTAAAGAGGAAAATCATAAAAATACTCATGTGAACCTAATGCTTTGTGTTCATTAAAAACTACATGCGTGTACGTTATTTATTTTTAAATCTTTTCATATAGAACCAGCTCTTTTTTTTTAAAGAGCAGTGTTCCAATAATTGTAGTTATTAGGAAAAATATGCTTGTGATTCTATTATCTGTGATACCTAGTTTGACTTTTTTTTAAGTGCACAGTTCAGTAGTGTTAAGTATATTCACATTGTTTTGAAATAGATCTCCAGAATTTTTCATCTTGCAAATCTGAAACTCTGTTCCTATTAAACAACTCCCTCTGTCCCCTGACGGCTTTTTTAAAGTAAAGTAAGACATTGAAGAGATTCCTATAGCCATCTAAGAGCAAAATCTTTCAATTCGTGTTCCTAAACTTGTTTTGGACTGCCATTCATATCTAATTCAAAAGCATTTTTACAATGTTCCTTTATTGTGTGTTTCCTAAACATTCAAATTATTTTTCTCAGAACAGGTATTATGTCTCCCTTACATTTCATTGCTTTTTCTTTGTAATTGTATTATAATTTAATTAAATTTCAGAGTTATATCAAGCACAATTAGCTTAAGAAATAGGAAACATCCCCACACACTTTTAATAAGCATATATCTGATTGTAGAAGCAATGTCAGGCATCCTAGCAAATGGGTCTACAAGCCATGAGCTGTAGCATGTTATGAATATTGGCCAGTATGATTAACAAAAAGAATGGAATTTATTGATTAATATAGTGTTTATCAAATGTAGATCACGGATAGTGAGAAAGTGCATTGCTATCCATCTGTTCATTTACGTGTCTGTACAATGTATGGGAATATCTATATCCATAGCAATTTGAAAATACAAAGTTGGTAGCTATGAAAGTGATCATTGCTGTTGATTACACACTTTGAAAATGATTATATGTAGTTAGCAATATTATTAAATCAAATACTTTAAATGTAATACCTTGCTGTTATGCTGAAGACATCAAGTTGAAAAGGCAAGTAAATAAATCCATAAATAGTGTGTAACTGTAAGCAACATAACTTGCTTTCCTTAACTAAGATATAAGAAATGTTTATTTTTTTTTCTTAAATGTAGAACAAATTGTCTTTACTCTCAGCCTAAAGTATGGGGAGGATCAGTATGTTGAAATCTGAAATGGACAGAATGAAGGAGGCAAAATATTTTTCAAGTTAGGAGAGAGAATCTAACCAAGGATTACAAATTCAGGGCTATGTAGACTTTAGATAGAAATTTGGGGGATTTCTATAGTCTGAAGACCAAATTGGCGGTTATGAAATGGTTGGAGCTCTGCAATGGTTGTTAAGTTGATATAGAATTTATCAGTGAACTGCTGAGAAGGTAGGACAGCCTATCTCTTCCCCCTTGGAATGCTAATGAAAAATTCTTGTCTCATTTTTTTTTTTTTTTTTTAAAGATTTTATTTATTTATTTGAGACAGAGAGAATGAGAGAGAGAGAGCACATGAGAGGGGGGAGGGTCAGAGGGAGAAGCAGGCTCCCCGCCGAGCAGGGAGCCCGATGCGGGACTCGATCCAGGGACTCCGGGATCATGACCTGAGCCGAAGGCAGTCACTTAACCAACTGAGCCACCCAGGCGCCCCTCTTGTCTCATTTTTAATGCCTGTGTTCTCCACTCACACTGGTTTGTAATTAGGTATATAACTCAGTTGAAAATCTTCATCACCTGCTGTTTCGATGGGCTGGGAACTGATGCAAATCTTTGACTTAGTGCCATTTTCTTTTTTCTCTTGCTTTCTGGCCTCTCCCTTTAATCCCTAGAATGCTGTCTATCATAATCTGTCATACTCCATCTTTAAAATATGGAAGTCTGGATAGACACTACAAATTTGGGCTTGTTTTCTTTCTATCAATTTTTAAACATATCTGTTTTTATTTTTTAATGCTGACAAATTCTGTGATGAGATCAATGGCTTTAATTCACATTGTATGAAAGCAGCTCTCTCATACTACTTGGTTCCAGGTTATTTTTTTTTCTCTAGAGATCCTGTTTTTTGAAGACTTAAATTGCATGTTCTCTTGTATATGTGAGAAAATTGAGAATGCCGTATATGGATTTGCATAACAAGGTTATAGCACAGATAACAATGTCTATGAATTTTTGGAAGGAAGCAAGCAAGCAAGCAAATACTTACCAATTACTCTGCCGTCCTTAAGCGTGTTTGGTGTATCAGCTGAAAGGGAAGCTGTGTAATACACAGTTTTGGCATCTCACAAGTTGATGAGAGAATATGTTTTGTAAGCCTGCCTACCAAAACAGGATCTTCTTTCTGGGATTCTGGTTCAATAAACTGCTAAACAAGTGAAATTCATACTCTTACAACTCTTCCAGGCGTGTTCCTCAGACAGGCATATTGTACTCATAGCAGGTAGTTTCTGGTTTCTGCATCAATCATTTACTTAGCTAATGAGTCTGTAATTTGTTCAGGGCTCATGAAGAATGCTTGTCTTCTCTCCTCCATGTGGCATCAGTCAGGATGGCTCAAGTGGGAGCAGATTCTACTTAGGATGGCTCACTCACGTGGCTGACAAGTTGGCATCTTTGTTCCCCTTCATATGGGCCTCCCCACATAAGACTTTCCAAAGGCTTCCCAAGCTTTTTTCCAAAGGCTGCCCCAGCCCCAGGATGATGTCTCGGGTCCAAGAGTGAATGTCCAAAGATACAGAAGTGGAACTTAGCAATTTCATAAGACAGGTGCCAGAAACTGGCACAGCACCTTTCCCACCTTATTCTTTTGGTAAAACACAAAGCCCAGATGCAAGGGGAAGAAGGCCCATAGAACTCAACTCTTGATAAAGAGGCGTCAAAGGAATTTGTGGTCACGTTTTAAAACTACCATGTCATTTATTTAAAAATATTTTTGAATTTAAATTATGATTCCTTCTTAATCTTTAGGTTAAACAGGAATTTCTTAATTTAAAATATAAGGTTATATATATATATATTTTAAGATTTTATTTATTTGACAGAGAGAGACATAGCGAGAGAGGGAACACAAGCAGGGGGAGTGGGAGAGGGAGAAGCAGACTTTCCTGCAGAGCAGGGAGCCCGATGCGGGGCTGGATCCCAGGACTCTGGGATCATGACCTGAGCCGAAGGCAGACGCCTAACGACTGAGCCACCCAGGCGCCCCTCTAGTTATATTTTTGTTACAGAATTTAAGCCTAATTATATTGATATTATTTACTACATGTCATCAGTTGTCAAAATGTTTAGGATTTGTTTTGTATTTCAGAATATGATTGTTTTTTAATGGTTCTTTTGAGAAATGGGGATAATTTAGATATATTCCAAAGTTTATATAGTATCAATTATACTTATAAGAATTAGGTCAGCTATATTTTTGTTATTTTTCTTAAATATTCTATATCATTGCCAATTTTTTTGCTTCTTCAGTCAAATACTAGGATCAATGAATATGTCACACATTAATGATGGATTTCTATTTTTTCTTTTGGCTCTATCAAGTATTTTGCATTTATATTTTACTTTACATATTATTTATATACAAATTTAGAATTATTACGTCTTTTTTGTGAACTAAAATGTTTACCAACATGAAGTGTTCCTCTTTACCTTCAGTTATGCAAAATGTTTTCCAGCTTTCTTTTAGTGTATTTATGACATAAACTTTTTTATCTTTTTACTTTCAGTTTCCTTATCTTTAAGGTGTGTCTCTTCTAAACAGCATGTAGTTGAAATTTGTTATCTCCGACAATCTGATAATCCATATACATAATGTATTGCTATCATTTGGATTTTTGAATATAAATTACTGATTTTTTCTCCTACCTGTTGTTTCTTTTCCTGTCCATTCATGCCGTAAGTTAAAATGCATATTTTCTTAGGCCTTTTCTCCTCTACGACTTTGTAAGTTACACATTCCTTGAGAATTATTTCAGTAATTTCCCTAGAGATGCATAGATTCATGCCACAGGCATAGCAAATGTATCAAAGTTAACACATTAAAAATTTCCTTACTTCCCAGAGAAAACAGTATTCTTAGGATACATTAACTTGATCTGTTATTGTTCTCAGGCATTGTAGTCCTCTATCTTATAGATTTTAAATGTCACAGTGCCTTATTATTATTGTTTTATACAGTCATCATTCATTTAGCTTCACCCAGTATTTTACATTTTCACTCAGAATAGAACACTTTTTTGGCACTTTTTAAATATCATTTTGGAGATTTCATTCCATATCTCCTTGTTTCCATAACTTCTGTTGAGAAGTCTGTTGCCAGACTTATTTTTGGTTCTTTGAAGTTGCTGCTTGTTATTCCCTCTGGCTACTTCAAAAATTTTTTTTTTCTTTTCATTTGGTTTTCAAAAGTTTATTTGGTTTTCAAAATCTTCAAGAAGGTTTTTTTTTTTTTTTAAAGATTTTATTTCTTTGACACAGAGACACAGCGAGAGAGGGAACACAAGCAGGGAGAGTGGAGGAGGGAGAAGCAGGCTTTCTGCTGAGCAGGGAGCCAGATGTGGGGCTCGATCCCGGGACCCTGAGATCATGACCTGAGCCAAAGGCAGATGCTTAACAACTGAGCCACCCAGGTGCCCCTCCCCCCCCTTTTTAAACTTCAAGAAGTTTTAAAAAATACGAGCTGCCTGTAATTATTTATTTTTCTTTTTTTTCCCCTTCAGCTGCTTGAATTTGTGGCTTGATGTCATTTGCCAGTTTTGGATAATTTTCAGCTAACCCATTTTCTAACCCTTACTCTCTATTCTCACCTTAACCTATACCCTACTTTTTTCTTTTTCCCTCTGTTATTTAGCTTGGCCATTTTGTTCTCTCCTGTATTCTAGGTAACTGAATTTCTCTTTAGCTATGTATAACCTGCTGTTGAACACATTCATTGTTTTCAGTTTCTATAGTTGATAATTTCCCATTATTAAAATTCGATTTGTATCTTTTTATAGTTTACTGTTTTATGCAAAAGTTCTTGACTGACTTTTATTTCCTTAAACATATTATGCGGAGTTATTTTAAAATTCATGATAATTCTATTACCTGAATCCTATTTGGGTTTATTTGTATTTTCTGCTGTTTCCTTGATTTTGTCATTTAGTAGCATCTACTGGTAGTGACCTTTTAAAAAACTCAGTGCTATATAGTGTGAATAAGAAATTATCAAAATAATTTTCACCCTAGACGGATGTACTCTTTTTCCAGAGAGGTTATAAGTTTGGTTTGGATAGAAGGTAGGGTCATTAGCAATCACTGATCTTGCGAAGGCTGATGCATCTCCAGTTGATCCTTTTCTTATGGTATAGTCCTTTTGTTTTCCAAATCACAGCCTTTATGATTTACCAGGGCTCTCTCTACGTGGAGGTTCCTTAATTCTATTTTTGTACTCTGAAACTTAGAAATCTGTCAAAAGCCTTGATCTTTTAGCCTCTAACACACTTCGAAAATGAACATCAATTCTTTTGGTAAATATAGATTTTAATTCTGGGTTCATCTCAGTGAGTTCTTATGCTGGACTTTCACCTTCTAATTTTTTTATTGCCTCATTAATTCTTTGATGCCTTCACACATAAATTTTTAATTTTAGTTTTTCAAGTTGATCCCAATTAGAAGGTTGTTCCCACAGGGGTTAAGGATGGCCATTACCAAAACTAGAGTTCTTATTTTTTCTTTATATATAGCAGAAATTTTACAGAATTATTTTAAACAAATGTATAAGCATGTAACTTTGTTTTTAAGTTCATATATAAAGCTGTGAGGTATAGGTATTGTGTGACCCTTGAAAGTTTTCATCAACACATCTACCTGTCACTGTTACTCAAAATTCTGACTTATGTGCACTTAGCTTTATGACTGTGCTTAAAATTGAGTGAATATTTAAAAATTACTGAAACTTGGAGCTAGAAGAATCTTTGAACATCGGTAAGCGTCTCCACTTTCATAGATGTGGTAGGTGCAATTCAGAGCAGTGGCAGCCACAAGAGCAATAGTTATGCTGCATGCACGGCAAGGATTGTACCGGCCTAATTCTGCGTGGTGAACACACAGGTCAAGGACCATACTTACACGGTATACTGAGGTCAATGGGCCCATATAAGGATTATCACCAGTGTCTGACAAGTGTTCCTGGTATACTCTCCCATGATTTATCTGCACACAAATGACAGATTCTTGCCATGCAGAAGGAAATTGTTCCCCCTATTAAAACAAAACCTGTTGTGTTAAACACAGCACGTAATTGGAAGACTAACACTGAGAAATGAGGTCAAAGTAATTTTACTATTTGCCTGTGACAAGAACTAGATCAAATAGGGGGATGAGAAGATATTACTCAGTAGTCTAATCTTTTATATTTAATACCTTAACACATCTAATTCAGATTGACCTAAAGAACCTTAAAATCTGTAAAGAATCATGTCATTTCAGTCATAGAAGATAAAGATAGGTGCAATTTTTATTGCAGGTAATAGGACTTTTAGATACCATATGAAGAGAAAGTATTTTTGAAACAAAGTCCTAATTCTAGAATCTAGACATTTTATTGTCATCTTCCAATGTTATAGGAGTCTAATATGTTTTCCTCTTTTCTACATTGTACTATTATGCCTGCTGAATTTCTAAAAGTTATGTGCTGTATCTTATATCAAGTTTATCAATTATTGGTATAAGTGTATATTGCTAAGAATGTTTTTACCATTTTTATTTCATAATAACCTTCTTTTGGGATAGGAAACAAAATTTTCTTATCTTTAACCAAACTAATTTACATTTTCATTTTATTCTGAGTAAGATATAATAATTCCAATTCAGGAGCACCTGGGTGGCTCAGTCGGTTAAGTGTCTGACTTTTGGTTTTGACTCAGGTCATGATCTCAGGGTTGTGGGATCTAGCCCTGCATTAGTCTCTGCACTTAGTATGGAGTCTGCTTGTTCCTCTCTCTCTGCCCCTTCCCCTGATCGAGTTCTTGCTCTCACTGAAATAAATAAATAAATAAAGTCTTAAAAAAATTATTAAAAAATAATTATAATTCAATGTAATGTTTTAGTATCGAGTATTGTACATGATTTTTTGTTTATTGTATCTTGATATTAAATATGAGTTGATTTTAGGAAAATATTAAAATGAAAAAACTGAGGAACACGTGCCGTATAAGAATTTCTGCTTTTAAAGAACAAGTTTTCAGATAAACATAGGCAATTGGCTCATAAGCATTAAACTAGGGGCACCTGAGTGGCTCAGTCAGTTAGGCATCTGCCTTCGGCTCAGGTCATGATCCCGGGGTCCTGGGATCGAGCCCCACGTCGGGCTCCCTGCTCAGCGGGCAGCCTGCTTCTCCCTCTCCCTCTGCTGCTGCCCCTGCTCGTGCTCGCTCGCTCTCTGTCAAATAAATAAAATCTTAAAAAAGCATTAAACTAATTTCATTACTGTTTCAGTCTACAAAAAATGATACTAGTTTCTGAAAATAAGGGAAACGTATCTTGTGTAAGGTGATTTCAGTATTATGTCTAGCTTTTTTCTCTATTACTAATATGTATTGCTTGCAATTCACAAGCCATTATATAATGCCATATAAATTTAATATGCCCTGAAGGGAATATGCTCTAGGGACACATTAGGGAGACTAAATATGATTTTAAAAGCTATAAACTATGCTTTCCAATCTAGTGTTATTCAATCAGACCTAATTTATATTTTCAGCATAAGCTGGAAATAGAATAGTCAGAGTTTGCCTGGTTAATGTCTAAGGCAAAGAGGAACTTTTAGCAAATTCTCTGATGTATGTCTGATTGATACTTCTATTGATAAAAGTCTGACAATGTTTTTTAGTATCCCTCAGGAAAAAGAAATGCTTCTGATAGCTGTAAGTGCATTTGCAAAAATCATGTTGTATTTTGGATCAGTGACTTTATCTCAGCCAGCTTCTTTCATTGGTATGGTTTCTAAGCGTAGGCTTCTGCCTATGTTAATAATAAAAATGTCACTGCGAGTGTGATTCAATATCTAATTGTTTTCTTATCTCTGGCTGTTAGCCAGGAATCAGTCTTTAAGCATGTGCACCATACCCTTAAGTACTGCCTAAATTAGCACCATGACCAATAAGTACAGTATATTCTCATCGACATACACCAGCTGTGTGTAAACTGGGACAGGCAACTGAAATACAAAATGCTTCAGTGGCAGGAAAGCACTTTAGAGAACTCCAAGGCCAAAAATACATCTCATGGACTTTGGTATATTTAGGGAAGTGATACAGCGTAGCCTTGGCTGTGAAGACAGAAATGCCCCCATTTACAAGTGATAATCTACTGTCCTGGATTACAGTCTAGTACTGTACTAGTTGTAGTCTACTGTACAGTATAATTTGCCTACTACTTGTGTGATTTTTGAACAGTGTTATTGAGGTATAATTTACACAGTATAAATTTTACCCATTTTAAGTATACAGTAGTTTTAAATAAATTTACAGTTTTGCATATAGCAGCACAATTCCATATTTCCATCTCAGTTCCTACTCCCAGCCATAGGTGAACAAGAATCCGCTGTCTCTATAAAATTTCCTTTTCTAGGCATTTTCTATAAATGGAAGCTTCCTATAAATGGAAACATATAATGTGTGGTCTTTCATGTCTGGCTTTTTTCACTTAGCATAATGTTTTTGAGGTTTATCTCTATTTTGCATGGAGCAGTAGTTCATTTATTTTTATTAGGAGTATTGCACTATGTGGATATACTACATTTTATTTTTCCATTTATCAGCAGATGGACATTTTGATTGTTTTCACTTTTTAACTAGTATTAATAATGCTACTGAAAACATTCATTTACAAGTCTTTGTGTGGACATGTGTTTTCAGCTATCTTGAGTAGTGATCTAAAAGTAGAATTGATGGGTTATATGGGAGATTTATATTTAAAGTTTTAAGAAATAAGCAAACAGTTTTCCAAAGTGGCAACACTATTTTAATTCTCATTAGAAATACGAGTATTCCATTGTCTCCACGTTTTTCCTAAAACTTGTTATCTGTTTCTTAAAATTTTTTATTTTAACCATTCTAGTGGGTGTGAAGTATCACATGTGATATTTATTTACCTTTCCCTGATTAATGATGCTGATTATTTTTTATGTGCTTGTTAATCATTCATTTATATTTTTTTGGTAATTCTATGCTTTTGTCCATTTTATTTTTATTTTTTTAAAGATTTATTTATTTATTTGAGAGAGAGAGAGAGTGCACGTATGCGATTGGGAGGAGGGGCATAAGGAGAGAATCTTCAAGCAGTCTCCCCACTGAGCAGAGTGCATCTCAGGATTGATCTCATGACCTATGAGATCGTGACCTGAGCCAAAACCAAGAATTGGTCACTCAATGAACTGAGCTGCCCAGGCAGCTCTGTCCATTTAAATTAGGTTTTCTTATTTCCTTAGTTTTAAGAATTCTTTATATTTTTGATCCACGTGTTTAAGGAGATATTTGATTTGCAAATAATTTCTACCAGTCTGATGCTTGTTTTGAAGTTTTACTAATGGTATCTCTTAAAAAACAAATGTTTTTAACTTTGATAAGTTCTGGTTTATCTATTTTTTTTCATTTATAGATGGTATTTTTGGTGTTGTATATAAGAAGGTTTTGCGTAACCCAGATTATATATAGATATTTTCTCCTATGTATTATTCTTAAAATTTTGTAGTTTTAGCTTTTTCATTTAGGTATATTTTGGGTTAATTTGTCCTGTGGCTTTCTCCATCTTCAAAGCCAGCAACAGAGACTCTCTCTCAATTAATTAATTAATTTAGTATTAACATATAATGTATTATTTGTTTCAGGGGTACAGGTCTGTGTACACAACACACAGCGCTTACCACAACACATACCTTCTCCAGTGTCTATCACCCAGCTATCCTATCCCCTACCCCCCTCCCCTCAGCAACCCTCAGTTTGTTTCCTAAGATTGAGTCTCTTATGGTTTGTCTCTCTCTCTGGTTTTGTCTTGTTTCATTTTTTTCCTCTCATCCCCTATAGGGGGCTCTCTCTCAATTTAAATCTCCCCCATGTTTTCAGTCTCTTTCTCCAAGAAGAGCCTTGTTTATCTTTAGGAATCATCTGATTGGGTCAGACCCAGAGAGAATCATAATCCTTTTTATTTTTTTTTTATTTTTT
>NC_138384.1:10357264-10374737 GCF_054177405.1 Leptonychotes weddellii | reverse complement strand
TGGTGTGAGGTGGTATCTCATTGAGGTTTTGATTTGGCATAATCCTTTCTAAAAGTCAACTGTGTTGTATAAAACAACCTAATCATATTCTGTCATATTCTTCAGTACCTTCCACACTCAGCAGAAGAGGGCTATACAGGGTGTGGATTATGGGGAGTAAAATAGAATTACTTGAGATACTAGAATTCTGCCTGATACTGCTATTGATGTGTCTATTAAGGCATAATATATTGAGGGAAAAACGTATACTAATTACAGTTTCATTCTCCACTTCCAGGCAGCTTTTAAAAAGTTAAGTCAAGAGTAACAAAACAACACCATTTACTTTACAACTTCAATTTGTATATTAAAAAGTTCTCAAGCTATGATTTTATATTAACATTTTCTTAAGTGTATAAAATTCAAGTGTATATTCTAATGTGTGGTGGTTTAAACTAAAATTGTTACAATTATTATCTAATAGGCAATGTAAGTTTCAAATCATATGATTGGATAAAGATGTTTTTTTTTATAGTACTTACTGTCTCATTTTCCATTAGTTCACCATAAGACAAAGACAAACACAATGTGGTGTCAGATAGGAATATTTTCATGATAAATAAGAATCAGTGTGGTTGCCTTCAGAGTTAATGTGCAGTTTGGACGGGTCTTTTTCAAATTCAAGTGCATGATAATTTACATTGATTGCATTTTCATGAAGATACCTGTGCTTAAAACGATGGCCTCACAGGAGCTATAAAATGCTGTACTTGAATGGCTTTGAAAATAAAAATACAATTATTTGAAAACTGATATGTTGAGGGGCTTAGAATATATTTGGTTTTAAAGGCCTTAACCTACTCTAATTCTTCATTAAGGAAAATCAATCACAGGATGAGAACATGAATTAGATATCCCTAAATGTCATAACATTTATATATTGGATTTTATTTTTACTTCATTAAGAAACCAAATAGGACTGTAATTAAAGAAAACGATAGCATATGGTAGAGAGACTGTTCATGGTTTTCCCAGCTTTAAACACCATTAGAAATTCTACACTGTGAAGGACAAACCAAGTGAACTATATGCATAATTGATTAGAAACTTATCCACTTTTAAATCACAGGGAAATCTACTTTGATTTAATTTGAAATCTGTTACACAACTCTGTTTGAAATTGAATGTCCTCAAATTTCCCATGAAATCTGAAAGGGGTTGAGAATGAACAAGATGGCAAGGGCTTGAAAACTCCTTGCACAGTATTATTTACTTTTATAGAGTTATTTAGATACATATTGAAATTATGTTTTTATAACTTCTGTAATAACAAGTTAATGTCGCGCTTCAAAGCCTTGACTCAGTGAAAATGATTTGAATACCTACTGTGTGGCAGGTACCAAGAAACATTCGGAGCAAACTGAAACAAAAGATTTGATTCATGCCCTCACTGAGTGGGTTAGAAAACAAGACAAGCAAAGTAGTATTTACAGTACATTGTGATAAATGCTATCTGGTCTGAGAAGAGTGACTGAGGGACACATCAACACGTAATCTTAAAAGTCACTCTGATCACCCCCAAATTCTCAGGATTTAACTTTATTTTTCCCTCCCCCATCCCAGTTTTCTAGCTTACTTACATAACCACAGTTTTCCTTGTATGTATTCATGTATTTTGGAAGTATGCACAAAAATATCTGTCCCTGAAGTCGATAATAATTTTTATTTGGATCAGTATTCTGTGGCCATGAAACAATGGAAGAATGAGACATCCTTGAATTTCAGTATTCCCTGTTCCCACTCAGGATTGAACCGGTATGAGTGCATAGCAACTTTTATGTTTGGTGTGCAGTGACTTGAAGAGTGTGTGTGGTTTGTTGTGATGGTAAATGTGGGATGGTGTGTGATGTAGTGTGGTGTGTGGTTGGTGTAATGTGGTCTTTTGGAGATGGTAGATGTGGATGTGGGGTGTGTAGTGGAATGTAGTATAGTGTGAGATGTGCTCTGTGGTGTGTTAGAATGACAGGGGTGATGTGTGTGCGCTCACGCACATGCGCGCAGGTGCACACTGTGCGATCTGGTGTTTAGGGTGGCATGTATACAGTAGAGTTGTAGATGTGTTGTGTAGATGACAGGTGTATTGGAGATGTAGGTCTGGGAGTGTGGGGTTTGGTATAATATGATGCTATACTTATGCTCCATTTAAAGTTTCATGTTCCTGAAGTCCTGCAAATATTGAGGGAAATATTTTCCCACAAATTAACAAGGAACCCAGGTTACACTCATTTAGCATGTATTATTTGAACTTGCTAAGTTTCGGTATGTGTTTCCTGGCCTTAATGCGGCAACACACACATAGGGAAGGCTTGTTGGACATAAGGGGGGCTGAGTGTTCCTAAGCATGAATACGACAAACTGGGTAAGCATCCTCTAGGAGCTTCAGTCTAGGAGGAGTATAAATATGCCACCAGTGTGTAACTTTTATGCTCTTGCAAGCAAGCATGAGGTTTCCATTTAGGGAAGGAAATATTTTAAGGGAAATACCCTGATAGACGTTTTGAGCTTGGGGGTGAAATCACCAGGGCATGAGTGTACCCAGTCACCATCAAAAGCTATTCAGTAGGAGAAAATGAAATGACTCTTTGAGTCTTACATCTTTTTCTTTCTGATTGGAAATGGGGGAAAATATAAATGGGAGAAGAGATCTAGAGACAAGGGACAAGTGAGATTATGTTGGCTGGGAAGGGGGCGAGATGAAGGGAAGCTGGCAAACATTTTAAGAGGTTCTTCATGTTTAAAATCAAATCATGTACATTCCTGTCATTTGAACCCTTCATTTCCATCTTTAAACATTGCCTTTTCCTTTAAAACTATGGAGTTTAGTAACCTCAGAATGATGTGTGAAGAAGGAGTCCCAGAGGATGGTGTGAAGGGAGATAGGATCAGAAAAGCTCAATGAGGACTTGAGGCAGAGAGGACCCAGGGCTGAAATGCTTAATGTCTGTGCATCTTGGAGGAGATTCTTTACTACTCCAAGAAGTAGTTTCAGGGACTTGCACTAATCTTTTCAGGAACAGGGGAGACCCAGCTGAACTCTGATTTATACTTATGAGGCCCATTCTTCAAATTATAAGGGGAAAAACAAAATGAAGTCAGAGAGTGTAGTTTCTCATTACAGCTAAGGCATGACAGATGAGGAAGGAGCACCATGATGGTGCTGTCATTGGCAAGAACTGGATGCCTTATGGACATGGAGGAAAAATAAAATTGCAGAAGCTTGTGTGATTGTATTGCATAGTAAGACAGGGTAGATACGGGACAAGAGAGAGCTAAAGCTCATCTTCTTTTCTTTCACAAGAAGTCATTGCTCCAGCATAATTCTTTTGCTCACCACTGCGCAGATATGTCTCCCCTTCTCCAATCAGCTCTCCTTCCTTTTGCTATATCTTTCCTGTTCTTTCCCTGTAGCTCCTGCTTATCACCATCTCTGTCATCAAATTCCACAGTACAGATTGTCAAAAAAGTTGGTGCAAAAAAACCTCATGGATTTTAGAGTTAAAGAAAAACACAAAACACTCACTTTGTTGGACAGACTCTAGGGCATTCCCCGTGATTCCTGTCCCACCTCATGTTTATACCCTTAAGTGCGGTGGGACCTGTGATTTAGTCCTGGCCAATAGAATATGAAGGAGGTGAAGGATTATTGCAGATGTAATTAAGGTGTCAAAACAGTTGATTTGGAATTAATCAGAAGGGAGATGTGCCTGGTGGGCTTTGCTTAATGAGGTGAGGGCCCTTACAGCAGGGACTGAGCTCTCCCTGAGATGAGAAATCTCTCTCTCTCCATCACTCTTTTGAAGAAGTAAGCTGCCACATTGTGAGAGTGCCTCTGGAGAGGGCCATGGAACAAGGAACCATGGGTGGCCTTTAGAACCTGGGAATGACCCTTGGTTGACAGAAAGAAAACAAAAACCTCAGTCCCACAGCTACAAGGAGATGAATTATGTCAACATCCTGAGAGTGTTTGGAAGCAGATCTTTCTTCATTCAAGTCTCTGCTAAGACCACAGCTCTGAGGACACCTGAATTTTGGGCTCATATGATCCTGAAGCAGAGAACTCAGGTAAGTAGTGGCATGGTTTCTGATGTATGGAAACCATGAGATAATAAATGAGTGTAGTTTTAAACTGCCAAGTTTGTGGTAGTGTGTTCCACAGCGCAGAAAGCTAATGCAGTCACCAATTTTAACTGGATGGAATTATGATCCAAAAGATCTCAGTGGTCTAAAATGATCAAAGTACCAGATATTGGTCAAAATGTAATAACCTAGGTGCTTAAACAGCAGAAATTTATTTTCTCACGGTTCTGGAGGCTAAAAAGTCCAACATCAAGGTTCTTGGTCTTCAGTGAGGGCTCTCTTCTTTTTTTTTTTTTTTAAGATTTTATTTATTTATTTATTTGAGAGAGAGAGCGAGCGAGAGAGAAACAGCATGAGAGGGGAGAGGGTCAGAGGGAGAAGCAGGCTCCCCGCTGAGCGGGGAGCCCGATGTGGGACTCGATCCCAGGACTCCAGGACCATGACCTGAGCCGAAGGCAGTCGCTTAACCAACTGAGCCACCCAGGCGCCCAGTGAGGGCTCTCTTCTTGGTTTGCAGACGGCTGCCTTCACATTATGTTCCCATGTGCATACATCCAGAGATTGATTAAGTTCTCTGGTGTCTCTTCTTATAAGAACAACAATCCTATCGAATCAGGGCCCCATGCTTATGCCGTCATCTAACCTTCTTTACTCTAAATGCTGCCATGCCAGCAGGTAGGGCCTCAGTGTATGAGTTTTTGGGGGACACATACATGCAGTCCCTAATAGTACTTTTTCTCATAGGATTTCATGTAACCCATAAGTGTTATATAATACATAAATCTAAAAGACATAAAAAAGCTCTTACAAAATAAGCAAAATGATGACTGGAACAATAGAAAATTTGGGAGATGAATCCCTAATGTTACCTGAAAAGATCATTTGATGTCTTAATGATAAATGTAGATGAAAATTATGACAATGATTTTGCCTGTGAAATTTGCAAAGATTAAAATAGTTAAAGATTCTCAGTGATGACAAAATTGAGGAAAAATAATCTCCTCTGTGTTGCTGATTTGACAATTTCTCAAAATTTAAAATGCACATACGATGTAAGCATATAGAAAGATGTCGATTATAACATTGTTAGTGATAGCAATGTATTGGACTCATCTAAATGTTCCACTAAGAGGACAGTAGTTAAGTAAATTACTATGGATATTAGCCTAGCAATTTGAAAAACAGGCAGACCTATTTGTATTGATTTTAAAATAAGGCCACTACATAGTATTAAGCAACAAAAAAGTTAGTTGCAAGTTATTTCTTGTATTACATTACAATGATACATGCATTTATTTATTTATTTAATCTATTTCACCCATCCCCCACCAACCTCCCTTTGGCAACCACTGGTTTGTTTTCTGTACTTAAGAGTTTGTTTTTTTTATTTGTCTGTTTTTGTTTTGT
This sequence comes from Leptonychotes weddellii, assembly GCF_054177405.1. Taxonomy (NCBI): domain Eukaryota; kingdom Metazoa; phylum Chordata; class Mammalia; order Carnivora; family Phocidae; genus Leptonychotes; species Leptonychotes weddellii. Next base: position 10,369,214 of record NC_138384.1, on the reverse strand, counting down.
TTCTTAAGTTCCACATATGAGTTGAAATCATATGGTGTCTGTCTTTCTCTGACTGACTTATTTCACTTACCATTATACTATCTAGGTCCACCCATTTGTTGCAAGTGGTAAGATCTCTCTCTTTTTTTTTTTCTGCCTTTTTGGTATTTACCCAAAGAAAACAACCAACACTAATTTGAAACGATATATGCACCTCTGTTTATTGCAGTATTATTTACAATAGCCAAGATATGGAAGCAGCTCAAGTGTTTATCAGTAGATGAATGGATAAAGATGGGGGATATGTAAACAATGGAATATTACTGTTGTTATCTTTTTTACAAAGTACTTAGCATTGGGTATACATGTCACTGACAACAATAATGGTATCTGGATACTGAGGGTTTTGAATGATGTTTATTTTTATTTTTTGAAATTCTCTGCATTGTTTGATTTTTTATTAATAAAACCTTTTCAGCCATAAAGTGTTTTAAGAAGTAGACTGAATCATGTTTCATAGGAACTTTAATACAATTAAAAATAAAATATCTCTTTTTTATATACAACTCTAGATTTTTGTTTTGTTTTTAACCAAGTAAAAGGAAATTCATTACTCTTATAACTGTGCTAAAGCTTGCCAGTGTAACTGTACTAGATGATTCAGCTTTTCTATTATTCACTTAGATGCAATACATTTTCATTTTTAACAATATTTGTGCAGTTTGTGATTCATTCCAATTGGTTTGGTGAGTTATGTTTCATTGCTGTACCTCCTTACAGAAGAGGAATACAACCTTTGAGAGTGGTTGCTTTGCTGAAATTAAACAAATCAGTCATTTTTTCCAAGTGGCTCCCCCCCAAAAAGTTAGAGTATTATTTCAGTAATTTTGTACATGAATCTGTTACAGAGCTGTGATTCTCTCATCTGTACAGAAGTTTCATTTGTTTGATTACACAGATAAGACCTAGATAACCTCCCCTCTCTCATCTTACCCATTATTCTTTTATCAGTGCAATCCTCCATTACTTCATTAAGAAACAAATTATACAACGATTATATTTAATGAACATGTTCAAATCATGATGTGTGCAGCCACTGTGAATTTTAGATCCAATCAATCCTTTCTTTTTCTTTCCTTTTTCTCTAAGGTCTGTCTCCTTTTATAGAGTATAATCATGATCTAACGTTCATCACTACAAAATAACATGTTTATTTGGCTCAAAAGGGAAATCCTAAAAAGGCCATATGTTACTGGTCCTAAGTAAACATGATGTATGACAAGAATCTTTAAATGATTAGGAAAATCTGATAAGACAGCTCCATTTAAATGGCTGATTTGGGGAAAATAGCTCAATTCAGATTATGAACACAAACTTCCGTGCTAAGTATGACACAGACTCTTCTCTGAGTCATGCACTGTATCCTGTTTTCTTCCTTTTGACGAAATGTTCTCAGTTCTGTCTGAGAGCTGAGGTTCTGCAGTGGGCTGCATACAGACGACCTGCACCTTCAATTTGAGACACACGAGCTTTGTGCAAATGTCTCAATGAATAGAAATAGATATGATATTTGAAGCAATTGCTCAGATAACTAAGGCACCAACACATTTTTCCTTTAAAAATATCAACACACTGATGCCTGTATTGACCAAATTGGTCTTTTTCTTTGCTGCCTGAGAAAACAACTTACGTAGGACATAGTTAAGGAAACAAAGAAGATACTTGAAAGTGGAATTAAATCTTATGATTATAATCAAAATTTATTTTCTCTGATTTCTTTCACAGTAATTATATTTTAATATTTGAGGCTCCTTGAAAGTGAGCCCCAATAGAATTTTTAGTAAGTTACCAATACTCTCTTAGTAATGAGCCTCAATAATGAGGAAAATTGTGCATCTCTCATCTTTTTTGTTTAGCTCTTGAATGTAACCCACATCACTACATATCTTTATAAAATAGGCTGAGACACAAGCCCATTTATGAAAATTGTTGAGATAAATGGGATTACTGTGCCTAAGTTTCCATACTGGATTAAAAAAAAATTGCATTTTTTTCAGTAATAAAACTAAACTTTGAAAATCAGTCTTCTTTGCTAATGGCACCCATGGTGACATGGCAGTCCAGGTGGAAATTTGCTGTCTAGCCGAGTAGAAATTGATGTTGCCCTTAATTTGGATCCATCATTCTACCTCTAATGATATTTTATTATTATTTCTGCTCTGAGAGCACTAAGATTTATCAAACCCTCTGAGAGAAGGGATGTGTGACCTTGCTCACTGTAGCTGTCTTTGAGACTCCATAAACAAAATGACATGATGTGTGCAGTAAACCCCACCATAAAAATATCAATGTGTAAAGCTGATTAATTAGTAAAATAGTAAAAACACAGAGTATACATTAATAAGATTATGGTGGATAATTTTAAGGCCCAAAAAAGTCTGTTTTGTGTTTACCAAACTTCATCTCATTAATGATGAGTTTTAGGATGGTATCATCAGGTACCTTAAATTCAGTATTTGTTCATGAATCCATCTATTTATTAATTCAGATATCTTACTAAACATTTAGTATATGTTAGACATTCTACTCAGCTCAGTGGACACACAGATAAATAGGAGACCACAGCTGTCCTTTGGAGCTCACAGCACTGGGGGAAACCAGTATGGAATCTGAGGGCTTTAAAGTCTGGCAGGTACAACTGTGGAAATGCGGATGGGGTATTAGTATAGCATTGGGAAGACACATGAGCCAACCTGGGGCTGGTCTGGGAAGTTTCCCAGAAGAAGCCACAGATAATCTGAGACTTGAAGGCCCAGCAGGAGAGTCAGCAGAAGGTTAGGGAGACTTTTTAGACAAGGAGGCCATAGGGGAAAAATAGCCTGGGGCTAGTATGAGCAGAAAGGGAACCTGGTAGGCAGTCAAGTCTCCTGTATGGAGGTGGGAGACAGGAAAGAAGATGGTGTCTTGAGCATCATCATTGTTTTAGAGATTAGTATAAAAATAAACTCTGTCCTAATAGAATGTATTCCTCTTGAGAATTCCCCTTGGCTAAGAAAAAACAGTATTTTTTTTTATAAACAAGAATAATTTATGTATAATGCAGTTATTTTATCTTCAGGTATTTAATAAAATATATTGAAGTGAAATTTTGTGTCCACACATCTTTTTTTTTTTTATTTTAAAATTTGAGTATAGTAACAATGTTACATTAGTTTCAGGTAGACAATATAATGATTCTTTATATGTTAGGCTGTGTTCACTACAAGTGTAGCTGCCATCTGTCACCATACATCATTATTACAATACCATTGATTATATTCCCCATGTTGTACCTTTTATTCTCATGACTTATTCATTCTCTAACTGGAAGCCTGTATCTCCCTCTCCCCCTCACCCATTTGCTCATCCCCCCACATCCTCCCCTCTGGCAACTATCAGTTTATTCTCTGTATTTATAGGTCTGACTCTGCTAGAAAAAGCAGTATTTTTGACACCAATATTTAAGTTACTTCCTTTTGACAACATATCTTTTTTTTTGGAGAATATTCAACCTGTTTAAGCTCTGTTGTCCAAACTTAAAGATTCTCGATCAGTGCTGGTCCACTGAACTCCCTCTGGGTTACTTGGTACCAGGGCAGGACTAACAAGTAGCTTCAGCAAGTGACTTACAAAGAACAATCAAGAATTCTCTGTGTGAAGGCAAGAACAGCAATGATGAGGTAGAGGAGGGTTGGGAAAAAGAAGCGGGGGATACCCAAGTGAGGAGCAGTGATCTACAATGTTTTCCTGCTGAGAAGGCAGATAGAATAAGGAGTGAGAAGAGGAATAAGACATTGATGGGGGTGGGGGTGGGCATTGTTTCCCTGAGAGAAGTTATGGTAGAATGACGAGAGTCACACACAGATAAAAATTCAGTTTGCAGTGGTGTGGAGGAATGAATGGTGGTCTAGTGGTTAGAGACTGCATCAAGTTTAAGACATTTGATGATGAAATGAAACACTGAGTGAGACAGCTTTTGAGGGAGGGTGCAGGTGCATATATAGTGAACCCTCGAACAACACGGTTTTGAACTACACAGGCCCGCTTACATGTGGCTTTTTTTCTGATAAAGTACAGTCCTGTAAATGTATTTCCCCTTCCTTATGATTTTCTTAATAACATTTTCTTTCCTGTAGCTTACTTTATTATAAGAATACAGTATAGAGGCACCTGGTGGCTCAGTCGGATGAGTGCCTGGCTCTTGGTTTCAGCTCAGATCATGATCTGGTGGGTTGTGGGATCGAGCCCCTCCTCGGGCTCCACGTTCAGTGGAGGATTCTCCCCCTCTGCCCCTCCCTTGGCTCATGCACATGCTCTGTTTCTCTGTCTCAAATGAATGAATAAATCTTAAAAAAAAAAGAATGAAGTATATATTACATAAAACATACAAAGGATGTGTCAGTTGACTATGTTATCAGTAAGGCTTCCAGTCAACAGTCGGCTATTAATGGTTAAATTTGAGGAGTCAAAAGTTGTATGTGGATTTTCAACTGCACAGGTGTTGGTGCCCTTAGCCCTCATGTTGTTCAAGGTCACCTGTATATGTTTTTTTCATATGGTAGCATATATGACCATTTTAGTTTAAAGGACTCTTTCTGGGTTTCATTTTGTTCTATTTAGAATCAGAGATGAAGTCAAGCTTCTAAAATACTGTTATTACTTTGTGCCCATTTAACATATTCATTGTTCTTCAGATATTTAAAGTCCTGCATGTACATTTGGTAAAATTGTTCAGTGTTTTAAAGACGAGCTATTTCATGTCAGCTGAGTGCTCAGTGAGGCCGCTTCCTAGAGAGGCAAAGCATCTCTTTCTCAAGGAGCTTACAGCTTAAGTTAAAAATAAACCTCAGGAAAATGTTCATAGGAAGACATTTATAAAAGAATTCTGAAAATGTTCTACTAAAGATGTATTTAGGTAAGAACGTGTCAAACTCTCTGATATTCATTGTAAATATGCTTTTTTTCTCTTCTCCTATATGAAGGATAAGAAGTGGTTGGAATGGAAATAAAACATCTTACTCTGGTTCACTTTTTCCTTTTACTATTATTAATTCCCAGTCTTTTCTATAAAATCATGATTTTTTTTTATTAAGTTTCCAATACCAAGATCACTTTGTAAATAGGATCTGAGCATTCAAGTCACAGAGGAACCCACGAGAGAAATAAAACAATTGTATCTTCTTATTCTCCGTGGCCTTGAAGATCCCACTGACAAAATAACCCTCAGAGTACATTTAGGATTATTGCATATCAAGATGAATAATTGTCTTCCAGTTATTACATTAAAAAGGAAACTTGTATTAACTTTGAAATAAAGTAGTTTTTTTCTTTGAATGATTAGAATTAAATTGGAGGTGATTTTGATGTTTTTGAGAAGGCCTTAATCACACTGTCTATTTAAGCTGTTTATCCAAATCTTTTCATGAGAGTGCCTAAGGGATGTCCTCCACCCTCATTACAACACAATTGGGAAAATATTAGATCTTAATAGCAAGCCATACTGGTACATTTTCTGCTAGGATTTTTTTTAAATTTGGAATTTAATTTAAGGATTTAATCTAATTTGCTCTTGAATTGCTCATTTCTTATCACAGTGCTGAGGTATGGGTTCTCATTTAAGGAAACCTCCCAATTATTCAGTACTGTGTGAATGCACCAACATTCAAATAAAAATTAAAAAGGAGTTTCAGGTATCTGACGATTTCTCTTACCATTTCACTTTTATTGAAGATAAAATTTAAGGCTGAAATACAGAAGAGAACATATCCCATTTACAAAGCTACTTAGAACAAATAATAAGAAAAGATAATAATCCCTGGGACTTACTGATCACATACCATCTGCTAGTCATTGCTCAGATGATTTGCATTCATTATGTTACTTATTTCTGCCAGGAACTGTATAGGATAGATACTAGTATTATCCAAGGCACAGAGAGGCTAAGTAATTTAAATAAAGTCACACAGCTGGTGAGAATGGAGTACAGAATCCATACTCAAGTAGTCTGGCTTCGGAGCTGTAGCTGATTCTCAAATCATACCCTTTGAGTAGCATATTTCATTGCTCAACAATCATTAGAAACAAGAACTGGTCTTTAAATGTAGTATTAAATTTTGGAAACCAACAAAAATGGAGAAATAGCTGATTGCCTACTAGCTGTAATAGTTTGCATAAATCTGTCTCCAAAATTTAGTAGATTCAGTTCATAGGGTAAACTTAAAAATATTTTTTCTTGTGTTTTCTTAAATATTCTAAGTATTCGTCTGTATCCTAGTTCAAATCATCAATAAAAATGCTGAACAGGATAGCCCTGGCCAGAGTCCCCTGTCATAAAATATAAAGGTCACTCATGGTAGAAATCAATCCAGCAGCTTTGGCAAATGATAGATAAGTTAAAATGCAAAGTCATTGAAGAGTACTGAGTCCACATTTCACCATTTTGTCAGTTCAAATGGAAAGTTTTATCAAATATCTTGGTGAAATCCAAATAGTCACATGTTTCAGGAGTGAACTTTTAAAAGGGCCAAGGCAGCGTTTCTGCCAGGCTACTATGATCTCTGACATTCCACTTAGCCATGAGAGGATGTTTATAAGTGTACAAAAATGAATGTGCCATAGAAGCAAGGTTTTTTGAAGGTTATTTTTTTCCTTTGAGAGTGAGAGTGGAGTGATGACCCTGCTCATGACTTTCTGCTGTATATTCCTGAAAGAAATGGTCTCTTTCTCCCCATGCAGAAAAGTTGTTGGTTAGGGACAAAGTACAGACCACTAGGCTTTCAAGAAGTATTCTCTTCCATCGGGATGCTAACAGAAAAAAAAAAAAATGATGGATTTTGTGTTGGAAAAACCTCAGCAAAAAAAACCAGTTGTATGTGCAGTAAATAAGTTATCTGCAGTAGGTTTCTGGAGCTGAGCAAAGAAGCAAGAGAAACAAAGTCCACAGGGGAAGATGCAGAAGACTTAGGAAAGGGAAGGTGCAGAAAAGAGACAGTTCAAATAAATGAAAGGTGTAATACAAGAGCACACGCTCATGTAAGTGGCACATGGAGTCAGCCAAGTTGCCCGGCAGTGTGAAGAATGCTGACCCAGCCAGCCTGGGTAAATGATTCTTCCAGCTCCTAATCGAAATTCCCGTCAGCATCATATGCTTATACATTGTGCTTTTCATCTAATTACTCAGTGCGTTTGTTTAGAAGTTTACCTAGAGGGTCACTAAGTAACTCTTTTAAAAAAAAAGATCCTTGCTTAGTGTTCTGATTCAATTATTTGGTGGAAGAAAAATCCCTGTGGGGTGGAAAGCACTAAGTGCAGTGTTCCTTGTCCCCAAAGTGATGTCCAACCCCAGATAATGACAAGAACTGAATCTGTCTGGGCTTATACTTATGGTGGAATGAAATAACCACAGAACATAAAATCTGTCTCGTAAAAAGAATCGTTAGTGAGATATATCAGATTATTTAAATTTAAATGAGAAAATTTTCTCATACACATATTCTTCCTATTCTTTACTCATCCTGGTTCTCTCAAGTTAAAAACACCAGTAGTACAAGATTTTAGACACACACACACACACACACACACGTGCACACATTTTAATTTATTTTTAGATTTTGAAGTTAAATATAATTCAAAAGACAAGATTGGAAATATTTCACTGATGGGAAATGTTATAATATTATGAAAAAAATCTTAACTGCCATTTAAAATATTAATCTTCAAGTGACATACTCTGTTTCTTTTCACTATTAGCATAAAGCTCTTAATGTATAGTAGGTGGGTGACTGGGGGACATGGAGCTTAATAATCTCATTCATTACTTCTGAAGTAAGCATTTGAATTTGAATTGTCCATTTGGAGATATTTTAATGACTACAAATATCACAACAGGTTGAAGTCTGATAAATCTCAGAATCTGTCTTGATAATAGTAATTATCATGTACTATCTACCAATTTTTCTTTAAGAACAGTAATAATTGAATTTAGAAACTCTATACTGGTACATTAAGCCTCTGAATTTTTAACTTGGACAGTCTGCATTTCCTTTACTGACCACAGTTGCATTTTGTTACACAACCATCTTCAGAGTTGGTCTGACTTGATGGTTTGAATCTTGCAGATCAGGTGGGTGGACCAGTGAAACACTGTGAGCAAATCATGAGCAGATGGATTTCTGGAATTATGTTGGGTTTTATCTTTGGGAATTTTAGGTTCAAGGCCATGTTGAAATTTATGTTTTAAATTCCTAGATTTATAACAATATGTAAGACAGAGAAATAAAATTGTCATTTTATATCTCCCTTCCATAATTTTTGTATATTTTATGTCTCAAATTACCTGTTAGATCACATAAAGGATTGGTTTTACTCATTTATTAATATACTACCTCCATACTTTAACCTGGTCTTCATGGTATACAGTGTTAACCAGAGTATGGTTCTTTCATCACACCTTTAGATGAAGTGCTGTTTCTCTAGCAGATGCTTTTATGGAATCTAGGTTGGCTCTACGAAGCCCCACAGGAAGATGTCCTGCTGAAGAGATTTGGGGCTCAACCAGGGCTGTTAGACTGTACAGGTCTGCAGGGACTCAACTACACTGTTGAAATTGTGTGGCATGGAAGAACACCTAAATGGAGAAATATGACCAAAGTGGTATGAACTAAAATCAATAAAATCAATCAGGAAATCACAAAGCATATATTCTGGGCTAGGAAGCAGAACATTTTCCCTCCGTGGTAGAGAAATTGTCAGTAAATGGCCTTGATTAAGAATAAAGGGAACATGAGCCAGCACTTCACACATACGCTGTCAAAGTAGAGCCCAGGAATTCCTTCTCAGTATTCAGCCACTTTACAGTGTATCCTGGAGATAATGTGCTGAAGAGGAAAGAAAGAAATTCACATTTATTGAGCACTTATGAAGAGTAAGTTTTGTGCAAGACACTGTATGGGATCTTCATGGCCACTCTCCTGAATTACAGTTATTCACATTTACAGTTCCAGTCAGTGAGGCTCAGAGACAGTCTCATTGTGACACATCAGAGTCAGAGGCAGACTCCACAGCCAGGGCTCTTTAATTTATGATCCTGTGCTCATCCCAAAACACCATATATTTTGTGAATTTAATTGTGTTAGGATAGAAGATGTTCTTTTATTTAATAAGTAATTCCTGGTGAGTCTCCAATATTCTGGACCTTGTCTCCTTTCTCAGCTCCTCCTCCTGATACATCTTATATGCTGGTGTTCCTTGTGACTCTGTCCTAGACTCTCGGTCATACTCTGCATGCTCTTATCAGGCACCCTTATCCACTTCCATGGGTGCGCTTACAGTAATGCTCTGCCTAACCCATGTGCTGGCTTCACTGATATCCACTTTTCCTCAGTGAAGTATGTTCATTGCTTCTCACAAGATGTTGAACCATTGTGCCTGGTGGACTGCATTTTCTATTTTTCCTCCTGCTGGTAGACTTGTATGCTTATCTTGGTCAGTGAGTTTTGTTCTCAAACCTGTTCAGGCAAGTTGGACATATTACTATTTTCTGTATTTTAGTTCTAGATTGTGCCAGTTGAAAATAGATTGAAACAAAAAACAGAGTTGTTTCTATGAAAATCACGTTGAGTCCATTGGAAAGACTTGTTATAGGAAGTCATGAAAATTTTTTTCCTGTTGATTTAAAGGCAGGAAAGAGTAAGAAAGAACAATAAAAATCTAGAATTCTGTACTGAGGTATTTTTCACAAATGTTTTGATGTTCTTATTCCACTTTAAAAACTTGAAACCAGAAACAATTAAATAATGCATTGAGAGTAAAGTTTTGCTTGACGGGTAATGGAAAACAAAAAGTAGTAAACCTATTCTAAAGAACCAGAAAATCTTTTGTGTTTTTTAAGTTAAAGTAAAAAGTTTAAAGTATATTACTATTTTATGCTTTTACCTTTAGCTGACTTTTTCAATTAAACAGGGAAATTGAGGAAAGTTAAAGGGGTGTGTAGGGTTTGGGGGAAATCAGCAAAGAATAATTCAGTGCTTCAGATCTAGCAACAGTGAGGGACCCTCTTCCTCCCCTATACTCGAGGAGACCCAGAGACAGTAACTTGGCCTTTGGTGGAGGGGCAATTAAAGATGATCCAGCAGGAAGGAAGCCCTAGAAAAAGACACCAAACTCTGCCTCTGATATCCAGCTGGTGCCCACTATTGGAGAGATTAATAAAAGATATGTAGCATAATCCATCACTTTTGTCTTTTACATCTGCTTTTGATTTTTGTATGGGTGGAAAATTTGTGCACTCAACCGTGAATTCACAAATCTGAATATATAATGTAACATCTTGAGGAAATACCAATTAGAACATATTCCCATCTGTAAATCTAAAATGCTAGCGATGCCCCTGCTGTTCATATCAGGTAGCAGGGGGAAAAAGGGGGGGGTACATTGACAAATTATATCCTGAGTTGGACTTGGGGTTCAGTCATATCCAACCCAAGACTATAGGAGATGAGATGTTCTTTCAAGGCTATTATCAAGACTTTCTGATTTTCTACTTGTTTGTAAATTGGACCAGTCTTGGTTTTCAATTTCTCTTTTTCTCCAGGTACATCTTCTGCAGCTCCCAGAAGCACCCAGCTGACTCTGTTTTCATTAATATTACTAATTCTACCATAGTAGCTAAGTATTATGGCCACATGACCTCTTACATCCTGCCTTCCACTTTCATTTCATACCATGTCATCACCAGGGAAAATCTGAATAATTATGCCACCTCACTCTGTGGCTTAACATTATACAGCAAAGTGGCTTTCTGTGTATCCCTCAAAAATATGAGCAACCCATCCTCAGAGTTCTATTTGAAAGTTTGTTTCTGGGACATTTCTGGTACCAGTTACTATATCTGCCACAGTTCTCACAAGGATCAGAGGACATACAACAGAGTGATTGAGAATTTGTTAAAGGGACTATTTATAGACGTGTGGACAGGATTTAATGGCACTCAGGAAGGATAGCGTATGCTATAAGGACAAGAGGCAGTAGGAAGATTTTACTCTTTCTAGCATCTCCAGCCTTTAGTCTTCTGAAGGAAAGGGTGGGAAGCAGGGGCCAAGAGATGGTAGCTGTTGGAAAAGAGCTACTTCCTTCTTAGCTTCCAGCCTTCCGTGTGACAGAGGTCCGTCTTTATTAATTGGAAGGGAAGTGGGAAGATGATCCTTCTCCTTTTGCCCTTACCCATAGAAATAAACTGGTGTGTGTGTGTGTGTATTCATATGTATACTAACACTTTCTTTTTTTTTTTTTAAAGATTTTTATTTATTTATTTGACAGAGAGAGACATAGCGAGAAAGGGAACACAAGCAGGGGGAGTGGGAGAGGGAGAAGCAGGCTTCCAGCTGAGCAGGGAGCCCAATGTGGGGCTCGATCTCAGGACCCTGGGATCATGGCCTGAGCCGAAGGCAGACGCTTAACGACTGAGCCACCCAGGTACCCCTATTCTAACACTTTCAGCATTTGTTAGCTCTCTGTAAAAATACTGAAATAAAATAACATGTATTTTTCAAAATACAATTGAGGTATGGAGAAGAGGTTAAAATTAATGAAGCTTTCATTTATATATAGAAATAATATTGGTTGAAAGAACAAAGAATCCCATCAAGAAATGGGCAGAAGACATGAACAGACATTTTTCCAAAGAAGACATCCAAATGGCCAACAGACACATGAAAAAGTGCTCAATATCGCTCGGCATCAGGGAGATCCAAATCAAAACCTCAATGAGATACCACCTCACACCAATCAGAATGGCTAAAATTTACAAGTCAGGAAACGACAGATGTTGGCGGGGATGCGGAGAAAGGGGAACCCTCCTACACTGTTGGTGGGAATGCAAGCTGGTGCAGCCACTCTGGAAAACTGTATGGAGGTTCCTCAAAAAGTTGAAAAT
>NC_138384.1:10338700-10356764 GCF_054177405.1 Leptonychotes weddellii | reverse complement strand
CTCCGTACTGTTTTCCAGAGTGGCTGCACCAGCTTGCATTCCCACCAATAGTGTAAGAGGGTTCCCCTTTCTCCGCATCCCCACCAACATCTGTCATTTCTTGTTAATTTTAGCCATTCTGACTGGTGTGAGGTGGTATCTCATTGAGGTTTTCATTTGGATTTCCCTGATGCCGAGTGATATTGAGCACTTTTTTGTGTGTCTGTTGGCCATTTGGATGTCTTCTTTGGAAAAATGTCTGTTCATGTCTTCTGCCCATTTCTTGATTGGATTCTTTGTTCTTTGGGTGTTGAGTTTGATGAGTTCTTTATAGATTTTGGATACTAGCCCTTTATCTGATATGTCATTTGCAAATATCTTCTCCCATTCTTTCGGTTGTTTTTGATTTTGTTGACTGTTTCCTTTGCTGTGCGAAAGCTTTTTATCTTGATGAAGTCCCAATAGTTCATTTTTGCCCTTGCTTCCCTTGCCTTTGGCGATGTTTCTAGGAAGAATTTGTTGTGGCTGAGGTCGAAGAGTTTGCTGCCTGTGTTCTCCTTTAGGATTTTGAGGGACTCCTGTCTCACATTTAGATCTTTCAACCATTTTGAGTCTATTTTTGTGTGTGGTGTAAGGAAATGGTCCAGTGACGGATATGATGGCACACATGGGATGCTCCTCCCGTGATTACACTGTAAGAGTCCATCTTACTAGTACACTTGCTCTGGAGACTCCTTGCTGGCCAATGAAGGTAAGCCACCAAATTGATGAAGTCCACAAGGCAAAAAACTGGGCAGCCTCTAAGAACTGGAGTTGGCTTCTAGGAATTGTAGGCAACTCCTAGAAGATGAGGGAGCCTCCAGCTGACAGCAAATAAGTCCGTGTCTTCATTTCTGCAGACATAAGGAAATTAATTCTGCCTATAATTTGAGTAAGAATGGAGGTAGATACTTCCCTATCCTGGCTTCCAGATGGGTATACCTTGATTTGAGCCTTGTGGAATTCTAGTGGTAGATTACCCAGCTAAGCTGACCCACAGAAGATGAGGTAATAAGTGAGTGTGTGTGTGTGTGTGCATGTGTGTGTGTGTTTTAACTGCTAATTTTGTGGTAATTTGTTATGTAGCAATAGACAACTAACACAGATAACCTTCTTTCATTTTCTATAATGTTCCCCAAAGAATTTTGAAATTAGAGAATATCAGTATGGCTAAAAAGAAAATAAAGCAGATTTTAGCTATAAACCATCAATCTAAAAACTTACTAGAATTTTAAAATATTAAGTATAATTAAAGAGGTTTTTGTTAATTATATTTTTGCTAAAATATTAGGTAAAACAAACTAAAAAGAGCCCACTCTCATGTAATTCTGAAGAAGTTTTAAGTTCTTTATTAGAATTTTGGGAAAATTGTTAAAATAATTTTCAAATGGTTGATAGAGTATTAGACAATTTCTGATACGGCTTTATGAAAGAACTCAAATGAATAAAGCTTAGTGTCTTTGAGCTGCAGATAGAGGGATTTATAATTGTTCAAAAATATAATGATTTTGTGTCAGCAAGAAATGTATTTGTATCTCACAATTTCCCACAAAAATAATGAGAAAACTCATCCGGAGTATGACCTTAATTTTTAAAATATTTTTTCAGCCTGATTTTGTTCAAAAGTGTATGATAGTTTAACTATTCTTGAAAAATTAGGAAGGGAAAGAAAAGTTAACATTTATAGAAGACTTACCTGATACGTTGGTAATGATGTCTCTGTATAAATAATTTCAAGTTCTACTTTGGGAAACAGGAATTTTAACTGGGTCTATTTATGAGATGACAGGCTCATCTGAGACAATACTATTCTTTTTTTTTTTTTTTTAAAGATTTTATTTATTTATTTGACAGAGAGACAGGGAGAGAGGGAACACAAGCAGGGGAGAGGGAGAGGCTCCGCGGGAGCCCGATGCGGGGCTCGATCCCAGGACCCTGGGATCATGACCTGAGCCGAAGGCAGACGATTAATGACTGAGCCACCCAGGCGCCCCTGAAACGATACTATTCTTTTTTTTTTTTTTTAAGATTTTATTTATTTATTTGACAGAGAGAGACATAGTGAGAGCAGGAACACAAGCAGGGGGAGTGGTAGAGGGAGAAGCAGGCTTCCCGCGGAGCAGGGAGCCGGATGTGGGACTCGATCCCAGGACTCTAGGATCATGACCTGAGCTGAAGGCAGACGCTTAGCGACTGAGCCACCCAGGCGCCCCAATACTATTCTTAAATATTCTATCTTACCATTCCCATAAGAGAGCAACTATTCTAAAAAGTTCAAGTTCTTTGGAAACTAGTAACTTAACAAAATAATGTCTACCAGTATCATAATTGTCCAAATGACTTGAAATGTAAGTTGCATATCCACTCATTCATCATTTTATTTGCTAAAACACCCCCCCCACACACACACACAGTTCCTATGTATTCATCAGTCTGATGAACGACATTTAGATACCGTATTATACTTCCTTATTCAATACTGAGGTTAGGCCACTAAAGCACCCATTTTATTATTTTAAAGCACCCCCTGTCTAGATCAGTGGAAACCTAGTTTGCAGGTGCACTATGTTCACACAAACCCAGCTGCATTAAGTCCTACTTACTTGATTGCCTTCCCATTCTTCCCATTGAATTCTTGCCATTTTCTTTTATTCTTCTTTTCATCCTCCCTCCCTACCCCCCAACTGCTCTACAATCTTGTTCATTTGCAAATTTCATAAAGTATTCTATTTTGTTTTTTTAAAATAAAATCTTTTTATACTTTAAAATGAATGATGTAATTAACTAAAAAACAAAGAAATAGTGTATAGAAAAGAAATCCATCCAGGCTATGGTTGGTTCTATGAAACCCTGTAATCAGTGGCCATTTAGGTCAGATCAACAGGCAATTTTCATGGCTTAGAATTTCTTGCTATATTTTCCCTAGGCACTCTTCTTGTGTACAAAGCCCTTGAATGTTGTGCTTTCAGTTTACATCCCAAGGTAAATTGTGAATTTATCAAACACAAAACAGACGCACCATATTCCTTGTGACCAGAAGGTGGGCTGAGAGAGAAGATTGTTGCTTAACAGACACTGAGGTTGTACTGCTCAGCTTGGCAGGAGGGCAAAGGATGAAGGCAGCCACCAACCTCCCAGTGTCATGCTTTATTTTTACGAAATCTTTGTTTTTTTCAGCCTTGAGAAAGTCAAATGCAGCACTTAACCCCATTTCTAGACATTAAGTGCCCAAGTGTGCATGTATATGCCCTCTCCCTGCTGGTTCAGGTAAGGAACAACCATTTAGGAAATATTCATTGCCTCTTTATGTAGGCAGAGTGCCGCACAACGTCAGGGACACTTGCACTACATTTGCTCTCTGGTTCCTGCTACTGGGAAGTTCATCCTTTCATTTAAAAAAAAAAAAATCAAATTTTCTTTTGTATTTACCTTGCCAAAGTGAGTAAAGGATGAGTTACCAATCACAATCATCGTCATCATCATGATTATCATCTCTCTGTACATTTCCATTCTTGTATCCTGAGTGATATTAAAGAGGCACTTTGCTGTAAGAATGGGTTTTCCATTTTCAGTGTTCTGTAAGCCAGACAGGGATCCCCAGTTAGAACCAGGATGATGGAGATCACATTCTTCGGAGATAAAGATGTGCACCCTTTATTTCAGGAGACTGTTCCTGGAGTAAAGCTGGTTTTGAGGCCACAGAAATCCTTATATTCGATCTGTTTAGTTAACACACTAACATTGAGCCCACATGACATCACCTGTGTACAGTGGGGCAGCCCTGAATGAGGAGTTACAGATGTCATAGAAGTCAGTTTTATGTACAAACAGATGTCAAAACTTTTCTCATTTAGAAAAGTCTCTTCAAATCAATGGCTCTGTTCTGTTCTCACATCATGTACTAAATATACACATTTATTAGTAATTTTGCCTCATAAAGCTTTTCTAAAAACATGCTCATTGCCACAGGGAAAGTGTTTTGAAACCAGAAACACTCTGAGAAACATGTTCCTCCTTCTGCCCTATTTTGTAAAGACTTTTCCCCCTTTATGTTTTCCATTAATATTCTATATTATGGTATACAAACATTAGTGTGGATCAGAATTTCTAAGTTAACATACATTTTAAAAAAATTAGAAAAAGCACGGACTGTGGTTGCTCTTTTTATGAGAATGGGGATTGAAGCAGCGGTTTCAAAAACAATAATGTATTTCAAACAATGATGTAATATCTAATGTACATAACCTTTGTAAGCCTGGTAATATAGAAGACATTTAGATTTACTGTGGAAATATATCTCAATTTTATTTCCTGTAAAAAAAAAATGCAGAGAGACATGTGGGACTTCATTTTTCTATTTGTTATCTAAATGCCATGACCCATAAATAAACCTATGTATTACCCAGAACAGGGATAAATTTGGCAGTTATTATCCCAGTCTAACAAAAAGCATAAAAAACTATTCAGGATCATTTAGGATCATAAGTGGTGTCCCTTTAGACTAACCAGAAGTCCCTTTAGACTAGGTATCTTGCTCAAGTGGGGACTAATTAAACTGTTAGCTTGGCTCTCAAAGAATCATACTTTCTATAAATACTAATTGATGGGGCACCTGGGTGGCTCAGTCATTAAGTGTCTGCCTTGGGCTCAGGTAATGATCCCAGGGTCCTGGGATTGAGCCCTGCATTGGGCTCTCTGCTCAGCAGGAAGCCTGCTTCTCCCTCTCCCACTCCCCCTGCTTGTTTTCCCTCTCTCGCTATGTCTCTCTCCGTCAAATAAATAAATAAAATCTTTAAAAAAATACTAATTGAGCATCTAATTATTTCCAAAGACGTCTGTTGGAAATAAGTAGACTAAACCATAGTCTGTCATCTTGGAGCTTCCCATATGAAGGGAAGATTTTAATCATGTCAGTACAAGATGTATTTAGTTTCTTATTTCTGCTTTAACAAATCACCACAAACACAAATTTATTATCTAAAAGTTCGGGAATTCACAAGTATAAAATGGGTTGGCAGGGCTGTGTTCCTTCCAGAGGGTCTAGGGGAAAATCTGTTTCCTTGCTGTTATTGGCTGTAGAGTTCTCCCATATTCCCTGTTTTATAGCCCTCCATGTTCAAAGTAAGCTGCATAGATAGCATTTTCAAATCTCTGTGTCTCTGCTTTTGTCTTCACATCTTATTCTCTGATTCCGACCCTTTTGTCTCCCTCTTATAATGACCCTTGTCATTACATTGGGCCCGCCCAGATAATGCAGGACAATCTCCCCTTCTCAATATCCTTAACGTCATCACATCTGGAAAGTCCCTTTTGCCATGTAAGGTGATATATTCACAGTGGGTATCTTTTTTGGGGGGCAGGTGGGAGGCATATTCTGCCTAGGATACAAGGTAAGCTGTCTAAAGCGCTAGAGCAGTGATGGAAAGCAATATAGAATATCTAAAGGTAGGCGATCGATTGGAATGGGTGAGAGAAGCTAGTGCTGAAAGAGGTGGTACTCTGAACATTTCGCATTACTTGAATGTTTAGGACTTACTAGGGGCATAAGGAAAGGTGGATATAACAGGAGGCATCACAAACAGAGCAGACTACTACCCAAAGCAAGAAGACAAAAGATTCAGATTACATGTCTGACATATGTGTTTATGAAGATGTTGAACAGGAGAGAAATCCATCAGATCCCTCTTTTAGGAATATAATGTTGGCAGTAACATAGAATTATGTGATATGTGCTCACCTTGGTGGGACATAGGGGATGCCAATCAACTGGGGTTAAGGGAAAAATTTTTTGAATTTTAATTCTTATTCATTGTTATATTCATTTTAATTGCAAATTATGTTTGATATATAAGATGCAAAAAGTTAAGTTTAGTGGGGCGTCTTACTTTGACTCGGGTCAGGTCATGGTCTTGGGGTCCTGGGATTGAGCCCCATGTTGGGCTCCCTGCTCAGCGGGGAGTCTGCTTGTCCCTCTCCCTCTGCCCCTCCCCCCACTTGTGCTTTCTTTCTTTCTCTCTCTCTCTCTCTCTCAAATAAATACATAAAATCTTTAAAAAAATTTAAGTTTAGCAGAACATGAGTAACATTATAAATATTCAATATACATACGTTTACGGTGCAGTTTTTTTTTTTCAACTCACTTCTAATGGCTCAAACCCAAAAACATGAACAATAGCAGTGGTGATACCCTGCCCTTATGAGGTTAGAGATTACTGGTGGCTTAGGGCATGCCTCAGTTGGGGAAGAAATGGGAGTCAGTTTCAGCCAGGAACTTCAACAGCAGAAGAGTGAGAAGAAGTTAGATACCCTATTATATCTACTACTGCTTTGTGAGTCACTGTATGTGATTTCTTTTTATTATAAATCTGGAGAATGTAGATCCTGAGACAATTTCAGAATGTTAGACTTTAATGACTGGGGGTATAACCTGAATTAAGGCACAGAATACAGAATACAAAGAAATGAAGGAAAAAAATAATGAATCACAAAGTAAGGCTCTCAAAGAACAAATACGCCATACATTCTCCTTAATCTGCTAACCATGGAGTTTTGGTGGATAAGAGGATAATTCAGCTCTGTGGTATTATGTCCTATGTTCCTTTAATCAAGAGACGGAGGTTGTTAAAGAATTGTAATTCTTGGGCAAGGTGCACTTCCCATTGTTTTGACATTTACTTAATCAATGACTGGTGATTACAAAAGAGATTTACTGTAAGATATGGATTATACTATATCCCATCTCATATTGCTGATTTTAGAAACCAATGAATTAATAATTTTAACATTTAATTAGTACTCAGATATTAGCTATTATAAAAGAATACTCTTAAAAATGTTTAAAAATAACTCTTACACAAATATATAGTAAGCACATGTAAATGTTCCATTAATGAATTAAAAAGAAAAATGTTAGAGCTGGTTAAAATGAATTCAAAAGATAGTGTATATACAAGCACAGAAACTGGGAATGTTGGCATAAGATCACTAAATAATAGTGCAAAACTGGTTAGTGTCCTGCAAGGCAATATAATCTTAAGTTTTGGGGCTATCTTTTCTACTAGACAGAAATCACTAGCAACTTTAACAGGCAAAAATCTACAAGTTAACAAACTTCCTGGAGTCTGGGCTCTAATAAGTATTAAATACAAAGTAAAATAAAGGCACAGTCCCCTTTAGAATTAATAGTCATTATTTTGTGGAGACCCATTTGACAGTGTTCTGGTATGACAATAAAATGACACAGAGCCATCCTTTTGCCTCATTTGCAAGTTTTAAATAATAATACTGTTAAGTTCATTGTGCGGCGAGAAACTGAGCTTTAGAAAAGATGCAACTTATCCTAGGTAAAAAAAATTATAAATGGAGGAACAAGGATTTCAACATAGTTTGGATATAAATAATAATAATAATAATTATTATTTTAAAATATTTTATTTGAGAGAGAGCACCAGTGGGGGTGGGGGAGGGACAGAGAGAGAGGGTGAGAGAGAGAGAATCTCAAGCAGACTCTGTGCTGAGCATGGAGCCCAGTGTGGGACTCGATCTCACTACCCTGAGACCATGACCTGAGCTGAAATCAAGAGCGGATGGTTAACTGAATGAGCCACCTAGGTGCCCCTTGGATATAAATAATTACTAATAACAGTGGCTATCATGTACTAAACCTTAATATATTGTGGACCCACCTAAACGTTTTACATGTATTAACTCATTTAATTCTCACAATAAACTTGAAGTAGCTTCTGGTTCTATCTCCATTTACTAATAGAATACTACTGGTGGCCAGCTCTGTGTATTAACTGGAATGAGGAAAAGCTAAGCCCCTGAAGTACATATTGCACCGAGAATTACCAATTTTCATCCAGCTGTGTTACTTGAGCAGAAGATGGAAGGGTAGATGGAAACAGTGATGTTCATGGTGCTAATTCAATTTGCCATGTCCTTCAGATCACCATGATGAAGAGATTGAAGAGAATATATGGATTATTTGTTTTTTGAGAGTCTTAATTTAGTGATCTGTACATTCTCCCTCGATTTCTTTCCTTATTGAATTCATATCCTATCCATTTGATTCATGTCTAACCTTAGAAATCACATCAGGGTCTCCATCTTCTCCACCTATTTAATTATATATATGTATTGACCATATCTTATAGCTCTACTTTTTCAAAGTAATAAAAGCTTGTGAATCATAGCAGCATTTCTCTAACTCAACCTGATTCCATTTATGCCTTTCCAAGCCATGCTCTACATCAACTATCTCTAATCTCAACCAAGGCAAAGATAGGGCTGTTGTTGTTATTGGTGATGGTAGTATTTTTTGTGTTAGGTTTGAGGTATACGTACAAATTTATAACTTGTCTACATGTTCTACTGTCCTGAAATATCGTGGACATTACAAAATAACAACACATTTGAAATGATAGATACGAAGTAAAAATAAATCAACCCCAGTTGATTTTCTTCTCCCTACCCATCTCTGTCCAGGTGTACACATTTCACTTAGGAGATCATAACTCTAAGTGCTGCCAAATTATCTTTCCGAAAGAGATATCTGATGGTTCCGCTCTCCTGCTCAACATCTTTAAACACACCCCTAGAATCAAAGTCTCCTGCACCTAATTTGTCTTTACTTTTTATGTTATGGTTTATGATATGGTTCTCTCTGTTTGGAAAGGCCTTCTTCTTGCCCATCTTTCTCCGTAGCCATCTCTCTACATTAATTAAACACTGCCAAGTTAACATATGTTTCTTTATGGCCCTTTCCTAGTCTCTGTTAGAACAGTCTTTTCCCTATTTCTGTATTAAGCCCTACTTTTGTTATAGCAGCATGGCAGTAGACACTTTGGTGCTGCTGTCAAAGTCTTTATCTCCCTAAGAGAAACTCTAAGAAGATAGACTGTGGCTACATCTTCTTCGTTTTCTTAGCAGTCCTTGCAATGGATGCTCAATAATGGGATGTCAAATAAATACCTTGTTTTAAGACCAAGAGAGTCAGACTTGAATTAGTTCCCACTTGAACAAGTATTTTAATATTCACTTCTGATTAAATTCCAGAAATCACCTTCTGTGTTTATTTCATGATCCTGATTGGTTTGTCATATTTTGCTCGACTCAGATGGTGACTTGCAGAGAGATTCATACTATTGCTAGCAGGTGGGTTTCTATAAATGGGTCTAGATATTATTGGAGGAAAAGTTCCTACAACTCTCAGTTATTCTCTTCAAGAAACAGAGCTGAAACAGGGCCTCATACTGAATCCAAACTGTCTTGCTGTATTTGAAAATGTTGTTTGAAGGAGTTTAGTAATTTTTAAAGAGCTTTCTTTTATCTCCGCTTACATAAAAGAGCAACCACAAACTTTTTGCTTTTTCTAATGGTTTTAAAACTTAACTTAGACATTCTGATACACTGTCATGTTTTCATATTGTGATAAATATTTAATGTTAATGGAAAAGAGGCATATATTTTGAACATAAATGTGGGAGAAATCTTTAAAAAATAGAGAAAGGAGAAATTTAAGTTTCTAAAGGTATTTTATTTCTCAAAATGCTTTCCTACTGCCTATGAATCTGGTTTTAAAAACGATTATGATACAGAATTACTAATGAGTGTGTGTTTAGTACAGGAAGAAAGAATAGAGTAGGCGCCTGCTTTTGAGAGATACCTTTTCAGGTATAGAGGAGGACAGTTTCAGTTCCATTTGTGTCTGGAGTTGATTTTTGACCTTAAAAATTCACATGTAGGGTACCCTAGTATACGGAGTGTTTAACATAGGGGACATGGGTCATCCATTTGAGAGTTGCCTAAATATATTGAAATGTAAGGACTCGTATGATGTTAAGACAAACTTTCCTTTGGCAACTTTTCCCAAAAGAATGGGCACACATCTGTTCTTTGAAGAATATAATTCCAAGGTTCTTACGTAACTGAAAAATGATGAGGAAACCCAGCCTTTACCTGGTTTTTGTAACAGTGGGCATCATTAGACATCACTCAAGATAAAAGGATCAAAACAAACAGGAAATTTTTTGTTTATTTTATACAATTTTACTCATTTGAGGAGAAAAAATATAAAATAATATCAGTCCATTTGAAATGAAAGTTTGAACTGCACAGGAATAAGACATAGTGTCATAACCCGAGAGAAAATGAGTGCTGAGACCCTCCATCCTGTATTATATTTGCCTGCATCAGAAAGGTAATGAGCATTTCTCCGGTGCCTGTGCTTTACCTAATTACCAAGGCGAGGATATATACATGTGAACTTCATGACTAGAAATGGGGCCACGTTCTGCTGTGGGTACTGATACTGAAGTAAATTGGGGCAATTACATGCATATGGAGCTTCGAGGGCCTTCCTTGGTCCTTCATACTCATGCAGACCTGAACATTGTTATGTCAGTGTCAACATAAGCACCAAGGACTGATCTGTCACTTCTCTACATCTACTCCCTGGTACTAGGAGCTGATTTCATGAACTTCACAGTGTACTTGTTTTGGTCCTGACAAATTTATAGTGTGCCTTGGGATATAAATTTAATTGACTATCATTCAGGCTTTGTCATCAGAAAGGTCACTGGAGAAAAATACATAGGAAAGTTTTGAAGTATGAAAATTGTCAGTTAATTTGAGCTTTTCATTTAACTGAGGTTTTATTTTTAGGTTCAATTTTATTGTGCAGTGCCAAAGGCCATTGTAAAACTTGATGGAGAAATAATTTTCTTTCTAAAATGATATAACATTTAATTGTAATTCTAATTATATTTAATTTAGTGGTAATATGAAGGTATATTTTGAATGGAGGCTAAGAGTCCTTTTTGTTTTACTCCTTGGCAACAGCGGAATTGTGAAGCTACCAGAGTTGAATGGCATTTGGAATTATGTACTGACCACTGACTATGCATTGGATGCTAAATTCACTGCCTTGGTTGGTGTGAAAAAAAATGCTTAAATATATGCACTTTAGAGATTACTTGAATTTCAGATCATAGGAAAGAAAGATGCGTAATTGAAAATGTGGTTTTCTCGGACCCCCTATTTATTTTTATTTATATATTAAGGTATTTCTAGTTAGTCTATGAGTGGCATTTTCCTTTCTAATCATTTCCTAAAATTTATGCAAAACTGTCATCTCTGCTATAGTTTCTGCTATAATTGCTTTTCTTATAGTGTTTAATACTTCTTCTTTTCATGGGTAACTAATAGAAGAGCAGTAATTGTTAACTTACCATCTCCAAAGAAAAGTCAGCAAAACAACCTCAACTTACATCCCCTCATTCACATGATTGTTGTTTTTGTTTTTCAATAAATATTGAATGCTTCTTGCATATGTAATTTACTGGGTGCAAGGAAGAATTAAAAATAAGGTATGTGGCTCCTACCAGCTTTAAGGATACCTGAAGAATGTAGACACTCTAGGATTTGGTGACATATCAGATAATAACAAGAACAACAACAGAGGGCGCCTGGGTGGCTCAGTTGGTTAAGCGACTGCCTTCGGCTCAGGTCATGATCCTGGAGTCCCGGGATCGAGTCCCGCATCGGGCTCCCTGCTCAGCGGGGAGTCTGCTTCTCCCTCTGACCCTCCCCCCTCTCATGCTCTATCTCATTGTCTCTCTCAGATAAATAAATAAAATCTTTAAAAAAAAAAAAAAAAAAAAAAAAAAAAGAACAACAACAGAAAAGAGGCAAATAGTTTTTTTAAAAAGGACGAGATGGACTTTTCTATAGACTAATGGAAAATGTACATAAAAGACAGGAAGCTGATGTAAGAGTCAATGAATGAGAAGAATTTAGATTAAGTCAGAAATCATAGAAGGAATTACAGGAAATGAGATCAGCTAAAGCCAAGGCAGAATTAGGAATAGTATAGGCAACAGATAAATAGGAGCAAAGAAGAGGGTTTGTGTGGAAAGTCATTCAAATGGGAAAGAAGGTTGGAACTGCTTTTCTAAGGCTTTGATTTCCAACTCTTTCACTCAAATGGGAAAGCCATAGTGCTAACGGATGGTGATGCAAGACACTTCAATTTCCTATTGTAACAAAACCAACAGAACCCTTCGTACTTTTTTGGTACATTAGTGATCATTTGATAAATTTTGAGAAAGCACGTTATGTTTTCTTAAATAGATTATTCAACACTGAAGCTAATGGAAAACAGGGAGCCTAGTATTAAGCTCAGACATACTTTCCTATCAATGCTTTAAAAAGACTACTAATTGTTGCTTCACAGATATGATAAAGCAGGAGCAGGTTATGCTACACCTAATTGTTCTTTCCTCTCTTTTATATTATTCTCATTTTATAACAGTGATTTTTAAAACTTAATTTTTAATTATAAAAATGAGTCATTTCATATTTCTCATGTTCAAAAATGAAACTCAAACATGTTATTCTGGCATGCTTTCTTTTCCTTTTTCTTATCTTAAAAAAGTTAAACATAATGTTTGCTTTAAGAAATGCAGCCAGTTGCTATAGATGGGCCCTGGATTTCTTCTGGCTTATTTTACCTCCTGCTGGCTGTCCTAAGTGATTGTATCATCAGGCAGATATTAGAACTATATAAACACATGCGTTTTGCTTACAGTCTTCTAAGTCAGATCTCATCTGCTAATGGGCAACCCAATTCTCTGATGTATTTAAAGCTATCTGGTGCTTTCTATGTTTCTCTGATATATTTATTCACTGCCACAATTTAGGTGTCAGCAACATGTTTCTCTGTCTTGAATTATCCACTTTTGTCATTCAAATTATTAGTCTGTTCGTTAAATGAGCTTTCATTTACATTTAACAGTGCCTTTGTTACTACTTTCAAATCCCTTTGGGAATTTTAAGATACATTTCTAGAATCTGACTGTGGATTATGATCCAAGTTACTGTTCATCTATCCCCACTAAAGAGGCATATCATTGCTTCATATTTCTGATACCAAGAACTTGCACATCAAGATTATTTATAAATCACCTAGAGGAATAAATACAAGCCAATGGTGAGGGATTAAGAAGGATGTTACTAGTGTCCTTCAAGATAATAATTTATAAGTATAGAGATATAAACCAAACTTTAAGAAAATCAGGAAGAACCATATGTTAAGGGAGTGAAAATGACAAATGAAGCCCACTCATTCTAATGATTGGCAGTTATCTAGAAAATTAAATAGGGGAAAACATGGAATAAGAAGTAGGATGCAGTGAACATTTAGTTGACTTTTCAAGAAAGAGGGATCTATACATCTACAAAAATGAGGGAAAGGACTGATTAAGGGATATTCCAAGCATGTAGAACACAATGTAATTATTATAGGGAAAGTCCATGGAATGATAAGGTGATATGGGTCAGTGGTGTAAGTAGAAAGGAATTAAATGTTATCGAGATGTTGGAGGTTGATTGAGAAGGAGATAAGATCTTAGTATATGGCTCTGCCTTTTAAAATTAAAAAATGCAGCCCTCTTGGCATTCTTCATCTTGAATGACTGAAACTCTATACCCTCAGCAATTCCTCATTCCCCCCTTCAGCCCGTGACAACTACCATTCTACTTTCTGTTTCTATGAGTTTGACTTAATATGACATATCTCATATAAGTGGAATCATGCAGTACCTGTCCTTCTGTGATTGGCTTATTTCACTTAGCATAATGTCCTCTAGGTTAATCGATATTGTAGCATATGACAGGATTTCCTTCTTTTCTATGGCTGAATAATATTCTTTTGTGTGTATATACCACATTTTCTTTATCCATTCATCTGTTGACATTTAGGTTGTTTCTGCCACTTAGCCATGGTAAATAATACTAAAATGAACATGGGAATGCAATTTCATCCTAGAGATCCTGATTTCAGTTCTTTTGGATAATATTAAGCAAGTGGCATCTGTTGCCTATTATCAGGAGTAGAAGTCTGAGCACTTCTGACCTCTGCGTCTTGGCATTGGGGTCACCAACAAAAATGCAATGGCAGTCAAGGACTGGATGGAATAGCACTTTACTCATGTAGAGAAGAGACAAAGCAAGATCAGCTTCAATAGTGGACATCAATCTCCAGTGGCCATTAGGTCCCTTCTGGCAGCTGGTGCAAGTTAATTAGCCTGTGCTACAGCAGAATGACCCTGTTGCCCTCTTCCAGAGTGTAAAAGTAGTCATGGGGTTGACCAGGTGCCAGACGATGTATGTGCTTAAACAGAGCAAAGGAGCACACAGAGTCTGAAACAGGGAAAGATTTTCCCACATAAGTTACAAGTCCAGCACAGGTTGTGAGGACTCTTTGTCTTGGTAAGGAAGTGTTCTAGGCCTAAACACTTCTTATGTGGCAGAGTGGGGGTTGAAAGACTGCATGCATAGGAGTAACTTTGCTGACAGATAGATATACAGAATTGATATTTCTGGATAATATGGTACTTCTATTTTTAATTTTTTGAGGAACCTCCATGCTGTTTTTTATAGTACCTGCACCATTTTACATTCCCACCAACAGTGCACAAGGATTCCAGTTTCTTCACATCTTCACTAATACTTGTTATTTCTGTTTTTCTGATAATAGCTATTGTGACTGGTATGAGGTGATACCTCATTGTGGTTTTGATTTACATTTTCCTGATGATTAGTGATGTAAAGCATAGTGTCATTTACCTGTTGGCCACTTTATGTCTTCTCTGGAGAAATGGCTTTACAAGTCCTTTGCTCCTTTTAAAATTAGTTTATTTGTTTGTTTTGTTTTGTGTTGTGTGTTGAGTGGTAGGAGTTCCTTATGTATTTTAGAAATGAATCCTTATCAGATATATGGTTATAAATATTTTCTTACATTCCATAGGTTACCTTTTCACTTCATTGATTGTTTCTTTTGCTGTGCAGAAGATTTTTAGTTTGATATAATCCAGCTTGTCTAATTTCAGGCCTTACATTTGACTTTTTAATCCATTGTGAGTTGATTTTTGTGTATGATGTAAGAAAAGGGTCCAGTTTCATTCTTTGGCATGTGGATATCCAATTTTTCTCACATAATTTATTGAAGAAAATATGTTCATCCAGTTTTGTGTACCTGGCACCATGGTCAAAGATCAAGACTGTATACATGTGGGTTTATTCCTGGGCTCTCTATTCTGTTTCGTTGGTCTATGTATTTGCCTCTGTGCTGGTACCATACTGTTTTGATTACCATAGCTTTGTAATATGTTTTGAAATCAGAAAGTGTGAGGTCTTCAGTTTTGTTCTTTCTTAAGATCATTTGGCTAGTTGAGGTCTTTTCTGGTTCCATATGAATTTTAGGATTGTTTTTGCTATTTCTGTAAAAGATGCCATTGGAATTTTAAGAGGGATCAGATCTATAGATTGCTTTGGTAGTATGGACATTTTAACAGTATTTAGTCTCTAAGTCCGTGAACATGGGATGTCTCCCCATTTATGTGTGTCTTTTTAAATTTCTTTCAGCAGTGTTTGTAGTTTTTAGTGTATAAGTCTTTCTCTTCCTGGGTTAATTTTATTTCTAAGTATTTTATTCTTTCTGATGCTATTGTGAATGGGATGGTTTTCTTAACTTCTTTTCAGACTGGTCATTGTTAATTATAAAAACACAATTGGAGGCATTTGTCTGGCTCAGTGGGTAGAGTATGCAACCCCATGTTGGATGTGGAACCTACTTAAAAAAAAAGAAACACAATTGATTTTTGTATATCTGTTTAGTTTTTGACTTTAAAAAATGTTTTAGCATAGAATCAAAAGAAGAAATCAGAAAATTACAAAGACCATGTAGGGGAGATGAGGGGAGGTGAGTGATGGCAGAAAATCAGTGGAGATATGGGCATTTAACAGGGTAATATAAGCTGCAGTGTCATGGATAATCAGATTCAGGCCTTCAACAATGAGTTCATCCATCTTCCCTGGGTACCTGCCATCTACTATGTGACAGGTACTGTGATGTGCATTGGAAACTCAATGGTGAAAGTCCAAGGACAGAAGGTAAGACTGAATATCTGAATTTTTCAGCAACGGGAAAGATTTTTAGTACAGCTGAAACACAGAGTGTTAGGTCAAGGCAATAGAAGATTTCAGGAAGAGAGGGTCAACACGGCCACAGTATGAAGAGATATTAGTTAAATTAAGGAAGCATGGCCACTGTGTTAGCGATAAAGCAGGCATAGGTGATATTGACAAAACTAGTTCCAGTGGATTTATTTTGGGTTGGAAGCTGAATTATAGAGATGTGGAAGGTAAATGAAAGGAGTGGAAATAAGTGGTGAATTGAGCCAAAATCAGATTAAGACTTCTAGTACCTGTAAGCGTAAAAACAGTAGAGCCTTTTCTCTTAAAGGTCATTCTCAATACAAATGTATTTTGCAAAATGACACAAAATTTACATGAATTCTGGAATTGGAACAGTTTTCTTGTACATTGTCTAATTGCACAGTTCTGCATGAATATACTGTAATGGACTCCTTGGTATTTTTGTGCTTTTACTTTGTTGATTCCATACTGTTCGCTGCTCACCATGTGTGTGGTTGTCCAGCACATTTCAGGGAACTGGACTTTGAGGGAGAGGAGTTAGATGGATTGAAAGTGAGTTGGGAAATCAGGACTGAGAGTTTTGGGGGGAAGCAAGGGTTATTTTGTTTTTCATTTGGGGAAGCCTTAAGAATATTTAAATGTTAAGGAGTGCAATCCATAAAAAAACAAAACCCAAAAACCATTTGGATATGCCTAAGAGAAGGCAGGATTGATGAAGCAAAGTTTGCTATAAAGTTGGAAAGGACAAAATTGGGAGAAGAAGTGAAAGGATTGGTATTAGTCACCGAAGCAACATATTCTCCATAGGAAGTACCTGCGTTGTCTACCTAGAGTAGGGTATGTTCAAGACAAATCGACATAACACAACAGTATAGAGCATCCAGTGGTTTGACATATACATCTTCCTGCTTAGTTCACATATGTGTGGTTCATGTAAACTGTGAAACTTATGCATGTGTATTCACTTATTTTGGTGAAGTGCATTATGTTTTGAGGCATTTGATTGGAGAAATCATTTGAACTAGGCCTTATGTAGTGTTAACTTAGAACATTTAAAATGATAGCTAGCAATTTTTAAATGATCGCATGTACTAGGCACTCTGCCAAATACTTTACAAGCATAATCTCATTTAATTTTCATCACAAATCTATGGGTTAGTGACTGTTAATAGTGCTAGGGGTCACGTAGCCAGAATATAAACCAGGATTTGATTGTAAAGCCCCTGCTCTTACCTGTAGTGACATACTATTGCCCATCATTAACCTTATTTAAAGTAAGGTTGAACATGCGGAGAGAGTTCCTGTAGCCAGCTCTGCAGTCTCTTGTGTGTTTCAGACTAAAGTGCAGCTAGATGGGACCACAAAGGTAGAGGACCAACTGGAAGTCAAGAAAGATTTGTTCACACATTATCAAAACTCAGTAACTAAGCTGTAGCATTAGTGGGGGATGCTTTATAAGCAACTGATAGAGATCAGTCTAAAAAGTGAATTTTTCATGGTAATTGGCAGATACATAAAATAATAAAGTGATAGCTCCCACAAAAATATTTACTGAAACTCGTGAAGAAGATTGTTTGGAAGGGGCTAGGCAAAAACTGAAAGGCATATAGCTGGTGTCAGGTACTCACCACCCTGTGAGCCCTGAGGCTGTCTCTGTAGAGTGGTTCTCTAGCTTCCTGTCCACCTCCCTCTGGTCCATTTCTCTGATGCTCCCTGCTTCCTTCTCTGTCCACTCAATGGCTATATGTATTTTTGAGTTGTATTCCATTGTCATTTCCTCTCTATCATAGGCTCTGAAATCTTTACTCCCCTTGCATAGACATCCTGTATCTCAGGAATGATTTCAATTCAGTCTCCAGCTAAGAGGCCTACTACATATGATTTTTTTTTTTTTTTGATATGGCAAGATTTTAATTTTAGAAACATCACAGTTAAGTCTGGGTTTGGGAAGACAAATGTTCATTTTATCATTCTTTGTATATTTCTATATTTTTATTTTTATTTATTTATTTATTTTTATTCTTATGTTAATCCCCATACATTACAT
>NC_138384.1:10330039-10338200 GCF_054177405.1 Leptonychotes weddellii | reverse complement strand
AGATGATCTGTCCATCCATTTCAGTGAGGTGGGTGTTAAAGTCCCCCACTATTATTGTATTGTTGTCGATGTGTTTCTTTGCTTTTGTTATTAATTGCCTTATATAATTGGCTGCTCCCATGTTAGGGACATAGATATTTACAACTGTTAGATCTTCTTGTTGGATAGACCCTTTAAGTAGGATATAGTGTCCTTCCTCATCTCGTATTACAGTCTTTGGTTTAAAATCTGATTTGTCTGATATAAGGATTGCCACCCCAGCTTTCTTTTGGTGTCCATTAGCATGGTAAATGGTTTTCCACCCCCTCACTTTCAATCTGGGGGTGTCTTTGGGTCTAAAATGAGTCTCTTGCAGACAGCATATTGACGGGTCCTGTTTTTTTTATCCAATCTGATAGCCTGTGTCTTTTGATTGGGGCATTTAGCCCATTTAGGGGTAACTTGAAAGATATGAATTTAGTGCCATTGTATTGCCTGTAAAGTGACTGTTAGTGTATATTGTCTGTGTTCCTTTCTGGTCTATGTTACTTTTAGGCTCTCTCCCATTTCTTTTTTAGTCTGCTGTACAAAAAGAATGCCCTTTCCCCATTCAGGGATTCAAAAATCAGTAGTAATCAAGGAATCCACAATAGGAACTGCCATGCAAGGCAAATGCTCTGCATCCTTTCCCTGCCCTTCCACCATTCGCCACAGGCAATGCGAAAGAGATGTGCTTCCCATCTGGCTAGAGAATTGATGGGATGTGGGACAAGGGGAATGATTCCAATTTTAATTAATTAATTTAAATTTGTAGATGGAGAAAGATGAAATGAACACAACTAATCATGCAAGTAGAAAAATCACTAGAGATAGTAAGGAACAGTAATACTACTTAATATACACTGACCTCTTACTGGGTTCTACTGACTTTATATATGTATTTAATTCTCATAATGAACATATTTTTTTTTACAAAAAAAAAAGAAAATTAAATTTTTTTACAAAAAAAAGAAAATTAAAAACAGAGAAGTTTTCAGTCATTTCAAGACGACTCTCAATTTCATAGACATTAAATTGTAAAGATAAGCCCATTCAAGTCAAGATGTTTATTCATATACCACCTGTCAATACATTGCTTAACTTCTACCCAAATAAACTTGAAAACTTTAATGAATGGCATGATTATCTAGGAAAATATAATTATAAATATAGCACTTAATAATATAATAAAACCACATTGACCCTATCAAAAATATATAATCTAAACAAATTTCCAAGTAACAAATGGAAAAAGCTATCAAATCACTCCCTACTAAAAAAACAAATAAACTAAAAGGCCAAAAATTCAGTGGATAATTTCATGAACTCTGTGACTTGACAGGTCACTTAACATATCTGCACCTTCCAAATATTGAAAGCAAAGAAAACTCGGATGATAACTCCAAGGTAAGAAAAATTTTAAATAAGTCTGAAACTATACTTACTACTCTTAAACAAATATGTTCAATAATATTAGACAATGATAATAAAAATTAAAGATAATAGGTAAATTCTGCCTCTCATGTATTTCATCATTAAAAAATAGGACTATTTTGTTCATTAACTGGATTAGTCAGGGTAACATCCCTAGCTTGCATCACAGTTTGATGTCCAGGGGCTAGCTATCCCCTCCCTTCCCATATGGTTTCTCAGAAACCCAGTCTTCTTTCATGTTGCACTCACCTTAAAGGACATGGACAACAGAGACAGGAGAAAGGAAAAGCTTGCATGGGATCACACAAATTATCTCAGGGCCAAGACCTAGTAAAAGCATCTGTTACCCCCTTGCTACATACCATCATCCAGAACTGGTCCCATGGCTCCAATTTATCTGCAAGGGAGATGGGGACATGTTGTTCTTCCCACATGTCTAGACACCCCAATGAGATGGGTGACTATCTTGCCAGCTTCTGCCACATCCTGCATCTGTCATGCCCAAATACCCACTTGACTGTTCCTCACAAACACTGAAAACACTCATGTTCTTTCCAAGGGGGTCAACACAGAGGCCACCCAGTCCCTGGATTCAGCTCCTATCCAGGTGATGCATGGTCTTTCCCTGCTTGTAAACTAGCCAATCCTTTTCAGAGCTCATAATTCATGCCAACATGCATTACTAAGGTTCTTTTTGCCAATCCCTTCCCCTAGAGCTCATTACAAACATGGTCTGCCTTCCAAGTGTTCCCCAGAACCAATTATTTTACCTAACAATTTTTTGGTACTATGCCATCCCCTGACTGAGTAATGTTAAATAAAAAGAAAAGAAAATCAGGATGCTCTCAGTATTCATGGATAAGGACGCTGCTGCTGATGAGTCACTACATAACACAATAGTCTCTTCATGATGAATTTCTTTCCGGTGGCAGTATTAAGAATTGTGTTTTTCTTATCATCTGGTTGTTCTTGTCATAAAGACAGTATGAATCATTCCTATCCTTGCCTCTGCTACTATAAAACCAGGTGAGTTTGTGGTAAACTTTCTAAACTGTAATTTAAAAGTTGGACTTAGAAAATATACTGAACTTCAGAGAATGCATTTAGCAATTAACCTCCCAGGTTTCATCCCTCTTTTTTTTAGCTATATTTTTCCATTGTTCCCCATTTTTAAAACATGTATTTGTTTAGCTATATATTTGATCATTTTCTTATCCTCTTAGGATGGAGGCTAGACTGCTAAAGTAAGAATTAAGGTTGTGATGACTTGTAGAATCTCCTGGTTTTGAGCCTCTTTGTCCCTGAAGTGCTTTAGATACAGAGTATGACAGGGCGCTTGGGTGGTTCAGTTAGTTGAGCGTCTGACTCTTGATTTCAGCTCAGGTCATGATTTCAGTGTTGTGGGATGGAGCCCCTCGACACGCTCGGCGCTCAGTGCAGAGTCTGCTTGGGATTCTCTCTCTCCCTCTCTCTCTACTCCTTCCCTGGCTCATGGGTGCTCTAAATAAATAAATAAATAAATAAATAAAATCTTAAAAAAATGAATATGAGGAAGCATGGAGGGTAAAGGCTCTGAAACCTTGATTGATCTTAAAAGTAATGTAGGTTGGGGCGCCTGGGTGGCTCAGTCGTTGAGCGTCTGCCTTCGGCTCAGGTCATCATCCCAGGGTCCTGGGATGGAGCCCTGCATCGGGCTCCCTGCTCAGTGGGAGGCCTGCTTCTCCCTCCCACTCCCCCTGCTTGTGTTCCTGCTCTCACTCTCTCTCTCTCTGTCAAATAAATAAATAAAATCTTTAAAAAAAAAAAAAAGTAATGTAGGTTGGGGCACCTGGGTGGTGCAGTCGGTTGAGTGTCCAGCTCTTCGTTTCAGCCAGGTGGTGATATCAGGGTTGTGAGATAGAGCCCGGAGTTGGGCGCTCCCCACTCAGCGTGGAGTCTGCCTGGGTTTCTCTGCCCCTACCCCCCTGAACTCACTCACTCTCTCTCTAAAATAAATAAATAAATCTCTTTAAATAAATAAAAAAATAAAAGTAATATAGGTCTATTATCTAGGCTAATATTCTCCTTTAAAAAAATGACCTGTGAGATACAGAAGATGCTAGGTAGGTTGTTTTTAATTTGCTAATGATTGACAAGGGAGGCCAAGAGGTGTCTCGCTTTCTCTCTGGAAAGGACATATTAGAACAGCTGCTCACATAAAGATTAATGGTCCATATATTCCAGTCACTTGTTGCTGACCACTTGATAAGACACATAATTGTCCTTAACAATTGGGTGTAATTTATTCCTGCGTTAGGTGGCTGTTACCTTCAGCAATTAAAGCATAGTGACTGTTGGGCCCTGTTATGTTATCCTAGCAATTTAGCTGAATCTGCAATTCCTATTCATACTATACAGCATGTTTATACATTGCCAGAAAACTGCAAACCAAATAGTTTCAGCTCAGGAAATATTCTCCTATTCTCAGAATTCTAGCAAACGTCACAAAATAGACATTCTACTCCATTTTTGATGAGGTAGTCTTTCACTACAGACTTAAGGCACATTTATATACCACTTTTGGGGGGAATATGTTTTTTATGTTAGGAAGTCACCAACAGGTATACATGCACTTGATATTCAAGTTCATTAGCATAAGAAAGTGATGTCAGGGGAAACCCTAACATGCAGAGACATGGGCTGTACCATCCAGAATACTCAACCCTAGAAGCACGGCAACAGACCATGAATTCCTATTTCTGTATCCTGGATTGTTGTTCTGTTACATGAGAGAACAATGGAAATCTTCTCCCAAAAGGAATAATGAGATATTCATATTAGGAAGTGTTATTTTCACTTTTCAAAATGTAAGATAGGCAGAAGTGAAGGGTTGGTCACAAAGGGAAGACATGGTTTGTGAGAGATGCTAAACTATATGCCTCCTCTCACCAAGCACACAGATCACAGCTCCGAATTTTCTCAGTGACTCATGATGGGGTTTCTCACCATTGGCCCCTCCTCCCCACCATATAAATGACTCCTAAAAGCTTCCCAAATTGCTAAACTCTCTCTTAGGTCTCAGAAAGTCACAAAGATTATATTTTTGTTATATAGACCAACTCAGCTGTTTTTCTTAACAGAAAAATTAATTTCAGAATTTTCTTAACAGAATAATTAATCACAGGAATTAATTACATAAGTAAAATACAACTCAAGGAACAAGAATCTTAGTTTTGAATGCAATATCTTTCAAATTTTCTATTCCTCCTACCATTAGTAATGAAGAATAAAAGAAAAATGAGCGATCCTCACCATGTCAGTAAACAGACATCTTTTCTTAATCATTGTAATTACTTAAATCATAACCCTGAAGCAAACCCCAGGAGGTTGTTTAATTGATCATTTTACCAACAGTGATCCTTCAATAAGTCATATGGCAGAGATGGTAAGTGGTCTATACTATATTATAGAATCTCCTGATTTCAATTCCTTTAAAAGAACCTATTCTTGTTTATAATTATTCTTAAGAAGTTTTTCCATTAT
Organism: Leptonychotes weddellii; assembly: GCF_054177405.1. Taxonomy (NCBI): domain Eukaryota; kingdom Metazoa; phylum Chordata; class Mammalia; order Carnivora; family Phocidae; genus Leptonychotes; species Leptonychotes weddellii. The sequence goes on along the minus strand of NC_138384.1, from coordinate 10,333,226 downwards.
TTAACCAGCAGTACTCCTGTAGAAATGTAAAAGTAATATCATATTAACATCAGACTATTAATCATATATATATTCAACTATATATATGTATCTACATATATTTATATGATTAATAGTCTGATGTGGATATATGGAGAATCAACAACCTTCCTGATACTTCTTAATGCTCTAAATAACTTCCAGTTTATTTTTGCTTTACTTTTCTATCACCCCAAAAAGATTTCTCATGCCCATTTGCATTTAATCCCAGTCTCCACCCCAGCCCCAAGCAGCCACTAATCTTTCTGTCCATATAGATTTGTCTTTTCTAGACACTTCATATAAATGGAATCACACAACGAATAGTCTTTTGCGTATTTTTCTCAATCAGTTATCATAATATTTTGAGGTTTATTCATGTTTTAGTATGTATCAGTGGTTAGTTCACTTTATGACTGAGTAGTATCCCATTATATGGGTATAACACATTCTGTTTATTCATTCACCAGGCCACAGAAATTTTGAATGTTCCCACTTTTTGTCTATCATGAATAATGCTGCCATAAACATTCACATACAAGTCTTTAGTGAACATACGTTTTCATTTTCTTGGGTAAATACCTAGGATAGAATTGCTGGGTTGTATGATATATTCACATTTAACTTTTTAAAAAACTGCCATGCTGTTTTCCAAAGTAGCTATAGCATTTTACACTTCCACCAGTAATATCTGAGGATTGCATTTTCTCCCCATGCTTGCCAATGCTTGTATTATCTTTTTTATTCTAGCCATTCTAGTGAATGTGAAGTGTTATTCCATTGTGGTTTTAATGTGTAATTTCCTAATGACTAATGAATGATGTTGAACATCTTTTCATGTGTTTATTAGCCATTCATATACCTTCTTTGGTAAAATGTCTATTCATGTTTTGCCCATTTTTAACAGTTTACTGAAATGTTATTTACATAAGATGTAGTTCACCTATCTTTATTAAAAGGAGTATAACTCAATGGTTTTTAGTATATTTATAAAGTTGTGCATCCAGTAACATAACCTAATTTTAGAACACTTCATCATCCCCAAAAAGACTAACAGTCACTCCCCATTCCATTTTTTCCTCAAGTTTTAAATTGGATTATTCATTTGTTTGTTTTTTATTGTTAAGTTTTAAGAGTTCTTCAGATATTCTTGATACAAATCATTTATCAGATATATCATTTGCAAATATTTTATTCTGGTCTGTTGCTTGTCTTTTTATTCCTTAAAGATGTCTTCTGGAGCACAAAACTTTAATTTTAAAGTCAGATTTAGCCATTTATTCCTCTATGGATTGTGCTTTTGGTGTTACATCTGAGAACCTTTTGCTTAACACAAGGTCACAAAAATTATTAAAATCCTTGGCATTATGAAAAAAAACTATTATGCTGTTCTTATGGAGAAAATTGAATCTCAGAGAGTTAACTAACTTCCTTAGGCTTTACAAATTAGTAACTGAGCTGGTACATTTTGCACTTCCATTTTTAGCAAAGCATTAATAGGAACTCTCTTACTTTAAATTTGCTTTAATAAATATTTATTTAATATTGAATATTTAAAACAAAGCCTTAGAATCTAAACTGGTTATCTACATAGCTGTATCAGATAGAAGGTAAGTAGTGCATACAATTAGTGCATCATACCCAAGAGGAAGGGGTATTTTTCCATATGGCTATGTGACTGATTAATTAACAGAATATCTAATAATAAGGGGGGGAAAGCATTTGATTTTGTTTAAAGAAATAGAGATGAACTGAGAGGTTCATAGATTGGGTAATATTAGTACATTAGTTCCTTTTGAACTAACATTTTTTGCATTGTGTGATAATTTTGAAATAGTTTATCAGAAGGACTTTTAACAACAATTAAATAAACAACAGAAGTCATCTAAAATTGGTACATTGCATGTGGAAAAAATATCTCTGTCACTCATTTTCCTTTCTAACCTCTGAAGTAGGTGGTAATAGTGGTTTCTTCTCTTTGTAATTATAGAGAAAGTAAAGTAAAAATAGAAAACACAGCAAAAGAAAAGCATAGTCAAACGCTTCTAGTGGGCTCCTTTGCATCCTTAAAGACATTTGCTATTGTATTAGTGATTTTTCATTGTGTCCTAGTGTGTTTGCACTACTGATATTTTTATATATATTCTACAATACTATAGTCTATTGAGATTTTATGGTGATAAATTAGACACTAAGAGCATTTGATAATAATATGATAGTAAAAAAATAACATCAAGGATGTCATACGTTCATATTATTTATAAGTTTCTGTCATTTTGAGAACAGCCAAAATATGTACACTGAGGGTATGATTCTTCATAACCCCTGCACCTTGATTTTATCATTTTCAGCAACCATCTGCGCTCTTATCTACACTCACACATTGTTTCCAACACTCTTCACAGTTCAGCATCTTTACCTGTCAAACCCAAGAATTATGATCTGAATGGGCAAGATTCACAAAGCAATTTACATTGTGCTACCAAAGTGTCTTGGGAGAATTCTATATCCAGGTAATACTTTCCTATAGGAGGCTATGATACTTGGTGTTAGGAAGAAAGAATCTAAGCTCTATTCTGGGTTGGACCTTGGAAATATCACTCCCAGGTTCAGTTTTCTCAACTGGAAAATGAAAACAGGCCATCCTTCCCAGAAATGTTATATGCCTAAAGAAGAAGGTAGCGGGAGGGGAAGAATGAAGCGGGGGAAATCGGAGGGGTGGACGAACCATGAGAGACGATGGACTCTGAAAAACAAACTGAGGGTTCTGGGGGGAGACTGAATCTCAGTCTCATCATTATTATAACAGTAAAAATAATAATTTTAATGAGATTTTGAGTCATTATATAAAAAGTACTATATATAGCACTTAGAGGGGAATAGGAGCTTAATACATGTCAGTACTCTTTCCCTTTCTTTATTATTTCTATCTTTTATAGATAGGCTCAAGGTGAGGGTAATAAAGAAAACTTAGGGGCGCCTGGGTGGCTCAGTTGGTTAAGCGACTGCCTTCGGCTCAGGTCATGATCCTGGAGTCCCAGGATCGAGTCCCGCATCGGGCTCCCTGCTCGGCAGGGAGTCTGCTTCTCCCTCTGACCCTCCTCCCTCTCATGCTCTCTGTCTCTCATTCTCTCTCTCTCAAATAAATAAATAAAATCTTTAAAAAAAA
>NC_138384.1:10321981-10329939 GCF_054177405.1 Leptonychotes weddellii | reverse complement strand
CTTATCTGTGCTATATATTGCAGCAATGTGTAAGAGAATAATATAAATAGTAAGTTATTAATGGAATTTTGATTCCAACTAAAATAGAGGTCACAGCATAAACACTGAAAGGGAGACTATACAAAACAATTACAAAGTGGTTCCAGGCAGGATTTTAGTTTATATTTTTCTGATTCAGAATGTGTGATTATGCATAAGGCCATCAGTGTTTGAAAGTAAAAAACAAAACAAAAAACATCAGTTGAAATATCTTTTTCATAAAGAAAGCAAATATTCTAATAGGAAGTATAGAATCTTCTTCTTTTGAGAGTATTATGAACAGAAAAAAATTCTGTTATTTGGAAACATTGTATGTACATGGACTTTTCCAAAATGACAGCTCTTTTTTTTTTGATTGAGGTATAATTGACATATAACATTATATTAGTTTCAGAAAGGTGTACAACAAAATGATTTGATGTTTGTATACACTGTGAAATGATCACCGTAGTATGTTTAGCTACTGTCCATCACTATACAAAATTACAAAGAATTTCTTGTGATGAGAACTTTTAAGTCTTACTTTCTTAGCAACTTTTAATTTTGCAGTATGATATTGATTATAGTCACCATGCCATACATTTCATCCCCAATAAATGACATTTATTTTATAACTGGAAGTTTGTACCACCTGACCCTATTCATCCATTTTGCCCACCCCCAAATCCCCTGCCTTCTGGCAACCACTGTTCTTTTCTCTGCATCTGTGAGTTTTGGGGTTTTTATTTGTTTTGTTCTTTAGATTCCACGTATGAGTGAAATCATATGGTATTTTCTTGCTCTGCCTGACTCATTTCACTTAGCATTGTGTCCTCAAGGTCTATACATGGTGCTGCAAATGGCAAGATTTCATTCTTTTTTTTTTTTTAAAGATTTTTTTTTTTTTAATATTTTTATTTGACAGAGAGAGAGACAGTGAGAGAGGGAACACAAGCAGGGGGAGTGGGAGAGGGAGAAGCAGGCTTCCCGTGGAGCAGGGAGCCCAATGCGGGGCTCGATCCCAGGACCCTGGGATCATGACCTGAGCCGAAGGCAGTCGCTTAACCAACTGAGCCACCCAGGCGCCCCGAGATTTCATTCTTTTTTATGGCTGAATAGTATTCCTAGTGTGTGTGTGTGTGTGTGTGTGTGTGTGTGTTTGTACCACATCTTTATTCATTCATTCATTGTTAGACACTTAGGTTCTTTCCATGTCTTGGCTATTATAAATAATGTTGCAGTGGACATAGAGGTACATATATCTTTTTGAATCAGTGTTTTCATTTTCTTCAGATAAATACTAAGTGGAATTTCTGGATTATATGATAATTCTATTTTTAATTTTTTTCATACACTCAGTATTTGAAATCCAGAAGTTTTATACTTGTAGGACACATTAATTTGGACTAGCCACATTTCAAGTCCTCAGTAGCCACATGTGGTAACCATATTGGATGTACACACATATCTATAGCAATCTCAATTACACTTGTCACAAATAACCAAGGTTGAAATATGTATTTTTTTCCAAAATTAAAGACCTGATGAAACAAATTAACTTATGATTTTGAAGTATTTATTTTCGTAATTACCTTAAAGATCCATCAGATTTTGTAAACTGTTGCTTCTGAAGTGAGATTTGCAGATTAATCTGTCAACTGACAAAGAATGGTAGATCTTACAGGCTGGTGTTCCATTTGGATTGATCAGTAGGTAAAACAATAGTCAACTAAAAGGAAATTGACAATAGCAACAAGACAGAAACCCCAAGAACAACACTGGAGGCAATTAAGGCTGTAGGTTGGAGTAATAATTCTAGGAGGAGATAAATATTAAACACAGGTGGAATTTAGCAACTAAAACAGAAAAGAACTGGACAAAAAACATAGGCAGTGTTTCACCACCATGTTGAGAATATTATCTAGAATGATTCAGTATTGGTGAGCAAATGATGCATGTCTTCTCTTTTCACATCCCCAAATAACATGTATATGGCGCTCTTTTCCTCACTTTTTCTGTTCTTGTTTGTTAATACTTTATTTCTAGGGAAAAACTAATTTTAATTAGCGTTAAATAGAAAATAGAATTAGGTAGAGTCTTTTAAAAATGTTGATCACTTAAGTTACCTTTTGGTATTAGAATTTTGAGTTTTTTTCCTAAAATGTTAATAAATCTATTTTCCTATTTAGAATGTTGTCTGCATTATATCTTGTTTGTCTCTTATAATTTGCAATTAGATCATAGTGAGTACTTTTGGCAGAGTTTCTGTTCCTACACACTAATCAGGGTACATAACTTATGATAAGTGACACCAACTTAGTTCTGTTTCTCTTTCTAGTTAGAAATGTAGTCATCATAACTAGATAAAGAAGTAGAAAGCACTAACCAAATGATTATTTCAAATGTTAAAGACTCAGTGCATAATCATGGATTGGCTATTAAGGATAAAAGTCTACTTTTACTTGAGTTTCAGAAACAGGGTTTTGGGCACTCAAAGTTAGAATAAATATTCTTAAACTCAATTTGTAATTAAAACAGGCTGGGTTATCAGTCTCACAGTGTTCAAGGTAGATACATGAGATAAATCATGGGTTTAGAATGACTTACCTTTCTCATTTTAACATTTTCTGAAAATAAAAGAAAGGAGCATGTTTCTAGGTAGTTTCATGAGGGAGTAGAGGTGACTCTGCCTTAAGAATTTGAATGAAAGATCAGTCTTATAGTAATAGATCTTTCTATATGCCATTGTAACTCCAAACAAGGATACTAGATAAAAATAAAAGCTATCATTATTCTCATGGTAAAATCATGAAAGTGGTTTTATTTAGCTGATTTCAAATAAAATAAAAACATAAAAGAAATAGTTTGAAAATCATTGTTACAAACTGTTCAGTGAACTTTTTTTTTAAAGTTGTAAGTTTTTTTAAAAGTTTTTAAAAGTTAAGAAGTTTTTTAAAAACTTTTTTTAAAAGTATCTATGAAGATTCATATACTTAATTGTATATGTGTAAAGCATACTGTGCAACACAGAAAGTGCTTTACATACAAGACTAGATGTACTCTTTATGTTTGCAAACCTCTCTTTCTATGTATACAAAATTGATATCTGATCATGATATGAATCAGCCTGATGAGAAAAAAGTATATTTTATTTTTTCCTCCTCTTAAAATCAAACTTTTTGAGATGATTATAGATTCATGTGCAGTTGTAAGAAATAACATTATACTCTACCCATTATTACAACCAGGAAAATTACATTGACACAGTCCACTGATTTTATTTAGTTTTCCCCAGTTTTACATGTATTCTGTGTGTGTGTGTGTGTGTGTGTGTGTGTGTGTGTAGTTTTAGACAGTTTTATCACATGTGTAGGTAGGTGTATCTATCACTATAGTTAAGATAGAGAGCAGTTACATTACCACAAGGAACCCTAGTATAACCACATCCACCTGCCTCCTATCACCCATTCCCATCCCTACCCATGAAAATCTCTAATCTTCTCCATCTCTCTGATTTTGTTATTTTAAGATGATTATTTGTATGATTAATGGAATCATACATTATGTAACCTTTGGGATTGTTTTTTTCACTCAGTACATTCTCCTTGAGATTCATCCACATTATTCTGTGTATCAGTAATTTATTCCTTTTTATTGCTGAGTAATATTCCATGGTGTGCATGTACCGCATTTATTTAATCAGTCATCTGTCAAAAAACATGTGGTTTGTTTTTAGTCTTTGGCTATTACAAATAAAGGTGCTATGAATATTTGTCTGCAGGTTTTTGTGTATTCTTTTTTTTAGACATATAAGTGTAAATCATATGGAATTTTGCAATGTCAACTTTATTTTGTTTAAAATTGTAAATTAAACAAGATAGTCAAAATCAGTAATTTCTTTGAAGATGTTTTACAAAAACATGTTTTGGAATCATCATTTAAAAGTAGTTTTCAGGGGCACCTGGGTGGCTCAGTCACTTGAATGTCCCAACTCTTGGTTTTGGCTCAGGTCATGATCTCAGGGTCATGAGATTGGGCCCTGAGTCAGGCTTCCCACCCAATGGGGAGTCTGCTTGAGATTCCCTCTCCCTCTGCCCCTCACCTCACTTGCTCTTACATTCCTTCTTTCAAATAAATAAATAAATAAATAAATAAATAAATAAATAAATAAAATCTTCGGGAAAAAAAGTATTTTTTAGATTTTTGCATAAAACAAAATTGAGTGTATTTGAGATCAAATTTCTTTGAAAGAGAAGATAGATGAATTTAGAGAGAACTCTGTGCAGATGAAGGAAATTAGAGAGAGTATGGGGTTCTTCTTGAATCAGCTTAAAATGAAATTCCAGTGATCTCCCATTGAGCAGGATGGGCAAAATGCCCTGAGTGGTCTGCACTGGGGAGGATGAGGACAGCAAGGGTTGGGCCCCTGGCACCCTTACTAAGTTTAATCATTCCTTTTGCCCTGGAAGAAAGTGAATGAGGAGTTCGCATAGGGCTGGTTGTTAAACTAATTGATGATGTCTCTCTACTTTTCCTGGGGAACAAAACAGCAAGAGTTAGAAATCATTGTTCCTGCCTTTCAGTGAGCTCATAAAACCAAATACTACCAAGCAAATGAATGCCATTTTGGATTCCTTTAGAATTACTTAAGGGTGATTTCCAATACTAGGGATCTCACAAGTCATGTTTATCTTTGTTTAGCTCAGGGGCAAGACCTTGCTGAGGCAAAAGCTTTAGTACTGTGTACCAGAGACTCACAATAAGAGTGACACCTTCAGAACTTGGTGTAAAGCGAGTCAGATGTTTTTAGAGCATTCTTTGTGTCATTAATAAGGTAGGGGACTCTGCAAACTACTTGAATAAGGTAAAAGCATATTGCTTTCTTCAAACAAAACAATACAAAACCCACAGATGTAACATATTTTAAAAAGAAAGTAAAAACCTGCAAATACTGTACAACACCCACTTACTTTCTAATACAGCTCTGTTTCTACAAACAAGTCAAAGGTGTGAATACTGCATTGAACTGTAAAGCTGAACTCATGATGGTAAATCAGGTAGATGACAGTAAGATTGTGTCATCCTTTTCTCATTCTGTTTTGAAGAGGAAGGAATTCCTAAACCCCCAGTCTGGCTGTGTGTTCAGGGTAGAGGCTATACGTTGCCCTTCAGAAGTGGAGACTGTTGTGTTTTTGTGTTAAGGTCATTTAAGTCACAAAAAACCCCCAGAAATTTCTCTCTTTCTGCAAATTAAACACACTCCCCTGTTGTGTGGTAATGGATTTCAGTCCTTTGTAATTAAAGATCCAACTGTTCACCTCCTGAAACCAAGAGCTTTTTACCACATTGTTGCTTCATTTATCTCTGGGGAAAGACACTGATCCAGCCATTTGCTATTGGAGTGACACAGCGCTCTCAGTATTGCTGGCAGTAACACAGTAATAAAAGCAAACAGTAGACGTTTTGGAGGAGAACCATTACCTTCAACTTTCTAATGAGTTTTGTTTTTCAAGAGCTTTTCAGTAAAAAAGATTTATAGCAGAGGAAACCTCAAAGTAAGATGACTGGCTCTTCAGAGTATTATCACTGCTCAGAGTGATTAAAATATTTCCACTCAAGTTCTTCAGCTAGACTTTGTTTCTCTTTCTAGTATTTCCTTTCATCTTTCATAACAGAATTTCATTTCTTGTTTATTTTCTTCTCTTTCACTTCTAACTCATTCCATGTTTCTATATGACCCATGACAAATACCTCTTTTAGTGTGTCCTACTCTGGGTTCTGCTGCAAGCAGATCCTGGGGCGGAGGGCAGATATTCTATTACCAAAGGAAGTGTGAGTGAGCAAGAGGGGAGGAAAGCACAGAAGGAGGAGGATGGAAGGTGAGGATGTGTTTTCTTTCTGATGCTACTAAGTTTGCTGAGTGTTGCCAGATCCTTGGTAACAAGCCGCCAAGAAGCTGAATAAACTGTCTTGCAACCAACTTGAGAGTTGAAGGGAGAAACACTCACTGACAGGATCCCAATTCTGGTTGTTCAGAATTTCACCCTATGAAGTCTTGCATTTCTCGTGAGGCATGTATGGAAACATGCAGGCTTTTGGTTCTCGTAGAGAAGTTAACAAGGAAAGCCCATGCAGAAGTAGAGGTGCTGTGAGGGGGATGTTTTTGAGAAGCCAGCCAGAGCTCATGCAGAGCTAGTTGTCACAGGAACAGAAGACAGTTGAAGCCTAGAGTGTCTGAGGAATTGCCTGTTATGTGTCCAATGTGCATGGCAGTTGCTTGCTATAAATTGTTGGACCATGCAAAAGCACAGAGGAAACTAGCCCCTGAAATGTGGAGGATTTAAAATAGTCTTAGAAAATGGCATTGGAATTCTGTTCTTATGTTTCAAGAGATCACTAGTTCAATCCCCTCTGAGCAACCAACAAACAGGAATAGTATGTGATTCATTTTCCATGTCCAAGATGAAACAAAAAGTTTCCCACCAAACAGACGCTCAGTACAATTTTTAGTAATAATAAGTATTTATGCATAGTTTGCATTACAGGAACACTACAAATTTACTTATTAAAAGACTAACTTCAGTGTACTTTTATGACACTAGTTGATATGACATGGCCAATCATATTGGAAGTTCAGTCTCTGACATGTTAGAGCCATCTAAGAGTTCTGCTCTTAAAACTTGTCTTTTCAACTCAGGAATCTCTGGAGACCATAATATGTCCATTTTCATCCAACTAGTCTGGTTTGCTTAAGGCCTGAAGTCCTAGACATGGAGAGATGTTATCCAATATATGAGTTTGAAGGCACATTGATAGTTGGTAATAGCTACTCATGCTTGTTTGTATTGATGTTGCCTTAGGAGATTTCAGCTAAAATTATTCATTAAGAACACTAAGTGATTATAGGCAAAGGGAGGTTAGAAAATAAATAAGTATATAAATTAAGTAAGTATGTTAAAGCAACGTTACATTGCGTCATGTTTATTTGGCTTTTTTTTTGAAGGCTAATTGAATTATGTATAGACTGAATCTTAGGGCATACTTAGCTGTTAGATTTGAAAAATCGTATCTTTTTTTGCTATAGAAGTATTAATTTGTAACAACCAAATGATTTATGTCCCATCCCAATGAAATTCAAACAACTGATTTTTTTTCAAATCTGATAATAATAGACCCTTTAGTTAGGTCTTTTGTATTCTTTTAAAATTTTCTTTTTCAAAATATACTTCATACTCATTTAAAGAGATATAAGGATTTTGAAATCATATTCTTTGAATAATGTTTAAGATGGATGACTTTTGATTTGTCCAGTAGCAGAAATGAAAAAAACAAAAATGTGTGGTCCCAAATCTTCATTTAAAGACTTAATTGTCCATAAAATCTGCTGAATCCAACCATGCAGTTGATAGGAAGATTACTTTTTTTTGTTAGTTTGCTGTTTTAGAAATAAAATAATGGAAATGAGCATGCATTTTTAAAAATTTAATTTTATTATGTTATGTTAGTCACCATACATTACATCATTAGTTTCTGATGTAGTGTTCCATGATTCATTGTTTGTGTATAACACCCAGTGCTCCATTCAATACGTGCCCTCCTTAATACCCATCACCATACTGACCCATCCCCCAACCCCCTCCCCTCTAAAATCCTCAGTTTGTTTCTCAGAGTCCATAGTCTCTCATGGTTCATCTCCCCCTCTGATTCCCCCCTTTCATTTTTCCCTTCCTACTATCTTGTTTCAGAGGTACAGGTCTGTAATTCATCAGTCTTACACAATTCACAGCACTCACCATAGCACATACCCTCCCCAATGTCCATCACCCAGCCACCTCATCCCTCCCACCCCCCACCACTCCAGCAACCCTCAGTTTGTTTCCTGAGATTAAGAGTCTCTTATGGTTTGTCTCCCTCTCCAGTTTTGTCTTGTTTCATTTTTC
>NC_138384.1:10304744-10321481 GCF_054177405.1 Leptonychotes weddellii | reverse complement strand
GTTAGCCTGGTGGTGGGTATTAAAGAGGGCACGTTCTGCATGGAGCACTGGGTGTTATACGCAAACAATGAATCATGGAACACTACATCAAAAACTAATGATGTAATGTATGGTGATTAACATAACATAATAAAAAATTTTTTAAAAAGTAAATATATTTATAAATAATACAGCACCCCTCTATCTCATGTTTATGAGCCACCATATAAATTATGTCTCCTTATCATGCTGACCAGGGAAGTTTATGCTCAGAAATAAAAAATCCCCAAGCCCTTTTTTTTGTAAAATTTTTACCAAATAGAATTGTTATCTAAAATCTTATATATAGGGCGCCTGGGTGGCTCAGTCGGTTAAGCAGCTGCCTTCCGCTCAGGTCATGATCCCAGGGTCCTGGGATCGGGTCCTGCATCGGACTCTTTGCTCAGCAGGGAGCCTGCTTCTCCCTGCCTGCCGTTCCCCCCTGCTTGTGCTTGTTCTCTGTCTCTCTCGCTCGCTCTGTGTCAAATAAATAAATAAAATCTTTTAAAAAAATAAACATCTTTTATATGTGTGTGTATGTACACAAATATGTGTGTGTGCTTATTTCAACTGTAGTTCTTATTATGACACATTAGATTTTTTTGTTGTTTTGCTGTATCATTCATCTTGCTTGTTCCAGTCTCCCTTCTCTCTTTCAGCCTATGGATTGATACTTTAACCTGACCCCTAGTCTTTCTTCCTCTTACCTTAAGCTAAGAGATTGTCTGTCTCCCTGGATAACTGAGATTATCCGTCCCCTAATTCCAAACAGCTATTCCAGTTCTCTGTTGGAATTCCATGAGCATTACCATTAATTTAAGTGATACAATAACCACTGTTGACATGTGACATATGTATGGTTATACATAGCATATGTATTATAATTCACTTCTTTGGAGAAGTATCCCTACCATGAACCTTATCTTCACAGCACATGTCAAAATTGTTCATTTAATTTCATATTTGCTTACATGATTATTTGATTTTTATATGACTCTTCTATACTATAAGCTTCATGAAAGCAGGGATCCATTTACTTTACTGCTATATTTCAGCCCCACCTTGGAAGAACATCAAGTTCATTCAATTTGCTCAACACACATTTTTAGAATACTTTATTTTTTTAAAGATTTTATTTATTTATTCAACAGAGAGAGTGAGAGTACAAGTAGGGGAAGCAGTAGAGGGAGAGGGAGAAGCAGGCTTCCCGCTGAGCAGGGGAAGGATCCCAGGACCCTGAGATCATGACCTGAGCCGAAGGCAGATGCTTAACCATCTGAGCCACCCAGGTGCCCCAGGAATACTGTATTTTTTTAAATTATAATGATGGGTGCTTTCCTAATTAACATAATGATATTCAGAGCAAATTCTCAACAAAAAAATTTGGCACATGAATACATAATTTGAGATCATTATTGTCCCTCTTGATTTTCCTTGATACTGATTGCACAGAAGTTTTATTTCATGTATTTTATACAGTATTTAGATATGTTTTAATTTTTGTGTGATCATATGTACCTGAACACCCTGATAAATATCCAATGTCTGTGAGTATTTGTGTTACACACATGTGCACATATGTAGTGAACTCTGTAAAATATTCATTTAAATCAGTGGTTCTCAGGGGGCAATTTTGCCCTTCTCTCCAAAGGACATTTGGCAGCGTGTGGAGATATTTTTGGTTTTCACAACCCAGGGACAGAGGCTACTGGCTTCTAGCAGACAAAGGCCAGGAACGCTGCTAAATATCCTTCAAGGCAGAGAACAGCACCCACCCACCACCAAAGAAAAGAATTATTCAGCTGAAAATGTTAATAGTGCCAAGACTAAGAAATCCTGATTTAAACCATGACCTTTAAGTTTTAAATACAGGGGGCGCCTGGGTGGCTCAGTTGTTAAGCATCTGCCTTCTGCTCAGGTCATGATCCCAGGGTCCTGGGATCAAGCACCGCATCGGGCTCCCTGCTGGGCGGGAAGCCTGCTTCTCCCTCTCCCACTCCCCCGCTTGTGTTCCCTCTTACTGTGTCTCTCTCTGTCAAATAAATAAATAAAATCTTCAAAAGAATTTAAATACAGAAGAAGTGTAATGCATTTTTTTCCTGAGTTAACATGCTTGATATATGTTATTATCCAGAGCAAGTAATGTATTGGTCCTTTTGTTGGAATTGAACTGTTTAGCTTCATCAAACTATTACAATCCATATAGTCTCAATGTCATCCTTAAAACTGGAAGAAAGTGAGGTAAGCTTATATTTATATACAGTATGTTTCTCTGGACTAGACTCCTCACTTTGGGATCTTGCTGTATGAAGTTGGTCTACATGGTGGGCAGGACATGGAGGACCCCGTGCCCAGAGTGGCAGGGTCAGCTGTTGGAAGACAGTGAATGGGAACTAATGCCTAATCTTAAAGTCCTCTATAAAATCTGCCTCTATAAATCCTGGTTCTCAGTGTTTTTATGCAAGGGCTTATTCATCTTCTGCATTAGTAGTAAGTATAATTCCCTTGTGTGCCCAGAATGGAAAATGTGAAAGATAAAGTGGTGCTTTCCATTCCCCGGGGTGGGGATGATCATCCTTATGATGCTCAAAACTACTCGATTAGCCTTTTACAAGGCAACAAAGTAAGCTGCACTATGTGTGCCCCAAGCAGCAACTCTTTTAAAACACATTTACCTAAAACACTTTGAAAACTGAGTTTTACCATTCCTCCACAGCCTTGGAGAATTTAATAATTTATAGGTTTGCACACTGACCAAAGAAATATTTTGTCATTGATGTTTCCATTAAATTGTACTTGCTTGAAGTCAGCATGGAGTTGAAATTCCTTCCAGTGAATACTCCAATTTCTTTCACTCATTTATCAAGGATGCTTACTGACAGTTAACATGAATAGAATCCTGCCTTTGGACATCATTTTTACAAGAAAGGAACAATCACAACATTGAGTAAGATTCTTTGTGAAGAAAAAAAAACCTTGGCACATCAGTAAAAAAATATATTTCTCATCATCATGTCCTTGCTTTTGCACAGTAGAAAACTTTCTACTCAACGTATCCTTGGGTTCAGCATAAGCAACTTCAGAGCAGTAAGACTTCAGACCCACCTGGTAACTTGCTCCAACCCCTTGACTGAGGTCTAATGACCAGGTCGGGGTGGGGGAGGAGGGAGGTTTGGGTTTTCTTACATTCACTGACCTCAGAGCAGCAGCTTACTTAAAGGTCTGATTCACATCTTCCTTTTCTCCCAAGTGAAATGATAGGAATATGATGATAAATTGAAGACAGTGGGTTTTCAGCTAGCTGTTTCATCAGAATTTTTAAGACATTAAATGGATATGTATTGATCTTTACATGTGTTTAATTATAAAATCCAGGGAGGGGGGCAGTTAGACACAAAAAGGGCTATGTTTTAGTATAAGGAATAAGACAATACATATATAACCATTATACATGATAAATTAGTGTTAAGTAGTTCTGTGCTATAGGGAGGAGGTGCCATTTCAGCTGGTATTTGAATTAGAGAAGCAGGCAGAAATGGAAGGGGATAGTCATTATAAGAGGGACCAAAATGAAGGACAGGATACCCCAGATACTAGGAAGGTAGAAGTCTGACTTTCTAGAGCGTCACTGACAAATAGTAATATAATTCCTATCACAATTGTAATTTTAAATTTCCTAGTAGCCATATTATATAAAATAGTAAAATTCACTTCACTACTTAACCCAATATAACCAAAAATAGTATCATTTTAACAAGCAATAAGTAAAAAGTATCAGAAATATTTTACATTATTTTTAAGTTTCTGAAATTTGAGGCATATTTTACAATGACAGCACTTCTCAATTGGACTAGTCATATTTCAAGTGTTCAGTAGTCACAAGTGTCTAGTGACTACCATATTGGACACTGTAGCTCCAGAGTTTTGAATAGACTACCCAGGCTATGGGGCACCAGGAACAATCTGAACAATGAATGCATTTTTCCCTTGTGGACACTTTCTGCACTGGAATATAGAGAATGGGCAAAGGGATGCATGACTGCTTTGTATAGTCTTCTGGACCCTGTGTACACTGGTTCGGCTTACAGTAAGGTTGCTGGATAATACACTGTTCCACCCCCTCCTCTGTGACCAGTTACCTTTAGGTGATAAAGACTTAACCATCCTTGCAGACAGTGGAGAAAGGTCCTGGAGAGAAAGGACTAGGTCTTACCTTTTCAGTACTTTCAATACTGGGTACTAGGGGCATTCTAACAAATTTTGGCTCAACTAATGATGATGGAGCCCTACAAGCAGGAAATGGAATTAAGAATATAGACAGAAGATTAAAGACTGAAATGAAATTTGCTTGTGTGTTACAAAATTTATATTCAAATATAAAATATGCAACTGATATGCTATAGATATAAATGTTTATATTTGAAAATTAATAAACACTTGACCAAGTCAGGCTTAACATTCTCTTTAGTTCATTAAACTTCAGACATGTTTCTTCTTGACAACAGGCCCTGACTTCCTTATTCTTGGAAAGTTTACTTAGAAAACTTACAATTATAAATTCTTTCTCTGCCCCTTTGAAGTGTATGCAATCCTCTCCCAGTCCCTCATGGGTTTTACAGCCCAGGAAATGTTTTCTCAAGTATGTGGGAAGCATTTCTTTGACAGTAAACATCTAAGGAGATAGCAGCCCAATCTCCCAGTCTCTGGGGGGTAGGAGTCTAACTTTGATGGGCACCAATTAGCAATCAAATGGCCTAACCACTGTGAAAAACATTTGTAAACTCAGGAATAATTTGATGTGCTCAACACAACCCATTGATCAAGCTCCCCCTTACCATCTTCTAGTACTTTTCCACTAGCTCTCCCAATGCTTAAAAATCCCTCCCACCTTTTGCTTCAGAGAAGTTGATTTCCGTCTCTCCTCCCTTTTGCAAGAGCCTAGATAAAGTCTTCCTTCCCTGTTTAACTTTGGTGCAATTTTTGTTTTGACACAATTTGTTAAAGTGTAATATTCCTAGTTGCAAAAATAATGTAGGAAATAAAGTAGAGCTAAGTAACAAGCATCAGACATAGAATGCAAAGAAGAGAAAAATGAAGATAGGAAGTTCTAATGGAGCCAGCCAAACTGCCTTGGAAAGTCTAGAAGAGGTGGCCACAAGGAAAAAATTATCCAGTATTCAGTGGGAAAAGATAAGGTAGGATTTTATGAGCTAACCTTGGGTAACAGTATGTATGTGGGGAAAAATGAATTTACAAATATTCCCTTGAAGTATACAAGCCTATCTATAAATTGAGATGGTCCAGGCATATCATTCATTTTTACCTGTCTAGGTAAGATGTCTTTCAATTTCTCATGGATATCTCTAATCATATACAATACTCTGTCATGGTGTAAGTGACTTCCTCATTATGTCCCTTTTTACCCTGAATGTTCCATATGCTCTTGGCTTTCCTGGCTATGTGTGAACTCTGACCTGGACTTTGAAGGTTAATGTCTAGTTATCCTGGGCCTTTCATTAAGCCTTGACTCACTGGTCAGGGTCCATCATCAGCTTTATCCTCTGAATTGTCCCAACTGCCCAGGGAATTTGTTCTTATCCTAGGATGTGCTAAAACAGCAGGATAGGAAGGATATTCTGATGGGAGTCAGAATACTATTTCAGATGAATAGATCATTAGCCTGTGGAGTGTGGCATTTAGAAATGTTTTATAGTCAAACATCTGATCAGAACATTTATGAGTAGTGCTCACATAAATCCTTTAGCAAATTATATCTATAAATGCAAATAAAAACATCTTGGAAGCATATTTTCCATCATTAATCATAAATATGTTGCTCCTCACAGTTATGAATTCAGCAAAGCAAGCAGAGTTTTATGTAACAACGGATCTTAAAACACTGTTAGGTGAAATACAAGATATGTAAATTAAGATATTTAGCCTAGCCAAACAATAAAGTCATTGAAATTAGTAACAGTATAAACAGACATCATTACAAACTAATCTTTTCCAAGTCTCCAGCATAGATACATATGATTATTTATATGAACCAACAGTCACAAGATGTATGTTTCAAAAATCAGTATCTTTCAGGAAAGCTGTGTAATTGGGTATCTGTTTTCCTTTCTGAAAAACTGCCTTATTACCTCTATATGCTCTAGTGTTAAAATAGACACTAAAGTCTGTAGAGTCAAGAATCTCCAAATCAGCAGGTAATAGATTCTAGAAATTATGAATGGGATGGAATTTTTAAAAATCATTTTATAGTGCTTTCATGCTTCTTTCATCAAGTGAGCTCAGGACTTTTCAGTTTTGGCAAATATACCCTAGAATTCTGTGAGTCACAAGAATAATGGACAGGGTCTGATTTTGTGAAAGGAGAGATGCATCTCTAGTTTGGGGAAAAATAAATGCTTCTTCTCTGGAACTTATCAAAAGAAGAAACATGAAAAAAGAACACTGTTTTTTTCTGATATGTAGTACATATTAATTCTGAGAGTGCATATATATTTTAAATAAACACCATATATTATTGACATAAATTTTATGTTCATAATGTGCTTGTGGTCATTTTTCCTTTTCCAAATAGGTTAGTTAAACTATCAGATTTAAATACAAGGTTATAACACAGATGAAAGTACCCACCAAGCAAACTATTATATTCTTAATAACTTATTTCTAAAATAACCCATGAAGGACAGCGACCGCACAGTGGGACTGAGGGCCAGTGCAGCTGAGTGGCAGCAGCATTAGGGCATGTGGCCTGGGCGGTCTGGCCCGAGGGCTCAGCTCGGGTCTCAGGGTCTTTGGGAGCCTACCAAGGGCGTGGAGAGAGTCCAGGATCCCTATCTGCCCCCACTCCCCGGATTGTGCACGGAGGCCCAGTCACTGGAAGCCCCTAAACCCTCAGGCCTCAAGCCTGGCCCCCAGCCTACGGTCTCAAGCCACTGACCCCAAACATCAAGTACATGAAGCTGAATGTGGGACGCTCGCTGCACTAAACCACACTGCGCACCCTCACAGGACCGGACACCATGGCTGTACGCCATGTTCAGCAGCTGCATGGAGGTGCCCACTGACGCAGGAGGTTGGGTGCTGATGGACCCAAGCAGCCGCCTCTTTGGTACAATCCTCCATGGGACTGGTCCTTGCCACTGCCTGACAGTACCAGAGAACTGGGGTAGCTAGTAGGCAAAGCACGGTACTACCTGGTCCAGGGCCTCACCTGATTGAGGACTGCCCGCTAGCACTGCAGGTCACTGGTCTTCAGATCAAGAGAAATATACTTAAGGAACTATAGTTAGGAACTACACCCAAGGAGCCTCCTCCCTATTTGGACTTAGATGACAGGATTCTGTACTTCAAGCTGACGCCGTAATGGGACGAGACTTTGGGGGATCTTGGGAGGGAATGCGCATGTTTTTTCAATGGGAAGGTTTTGAATCAAGGAGGCCAGAAAGTGGCCTGTGGAGCTAGCCTCCAAGGCAGTCCCCATAGATTCTTATTCCCTAGTATTCACTCTTTTGTGTAGTTTCTTTCCATACCAAACAGGGCTGACAAAACTAGCTCATAAAAGACATTGAGGCCTCCACCTTGCTCTCTCTTGGATTATTTGCTCTGGAGAAGCCAGCTGCCACGTTGGGAGGACATTCAAGCAACCCTATGGAGAGGTCCAGATGACAGGGATCAGATGTTTCCTGCAGAGAGCCAGCATGAACTCACCAGCCATATATGAATACGCTTTCTCACAAATCCTCCAGACCCAGGCATGCCTTCAGCTTACTGCAGCACTGGCTGACTGACTACAACCTCAAGACTCCAAGCCAAAACTATCCAGCTAAGCCACTCCTAAATTCCTGACCCACAGAAACTGAGATAATAAATATTTATTGATAAGTGACTCATAAAGTATGCAACCTAATAAAAAGAATGGAGAGAAAGACAAGTACTTGCCAGTATTTACAACTGGAAGAGAGTTTAAGGAATAAGTTCGTTTGAGTTTCAAGTCACACATCATTTAAAATATAGAGAATGAATCTATGTGAAAAAAAATAGATTATGAAGGGAAATGCAAATCAGAATGATTAAATAAATAACTTGACTATGAGAGAAGATTTACTGGTGCTTTGAGACAAACACACTTCCTGTATTGACCTCAAATCTTACATGATTTTTCCCTCTAATTTGTCCTTTTATTTCTTCAAAAATTTAATATCCATTGGCTTAAGTTTCTTTCCAAAGTGAGAATTATCTGAAGAGAGGTGGGAACATACGACATAATGCATTGATTTTTCATTATCTGAACATTTGCTGATTTACTGTATTCGTTTGTAGAAAAACATAGTTAAATTATTGCAAAGCCAAGATCAGCTTATGAAAAGCTAGAAAAAGGGCCCAAATAAATGCTCAGAGCCACTGCATTATTGACTTAATGGTCTCTCTTAATGAACTGTGTAATCACCCTCTGTTAAGCATGTTGTTTGTTTACCTAATTTCACATTGTTTTCTCCCTTAAATGTCCCAAACATTGAAGTCTTAAAGTAATTTGAATCCCTACTGATTGCTGTCTCCTAGAGTTCTGCCTTGAACTGGTCCTGCTTGAACTGGTCTAAAATGTTTTGACTTAAGTATGTTTAAATAACAAAACAGAGGTGGCCAGGAACAGTGAAATGTGATTTACTCCTCCTCAGGTCAAACACCCAATCGTAGAATTTATTTCACAAAAATTTCAGAGACACTTTTCATTTCCAACCAAGAATTTAAAATGCAGCCCATGTTGTATTTGTTGAAGCTGCACTGGAGATTCAGGTTTTCCCTTAGTCTCTCAATGACCAGAACTCTAACTGGACCCAGTGTTTGAAAAGCATTCATCACTCCTCTCAACGTCAGTCATACTTGTACCCTTTTACAGAATTCTAATCCTGTGAGCCTTTGAAGTTAAACTCCTAAAATCTACCTCAAATAAAATGCTGGATGATACTCTGCATTAAGTCAATTCTACTGACAACTCAGATTGATTCCAATCCAACTATCCATTCAAAGTCAATTTTAAGCAATTCTTATTCATCCCACAAATACACTGATCCTCATTTCTCTTCTAGGCTACGCATGGGCTAATACACCTGCCCTCTTGAGTGTCTATTATATAATACAACAATTTTAAATACATTTAAGCTTCCCAGACTTAAGTATGGGCACCGTAAAGCTATTTTACTCAAGTGTTAAAACACGTAGATGTTGCCGTTTGCTTAAATACAACACTATTTCATCAACTAGAAGGTGAAATGTTTGTTTTCACAGGATTGTGATACTGTATTCACAATTGGCACATATTAAATATTTAATACGTAGCGGCTATTGTTACTTTTGCTGAATTTTTAAATTAAGTAAGTTGAAAATGTTAAGCTTTTACAGAACTATATATGCAGAAGAGTGCTCATATAATCAATTTACAGTCCAATAAATTCTCAAAAGCTAAAATTTGAACACTGAAGCTCAACATTTCCAAATAAAAATCTTCTGTTTTACATTACATTTTTTTCTAATTATTTTTATCTCAATGTAATCTAAAACCTGAGAAATGTTTAGTCAATACCATAAATTCAAAGGTACAACAATATAAGCTTGAGGGTAGACTTTTATTACCTATATATTGATCTGAACCTTTGTTCACAAAGCAATATAAATATGATCATTTTTCTTAACCAGGCATTACCTATATGATCATTTTTCTTAAGCAGGCATTACCTATTAAAAATAGATTTTCTCCTTGTGTGTGTGGGAAGTGAGAAGGTTATAAAGAATAGAATTAATTTTTATTGAGTTCCTGTAAAGAGCCAGGCACTGCCATAGACATTGTCATGTTATTTTTCCACAGTACCAATAGTATATCCTTACTATCCCTATGAAGAAAATACTTATTTTTACAGATAAGGAAATTGAGATACAGACAGATTGAGTATCTTGCCCAATACCCACACCTTGTAAGAAGAGCACTAGAATTCCAATTCCAATGTGATTCCATGTCTTTCTACCATCCCAGGTTGGCACAGACAATGAAATTGTATTTTCATGATCAAATAATCCAGTTCCAATAGTTCCTTTTCCAAGACTGCTGTTAATGAGTTTTATCATTAAAAACATTATTCCTCATGTCAGGCTTTTTTTTTATTGTTTCTCAGGTTCAGCTTGAATAACTTCTTTCTTATCTACAAGCCAACAGAATACTTCACCAAAGCCACTCACTGTCTTTTTTTGTGCCCAATTTCGTATGTTCACCCTCTGCTCTATTAGTGTCAGAGAAAGTGAGCCAGAGAGGAATTTAAACCCATCAGCTAACACAAGTCAGAATATAAAATTGATTGATGCCCCTGGTGTGTTTCTATTGGGAAAATCAAAATTCTGGCTTATTTCATTTTATTCCCATATGACTGATTACTCACTGAATATTTCTATTTGGAAGTTCACGTTCATTATTTTTTATCTGACCACATCTTACCTCCATACTTTTTCTTTCCCTTTCGTGTTTTCCCTAAATCATCTGCTATGAAAATCCTGAAGAAATGTTGGACTTTTCTTTCTTCATTCCCCTCTGTCCAAAAGGTCAATAAGTTCTGTAGATTCTTCATTTGAATTGTCTGCCCCTCCTTCTCTCTCCCCATGTTTCTCACTGTACAAAACAGACCAAGTGCTCACTAATTCCTTCATCAATTCCTCACCACTCCAGTCTCCTATCTCTCAGCCGCCTTAAGCTATCTCAGTTAATGATCCTCTCGCCATGTCCTTCTTCTGCTTGCTTAACTTTTAAAGTAAATTCCTTCCTGTTTCCCAGTTATTAAAGTTCCATCCTGGCCATGCAAGCGCTCCATAATCTGGCTCATCTGTTCTTTAAAGCACAGACATAATAATTCTGACCTCTGCTGGTCATGCCTCTCCCCACAAATACCCTATACACTCTCTCCCTTGATATGATTCTACTGTATTATTTTAAGAGAGGCCATGACAGGGCGCCTGGGTGGCTCAGTTGGTTAAGCGACTGCCTTCGGCTCAGGTCATGATCCTGGAGTCCCTGGATCAAGTCCCGCATCGGGCTTCCTGCTCGGCAGGGAGTCTGCTTCTCCCTCTGACCCTCCCCTCTCTCCTGTGCTCTCTCTCATTCTCTCTCTCTCAAATAAATAAATAAAATCTTAAAAAAAAAAAAAAGAGAGGCCATGACAGGATATTCTAAGCAACTTTATTCAGCACTATGCTGAACTAAGATAATAGTTATGTGAAAATCAAACAGATAAGCAAACCATATTAATATTTATTAGTCGTCAGGGTTTTTTTTTTTTCCTTTCTCAGAAGAACCAACATGATATAATTAACTAATACAAGTTACTTGTATTCCCTCTTTTAAGACAACTATACTTGTGTGAAAACCCATTTACTTTCCACTGGCCAGGGGTTATTAATCACTTTTTAGTAGGAATGAAAAGCAGTTAATTTAATATTAGGCCTGATTTTTTCATTTAAAAAAAAATGTCCTCCATCAATATCTTGTTAAATGTATGAAGTCCATCATATTATTATCAACAACCTCATTTTTTCTTTTCTTTTCAGTGTTCCCTTATTCTCATTATTGATTTCTTACTTCAGCCACCATGTGCTACCTCATTCCCACCTCATTTATATCAGGCATGTATTAGTTTCCCATGGCTGCTGTAACAAATTCCAAAATGCTCTTCTCTTTTTCTTCTTCTTTATTGTGCTATGCCCCAGTGTCTTGAAGAGTTGTCTGATGCAATACAGATGCTCAATTAGTATTTGTCAAATGAATAAATTTGTCTTGTCTTCATTTTTATGATGATACATGCATCTTTCAAGGAATCAGAGCTGGCCAAACATTAAATGTACACCCTTAAAAATGGTGAGCTCACTGTCTCTGAAAGGACTCATGTGAACACTTGATGATCAACCACAGGAGAAGTTATTATAGAGATTTACGTCGGGAATCAATGTGTAACAAATGATTTCCCAACTCACCTTCAAACTTGATTCTAGAGTTCCATATATACTAGGGAATTGGCCTCATTAACATTCATACATGGACTCATGAGTAGAGTTTTCATTTTTTGTCCTTTTTTCCATTTCTAAAGATATATTTTGATGCCACATATCATGTATTCATTTCCTGTGGCTGTAGTCACAAATTGCCACAAGCTTAAGGGTTTAAAGCAACTCTCACAGTTCTGGAAGCCAGAAGTCTGAAGTCAGTGTCACTGGATCAAAATCAAGCTGTTGGCAGGGCCATGATCCCTCCAGAGGCTCTAGGGGAGAATCCATTCTTGTAGCTTCAGGTGGCGGCCAGCACTCCTTGGCTTGTGGTCACATTACTCCAATCTCTGCCTCCGTGGTCACATTGTTACATGTTCTCTGTGTGTCTGCATTTTTCCTCCTCTGTCTCCCTCCTACAAGAACACTTGTGATTGCACTTAGGGCCCATACTGGTAATAGAGAATCACCGTCTCGCCTCAAGATCCTTTCCTTTATCACGTCTGAAAACACCTTTTTTCCCTGTAAAGTAACATTTATAGGTTCTGGGAATTAAAACTTGGTATCTGTGGGTGGCCACATAGCCACCTACAGGCATGTAGATTACTGTAAGTCATTATGACTTAACTGTAACTCCAACTGTGTACAAATTTGGGGTCAGAAATTTCTATGTAACTGCAATTAAGTGATAACCAGTAGGTGGTATTAAGAGTCAGACTCTCAAGTTCTCTTGTACCAAAGAAGAAAGAGTTTTAGAGAATATTTTGTTTATAAAATTTTAGTGCTGATGAAAATGGTGATTTCAAATATAATAAAAATTGTTTGAAAGACTACAGGCAGCATCTGTGGAGAGCAATTCCTTGATGGGTAGTTTTAGTTAAATGCTTTTAAAGGGGAGAATATTTTAAAAATGGATCTATGTGGAGACTATTCATATGTAAAAAACTTCACAAAAAAAATTTTTTTTTAATTTGACAGAGAGAGACACAGTGAGAGAGGGAACACAAGCAGGGGGAATGGGAGAGGGAGAAGCAGGCTTCTCGCTGAGCAGGGAGCCCAATGCAGGGCTCGATCCCAGGACTCTGGGATCATGACCTGAGCCAAAGGCAGACGCTTAACGACTGAGCCACCCAGGCGCCCCCCCAAATTATTTTTTGAGGTTAAAAAACAAGGTTAAGAAAGAATGTGGGAGAAAGAGATACATGATAAGAACCTGAAAGGCAGGGAGGGGGGAAACCTTCAATTCTGGAATGAGATGTCATGCAAATATATTAGTAAATGAGTTTTCCTAATTATCTATGAGCAAGAATGGGAAATTCTCATTACACTTTCAGTTAACCTTTTGGAGAAAATGTGATATTATTAAAAGTTGTGTCAATGATTTTTAAGGAAGTTCGGGATCTCAGACTCTCTGATTCTCATAGTTTTTTAACTCTCTTCCTACCCGTATCCCTTGAGATTTCTAGCCCTTTCAGTTTGGGGGTATTTTTTCCTACAAAACTTGGAAGTATTTCAAGAACTGCTTCTGGTGGTAATTCAATGCTTTCCTGGCTGATATTGATGGAAATAACACTTCAGAAAGGCCTGAAAATTTAAAGAACTATTTTAAACTTCAAAACTGTTTCCATTTGATTTTAGTTTGACAGTTTAAAGTAGCTCTTATTTTATAAGAATTCTTTCACCTACCATCAACTAATGTCATAAAAAGGAAGCATTTGCTTACATAGAATTTTATGCTTAGAGTAAAGAGAAAGACTGAGACAGCACATCTTAATCAATGTTGTGCTACTATTGAGATAAATTACATTAACTCTAATTTTAATAAAAGGATAAATAACCTTGTTTATTGAAACTATACATATCATTAATCTTGACTGGCTGAAATAATAAACGTTATTCAAACATATTCATCCGTATATATGAGGGTTTAAACTGTTGAAAATGTCACTGTACACAAGGGCCTCTAATATTTTTTCTTAGTTTTCCTTTTCTGTTAATAGGATTTTAATCCTCAATTAATGTGATTTCTCTGTCCCTTATCCCTAATTCCCTCTGCCAAATCCCACCCATTCAAAAGTTTTATTTCCAAGCTGGGAAGCACTGCTATTGGTCCAACTCCAGTCAATGTCTATTACTGAACACTTTTTTTTTTACCATCTATTTATTTATTTGAGAGGGAGAGAGAGAGTGCATGAGTGGGAGGGGCAGAGGGAAAGGGAGAGAGAATCCGAAGCAGACTCTACGCTGAGCATGGAGCCCAACACAGGGCTCGATCTCACGACTTTGAGATCACAACCTGAGCCAAAATCAGGAGTCACACACCTAACCGACCGTACCACTCAGGCATCCCTGAACAAACATATTCTGATTATTTATAAAGTCATGCACACATCACTCCCTTCTTTCACTTATTCAGCAAATATCAATTAAACATGCTGCAGGCTTTGGACTCAAAGCTGAGGACATAAAGACAAATAAGACAGAGCTACTGGCTATGGGAAGCTTATTCCCTGGTAGATGAAGCAGATTTATCACGATGAGGTCTCCCAACCTCAACACTACTGACATAAAAGACCAGATAATTCCTTGTTGTGGAAGGCTGTTTTGTGCACTGTAGAATGTTCAGCAGCATTCCTGGCCTATACCAATAGATGCCAGTTACAATACCCCAGTTGTGACAACCAAAATGTTTCCAGACATTGCCAAATGTTCCCTATGGAGTAGAATCACCCCTGGCTGAGAACCACTGTTATACACCAATGTGTCAGATTCAGAAATAACACATAGCCTAGGTTTGGAAGTTGAGAAAAAAATCAGAGAAGGCTACATAAAAATACAGAATTTGAGCCCAGTCTTAAAGGATATGCATCAATTAGCCAGTTTTGTACTGTTTCCAGAAAATTCCAAGGGAAATATCATACACAAAGGCACAGAGGTGAGATTCTGCATGACTAATTTGCAGAAAAGACAAGGAAATTACAAAACATAGGTGCTTTGAAAGCTATAATTTTAAAACAGCAAGTGGCAAGAAGTAAGACTAAAGTTGCGGGAAATATAAGATTATGGAAGGTCTTGGATGACATGTCAGAGCAATGAACTTTGTCTTATAAAACCTGAGCAGCTGTTGCAGCATGATGAGGAGAATTAGATTTTGAATAGATGCCTTTTGTAGCCCCATTAGAGTATAAAGACAGAAATCATGTGTGTTGTATGTTTTCCCCTTTTTTAAATATGATGCACAGAATAATCATACGTGTTCAACAAATATTTGTTGAATAAATGATAATACTAACAGTAACAACATTAAGCATTGGTATTTATTACACCCTCACTGTGTGTGTGGTACTACTTTAAATGCTTACATGAATGATAAAGCTCGGGCGCATACCTGTGATGGGAAGAATCCCAGAAGTAAGGAAATGGTTAGGATGTATAAAATATGTATTATTACATATTTTAGAAATAATTGGTAGGTGAGAGCAACACTAACAAATGCTAAGGCCAAGGGATATCAAGTGATGTCCATCCATCCAGTTGGTGTCAAAACTCATGCCAGATCTCATCCTAGTTTATTATCTAGTACTCATTTTAATTTCTAGTGACTCTCTTATTAAACTCCAAATGTCTCATTTTTAAACAAACATTAATACCTATCTTAAGTTCTACAATGAACAAACAAGATAACCCTTCCAGTTGCTTAAGCAACTAAGTGATCATTAACATCCATGATTAAAATGTACATGAAAATATTATGTTCTGCCCCAACATGGTATACATTTAGATCCTATCAATTTTTTCTTAAGAATATTCCCAATAATCCTGCATAAATTAGTTTACTGATTGGGTTTCAATGTAAATAGATGAAAGTGCAATCTCATCAAAGTAAATACAGAATACATGTGAATACACAAAAAAGCAAGTCCTTTCTATCAAATATTTCAGACATTCGAATTATCTTTTTCTTTCCCTCTTCAAAATAAAGGCACAGATCTAAAAGTAAGAAGTGCTAATTATCTTAACGGTTTTGTAAAGTTGTTGAAAATAAAAAGATCTTTATCCTCAACAAAAACTAAATAGTTGAAATTTACTCTGGAGTTTTAAAAGAATTTAGTGCACATGGCATTCAGAAGTGAGTCAAGCATGCACACAGATTTTTTATCAAAATTTTTCATGCTACTATGAACAATGAATCATGGAACACTTCATCTAGAACTAATGATGTAATATATGGGGATTAACATAAGAATAAAAAAAAAATTAAAAAAAAAAAAAGAGAAACAGGAGTAAAAGGCAATTAGAGAAGAACATATCTATCAAAATGGTCATATGGGATTATTCTCCTTCATTCTGCTAGTCCGGTGAATGGTAGTAAGACTTTTTAAAATTTTAAACCAACCTTGCATTCTTGGAATAAACTCAACTTTGTAATGATAGGTAATCAGGATTTGCATAGAAGATTTAAAAAAAAAATACAAAAGAGTTTACAGTTTATTAGTGTGTAGCTCAGTGAATATTCAAAAGCCAAACACATTCCTGTAACCAAAACCCAGATCAATATACAGACTGGTCTAAACTTCTCCAAAAACACACTGTCTCCCCTTCCAGTCAATACTTCCATCAGCTGGAAACCCTCTCCTGATATCTGTCACCATATCACAGTATAACTTCTTGTTTTTGAACTTCATA
>NC_138384.1:10257253-10304244 GCF_054177405.1 Leptonychotes weddellii | reverse complement strand
TTTTTTTTTTTTAAGATTTTATTTATTTTTTAACAGCGAGAGACACAGTGAGAGAGGGAACACAAGCAGGGAGAGTGGGAGAGGGAGATGCAGGCTTCCCGCTGAGCAGGGAGCCCGATGCGGGGCTCGATCCCAGGACCCTGAGATCATGACCTGAGCCGAAGGCAGACGCTTAACGACTGAGCCACCCAGGCGCCCCATCAAAATGGGTTTTTATTAGAAGACATATTTAGCAAGAACCATTTGATAGAGGATGGTACTTCTCATATCAACTACTGGATATTTTGGAGTTAAAAAAACTGAGACATTTTAAGCACAGATAAACTAAGAAATCTAGGTTTCTATAAACAACTATCAAATAGAGAGGAAACCTAAGATATATGAATCATCCTTTATGGAAAACTTAAATTAACTTGTGCATGTTAGTAGCATTCTAATGATGGAAAAATGGAGATCAGACAGTGGTTTTACAGGAGAAATGGACAATGATCCAGTGATCCTGGGCTGATGAGACCTTGCTTTCTTTGGAGGATAAATATGCAAAATTTTGTTTGTAAAAAATATATTTCATTACATTCAGAGGAACATTCTTGATTGGAAATAAGTAGGATAGGGCATGTGTGAGGTTAGCAGGCAGTCAAATCATAA
Organism: Leptonychotes weddellii; assembly: GCF_054177405.1. NCBI lineage: Eukaryota > Metazoa > Chordata > Mammalia > Carnivora > Phocidae > Leptonychotes > Leptonychotes weddellii. The sequence continues at coordinate 10,303,596 of NC_138384.1, read as the reverse complement.
TTTTTTTGCCTGCCCAAGATTTATCCCTATCCTGCTTTGGGGGATTCCCCAGTGTGTTGATTGGTGAGAAACAGAGGGCTTCCCTGCCAGTATAGAAGCTGGGGGACCACAGTTCCTGTCTTGATTCCCTGGCCCTTAGCATGTGGGCATGCACCTGAGATTTGGTTGGTTATTTGCTCCTCACTCAGACCAGGCTCTGGCGGAAGACAGGGGGACAGCTGCGTCCTAAATCTTGACTCCTCAGGGCTGCCTTGGCTTCTGTGCAGTTTCTAACTCAAGTCCTTGAGAATTCCATGAACTGGCATTATCTTTCCTCTATATTTCCTTTTTGTGTACATATGGTGGCTAGTATCAGTTTCTTTTGCTTGCAACCAAGATCTCTTATTTTGAAAAAATATTTTTGCATATATTTCTTAAGGGTTTACTACAGTTTTAGTAATGTGCAGATGTTGTAGTTTTATTTACTAAGGAAAATCATGGTCTGTGCCTCCCAAAAATTTACAACCTCAAGCAGGAGGTGAATCAGTATGGAAAGTGCTATGTACAGACTAATAAAATAATCTGAGTGTTAATATGCATGTTAAAAACCGAAAATATTATACAGGATTTTGAGGCAACTCAATAAAGTACCAAGAACTTTTTCACACATGGTAGCCCTACTTTCATTGGGAAGATTTGCACAACAACTCTGTGTGTGTGTGTGTGTATGTGTGTGTAAGAGAAAGAATATTTTAGGTTGTTTAAAAACCTGTGCATGACTTCCTCAAAGCTACTCAATCCAAAAACTTATTTTTTAACATGAACCGCTATTTCCAGAGAATAAATATAATTTGAAAGGAAGCCTTAATATTAAGATCCAATGACTGGGGCACCTGCGTGGCTCAGTCAGTTAAGTGTCTGACTCTTGATTTTGGTTCAGGTCATGATCTCAGGGTGGTGAGATGGAGCCCTGCAGTGGGCCCTGCTCTTAGCATGGAGTCAGCTTGAGATTTTCTCTCTTCCTCTCCCTCTGCCCCTCCTCCTGCTTGCTCTCACTCTCTCTAAATAAATAAAATCTTTTTTTTTTTTTTTTGACAGAGAGAGAGAGAGCATGAGTAGGCGGAGTGGCAAGTAGAGGGAGAGGGAAAAGAAGCAGGCTTCCTGCTGAGCAGAGAGCCAGATAAGGGGCTCGATCCCAGCACTCTGGGATCAGGACCCAAGCTGAAGGCAGATGCTTAACCAACTGAGCCACCCAGGTAGCCCATAAATAAAATCTTAAAAAAAAATCCAATGACTGATTTTTCCAATAAAAATAAAGTCCAGCCATCTTTTTTCCTGCCTTCTCATGTCTGAAAACTTCTCGTTTTAAATACTAACAATGCAGGTCTTTTGAAGCTGATAAAGTAATGGAAAGTTTATTTACCAAATGTGCTGATGACCAAGTGCATATGTGAGTCTGCATAATCTACCTGCTAGCATGACACTGGAAATGAAGAAACATATATTTAAGGCATTTTCTTTATTTATAAACTCTGAACTTAACACAGGTCCTGTGTAAAGATAAAAGGGAAACTGTTGTTTGTTTCTGAACACTTTCATCTAAAATAGATAAAGTTGTAACTCCCAACTTTGATCTAGGCTCAATAGTGAAACCTGGTTACATGTTTACAAATGTGAAGATTCCTGGCTTCAAAACTTTCAAAGAAACAACTATCTTATAGTCTTTCAGGGAACTGAGTAGGGGAAATGATTTAGGAACTTTTTTTTTTTTAAAGATTTTATTTATTCACTCGAGACACAGAGATAGAGAGAGAGAGCACGAGCAGGGGGAGAGGCAGAGGGAGAAGCAGGCTCCCCGATGAGCCAGGAGCCAGACATGGGGCTTGATCCCAGGACCCTGGAATCACGACCCGAGCCAAAGGCAGATGCTTAACCATCTGAGCCACCCAGGGGGCTGGTGAGGATGGTGAGGATGCACAAAGTTATCGTCTGTCAGAGTCCAAAGCAGGTAAATAATGTACAAAAATACATGACTTTTTAAAATATGGAGGTAAATGCCAGGGGAAAGATTGAGGGTGGCTGCCATGAAAATTAGGACAGGGAAAGATGGGGGTCATAATAATAATGACTAACATTTATTTTATGTTTACTGTGTTCCACGCATTGTGCATATTGTTTTACATGTCTCTTCACAACAATTCTATGAGGTAGAGTCTTTTTAATATCTTCATTTATTTGATGAAGAAAGTAGAGCAGAAATATGTCAAATGACCTAGGTCACAGTTAATAAACATGGTTGAAGTAGGAGACAGCTGTTGTTCATTCTAAACTTTTTAATGAAGTTTCACTTTTTCACTAAGTACCTTTATTCATGTAATGAAAATAAAAAGTCATTTAAAAGATTCCAACTACTGAAGATTTATTCACTTTCCTTTTTTTTTGAAGAAATTAAGTATCCGTGAATTAATATCCCTGAATTGTTACACTGCAGAATTATATTCTTAAAATGTAATAGTGAGAACATTGGATCTGAAAACACTGTGAATGCTTTAAATTGATGTTTGTGATGTCAGGCAATGCTTTTGGAAGTGGACTTTGTCAGTAAGAAATCCTCCTGGTGAACACTATTCTAAAATGTCAGGCATCTTGAAAGAGAATCATGAGTCAGAGTTTGGCAAATCTTGCATTTACACATGACTTAGGTAATTGTTTCTATTTCATTGAGCACCACATATCCAAATAGATTGAGTTAATTTTAAATTAAAGTAAGATCAGATAAAACTAGGGACAATGTAAAATAAATTAACTTCATTTAAACTTTTACCCCAGAGAAACCAATGTTATTTCTTTAAGATAATTTCTCATAACTTCTTCAAACGTAATTTCTTCAAAAGTAATCAAGAACATACTTGTAAAGATAAACTTTTATTCATAACATGAAAGCCTAGAACCTTGGATCTGAATAAGGCTTTAAGGATTGTTTAGTCCAACTTAGATCAGGTCTACAAATATTTCTACAAACAACCAGAAAATGAGTAACCAGTACCTGTTAAGTGAATTCCATAACAAGGAAATCAAACCTTTGGAGATCATCCACGGGCAATCCAATTGTGTGTTAAAGACTCTTACTTATTTCAGAGGTACAGGTCTGTGATTCCACAGTCTTACACAATTCACAGCGCTCACCATAGCACATACCCTCCCCAATGTCTATCACCCTTTAAGAATTAATAATCTTGATTAAGAAAGCCTGAAATAACACATATTTATTAAACTAATATATAAAGATAATTATATGAAAGGCAATGTGGGCTTTCTCTGGCTCTTTGCTTTCTCATTAGAGTTTATCCAAATCAAAGTGGCGACTAGGGAGAGTCACAAAAAACTTAAGTTTAGGGGGAGATGGGAAAAGGACACCAAACACTATTTTTGTTATCACCATTTATGTAGGGAATAAAGTAAGTAATTTAATTCTGCCTTTATGAGAATCTAAGTCTTGATAGTTTTTTTTTATCTATGGCAGCAAAGTGTTTATACCCATTTAAAAAAAATATGGTCATTAAGTCAGCTTCAGTATCCAGCAGTGTCTTCCAAATCAGCAGTAGTTTTTACTCACATCTCCTGTGTGGAGTACCACATAATTTATGGTATTTTTGTAAAATATAAAATATCTTTTAAAATGATGAAGCCATTATGCCATGACTTCCATTCTTGAATATGTTCTTTGATGTCACTGATTGTATCCAATATGATTATTTAGTTTACATTTTACTAATCTAGGAGAAGCTAGAGAAGGGGAGACACGATGAATTTTAGAAGTTGTATATGGTACAAATCCCACATATAAGCCTTCTTAAAATAGATGTTTATACATAGGAAAGAGTTGTCCTTTATTGATTGATCTTACATGGACATGGATTTTAAAAAATCATTAACTCTGATGTTTGGAATGAAAATTTAGGATTAGAACAAAAGACAACATTTGAACATAAAGGTGGTTTTCTGTTTTCACATTTAGTTTTTAAACAGTAGAATTATTCTTGTTAAATGTGGTCTGATGACATTTCACTACTATAAGCAAGAAATAGCTCTTATTTGAAAACAAGGTTTGAAAATGGATGATGATAGGAAAGAGTCAATTTGTGAGAAATAAAATTAGTGAGTTGAATTTTTCACTGGTTCATCTTTAAGTTACCTCTTTTGACTATAACTCTATAAAAGATGAAGTAAGCTTGTTTGATGTGAAGACTTACCTCTCATGCATATGTAGGAACAATTTCAGATATTAGAGTCATTCTAAGTCTACTGAAGCAAAGTCATCCTAATGAGAGGTCATTTATGTACTTTGTTGTAGGTGTTCTTCTATAGCTTAGGGAACATTAAGCATAGTCCTCATGTACATATGTGGGGAAAGCTTCCTTAATATATGACTTACAAACATACTGGGTCATAAGCGGCATGTCATGACATTGGACTTTAATAATAATAATTAAAAATCTCAGAACCTCTTTAATATTAGGGTATGAAATATCTCTGCTGCAAACTAATATTAAAAGTTTGAATATATTACATTTATACATAAGAGATAGTGAAAGTGAATACACTTATCCAAGGTGACATCATTGTAAATTGCTATTTTAACACCCAGAGTCAAGGTGAAAGACTAGTTAATGTTCCAAGTAAGTGTCCAAAGCCCCTTACACATTAGCTCTTAAACTTAATTCAGGATTCAAAAAGTCTTACATTCATCATGGATAAGAGGATGAGAAGAAGGGAGGGAAGAAGGGAGAAAGGAAGAAAGAAAGGAGGGAAGGAAGGGGATCTTACAGGTCTAAGATGTAGCAAAACATTTGGTTTTTACTATATATAATGCAGGTGTAGACAAAAATACAAAATAACACACTTGTTTTTCCTCTAAAACAAGTAAACTCAAATAATCTTCTTATGTGTTATTTCTGTGTGTAACATATTTAACAGTAACAAAGCCATTATATTGTGACTGTGGTTCTTCAATATGTCCTTTGTTTTCCCCGGCTTTAAAATAAATGTTATACAGGGGCGCCTGGGTGGCTCAGTCGTTAAGCGTCTGCCTTCGGCTCAGGTCATGATCTCAGGGTCCTGGGATTGAGCCCCGCATCGGGCTCCCTGCTCGGCAGGAGGCCTGCTTCTCCCTCTCCACTCCCCCTGCTTGTGTTCCCTCTCTTGCTGTATCTCTCTCTGTCAAATAAATAAAAATCTTTAAAAAAAAAAATAAAAAATAAAATAAAATAAATGTTATACAGTTATTTACTTTGCATTTCACTAACCCAATAGAGCACAATCATTATGTACCTAAATACGCAAAAATATAGCCCCCCCATATCAAAACAGTGGTAAACCAAAATAACATTAGAGCTCATTCTGTCCATCATCTTCCTCTCTGTGTCCCTCTCTTTTACTGTCTTCCTAAAAGGAAGGGATGAAAAGTAATATTTAGACATGCCTTTGAAAGTGTGTGTTGTCGGTAATTTTCCCTATTTCATTTCTGTAACAGCCATGTGCAGTAGATACTTTACAGATGGAGAAATAATGGTTCATACAAGATGCCTAGCAATGAGGTTGGATATAGGATCAATACATACGAGTGAATAGTTTTTTAATACACCATCAACAAACAGTTAAGAAACACAAACATGTATATATGCTATTTAAAATATATAGTTTACAACTAAAATTATAGTGGCTCTAGAAGTAAATCTAACAAAAGTTTTGCAAGCCTTGTGCATGGATGTTTTTAAAACTTTGCTGATATATATTGAAGGAAACATAACAAATGCACATGTACCCCATGTTCGTAATGGAAACACTTATCTTGTGAGGATGTCTATTCTGTCTAAATTGATTTATGGACTTGAGACTTATCCAATAAAAATCTAAGTTTTCCATGAAACTTGACAAGCTGATTTTAAAGTTTATATGGAAATACAATGGTTCTAAAAGATAAGTTATGCCTGAACGTGAATTTGGATAATAAATAATTTAGAGAGCAAGATTTTAAAAAACAGGGTAATTAATATAGTCTGCTCCTGGTGCAGGGGTATATAAATTGACCAACACAATAACATAAAAAGTCCACAGATGGTGCCAATAAAATGATTGGGAAAAATACAAACTTGTATTTCCTTAAAAGGAAGGACGTATGTTCAATAAGTAAACCCTTGAAGAAAAGTTTAAATTCACTATAATCAGAAACATGCAGGATGACCCACTACGTTGTGCTCATTCAGCTGGCAGAAAATAAGAAGGAAAATATCCAGTGTTTGAGAGGATGTGGATCAGTGGAATTTATTATTCATTACTGACAGCAATTTAAATTGTCACGATCATGTTGAAAACTAGTTATATATATTAGCTTATGAATTTGAACATATGTACATTTATCCATCCTTAGTTACATATTGGGTAAAAATTTTACACCTTGCACCAGGAGACATAAAGAAGATTGAATTAGCAGCAGTGTTAGTAATTTTAAAAATCCAGAGATGACCTAATTAATTTTAACAAATTAGTGTATATTCACACAACAGATAGCAATCAAAATGAATGAACTACACTACCTGAAGGTAACAGGACAACATAAATTCTTCTTCTTCTTCTATTTTTTTAAAGTAGGCTCCACACCTAGTGTGGAGCCCAACAATGGGCTTGAACTCACACCCTGATATCAAGACCTGAGCTGAGATCAAGAGCCTGAAGCTTAACTGACTGATTCACCCAGGCACTCCAATGTAGGTTATTTTTAATAACATCCTGTTGCATGGAAAATAAAAAACCAGAAGACTTACAGTATGAGTTATTTTATATTTTCAAAAACAAGTAAAACTAGGGCTAGTTCAGGTGTATTCCTTAATTACCTTATGTTCATTATTTTTTCAAAATTAAGAAATTGACTCAATATAAATGAAATTAAAGAGAATCATGTGTGAACTTCTGGAAATATGGAATTATGAACCAAAGATTATGATGAATCCCATTCTGTGTAGCTGATGAAAAAGAAATTAGAGATCAGAGAAGTTAATTTGTCTAATGTCATACAAGTATAATGGTACAGAGAATGAATTCAGGCAGTGGGATTTAAATCCAGTATCTTTCCACCATACCAACTTCCCACAAAGAACTGGGATATAGGAAAGAGCAGTTCTTTAAGATAGCTTTGCACCAAAGTTCTACAATTATAGGAGGTGTCATTCTGGCCACTATTCAGCAGTCCAGTAGTTCTCCAAGACACCAGTGTCTAATTTATACAAAATCTGTCTCCCCTAATATTTTTCTGTCCTCATTTGAAAGTAAGTAAATAGGTATAAAAAATGCAGAGACCGGCACTGACATTTTAAATATTTACAATAAACTGAAAGCACATTTTGTAATGCATTCTTCCACCCTCTTCAACTCAGACATCTTTTAAAGCATTTCATAACATATTACCTTATCAGAGCTGAAAGGAGCATTTGAGATCATCTCTTCAGATCCTCTTAGTCTACAGATAAAGTTCCCAAGGTTGCAGTGTTCATAGCCAAATCTGGACTCAAGGTCACTTCTGGTGTCTGAATCCCATGGCGGTTTCTAGCCCTGATCCAGTGACCTGAGGGATTTCCGTCATTCTGGACAGAATAATGCTTTTAGAAGCAATTTGAGAAAGAGAAAGTGAATGCCAAGTATTCTAGCGTATTCCTCATATGGGAGATAGCTCTACCACAAATTTATTACGCTTCTACAAAGTGCAGTCTCAGTAGAATTTAGCAGCTGCTCCCACTGAACCGGTCCCTCTGCTGCTTCAGGTAAAGTTTCTTAGAGAGGATAGAGAAGTAAATCAGTGATCCCTTAGAGTACACCAAAAAATGGTGTAACAATCGAGAAAATGTACTTAGTAATTTAAAATGCTTTACTGATACATTTGAAAAGTGATGCCACTTTGAGAAAACTCAAATTTAACTTCAACATCTTGTGAATAAGTTTTTTATTCCTTTAATAAAAAGCACTTGGAATGTTATCCAGTCCAAGAAACAACTGTCTTTCAACTATTTTTGGCTCACCTAAAATAAGAAAACAAACAATCCGCCCCCCCCCGCCCCGCAATGTTATTTCCTCTATCTGGAAATCCCTTCTCCTGCCCAGATAGAGATTAGACTCCTGTCTATCACTTGAATTTCAGTTTATATTTTACCTCCGCTGATCTCTCAATTTGTTATGCGTCTTTTCCTCGGAATAGTCCGGGTCCACCTCATTTTTGCCTTTCCACAGTACTCATTACAAGAGAACTTGCTTGAGAGTTCCTCACGTAAAAGTCCGCCTCTGCGTTGTGACTGGTGGAGGTAGGTACCATGTCTCACTAAGTGTGCTGGATGTTTGCCATCGTATCTGAGTCCCTTTCTTTCTTCTCCGTGTTCTGCCCTGTATTGTATGAGGCTGGAAGACTGTAGGCTACATTTCCCAGACTCTTACAGTCTGTAGTTCCTGTTAGGCTCAGCTACCAAGAGGTAGAAAGAGGGAGAAGATACTCTTTCTTGAACTTTAACTTAAGAGCGGCCAGGGTGGTGCCAGGAGTCAGGGAGGCAGCAGCGGCAGTGCAAGTGGCCGGGCAGGTGTCCCTCCGTTCCCACAGCCCGTCCAGTACCCATGTAAGAAAACTGTGTAGAACTCCCTGTGTTTGAAACTCCTAGAGTGGTTCTGTTTATTCATATTTGGAAGTAGTGCGATGTTTAATCCAAGATAAGGAGTAAAAGAAAAATAATTTGGTTGAGAGAGAATCCTTACCAATGAAATATGGTTTTAGGTCTGCAGTTGCAAGACTTTGTAGGGACCCCAAACTCTTAATAGCAAAGCAGTCATTTCAAAAAATGATTATTTATTAAATCAGGTTCTTCTCAGTTATCATTTTTGTGTAATGCTAGCATAGACACCCCCGCACTCAGAGTCTTAGGTCATTTGTTAGGTTAGTTCATTGTTGAGTATAAGATGTCAACATAATATATATACCCAGCAAATTAAATGCAAATTTATTTCAAACTTCAAAAGATAATGCTTTGACTATCAAAAGATTAAGAAAGGCCCTTGGAAAAATCGATGAAGACCACAAATATTTTTGCAAAATTTACCTTTCCTGTTTATGTTGTGAAAGTCAGACAGATGCAAATGATGTCTTACCATGTCGTCAGTTCTGTCAGAAAGTAATGCAAAGTTAAAGAAAAAGAAGACTCAGCGTGAGTTAGATCATTTGATGGCTACAAATTCTTTCTGTCCTTTCTTTGCAATGCACCATTGCTGCTGCCCCTGACACTAAAGTGGAATCTCTTTCTCTAGCCCCTTAAGTCTGAGCTGGACTTGTGACTTGCTTTGACAAATAGAATGTGCTGTGAGTGACATAGTGTGATGACCTCCAGAGATTAAGCTTCAAGAGACCTTGCAGTTTATATCTTCATCCTCTTTGATCACGGCCCTGAATCATCCACATAAGGTAGCCAATTTAGCCATGTGGAGGACTGAAATGCTCCATCTGTCACCCAATCACCAAACATGTGAAAGAGGCCATCTTGGATTTTCTGGTCCAGCTAAACACCAGAGATAGGAGAAACAAGAAATCATTATTGTCTCCAGTCATGACATTTTGGGGTGGTTTTTACACAGCAAAATTAGATCAAAAAGCAATGCTTGCTTCAGTTTTAGATGATTTTAATACCTAGCAAGGAGTTGCAATATTTTCAAAATTCTTCCTTTTTCATATAAATAATGCCCTTTTTCATATAAAACAGTAAACAATTGGCTGTTTCGCCAATCCAAAATATTTTTATAGCCAACTTTAAATTATCTTTGGACAGTATTCCATGGGTGAATAAATTTTTGTCATTATCATAAACCTCAATTTCTGAAAGAAAGTGAATGGGCAAGAGGAATGGGCAGGTTTGTGTGAGTGATCAAAATGTTCATCCTAATACAGGTTCAGATCTTCAAGGAAAAAAATGACATGTTTAGTAAGCAGGCCAGTGATTTTGATAATATATGATACAATGAGATATTTTCAGTAGAATCTATGAGTTTCTTAAAATTTTCCTTTATGTGTTTAACAAGAATTAGCAGAGTCATTGGTCAAAGGTAAAATTTCTTCAAGAATGTGCAGCTTTATATTGTATATCTTCCTCCTTTTGAGGGAGATCCTGTGATACTGAAATTTTCTTGCAAATGAATCAGGTGAAGAGATAGTACCTATAAAATTAAACACCCGGGCTCCTGGGTGGCTCAGTTGGTTAAGCGACTGCCTTCGGCTCAGGTCATGATCCTGGAGTCCCGGGATCGAGTCCCATATCGGACTCCTTGCTCAGCGGGGAGTCTGCTTCTCCCTCTGACCCTCCCCCCTCTCATGTGCTCTCTCTCTCTCAAATAAATAAATAAAATCTTTAAAAAAAAATAAATAAAATTAAACACCCAGAATGTGATGTCATTGTTGTTGTGTGTTGTTAGATATATAACTATATATTCATATACATGTGTCTATATATGTTATATATGATATATATATATGTAACACATGTACCACAACTTGTGTTTCATGACTTGTGAGAAACACAAAGTTAAGCAAAAGCACAAACACATAAAAAGAAATTAATAATACTAACCTGACAGTGGATCTGTATTCAATGGCATATAAGTGGAGGTCCTTAAGCAAGAAAATTTTGACTTTCTTAATTCAACCAGGGCATTCAGTGAAGTCAAATCTTCCTCAACATAGAATGGGGTATGTTCCAATAAACCCATTGTAAGTTGAAAATATCATTATGTTGAAAATGCCTTTCTTAAACCTAATCTGACAAACATCGTGGCTTAGCTTAGCCTACCTTTTTTTTTTTTTTTAAAGATTTTATTTATTTATTTGACAGAGAGACAGCGAGAGAGGGAACACAAGCAGGGGGAGCGGGAGAGGGAGAAGCAGATTTCCCACAGAGGAGGGAGCCCGATGCGGGGCTCAATCCCAGGACCCTGGGATCATGACCTGAGCCAAAGGCAGACGCTTAACGACTGAGCCACCCAGGTGCCCCCAGCTTAGCCTACCTTAAATGTGCTCAGAACATGTACATTAGCTTATAGTTGGGCAAACCTCCTAACTCAAAGCCTGTTTTATAATCAAGTGTTGACTCTCCCATGTAATTTATTGAATACTCTACTGAAAGTGAAAAACAGAAAGGCTGTGTGGGTACAGATAGTGGGCAGTCTCTTGGCTGTTTACCCCATGATTATGTGGCTAACTGGGAGCTGTGGCTTGCTACCACTGCCCAGCTTCACGGGAACCTGGGAACAAATTCGAAACCTGAAGTACAGTTTCCACTGAATGAGTATTGCTTTTGCACTACCTAAAGTTGAGAAATCATAAGTCGAAACATTGTAAGTCAGGAACTGTCTGTAAAAGAATTTCACAGGGATTCTGTAACTTAAAAAAGTCTCATCATTTTGTGGATATTTTTTTCAATAAAGAGAACATGAATATAATGGATGTCAATATTATATTTTTTTCCATGCAAAAATGGGCCTGGGATAATATCCTCTGAATATACAACCTGTAACTCAAAAGAGGTCAAAACTGACATTCTACCTCACTGCCCTCTGACAAATATCATATCTATGATAATGTGTTTTAAAATCTAAGGGTGACTATATTAAACTTTTGGTTTGAGCTAAATACATTTATTGACAGCAAATACATTCATAATTAATTAGATTTTTGGGAAAGTTTTTAATAGCAGTTTCTTGGATTTATTTTTTTAAACACTTTATTGAGGTATAATTGACAGACATAAAGCTGTGTATATTTAATATACACAACTCAAGTTTTCATGGGTTTATTTTTATATTAATAATGATGGGACACATTTATTAAGTCCTCATTGTGTTAAAGAAACTAGGAACTATGTATTATTCTATTTTTATTGAAGTATAATCGACACACCATATTAATTATCCTTATATCAAATTCACAACACACTTGGAAGGCAGGTATAAATATCAAGGGTCAGAGAGATTTGGTGTCTTGCTCATGTACATGAAAGGAGTAGAAATTGAGAACTCTTGATCTTGGGTTTCTTCTCTTTCCCATTTCATTCAACTGGGTCACAGTGGTCTCTGTATGTTAACTACCATCAATTTTATTCTATTTTTTAATGTTTCTGTTTTTTTCTTTTATTTCCTCACATCCAAGCTACTCTATTTCAAAATGTGAACTAGAGTATGCACACTAATCTGTGTAAGAAGACTAGTGTATACTTTAGTTACACCGCATGCAGTCTTTCACTTTTATTTATCACTTTGGTAGGGGTATTCAACGCACACCACCAAAATATTGGGTATGAATACTCTCGGTGGTTATTTCGGGCAGTTGAGTTCACTTTTTATCCACAAAGAACATTTTTGAGACTTTACAGTCTGAAATTTTAATGCACATAATTTCAGTAAGATTGGAAGGAAAATTGCTTTTAAATGCCTTCAATGGAAAAATTAGGTATTGAAATATTGGCATATTATAAAAATGTTACCCAGCCTTTGCAAACAGTGAGAACAGTATTGTCCAGTATGACTTTCTGCTCTGATGGAAATGTTTTCCATTTGCATTGTCCAACATTGTGGCTAATGCGACTGAGCAAATGACCCTAATATTAATCCAGTTAGTGGCTACCATGTTGAATAGCAGGTCAAAATGAAATGACTACTCGCTTCCATCCACCTCCTAGGGCTGACCTCCCCATCCTGTTCAGACAGCATACAGAAAGGGAGTTAGTCTCTTTAAGATAGCGTATGAATCCTGCAACTGCACTCTTCCTTCTTCTTGCTACTGTAAAGATGGCACCATTACTGTGTTTGCAAAAGTAAGGACCAGTTTTACTTGTAGGAGATTAACCCCAGCTATCCTCCCTCTTCTATTACGGTAGTTTTCTCCCTGAAAGTTGGAGAATTGCTCCCTTAAGGCTCTTTAAGGCACAGCAGCTGCCAGGCATGAAGCTTGCTGTGTGTTGTGGATCTGAAGATCTAGGTAGTGGGTGGATTTGATTTTCCTGGACCTGCCCGAGGCCAAAATTGTTTCCGCTTCATTATTCTGAGAAATGGAAACGTTCCATGAGGCAGTCTAGAGTTCTGAAACATAAATGCTAGTAGATATAAAAAATTTTCAAAGTCCTTATCTACCGAATTCTTTGTTTTCTGCAGTAACTGTGTTCCCTTATGCTTAAATCAGTTCACTATAAAGATATCACAAATCTAAGCATGACATTTTCTAACGTTATGCATTCTTACTGGGATAAGCTTTTTTCTGTCAGAGAAGTAAAACTCAGAATGTTGTAGTCACAAGGTTTCACCAAGACAAACTATATGGGAGGGAAATCTTGGACACCTACTTCTCCCTCCCTTAATCTTCCCCTTTCCCCACCACTCTCTACCCTTTATTCTGTTTTTCTTTTCTGTTCAACCCTCTTGAATCTGGTGATCTTTGACATCTCCTAAATCATGGTCATTTCCTAGGAAAAGTACTGAAGTTCAGATGAGGGTGATCAAAGACAATCTCACCTTTTTAGAGTACATGGATTTTAAGCAAAATGTTCTGTTTAAGAAACTGAGTATTTTGTTTTATGCTAAATATATTTAAAACAATGTGACAGAATCAAGGATTTATTTTCTAGCTCCTGAAGTCCCACCCTAATTTTGTGTACCAGTTGTTATTATGTGTAAAGTTAACCCTGCTTAAGGGTCAGCCTAATCTTTCTGTATCAAAGAAGACATCTAAATCATGAATGATCATATGGGAACCTTGGATGTCAGTGAATATTGGTGTAATGGCTTATAGTATTCAGTTAGATATGAGATCGTCCACATAGTACTTACCATAAAGACACATTCAAGCAAATTGTTTAGAAAAGAGCTTTTTTAAAAAACAAAAAACAAAATAACACTGTTCCTCCTTCTCTAACCTCTCAATTCCTCATAGATAGTTAACTGACTTTTGATCAGGGACATCATTTAGAAAGAATTCATCACATAATAGCATGCTCATCTTATGTACAGCAGAATATATAACACCATTTTTTATCCTGCTACCTAACGTGGAGAACAGGGATCAGATTTATCTTATTAATTGAAACAACTATAATTAACAGGCAAAATACATAGGGTAATTGGCTTTAAGACACTAGATACCAGGAGACCAAGGACAGTGAACTCTGAAAGTTGAGAAACAAGCAAGGTGAGCTCTACAATGGCTGCAGCTTATTGCCTGTAGAATGTTTCCAGGCAATGGTGCAGAAGGGAGAGGCCCAGACAGCGTCTGGTGGATTCTCTGAGTTGAGCAGGTGGAGCTGGGGCTTTGAGACCAAAGCAGTTAGAATTCACAGGGGAGAGCACCAAGGAGAAAAGTGTTGCACAGAGGGAACCTTGGACATCTGTGGAGGATTCCTCTTGAATATTCAGCAGAATGCCATTTAGCACATGTGTGTGAAGAAATTATCTGAGAACAAGAACAAACATTCAAAAATATTAGAGGGAAGACATCAAAAACTAATGATGTAATGTATGGTGATTAACATAACATAATAAAATTAAAAAAATATATTAGAGGGAAGAAATTTGGGCTCTTTCATAGGATGTGGAAAAATGTCTATGCCTACCCGCCAGAGGAAGAAAACTCATAATTCACAGGCATTGGCTAGAATACTCAGGAAATTCTGGCCTCAGTAGTAGAGAATAATTAGTCCTAGGCTAAGGACTACTCCAGACTCACCTAAAAACAAAGTGAGAGAAGCCAGACTGAAAAGGCTCCATAATGTCTGATACCAATTATATGACATGCTTGAAAAGCCAAAACTCTTGGTAGTTACCAGGGAGTTGGAAGAAGAGCAGGAGAGGGTTAAATAGATGAAGCATAGTAGACGTTTGTTAAGGGCAAGAAACCATTTTGTACTGTATTATTTGTAATTATGTACACACAAGCTTATGCATTTCTCAGAAGCCACAGAACCATAGACCCTTTTAGCACAGAGTTAACCTTACTGTGTGCAATTTTTTAAAAAAATTCATGTAGGAGGGTAGGACTACCTGGATGGAATGAAAAATGTGACAAAACAATTATCTATATTAGAAAGTATGAAAAACCTCATTTAAGAGGGGTAAAAAAGTTTCTGAACTAAGTAACTTTGGAAATGAGTAGAGTCTGCAAGACTAAAGGAATAGTACCTCATCACTGTAGTTTAGTTGATAAAGGTGTTTTCCATGGGAGTACAGGTTAAAAATTGTGATACTACTCTAAAGGCATATTGAAATTGAACAATTAAGTAAATGAGGGTGGATGGGAGTCAAATTTCTCATTGTTGGAATGGCATTTTATAGGTAAGAAAGAAAAGGAGGCTAGAATAACCCACCTGGTAGTAGATTGAAGTTGGAGACATAACTATGAAATCATATTTAGCTTAATATATATACAAATAAATTGACATGGAAATATTTATAGATATCTGGATATACACAGGTTAGCTATGTACACATATATTTCCTTGCTCTTTCAGCCAAAGGGCCTAGAAGTAAGGATACCAGTAGCAATAAACACACTTAGGACCTAGATACTCTTCTTTAGTAAAAGGAACTAAGGCTCTTTAAAGAAATAGCTGATTCTAAGATAGGGGCAAGAAATATAGAAAATGAGCCTGGAGAATCCTGTGATGCCAGAAATTAAGGAAGTGCTGAAATGTGCACGCACACACACACACACACACACACAATGATGGAAGTATGTTAAAAAAACACAGGATCCAATTGAAAAGGCTACTGATAGAAGCTTTTTCATCCAAAGATGGAACAATTTGAGCAACAAAGTAGAGTAGTATTGGATTATAGACCGATATATAACATAAATATCCATGAGTCCATATGATTGATTAAATAAATAAATTGGGAGAATAGATGAATCTGTCATGCAGAACAATTCCAAGTGGTTTATACAGATATTCTGCTCGCAGGTAGGTGGAGTATAATTCCCCATTCCTGAGTGTGTGCTGCACGTAGGGACTTCCTTCCAAAGAGGAAAGAAGAAAGGATGAAAAGGAAGAGGAATATGACAATGGGGAAATCTGACACTTTCTACTCGAAGTGATGGAGGTCAATAAGTCATGTTAATGGTACATACTCTTGATATGATGTGATAAAAATGGCACTTTACCTCTATAGTCTTCCTCTCAAAAACTCCTAATTCTAGTTTAATCATGAAAAAACAATAGACAAATCCCATTAGAGGGCCATTGTACAAAACAGTCAACCAATATCCTCAAAACTGCTTTAAAGTAATAAAAAATAAGGAAAGTCTGAATAACTGTCACAGCCAAAAGGGTCCTAAGGAGGCATGGATAGTAAATGTAATGTGGTATCCTGATGGTGTCCTAGAACACAGAAAGGTAAAAATGAAGATTATCTGAATAAGATATGGACTTTTAGTTAATGATAATATACCAATATGGGTTCATTAATTATAACAAATATACCAAACTAATGTAAGATGCTAATAATAGGGGAACCTGGGTGTGGAGGGTAAATGGGTACTTTCTGTACCATCTTTGTAATTTTTCTGTAAGTCCAAAATTATTTTTATTTTAAAATTTATTAAAAATACTTACATATTAAATACTTAAAATATTTTCAAATAATATTTATTTTAAAAAGGGAAAATTTCAAGTCATTTAAGACCCCACACTCACTGTATAATATATAATATTGTAATCAGAATATCTAAAATCTTAAATACTTCCTATTAAAAACTAAATTATATTTCATCTTAAATATTGTTGAATGATGCAAACTATGTATATATGCATATAATAGATGCATATGTATAATATATGAATATATATTATACATACGTTATATATAATATAAACAGTATACATAGTTATATATATAATTTGTTTAGGTAGGCAAGAATTACAGGTTTTCTTTAATACTGCTAAGGAAAAAAAGGAAGTAAAGTTGTAGTACCATATAGGAGATTTGCATATTTTTCACTATTACTATTTTTTCTGAAGAGAGCATCCAGTGTTGCCTATAATTTTTATCTTTATTTGCCAATTAAATCTTTATTATGGAAGGGTTGCATCACGTGAGCTGTTAATAGAAAGAGTGCACTGCTAGAGCTTTGGGTGTTTGCAAAGTTGCAAAACTCAGTATGTGTCTTATTATCAAAGTCATCACTTACACGATTTGTAACATAGTGATTAAAAGAAAATAAAATAGTAGCACTTAGGACAATAAAAAGTCACTGATGAAAAGTGTATTTGTGCTACAGAATGTTAAGTCCCTTAACTGAAAATGCAATACAAAATAAAAGTAAATACCGAACCATAAGAGACTATGGACTCTGAAAAACAAACTGAAGGTTCTAGAGGGGAGGAGGGTGGGAGGATGGGTTAGCCTGCGGATGGGTATTAAAGAGGGCACGTTCTGCATAGAGCACTGGGTGTTATACGCAAACAGTGAATCATGGAACACTACATCAAAAACTAATGATGTAATGTATGGTAATTAACATAACATAATAAAAAAATAGGTAGTACAAAAAAATAAGTAAAAGTAAATACCATTAATAAAATACTAACTCAATAAAGGTTCAACCCCAACAAATGACAACGAGTATTTTTGTATGTTTACTGGTTATAGCATAGAAAACATTGTTTATATTCAATATAAATATATTTGGGAAGGGGCTTTTGGCAAAAATTTTATTGTCTCATCAGTAGCTGTTCTGAGATGAATTTTAGTGGGTGTTTGTGTGTGTGGGGGGGTGATTCCCCAATTCCCCACACCAACAAGCAATTCTCAGGATTACAGAAGGGTGTCCAAAAATTCAACTCAATTCTGACACCATCCACTGAGAGATCACATCAGATTACACAGGTTGAGGGCTCAGTTATTAAGACTGTCCTCCTTCCCCCAACTTTACCTGTACTTCTGACCAACTGGCTATAAATCAGAGGTTCCCACAACACCCTCCTTGGGTTTGATTATTTTGTTAGAGCGGTTCACACAACTCAGAGAAATGTTTTATTTACTAGATTACTGGTTTATTCTAAAATGAGATAACTCCAGAATACCAGATGAAAGAGATGCATAGAACAAGGTATGGCGAAAAGGGTGCGAAGCTTCCATGTCTTCTCCAGACATACCACTCTCCTTAAGTCTCTACACTCTACCTGTTCACCAAACTGGAAGCTCTCCAAACACAATTACATGGGCATGATTAATTAAATCATTGGCCATTGGCAATAGAACTCAATCTCTAGCTCTCATTCCTCCCCAGGAGTGGGGAGGCAAGGAGGTACTGAAAGTTCCAACTCTCTAATCACAGGGTTGGTTCTCCTGGCAGTCAGTCCCCATCCTTAAGTTACTTCCGGGTCTTCCAAAGGTCACTTCATTAACATAACAAAGACACATTTATCACCCTTTATCAGGAAATTCCAAGGGTTTTAGTAGCTGTGAGCCAGAAACTACAGAAGACCAAATATAATATGAGAACTATATTTTGGTCATGTGAATGACCAAATATATATTTCTTAAAACCACAGTATTGCATCTCAAATATATTGTAGTTTTAAAAAGAATCTATTTTGGGGCCATCTGGGTGGCATAGTCTGTTAAGCGACGACTCTTGGTTTCTGCTCAGGTGATAATCCCAGGGTTGTGAGATCAAGCCCCACATTGGGCTCTGCGCTTAGTTGTGGAGTCTGCTTAGGACTCTCTCTCCCTTTCCCTTTGCCCCTGCCTATGCATGTGCGTGCACTCACTCTTTCTCCCTCTCTCTCTCAAATAAATTAAAAAAAAGAAAAATCTATTTTGAATAGTGACATCAACAAAATTGCAGAATGGGAAGCCCAGACCCTCCCCGAAATCCAGAAAAAAAAAAAACCAGTCGAGATTCAGGCACCAAATCAAACAATTGTTTACACGAATAAAAGAAACGAAGGAGTGGCATCTTGATCGCTTTCTAGTCTTTTGATGTGACTTTGTTCGCCTGTGGCCTGAAGGTCTTTTTTTCAATCTAAAGTACAATCCAGGAGCCTCCTTGTACACTGTGGTGGGACATACAGTTCTCTGGCAAGTAGTACCAAGAGGAAATTGAAAACCTTGTTTTACAAATTTTAACATTTTGATTTGATTTATAATGCTTTCTCAAGCAGGGCCTGGCCCATAATATGCATATGCCAAACCCTAAGCACCAGCAGTTGTGTTTATCTTAATCGGTGGAAAATATAACCACAAATGCATGCACAGGGAGAAGTGATTTGCGAGTCTGAGTCAGCAGTACAGTGATGTGCAAAATTAGGGCTCTATGCTTTTCTGATTTTCCCCATTCAGATTCATTTTTTTTTTTTTTTTCCTGACATTAAGCACCATCTGGTGGGGATGGAGAAAAGCAGCACTGGTCAGTGGGTCTTGGTGACCAACCCTTTCCTGCCACTAATGGGTCATGTCCCTCTGGCAAGTCCTAATTCCTTTTGGATTTCTCATTTGTGCAAAGTGATTTTTAGAATACAATGATTACAAGAACAACATTGGTTGTGTAACTCCTAGGGGCTTTCACTTTATGGCACTGTCTTGGCATTGAGGTTGATACTTTATTTATCCTTGGGGCACAGAAGAGGAAACAGAAGCAGAGGTGACACATAGCTTGCCCAAGAGCTTGTGCTGGGTGGTGCAGCAGCTGGGGCAGACATTGAACCTGGGCTGCCAGACTCCAGCATTGCCTGCTCAAACCACTACTCTGAACAGTCAGAATGCAGAGATCTAAGGCCAATAAGTAAATGAGGGCCCACTCAGTGCTAGCTACTCAATACTTATCATACACTATATCACAGTGGCTCTTTTAGTCATTATTCTCTTCTTATTATTTTTTTAAGAAATCAAGGACCAAAGTAATGGAATCACTTAATGAGAACCATAGTGAAAGCTGAATTCATATCTAGGCTCCTCTGTTTGCAAAGTCCACGTTCTCTCTCTCCCTTGCTTCACGTTGTCCGGGCAATCTCTGCCCTGTGTGGTCATCAGACAGGGACAGGTGGTGTGGTGGCTTGAAATGCTGTGGTCTTCTCTCCAGCGCCAGCCTCCACCTCATTCTGTAGCTATAGCCCACCCATACGGAAAAGCCATCATTAATGGCTACTGTGATAATTTACACTTTGTCCTAAAGAAGTTATTATTGGCATGACAGTTTCAGTTATTTTTCATTTATGTGTACTGGTCCTTTTAAAAGCATTCTCTAATTTGTTTTATGGGAACAATTAAGTATAAATTTTTAATAGGAAGGCAGCTTTTCTCATCAGGAGAATCCAAGAACCTGTTCTTCAGTGTGGAGTCATTGAAAGTAATGATTTTAGAGCTTTGTAGTCCAGAATGCCAGCCCAGCCTTCTCTCTTACTCACTGTGGCACTCTGGACATACGGCTTAACTTCTCTGCGTTTTAGTCTCTTGGCTATATAGACAGAATGATAGTTCCCTCAAAGATTGCTATAATAATTTAATTAGATAACAAATGACATATAGTATGTGTTCAATAACATTTAATCTCCTTCAATAATTACTTAACATAAATTGTCAACTTGTATCTGCTTTTGCCTAATATATTATATCAGAAAATAAAATCAGGGATATAGGCCTAGGAATACAAGCAAATGCTCGAACAATGACCTTTCTTTTCCCTGCTGTTATTATTATTTTTTTTTCCTAGGGCCTCAAGTTTTAGCCACTGCTGCCAGGTCAGGGAGGAGGTGTCCTCTGATGTGAGGGGCAGTAAGTCCCAGGGTGAGAGCAGTAAAATTGGAGTCAGAAAAACAAAGTCCAGTCTTTGGTACTCTACTTAACTAACTCTGTGACCTCTACAAATTATTTCAATTCTCTGTTCTTGTTTTCTCATCTGTAAGTAGGAAAAGAAAAAAATACCTCTTCTGCTTTGTTTGTAGGCAAGAGCCAAACGTATTTGTTTAGCTCTTATGGTTAGACAGGAGGATGCATCTGTCCTTTTTCTCTTTATTTCATTCATTCCATAGCAAGGGTACTGTTGCTACAGGCTTATGCGTCTTCTAATTTGTAATCACCAAGAGATGCTTGAGAACTCTAGGATTCCTATTCTTTTAAAATCTAGCACATGATCAGTTAAATATCTTCACATTTATTTTAAAGAGATTACTTATCCTCTGTGATACCATGTGATACACTTATTATCTGATATTAACCCCGTTATTTAAATACTTTAATATTCTATTCAAGAAATAGATGGATCAGCCATTAGAAGAGTAATTTTTCTGTAGTCGGTGAGCTTGTGAATTCAACTTTATTCCTCTCTCCTTTAGAGCATTTGAATTATATCTTTACATTGTTTAGTTTTGGGGTGTGTGTGCGCGTGTGTGTGTGGGGGTCCCCTTCTTCAGTATCCCATCATTCTTCATTTCAGGCCTTTTGGGAATTTTTATTAAAGAATTTAAGAATGCAGCTGCCTATTCACAGCATGATGTATTCATCAAAATAAATCCATCCAAAGCTTTCGGTTTGTGGGTTTGTCCTCCTGATGCACTAAAATAAGAAATGTTAATTTCTTGCAGACTATTACCAGATGATTCTAAATATCTGCCAAACAGGAATGTCTGTTTCCTTGTGAGGAATTTCCATAATAAAATCCTGGCACTGTAGCTGAAGAGGATAGTTTTATATAAACAGAGAAAAACAACAGCAAGTATTTTCCCTGAGGACAGTTTTAGCTACAGTTTACCAATACTGCTTAGTTATTTCTGTCTTCTTTTATGCTTTTGTTTTGAAACATAACGCAGTTTTACCTGGATGCCCTCCCCGGATATTCAGGAATTAGCTCAGTGTGTTGACTGGCTCCGCTAAAGGCAAGACCTCCAGAAAATCGGGAGCCTTCACCGCCCTACCCCTTCCCCCCAGCCTCGTCTCTAGAGGGGAGAAAGGGTTAAGGACTGTTGGAGAATAGCGGGGCGGGGAGGGAGCCCCGAGGAGGCCCCGGAGCAGCAGGCCGCCGCCTGCAGGTGCAGCTTCGGTCAGCGGTGCGGCGCGCGCTGGGCTCCGAGCGCCGCTGTGAATTTGGAGGAGGGACCTGGGCCACTGTCGGGGACCGCCGCCGAGAGGAGTGGGCGTGGCCTGGTCGCTGTGGATGCTTGTAAGGGAAGATGCTGGGGGGGGCCTTTCACTGAGGAGTCAGGGCTGTGTGTGGGGTGTGTGTGTGTGTGTGTGTGTGCCTGTGTGTGTGTGTCTGTGTGTGTGTGAGTCAGAGAGAGAGGGGGAGAGAGAGAGGGGAGGGAAGGAGGGAGAGCAACTGAGAGACCCAGAGGTGCTGAAGACCCAGACAGCGCTCGGAGAGCCACTCAAGATCTTTTGGGGGAGCCCAACAAATGTGAACATGGGGTCTATCACCGGAGCTGTCCTCAAGATGCTACTTCTGTTATCTACTCAAAATTGGAAAAGGATCATAGCTGGGAATTCCTGTAAGTATACAGCAAATGATTTAAAACTTGCAGTGATTGGGGGGGGGGGCTTCTCTGCAAAACTTTAATTCTGTTGTTTTTATGATTATTATTTGTAACTGGCATTGCTGCAAAGCATGTTGCTGTAAATGAAGCCTCACTTAAAAATCTTGCAGATATGACTGGCTTTACCCATGTCTGTCTTTCCTCCTGGTCTGGTCAAAATACGCAAAGTGCCATTTCTTTCTTTCTTTCTTTTTTTTTTTTTGTCCATGAGCAGACTCTTATCCTCTCTTCTTTGAATATTCATTGAGAAAGCTCAAGTTCTAGTAAAACATTAAAACATTAAATTAGCATCTTAACCAGGGAATAGCCTGTGAATTCTTTTTAAGGATTACTGAATTTTATTGGAATTATGTGTAACAGGAAAACAACTGGCAGACTTTACCTTATGCTGCATTAGCTTAGATTTTTGAAGTTTGCATTGGTAGACTGATAGCTGGCTGCATCTTTAAAATCATGCCAGGCTAATAGCCGAAATGCACTGCAGAATTCAGGAGCAAACTGGTAGAGGTAAACCCCAGTATTTAGAATTGTGTCCTCACTCCCTAAAGAATGAGATTTGAGTACTCTGGAAAGAGGGGGCTTGATTCCTACATTTTGCTTAAAGGAAAAACATTTAGGTGATTTGTCAGAAGTATGAATTCTTAAAAGCATTATTTTTAACTTTATACATTTGTGATTGAATATTCTAAGTTAATTGATTCAGGGAAGATTTATTAAGACCTATTTCTTATTTAAGTATCACCCAAAATAATTTGGCAGAACTCCCTTCATGCACTTTTTATTAGAGATAGAAAAAGTTTTAAAAGTTGTATTTGGCTTAAAATCCCTAAATGGGAGAATTTCCCCCTCTTCGATAAATGATACATAAGCTCTGCAAATTCAACTTTTTATCTCTTTCTCTGATTTAAAAAGAAAAGCTCATTTGCGGGCGCCTGGGTGGCTCAGATGGTTAAGCGTCTGCCTTCGGCTCAGGTCATGATCTCAGGGTCCTGGGATCGAGTCCCGCATCGGGCTCCCTGCTCCTTGGGAGCCTGCTTCTCCCTCTGCCTCTCTCTCTCTGTCTCTAATGAATAAATAAATAAAAAATCTTTAAAAAAAAAAAAAAAAGAAAAGCTCATTTGCTCTTCTAGAAGGGGCTATGAGGCCTGTTCAGGAATTGATGCTGCTGCTGTATAACCAGGTTTAGGTTTAGGGAATACAAATAAGCCAGTAATCAGGCATTTGCTATGGCACAGCCCTGGAACACTCTAAAGCCCTCTGATGTGGGAAAAACATGATAAATGGCTCTTGTGGCACAAGTCAGATGTCCATGCACATTGCGTGGCTACTGTGGTTTCGGGATCCCATGCAGTATTAACTCATTCAATGGCATGGTGTATCTGTCACTCTGCAAGAAGAGAACATCCCTCGGATGCTGCACTGTGTTTCAGATTCAGTTTTAATTTAGTTGTATAAGAATTCCATGAGACAAGGAAAGTTGCCTATTCTCACCTAGTCAGAACCTTGGATGGTTGTAATGGCAGCATTTGAGAAGCATTGCAACAGACAGACAGTAACTAAACAGACACACATACCCATGCACACAAAGTTTTGTAGAGAAGGCATAAGTAATTCATCGTCCAACTACAGAAGTTCAACAAAAAAGGAAGGCACTAGAGGTCACTCTTACAATGTAAAGCACATCACTTGAAGCATCCTTCCCTTCAGAAAAGCAGAGCTGAACTCTGGCCTGGACACAGTCCTGTCTTTCCAAGGCACTGCTTATATTTGGGTTAATAATATATGAATAGGATTGATTGATCGTTGTTTGTGTTTGTTTTCTTGAAGTCCAGTAAAAGGCAGCTCGACATTAAATAGCTTTCTTTTGTAATAGATCTTTTTAGTGAAGGGCAGAGGAGCTGCTGAGACCTGAGGAGAGCAGAATATTCAGGAGTGCTTAGCTTTGGCTGGGCCTCTGGCTGACACTTAAAATTTCAACCCTGGTTCTGTATTCTCTCACGTTTGGTTTGTTCCTGAAGTGGTTTAATGCTCTTCTAAACATTTGCAAAACTTAAAGAACCTATAAAATTTTAAATTATTAGGAATTATTTAAATAATAAAGTTGGAGTTCTTGGTTACCATATATATTGAGTTGACAGTTCTTAAAGTGTCAAAAATACAAATAAATGCACTCATCTAATTAAAATTGCATTTAATAATTTCTTGTTAATATCACCTAGATAGTATGCTTTGCAATAATATATATGAGAAAAAATTCATTTCCCAATTTTTGTTTTATTCTTTAATACTCAGTATTTTTTTTTTTTTTTTTAATTTTTGGAAGGAAGCAAGTTCTGCTTACTACCACGTGCTTCATATGTTTTATCTTGTTCGGAAGAACAAGTGTATATGTTTATCATCAAGGCTGGGATTCAGTGTATGGACAAGTGACCATCAACCAGCATAAGCATTTGTATTTTTTGTATTTTTAATTTTTTTCAGCATAAGCATTTTTAAAGTGTTACAGTAACACCAGTAATTCTTTTGGACAAGACTTAATTTTGAAACATGAATCAATCTTGAATACCAATGTTAAAGTCAGGGAGAACTGAATATGAATAAAATTAAAGGTCAGTCTCCCAGGTGAATACAAAGACCTTCTCCCTTTATTTACAGCTGATTCACCAAGAGCAATTCTGTTCTCCACTGAGTCAGCCCCCAAGACGACCCAAGGCTGCCAATGTGAAAGCTTTCATGGGACAGCACTGTAAACCAGGAACAGCTCAGGGATTAGTTGCACTTTAATTTGAATGTTAGTTGATCTAATTAATCAACACCGTAACTTCACATTGGAAGGATTCTGTGCAAATACACACATATACATAAACATGTTCACGTGTATGTGCACGTGTATATATGTAAATAAATCTGTATAAACCACCAGATGCACATGCTCCCACATATTTGGTGGCTTTGCTTACTCCTCACCTGTCTAAAGATGAAATATGTTGAATAAACCACGTTCTTTGCCTTCTAGCGCCCTGCTTGACACTTCAAAAGCAGTGAACCAGCCGCAGGTCGTTCCTCTTTATTCTGGTCAAGACAAATTTGTTATTATGTTGAGGTGTTCCTTACATGGAAGTTTAGAGACAGGTCTTCCTGGAAGGGCTTGCTCTCTGATACATTGCACAGACTGTTGTTGGTTTCTTCACTTGCTACCAAGAGACATGAATTGAGAAGGGAGATATCTATTTTTATAGTTATTCTTATGGACCCACAGTTTCTTGCTGAACATTAAGATGTTTTTGGGAGAGAGATTGACTCACCACAAAAGAAGGAACAGGTGTATGGACTAGTTATTTTTACTCTTGCACATCATGTGACAAAGGCTTCCTGGCCTCCTGAGTCTTAACTTTGAAAATATTTAATGCTCACCAAGTAGCTTATGAATAACTTAATTAAAAGTTAAGTTCTTTCTTTTATCTAATTGAAAAAAAAGGTTTATCTGATATCTACTCTGACAGAATCATGGAAAGGATATGTTAAAATCAGCAATAGATGAAGGTAATTGCTTGAGTGGATCATCACTCTTGTGGGCTCAGGGATGCAATGTGAATGCAACTGGACAGATTCCCAAATTGTTAAAACTCAGCCTTGTAATTCTTCCCTGAAGCTTCCTGCTTTTCCTTCTTCTCCCAAGAATTTGTTCCCATGGCAAAAAATAACTAGACTGTAACAGTAAAGTACTGATGATAATATAATTATATGATACAATGCATAAATAGCTGGCCTTTGGACATACCGGTGAGTGTGCATTTTGACTCACTTTTCTAACAGCCATACTGATTTGTTTTCTTCAGTTTGGTGCCTTCTCCCCACCTCTGATTGTATGCATCCCAAATAGTTTCTGATAAGGGCAGTCTCCAGCTCTGGGGACGACACAACTCATAGCTAGCTCGGGGTCAAAAATATGACTTTCACAGGACACATAGTGCTCACTCTTAGTAATTAACATTATTGTCTTCTAAAATTTTGGAAATTGTATCACAATTTGTATACAAATTTGTATACAATTGTATACAAAAGGTTCCCTTATGGGACCCAATCTCTATATCAAGATTGAATTAATTTACCTCTTCAGTGAAAACAAATTAATAGAATTGCATAACATCAATTGTAAGATAATGTAATATTTAGCTCAGAGGTTGGCCAAATATGGCCCACTGCCTTGTTTTGTAGGGCCAGTGAGCTAAGAGTGGTTTTTCTATTTTTAAATGTTTGGAAAAAAAGTTTTTTTAATTGTTTGGAAAAAAATTAAGAGAGTTCTTTGTGGCACAAAAAATTTATATTCCTCTCATTGGTAGACCCATATGGCAAAAATTTTTATTCAGTTATTATTATATTTTGTTATTTTATCAACAAAATTTTCTTAAATTGATTTCCCTCTCTTGATATGAAGACCTATATGATATTCTTTACTATCTGGCCTTTTATAGAAAAAGCCCATTAATCCTTGATTTAAATAACATACAATATAATGATGAGACATGGGTAGTATATAAATTATACTGCTATGATCAAATTTAGTCTTAATTATTTAGCACAGAAATACATACTTGTGGAATTGTGGTACTGAAATTAGTAGGAACTCTAACAGAAGAGACCTTCAAATTAGTATCTTCCTCATATGTTTCTTCTTAAAGACTTTATTGTTCAGAAATACTGTTATTTCAGTGGTTGTGAATTACTTATAACTATTTGTAAAGCTTCAGCAGTTTTGGTTGCTAAAGGGGCACCTTCAATCTCAAGTAATCCTGTTAATATAAGAAGTTCAATAAAGTGTATAAGTAATTGCATCTCAGGTATTTTGAATGAAAATTCTGTTGTTATTTTATACTTTCTCATGAGTATGGAATTATCCCATTCCATATACTAATCAGAAACTTGCATTTGGGATCACTGATTATATGAGGCAGATGATCTTATTGGAAGAGTATTCTTGTCCCTGTGACTTTTACAGTAGCAGCTTCCTACAAATTCTGAAATTGGCGAACTTTCTAGGGTAAGTTAACAAATAGACTTTCATTTAAGCACTGCCCACTGAGAATTCATAATAACTAGGCAGGTGCCTTTCACCTACTCATGCCAACATAATTAATTTTTATGTAAATGTCTTGTCCATTTCGAGTTGTATTTACTTTTCATTTCCAAGAACTGATCATTGGCCTCATTTTATTTACACTACACTGTTTAATGTAGTTTTTTTTAATTTATTTTATTTATTTATTTTTTTAAAGATTTTATTTATTTATTTGAGAGAGAGAGAATGAGAGAGAGAGAACACATGAGAGGGGATAGGGTCAGAGGACGAAGCAGACTCCCTGCCAAGCAGGGAGCCCGATGCGGGACTCGATCCCGGGACTCCAGGATCATGACCTGAGCCGAAGGCAGTCGCTCAACCAACTGAGCCACCCAGGCGCCCTAATGTAGTTTTTTTTTAAATTTAAGTTAAAAATATGGTGGAATATAACATTTTACAAATTCTTTTCACTGAAATTCTATTGTAACTTTTTTCCCCAAAGTAAATGGGTATGTGTTAACATACTTTATTTTTCATAATTCTGTTTTTAATGGCTCAGCTCTAATGAAGATTTCTCTCTTATGAAAAAACCAATTTCCAAATCAAAGACAACCAAGGACAGTCTTGTAGAGCTCACTGAAATGTGACTTTCTCTGGGTGTCAACAAGAACTATAGTGGGGCTCATGACTATCCACTGTGAACAGATGATAAGGGACAGCAACACCTGCTATTACATGGCTCTGAATTTTTTTACAATAGAGTATCAGTTTTGCTTTATAAATATCTGTTTTTCTCAATTTGATACCATATTTAGAATTTGAATCACCTTTACTTCAGATAAATCAATATTAGGGCCTTAATATTGTCAACTGATGAGTCCCTCGACCTTTAGGTTGCCAATTAGTCAGTTTATCTAAGTCCTCCACTCTCCTTTTAAAATCTCTTTCTCTCCTTCTTAGTGATTGAAAGTATTACTATCTGGCCTTTTATAGAAAAAGCCCATTAATCCTTGATTTAAATAACATACAATATAATGGTGAGACATGGGTAGTATATAAATTATACTGCTATGATCAAATTTAGTCAGCTCCTGAAAATATTAGAAAGAGTAGTGAAAGCTTATCCAACATTGTTATGTACATCCCAGATATGCATATTCAGATTGGTAGTGAATATCTCTGGTGAAATATTAAATAATGCAGGCTTTGATCTGATTTTTTCAGTGGGCTGGTATTTCAGTTCTTTCTTAGCTTAATTTTTAAAAATATTTATTGATTCAGAAATTTTGGCCTCAATAACCTTTTTAGTATTTGTCTAGAATCATTGCTGTTTTTCAAGATAACAAGTATGATGGGGAAAGGGAGACTTGTCGCAGAATATTTGCTTAAAATAGGACATGTTTCAAGAATTAACTACATTCATGTAGTGAAATGAGCTGTGTTCTGGCGGTGGTGGAGTGAATTCTCATAGAATATATGGATAATTGTTTTAATAGGTATTTCACTTAGGAACTTTTAGAAATACTCTTTTAACAAACAGATCTTTAAAAACAGGTTTTGAATTGTAGGATTAAATGCTAAGGACACTTAAAAAGGAAAATCTCAGAAAGAGATATAAATACCCCAAACTAAATGCAGACAAAGACTGTGGAGCTTTAGGAGACCTTGTGATTATCACTGAAAGTCCTTTTTTTTTTTTTTTGTAATCAGGGTCGTAATTTATTTTTACAATTGAGATATTTATATCATTCTTATGTTGGCATTTAAAAAAATATATTAAGTTCTTTTTTTTAATTCAGTTAGCCAACATATAGTACATCACTTATTTCAGATGTAGAGTTCAACAATTCATCAGTTGTGTATAACACCCAGTGCTCATCACATCACATGAAAGTCCTTCTTAAAGGAAGAGTAAACTCATCAAAAAGCCTCAATTAACCAAATATATTTAAATGAAAATGTTTACCCTGGAGATTCATATTGTAATTTGAAGGCTTTCAGTGTTTAAAAAAAGATTTATAATTTCTTGAGAAATAATAGTTTACCCATAATTCTAAATTATAGTAAATTGTATTTCTAAATAATGGAGGTGTCATTGACCATTGGATTATCTTCTTGACTGCTTTTTTGGGGGGAAACTCTGATGTCTAAGGTTTCTACACTCAAATTTCTTCAATGAGTTCTAAAGCTGTAGTTGTCTGTGTGCTTCAAGTAGGTATACATGTATGTATGTATGCATATGTAATTTTTTATTTGACTTCTAGAACCAGCTTTCCTTGTTTTTAGTCAATGAATTTAGACCCTCTACAAAGCTGATTGCTCCAGGTCCATTTAGTGAAGACCAAATCTGATATGCTACTGCACAAGTAAAGATATTTTTGTTTCCCAATTGATTTCTGGAGGGTAAAGTTTTTGTCAGAATGTCTTTTGCTAAGGTGTTCAGGTACTATGTACTATTATGTACCATGTACAGTATTATGTAATGGTAAAGAATATACATGTAAAATCTGTTACAAATTATTATTATTCCATTCTTTTGAGGAAAATTGTTATTTGGAAGAGAAAGAGTATGTGTTTGGTTTGGGTTTTTTTTCCCTCCAATGAATTTTTGTCATGGTTCACGGAAAAGTGGTACTCTGGTAATAAAATCAGAGATATAGCATAACAGGAGGTAAAAGTGGGTCTGTTTATGTTACAGTTAATGAGTCATTCCAATGTAATAATTGGGAAAGTGAGTGAAGCTTGAAAACATTTGACATTTTAAGTAGTTTAAAATTAGTAACTATAAAAGTTTTAAATGCCGGTAGTATTTAATAGAGCAGTGATGAAATTTACCTCTAAGATTTTTAAATCACAAGGGAAAAAATGGTATGATATGTATCTGTTGGCTATAGCTCTAATTACTTTTTTTATTAAGTACCTCTCATTACTTGGCAGTGCTCTAGAATAAGATATTATGTGCTTTTAAATCATAAAAGACATACTTGTTTCTGTAACCATTTCCCGCCCCCCCCTTCCCCCGCCGACTGGCAATTATGGTACTTACAACTGAGGTCATAGGTTGATATTAGTTTAGAAACATCATGTAAATATATAAATTCACCTGCCTTCCTAAATTACGTTTATTGTATAGTTTAAAAGCAAACTATAACCTATAATCTTATTACTTGACTTACTCTGCAGTTATAACCTATCTAGAGAGATTTTTAAAAAAATGCCCTTTGAGTCAAGGGCACTGATAAACTCTTTTTGGAATTAGTTGCAAGCTTTGGAGTTGGTAGATGCCTAGATGACACTGAATAGATATCTGAACTGAATGGCTCACAACTGAGAGCCCAACAGTTTCCTATCAACCTGACCTTTGCTATATCAGAGCCAAGAGAGAGATTTTGGGGAAAATTTGAGAAAGTTAAATTTCTCTCTGGGCCAGTAGCTGTGCTCTAAGAGATTGAATATATATCTATCTTCAAGACATCTTTAGTTTTCAAAGATAATATGTGTTTGTCTTTTTTTAAAAGTTATTTTTATTAAAGATTTTATTTATTTATTTGAGAGAGAGAAAGAGAGAACAAGCATGAGCAGGGAGGAGGGGCAGAGGGAGAAGAAACAAACTCCCCACTGAGCAGGGAGCCCAACATAGGGCTTGATCCCAGGGTCCTGGAATCATGACCTGAGCCAAGGCAGGTGCTTAACGAACTGAGCCACCCAGGCGCCCTGTGTTTGTCTTTTAAAATCAGATCAGCAGATAGCCAAACAGAAGGAAGGAGCTAAATTGAAAATGGTCTGTAAGGGAAATGAGTTGCTGAGATGAAATTGTCATTTTGTGTGTGTGTGTGTGTGTGTGTGTATTTGTGCGTGCGCACACGCACGCATTCCCGTGCACATGTTGGAAGATATTGTTGTGGAAATTGGGAATCGTCCATATTGGTAGAGAAATGGAAAACATTGTCCCTGGGTGGCACATTTTTAATTAAGTAGTGTTGGAATATAGAATAAGAATATTTCTTAGTTTCTGCCATACCAGAATAATCTCTGGTATAGTTTTAAAACAGTATGTGGGATTAAAAATTAGCAAGGGGTCTTTCTAGATTCAATTTAAACTCCTCCCAAACAGAGGGGCAGAGCCGGCGTTGGTGGTATAGTGGTGAGCATAGCTGCCTTCCAAACAGAGGGGCAGTGTTGCCCTTTTGTGATCCCAAAGTGCTTTATTTTTTGACATGGAGATCTCAGGGACCCCAACATTTAACTCAACTTCTAGGCTGCTAGTCTTTCTGAACATGACAATGAAGGCAGAAAATGGTGGGAGAGATTTTGGCTTCAACACCACTAGATAAATTGAAGCAGAATGTAACTCTCAAAGACAATGCAGTAGAGTGACACTGGTACCAAGAGAAGGGCATTATAAACAAAGTTTAACTTTGCTCACATCATTCACTTTTATCTCTCAATTTTGGCTGATTTTGTACAAAAAGAATCTATCTCCAAGGCAGGAAGCTGCATGAAAGCTTAGTGATCCTCATAATTAAGGATTTATAATACATATTTACATTTGCCATGTTTTATATGTTTAAGACTTAATTAAAAGAACATTGCTGAAATAAAAACAATTCTATCTTAAGTGGTGCTGAGGGAATTCTGTGCAAGGTTATAAAGCTGCTCAGATAGGCTCTTTTGTTCCATTGTGTATATGATTTCTGTGCTTATTTGAAGTGTTGTGCTTTAACATGGAGCCTGTATTATAATCCTGTTAGGAAAATGTCAGGTGCCTGTAAAATGTCATAACACAATATTTTAAGTATCATAAGATGTATAGCCTTTCCTAAAACAAACAAGAGAGGATGATTTGGGAAAGGAAGTAGGAGTACAGTTAAGAAAGCAAAGAGCAAACACTTAAACTCATAGTATCCTACAGGACCTAATCACAAAACAGAACACAGTGAAATAAAATATTTCATAGTCAGATATCTATTAGAGAAATGGAAAAAGCAGGCTCATAAAAATCTGATACAGAGTTTTAGGTACTAAGAATAAAATGATGATCACAATAATTTGCTATGCTTGACATATAAAACTGTGCCATTTTACTGGTGTGGCCTTGTAAATGACCACATTCATTTCTTGAAAGCCTTTCTGTCTGCTTGCCTATGGAATGGTTTCTTTCCCTCTCTATGTATATATATAATTGCAACATGAAATAGATTAGCATGAAAAGAATGTATGTAGTAGTATTAATCACTGAAACATTCTCCAGAGAAGATGCTTGCAGTTCTCTGATTTTCTGAGTTAGCAAAATTGAGCCTTGATCATTTTCCTTTTTCCTTCTCCTGAATACAAGGATGATCAGGCTGTGGCATCTGTCATCTTAGGGATTGCCAGGGTTGATTTGGCTGGTAGGACCAGCGTGGCAGCTGTCTCCTTCCCTCACGACTTCCTGTAACTTCCATTCCTTCCGTTCCCCGTCATGCATGATTTTTAAATACTACACATATTATTGTATTTTTAGGTAATCCTGCCATAATGCATTGATATCTTTAATCAATTTTTAAGGTTTTATCAAGATAACTCCTGCCTTGTAGCTCTATCTCGTTAGGTGCTTTCAATAGTAGGTTCAGCCTTATTAGCATAGCAAGCAAGTTATCTTCCTCCTCTGTATTTGCTGATGGCTCCATGTTTGTCTCCCTCACAGTGCTGCCCCTCCCCATGTCCTCTGGCCTCTGTCGCCTGACCTTTACATCTGCTGTTCCCTTTGCCTGATGGCCATCAATCCCTTCCCTCTAAATCCTCCTGGAAAACGTCTACCTAAAGCAAGCCTGACTTCCTTGCTCTGTGGAGTCTTACCTGATCAAACCATCTCAACTGTCACCATCTTGGCAGATACTCCATAGCACCTTGAGTGTTCGCTTGTTCCTGCCCTGATCGTAGACTCTCAAACTGTATTTTTCGAGAGTATGTCTCCTTTACAAAACGGTGAAATCTTTGAAAGGCAGAGGTATTATTTTAATCATTTCTGTGTCTGTAACACCTGGCACAGTGCCTGGAGAAAAGAGGATGTTCAGTAGATGTGGAAAGAATACACCAAAAGGTGGCTTATCTGTATATTTTTTCAGTTGAAACACCAAAAAAGAGAGGAGACAAAAAGAATCAGGCTAGATAAACTGGAGCGCTGTGTATTATTTTAATGATAAAAATGTCATTTTTATTTAGGGGACCACTTATTTTTGCCTTTTTTAAGAAACTTTTTTTTTGGATTTTGGATTTTGTATTTATCTCTATTATATTTCATTTAGATAGGCTGAGTACTTTATTCTGGTCTGTCATAATCCATTAAGATGCATACTATCATGGCCAACCGACTCTTATTGGCTCTTTCCCTCCCTATCCCCTTTCGTATATATAGCAAATATAATTTGACAGACTGGTATCTCCCATCCTGTTTGGACTGAGGACCCTCAGTGAACAGGCCAACACAAAATACGTCATGAGTATAAAGTTGGAAGCGCATCTGCCCCCATCCAGGCCCTCCTTGCATCCCTCCATCTCTGCAGCAGCTGTGATGTGATCTCCTCCAGTTTGGAAATTGTACTGAAAAGTTGTCCCCACATTCTGGAAAGAAATCTTCGACTTCTTCATCTGTCTTGGTCTTCAGTTCCTTTATGTTGGCTTGTATTTTATATTTTCCCACTTGAAGACTTTTTTCCTTAACAGAGGGTGGAAGAAAAATAAAATTAGTTCTCTATTTTTTTTAATTTTCATCATCAGCTTTATAAAGAGTATAACCACAGCTTTCTTGCGCTTCTCTTGCCTACAAACATAGGCAAAACTTTCTTCACTGCCTTTAGCTATGTTTATAAGCATTTGTGAGTTCCAAACTTTTATTTTCCTCTTAGACTTGTACACACATTCTTTTTGTTAATTTCCTGTAAATCTTCATCACTCTTTTTAGATTCCTGTCATGTTTCTTACTCCTCATTGTGTACCTTTGTGATTTTCATTGCCAGAATTGTAGAGTTCATAGTTTTCTGCATATGCTGACATACGTTATCATTCATATTGACAAATATTCCTTTTGCACTGGGCTCTGTGGACTCTAAGGTGGTGGAGGCAGACATTACTATTATTATTTTACAAACTAGGAAATTGAAATTTAGGAGGTACTTCCAAAGCCACCGAGTAAGGAAGAATAGAGCTAAAGACTTGGACCCGATTTCAATGATGCTAAATCCATTGCTCTTTGAGATGGAATACACTCATCTTCTCCATGAGCCTTTGAAATCACCTCCCCTGAGTATTAGAACCCACACATGCCTGTTCTCAAGGTTCCGTCTCTGGCATGATAAATTATAAGGTGACATGCTTACCTTCTTCCAAGGATTCTGTCACTTGCACCTTATTAACAAGCTCTTCCTTACTCTTCAGAGTAAAGTGTCAAACATCACTCGGCATATGTAACTATAAAATATCCTCCTCTGAATGTTCATTGACTCCCCTTGCTCCTTGGTACCAGAGACCTACCCACTCAGTCTAAATTCCTTCTTTGAGTCAATTCTAAGAACAGGTTGTAAGGGACTGAAAAAGCTCAAATCACCCAAGAAAAACCAACTCCTTTCTGCAAGCTTGCAACACCTGTGACCTGGGCATTCTGCCAGCATTGTTTCTTTCTCTATTACATCCCTCTCCTTGCCCATTGCCTTCTCCATTCCCTTTGGGTGTTGTATTAGTCTGTGAGGGCTGCCATATCAAATACCACAGGCTGGGAGGCTTAAACAACAGAAATTTATTTTCTCACCATGCCAGAGGCTGGAACTCAAAGATCAAAGTGCCGGCAGGGTTGGTTTCTGGTGAGGACTTTCTTTGTGGCTTGCAGATGGCCACCTTCTTACTATGTCCTCACGTGGCCTTTCCTCTGTATGCATGATCTGTCGGAGAGATCTCTGGTGTCTCTTCCTCTTCCTATAAGGATACCCATCCCATCCCATGATGAGGGCCTGTCCCACTGAAGGCCCTACTTTTATGATCCCATTTAACCTTAATTACCTCCTTAAAGACCATGGCCCCAAATATAGTCACATTGAGGGTAAGGCTCCAATATATGAATTTTGAGGTGGGGGTCACAATTCAGTCCATAATGAGTGCTCTCCCTGTCTCAACTACCTGAATAAAGTAAATCTTCTCTTGATATTTGGGAAAATTTTTGCAAGTTCACCAGCAGATACATTATTTTTACTGATTGAAACCTATCAGGTGAGTGAAGTTGTCTTCCAGTTGAATCCCTCCTCAGTGGCATTGCTAGGATGACACACAAGGTGCTCATCCGTTAGTTTCTGCTGCCTGGTTGCTAGCTACCATCGCCCTTCAGTGTTTCTTTCCTTTTATCTGCGCCTGGTGCTCTCTACCTGTCTCCACCTGAGAGTTCTGATATCCCTTAGAGGAATGCATCTTAATGACACCAAAGATTGCCTTCCCATCATTTCACAATGGTTTTATAACTTTGAAGCAACTCATTTTCTTTGCGTGCATTATTCTGTTCTAAATTGTCCTTCCAGCAAGTCTTAGAGATATACAGGATGATAATTTACTTTCCTTTATTAAAATTACCTCTTTATTTATCACCCACACTCCCACAGCTTTTATCACAAGTATTATTTTATCCCCCTCCAAATTACTTTCTCCTCTGTGTTGCCGAGCTCCAGTGGCGTAGTGATTTGCCCCCATGTGTTTCTCATGTCCCCTTCTCCAAAGTTGATTTTGTTTTGTTTTTCTCTGGCACCTTTCCTCTTTCTATCTGCAAATCTCAGAGCGAACTGGCTCTCCCTTTTCTTCCTGTGATCCTTCTATGTCTAGCCACAAACAAACAAATAAGACATAAATAAAATGAACAAACAACCATAATTCTAATAACTTCCTTAAATTCAATTTAAAATTTGTCTAATTTTAAATTTGTAGAATGCCCTCTAGTATTGGGAACTGGAACAGATGTTTGCCATACATTATTTCACTCAGTCTTAACAGAGCATCTGTTCACACCCAGTCTTCCCTCTTTTGGGTGTTTTTCCATCCTCTCTAGTGCATTTCTCTTGTGGCTAAATAGTCTTTGTATTTATCTTTTTTAGTGGTTTATAATAATCTACCAAGTGGATGCGCTCTTATTTAAACATTCTTCTATTTTGAACCAATTGATTGTTCATTGATTTATTTTTAAATTCTCCTAGTCTACCAGTATCTGCTTGGACTAGTATACGGCGATCCCCAGATTCTTATAATTCTCTAAGATCGCAGTATCTGAAGCTGTTTATAAATGTCAGTGTCAGGAACTGTTCAGTGTCTTCGTCCCACTTTGGCAAAAATCTAAATTTCTTTTGGAAGGAGAAATTTAAAGCAGTAGCTCTCTTACACACTTCCCTTTCCTGCTCAAGGATTTATAACACTTAAAGATGGTTCTCGGTCTCTTCTAGCAGTATCATTTGTTCAAGCATGGATCAGAGGAGGTGGGTAGAGATTGCCGCGTCTGACAGATCTCAGAAGCGCATCTGTCACCCTGCAGGAAACCCGCTCACTCATCAATTGGTCCTGTCAGTTATACACACCGTTGTCTCATCTCTGCAGCCCTCAGCAGCACCACCAATCATCCCTACATGTGTCCCTCTCAGGAGCTCCACACCCCGGGCCTCTGATGGGCTGCTGCGGATGTAGGTTTTCGGTTGTAACCATGAGCCTAGTGTTTTATCCAGAAGGTATGAGTCTCTGTTTATGGAAAGAACCTCTTACCTGCCATTTCACTCCTCCCTTGGTACTGATTTTGATATCCTTCTGGTGTCTTTAGAGTTTTGTCTTTCTTTTTAAAAACCTTAGGATTTCTTCCATCTTTCTGAGAAAAATTTCAACATTTCAGGAAAACAGACTGGTATTCCTCAATGTTTTCCTTCCCTCCGAAATCAGGGAGAACAACCCATATTTAATGAAGATCAAAATAAAAAAGGAAACATTTCAGATTTCCAATTTTGAATGAGAACTGTTTCCATTGCTAAAGCAACACCTGTAGTGTTTGAGCCAGGCTTCCAGGGAGTAGACAGGATTCTGTGAAATATCTGATAAGTCTTTGAATGGGGCTCCTCATTAGTCCTAACCCATTTCTAAAAAAGAAAAGTATCAGAGGCATTACGGGCACTTTGTGCTTCACTCTTTCTCTGACTGTTGACCCCTATTCATCTAGCCCAGTTCTTTTTATAGTGTGCCTGAGGCTCTTGAAATTTCCTTCGTACTTTGTACAGCAGTGTACTACACCTTTAAATATCTGCTCTGTCAAGCAAAGCAATGAGACTCCCATTTTAGTAATATTTCACTTGATACAGCGATATTGATGAGATGCATTCTAGTTCCCTTCTCATCTTCCTGATAACACAAGTAAAACATACTAAGGGAAAATGATTTTGTAGGGCATTAACTAATTGGTCTAAAATTAATTTCTTCTTAACTTGTATGATAAATTTGGTAGGTGGGCTTCTGTGACTCTGCACTTAAAGAAGTGTCTCACAAAGTATACCTTCATAGTTTTATAGCTTGGAACTAATTGGATATTGTTGAAAATAAATGTATTTAATCCCATATTTCATATGCTTGGCAAAATACCAGATGAAATACTACAAGCAAATGTTTAAACTTAGAGTTGAAATTTATTGCTTCTCCTAGAATGAACTACTTTTTTTAAAATTAAAAGACATAATTGATGCCTAGAACTAAATGGAGCATTTTTAGTGGAGTGTTTTGAACTGAGAGTTGTGATCAGTTTTGTACTTTACATTCAGTAGATGTTTCTTAAGCTATACATTCTTCTAAAAGCAAGAGACGAAAACAGAGTAAGTCCCTGCCTGTCGACGCAGTTGCTGTTTCAAGGATTCGGCTTATTTCTAAACAAGCTTCCGATGTGATGTACAGAAAAACAAATATCAGAGTTACCCTAGGGTTTCCAGATTTCGGAGGTTGGGTAAGCAAATTATCCATCCATCCAGTCAGCCTCTCAAATAGCTACATGTGAGTTTCTTGTTCTAGTCAGGGTAGTGGGGTATTTATCCCTGCATTCAGGGAACCAAAACCAAATGGGGAAGACAGACAGGTCTTACAGTAAATAATGAAAGGCAG
The DNA here is from genome assembly GCF_054177405.1 of Leptonychotes weddellii. Taxonomy (NCBI): domain Eukaryota; kingdom Metazoa; phylum Chordata; class Mammalia; order Carnivora; family Phocidae; genus Leptonychotes; species Leptonychotes weddellii. Next base: position 10,264,836 of record NC_138384.1, on the reverse strand, counting down.
ACCGTGATACATACTCCACTTCAATCTAGATTCCTGGTGTAATGCCATTCTGATTTATTTGGTAAACTCTTGTTTACCTCTCATGTGCTTCCTCTCATGTCCTTTAAAGATCAATAAATGACCGGTAGTACTACTAGAGTTGACATAAGATGAGTTTTTGTATTTTTTACTGACTTTGAGTTGATAGTTTGGAAATTTATCCCCACAAATTGCACTGGGTGAATATGTTCCATGTTAAATGAACCCTGAAATTGCATGCTTTGGGACCCTGGTTATTTTTCAGTTGGCACTGATGATTCAGAGGATTATATCTAAGAAAGAAACACTAGTTAAATATATTATAAAAATTCTTGGTGAAATAATGTTTACAATCCCTGGATGTATTTGGTTTCATACAGTTACTCTTCCCTGGGTTACATGATTGTTCCTTAAGTCTATTAAAGCATTCCTCACCCTTGTAATTTCTGAGGCCTCTTGGGGCTTCACCTTACACTGCTCATTTTATTCATTTATTCACCCAACAGATATTTAGTGTGCTACCTATCATTACACATGTCTTCAGCATCAGTGGTTTTGAAATGTTAAAATGGTCACAATCAGTAACTTCTTGCCAGCAATTGAGAATGGAAGTTTTGACTCCCAGATACATAATGCTTTTGAAATCATATTTTATGCCTAAGGTTTTGCTTTCCTTTACAACAAAATGTACAGTGTTGTTCAGGGTGCTAATAGGGTGACCAGTGTCATTACAGGCCACGTGCTCTTTGCTGTTTTGGCCTAAAGCTCAGCTTTGCTACTTTCTGGTCCTATAGAAAAGCACAGTACAGTGTGAGAGGCAAGGCATTTCGGTGGTTATAGGCAGAGCACCAGAGAGAGCTATTTCTTGAAGGATGAATAGGAGAACCAGGAGGGAAAAGAAGGGAGAAGCACATTCCAGTGAGAATGAGCCCCACAAAAGCATGGAGCATTTGAAGGCGCCACAAGTGATCCAGAAGGACTGGCTGAGCGTGAGGCGTGGCAGCAGATAAAGCTAAAGAAGTAGTCATGAGGCAGTCATGGGAGGTCCTAAGTATTTTATCTCAAAGGGTCACCTTAATATTCTAAGTGTTAAGTGCCCGTGTGTGACATTGATTAGATCTGCCTTTTGTAAAGTTAAAACTCCTGGCAATATGAAGGATGGGAATAATGAGGGAAGGGCAAGGCAATGGCATCTAACCTGGAAACACAGAACACAGATATTTAGCTGGTGAATTCGTTCATGTAATAAGTCATAAGAGCTACGGAATAACCCAGATAGTGACAATGGCAATAAGGAGCAGGCAACAGACTTGTCCCATGTGAACATGAGAGACTGACATAATCTCCTGACTGATTGAAAGCAGAGATACTTCAGAGCAAGGAGAGGTCAATGCCAGCTGGTGGTTTTTACTTTGGTTTTATTATAAATGTGTTTACATTCCAAAAAGCGTAAGATGCAATTCCTGTGTAGCTGCTTTCTTCCTGATTAAGGAATTTTAAGTATCTTCATATTTGTTTCTTTTCTTTTTCCATTCTCTTCTCCAACCTGCCTACAAAGGATCATATTTAAATTTTCTGGAGATTGTGTGTGATGTGTATAATGCAGTATTTTACAAAGATTCGTGCCATGGTGACATATTGAGTAAAATCTTTCTGAGATAAGGCTCATACAGAATACTTTCTGGTGTCACACATGGCTGCATTTTAATGAAGTCTTTTACTTTGGGTAGGAACAAGACTATATCCGAATTGAAGGTTTCATGGAGTATTCTTCTTCCCTGTGACTGATAACTATGATGTTTTCTTGTCTCCCTCTCAAATACCTACCCCTGCCCCACCCATTTGGCTTAGATAGTGGAGATTTCAAAACCACTGATGCTGAAGACATGTGTAATGATAGGTAGCACACTAAATATCTGTTGGGTGAATAAATGAATAAAATGAGCAGTGTAAGGTGAAGCCCCAAGAGGCCTCAGAAATTACAATGGTGAGGAATGCTTTAATAGACAATACTTGCCTCTAATGACAAAAGACTGAATTCGTCTGGTTGGGCTGTTTAAATACTTCGGGACAAACACATTCTGGATTGAAGTATCTATCACCTAATGTGTAAAAAGAAGACGTAGATAAAATGGAATAGTGAAAGTTGATTAAAATTTTACAATGTGCTCTTCAAGTTATGTTCAACTTAATTAAACATTTACCCGGTGCTTGCCCTGTTAAAGTGTGTACTAGAAAACAGGTATACAAAGATGTATAGACTCTGCCCTCAAATAGAAGAGAGGGGGAAAGAAGAAAAATGGTACAGCTCATTACATGGAACTAATTGAAACATTTTTGGATATGCCACATCATTTTGAACCCACTTCTTTTGCTGAATCTAAGGATTCGGAAGCCAGAGGTGAATTCTATTGAATTGTTGACCATATTTGATAGATTCCAGGCATTGCGAAGAGCTGAGGTAACTGCCCTTCCAGAGAGCTTCCATTCTCCAGTGTGTTCTGTAGTGTTACACAATTTTGTGAGATTTAAAAATCTGTGACAGGAAGCATTTGAGGCTTTGAATCGCCCTCCATTGGCAACTATTACATTTTTAAAATGTGCCCCTGGAGATGTCCAGCTATGAAGAGAAACCTGGAAGGTTTTTACTCGACCAAGTTGTCGAGAAATAACCTTTACTAATGTATAAGTGAACTCAGAGGACTTACTAAAAATAAGAAGGAAACTTCTCTTTTAAAAAGTGTTTTAATATTTTAAACATCCGAATTTCAAGGCCAACAAAACCAGCAACTGGTCTTTAGAAAGCTATTTCAATTGATGATCCTATTTAGCTAACTCTTCTTGGCCATTTAGATTTCAGCATTTGTAATACACTCTTATTTAACTTAAATTTTGCTTAAAACCAGCAAACATATATTCAGAATTCTAATAGGTAGGAATGTTCCCTACCAATATAAATTATCTACACTGCAAACAACTTGAGGTATTGAATGAGCTATAATAAAAGATGATTATTTATATTTATTTTTATTCAACCACAATAATATATTTGATTTATTATGTTGTAGTTCTAAAAAATAAAAAAGAACCTTTTCTTCCAGATGTGCATATTATGAGTTAATTTACAATGGAAATTAAATCCTTAGTCCTAAAGAATGAGATAGGAAGTTTATAGGAAGATCTTGATTCCAATCCAGCACTTAAACTTCCCTCAACTTAATTGAAATATATATTCTCAGGCTATGAAGTAGTTGGTTGTTATCTCTTAAATTTGTCAACATTTAGTAAACAAAAAGAAGCCCCCAAATTTATGATCAATCCATTGATTGATTAATAGATAGATAAGCTTTCACTCTATTAATTATTATATGTAAATCCTCCAGCATGCAGTTTTCAGGTCACTTCACCCAAGAACTCCAAACAGCTTGCCCTCTATGATTTTGTTTGGCACTTGCAAGATATAAAAATGTCTGTTTTAAATATTTTTTTAATGTTATTTGTACTAAAAGTCCTGATAAGTCAGATACTAACCTAGAAGCCAGAAATCATGTCTGCTGTCCTATCCCCTCATCATTATATCAGATGCCTCATCTTTTTCTGATAACTCTCAGCCAGAAACCCTGTGAGACATTTTTCTCTGCTACCTTCACCCATCTCTGCAAGTAGTTACATATTACTGGTTCTTCGTCTTTCTATGTTTCTACACCCACCTCTTTTATGTTACTGCCACAGCCAGAAGCATGGGGCCTTCCCAACTACACAGTGAGGTTGAACATACAGACAGGGACGGAAGCATGTGAACACAGAATTTCAGTGTATTAATTATTGTGCAAGAGTCTTAGGGTGCCATGAGGACAAGGAGGACACTTGAGCCTGAGGAGGTCAACCGATGGCTCCTTGTGTGGAGGAGATTCCAAGCTGATGGCCTCGTAGTGGCACAGAGTGATGAACCTGAACAGAACTGCTTGTTTAATCAAATTGTGATAATCACATTTAACCAAAATGTAATGGTCATGGAGCATTCATATGAAGGGTTAATGGGACAGGAGGAAGTAGAATTGAAGACGAGTTTAGACTGAATGTTCCGGGTTTTATGGAGGGCGATTAGATTATTTAGATTACCCCGTTCATGTATGTAGGGGTAGGATGGGAGGAGGGGCGGTGCTGAGAAGCAGCCAGAGCCTTAATGCTGGCCTCAATTGTCAAGCTCCAAGTGGAGAAATTCATTAGAATGTGAAATTCAGGCAGAAAGCCAGTGAGTGAAGCAACTATATCCTGGAAGTAATGGGGGCTGCAACCATTTAAAGCTCTCCAAGGGCTCAGATGCTTGCAGGCATATTGGCCAACTGGGTTGCAAACCATCTCCAAGAGGACCGCACTTTTATAAGTTTTCTGATATGCAGACCCCTGGGATCTCTTTTACCAAGCAAAGGCGTGGAGCAAAAACCTGGTAGAGATTCTTAATTTCTCATTTATCACAATGTTTTATCTTCAAAAAGGTTGAATAAGCCAATTTTTTGCAAGTGATGTCTGGAGTATCACTGATGCACATTTAAAGAACTGTCACCACAGAGAATATGTTGCATTATCCTTTATACAGAGAACCTTGCCTGTCCCACGTCATGTCCACTTAGGACAACGCATTCAGTGTACTTGCGCAAGTAATTCTTCAAGGGTTCGGGCAATCAAGTGGGAGTGTTGTTCTGGCAGTGCAACGTAGTCGCTCAGAGTAAAGGCGTTGAATGGCAGAAAGTAATCAGCCCAAAGCCTTCAGCGGGAAATTTAAATTCCTGACCTTCAAGTCCACATCTAGAAAATGGAGACAATGTTTTCCTTGCAGGATTCTGGTAAAGATTTAATGTGGCTGTGACATAGCATACGATACATGTAACTATTACTGTTCTTAGCACTTTTCTCTAGAGGGCTCCAGTCAAAGTGTCACTGGTACATTGGCACAGATCAGTTCATCTTAGTAATGCCTTAGCTGCTCTCCATGAAGATGTAGTAGATTAGATACTATGACATATGTCAGGGAAGAACAGAGTGATGGTCAAGAAGACGTCTTTTATATTGGACAGGTGAGGGTGTGAACAAATTAACAAATACTGGGTCAACTCAGCAGCATTTTGTAGGAAATAATGTGAAAAGTGGTAACTTATATACGTGAAAACAAAGTAAAAGCTATACATTATTCTAATTCCAGAGAAGTGTGAGTAGGAGAAGTATATAAACAATTAGCTTGAAAAAAGAGAAAAATTTTGAATGACACTGTTGAGTTTTGCGTTGTACTATGAGAGGTATCAGTTTTAAGGCATGGTAGTCTTGAAAAACAAAATGACTTATCATGGCCACTTGTGATATCTTTAGCATATTCAAAGTTCCAAGGATTATTTTAAGCCAATTATTTTAAGTTCTAAAGTTAAATGGCAACTATTCAAAGATTTTTTAAAAAATCATGTTTTGATGCCCAAAGTAGATCATGGTGGGATATGCAAAGGAATGGAAACATATGTTTTCTATTTTTAAATAATTTCTGATCTGGGGCGCCTGGGTGGCTCGCTCAGTCGTTAAGCGTCTGCCTTCAGCTCAGGTCATGATCCCAGGGTCCTGGGATGGAGCCCCACATCAGGCTCCCTGCTCCACGGGGAGCCTGCTTCTCCCTCTCCCACTCCCCCTGCTTGTGTTCCCTCTCTCGCTGTGTCTCTCTCTGTCAAATAAATAAATAAAATCCTAAAAAAAATAATTTCTGATCTCATTTGAGATATAGTACATACATCTAAGATAACATAAACAACCAATATAATGGTGTTTGTAAATAATATGTGAACTCAGATACACTGAAAGACCAGGAAGTAAATGAGTTCCCAGTATTGGGTATAAGGAATGTTATCAGGATGTTGGAAGGGTTACAGTAGTTTTAGAAAGAGATGAAAGACCTAGAAACACTAAGGGTGCATCCTGCAGTCTCATCTAATGCTTGGAGTCCTCCCTAGACTCACATGTTTGTTAGCAGAGTTTAGTTCCTTGTAATTGAGGCTGTTGATTGTCTTGCTTGCTGTCTGTCTGGGTCTGTTCTGAGCTCCTAGCGGCCGTTGCTTACCATATGGTCTTCTCCACAACATGGCAGTTTGCTCCTTCAAGGCTGGTGGGAGCGTTTTCACTCATGCTTCATGTTTCTCTGACTTGTTTGTGTCTTTGACCTTTAGGACTCTTTGAAGGGCTCTCCTGATTAGGTCATGTCCACCCAGGATAATCTCTCTTTTGAGTAATTAAAAATCAACTAAATTAGGGATCTTATTTAATTAACGACATCTGCAAATACCTCTTGCCATTTAATGTGATATAATCACAAGAATGATATCCCATCGTATTCACAGATTTCGCCTGCACTCAAGGGGAGAAGGTTATATGAGGGGTCTGTAACAAGGGGCTGGAATTTTGGGGGCTGTCTTAGAATTCTGCCTACTGGGGGATTCACACACCTGGCTATCTTTCCAGCAGAAAGAGGCCTGTGCCTGGTGCTAATTATATTTAAGGAGATCGGGGCTGAAAGTACCCCGGTGTCCTTGCAAGAGCCGTGGTTCTGTGATAGGGGGTGTGGCCTTGTCGGAAAGAGAGGTTCCAGAGCTCAGAGCAGGTATCAGCCTGGCTCTTGTTGAGCTAACTCAAATCTGCTCAGCCAGCTTTTAACTAAGCTGTCAAAAACAGAGTGGAAGGGTACCCCAAGGCCAGCCGAGCTTGTCCGTTGCTTGATTATGGAATCAAACACAATAATCTTAACCAATGAAATGGAAACATCCTCCATCTAATTTCATGTTATTACTCAGGGAAGCTTACTGTTTCTAGTTGGCTTGGTACCCTCTCTCCCACCCTTAGTTAGAAATAGCTGTTTATTAAAATTGCCTTACGGGCTCACTTATTAAAAAGCATTTATATGCAGAAAAACTCCTTATCACTATAAAGCATTTCAGCATTCATCTTTAAGTGCGATATTTTGAGATACAAATAACAACTCTCAAAATAATTTAGTAATAAAATGGAATATTTGCTCAGAAATGTCAAAATATCAGTTAATATGATAGAATAGGAATTGAATTGAGGCTTACTCAATTTTCCCTCTAGGAATCAAAGTCTAAAACATCACAATTTCAGGTTGAAAATATCACTTAATGGAAATAGCACATACTTAGGAGGTCATCATTGCTGTGACTTCGTGCACATGTGATCTAGCTGGGCACAGTGTGAATGCTCTGAACATTCTAACTACATCATCAAAGGTGTCCAAATGAAGAGATGCCCGTGTCCTCTGAATTCCTTTCCACTCTCCTTGGGAGTTGTGGCCACTGAATTTCTGTGTCATATGCAGTCTTTTTTTTTTTTTTAAAGATTTTATTTATTTATTTGAGAGAGAGAGAATGAGAGAGAGCAAGCACATGAGAGGGGGGAGGGTCAGAGGGAGAAGCAGACTCCCCGCCGAGCAGGGAGCCCGATGCGGGACTCGATCCAGGGACTCCAGGATCATGACCTGAGCCGAAGGCAGTCGCTTAACCAACTGAGCCACCCAG
>NC_138384.1:10185937-10256753 GCF_054177405.1 Leptonychotes weddellii | reverse complement strand
CCTCCTTTGGGATTGTACCACTTACCTGAAACTTCCTGCCCATGGCAACCTTGATGCTCCCAGAGAATCCATGGGGCATTATAATTCTGATAGTGGAGTATGGGGAGTAGTACCTGCCTGTGAGGCTAATCTTGAGCAATAGCGGACAAAAAAGGGATGGATAAAATGTCCTCAGGGTGGAAAGTTCTGAGATGCATCTCAATAAGGCTGCTGAGAAGTGTTAAACTTCTCATTTTATTCATACACTGTTTTTCTGATTTTGTTTCATTGTCTGTGTTGTCTTGTATCTCATTGAGCTTCTTTCTGATGATTATTTTCAATTCTTTGTTAGGCAGTTTGTAGATCTTCATTTCTTTGGGGTCAGTTGCTGGAAGTTTATTAGTGTCCTTTGGTGGTATCATGTCTATCTGATTTTTTGTGATCTGTATAACCTTGCCTTGTAGTTTGCATTTGAAGGAGCATCACAGGACAGGTCCCTGGGCAGGCAGGATTGGTCCCAGACTGTGTCAGAGAGGGCCTGGAACTGATTCAAATGGTCCACAGCTTGGACCAAGGTCTGCAGGCCAGCTTTCAAGGGCATGGAAGAACATGTCTCCTGCCCGACTTCTGGGTGGGCAGGACTACTCAAGGACTGTGGCTAAGAGGGGCTGGAGCCAAATCATGGGGCCACTTCGGGGTCTACTAGGATCAAAGTAGGCAAGCCTACGTCTGGAGGCGTGAGTGGGTGTGTCTCCCTCCATGTGCCTGAGTGGGCAGGACTGCTTCCGGACTGCAGCTGACAGGACCCCTTCAAGATCCACAGTCAGACTGAGGTTTGAGGGCTGACCTCTGGGGGCAGGCTCCTGGAGGACCGGCAGGACTACTTCCTGATCTGGCAGTGAGGGACTGGCCCAGTCTCCACATTGGCAGAACTGCTCAGGAGCAGCTGGGAGGGGCCGGAGCCCAGTTACAGAGCTGTTTCAGAATCTTCTTCCCAATGGAAATTGGAGGGCCTGCCTCCACGGGTGCAGTCGGGTGTGTCTCCCGGTGGGACCCTGGGAGGGCAGAATTGCTCCTGGCCTGTGGCTGGGTCCCAGGGCTCCCATGAAGGCACTTTTGTCCATGGAGGGCTGCCAAATTATTGTTGCTCTGGGGGCATATGAGCAGGAGACTTCCTGTTCTGCTATGTTGCTGACATCACTTCATATATTCTGTGTCTGTCTATCATTATCATCGTCTGTCTAATGATCTGTAATTTAAAACCTGTTCCTATAAATTATCTCATTTGATTTTTAAATGTAACCCCTTTGAAGACTGCCCTGCAGATGTAATTCCATGAGAAAAGATCTGGAAAAATTACATGATTTTGTAAGGCTTTCTCTGTTTCTTCTCAAATAGGACTTTATATCAAAGATTTTCTCCCTCAGTGGGAATTGTCAGGTCCTTAAAGTTCTAATAATTTAAGTAGAAAGCTAGCCCCAAATCCTCTTTAAGTGGTTTGAGGATTGTTATTTTTTCTCTTATCTTTTTTACCTTTTTAAAAAAAGTTGACATGTAATGAATATTAACAATAGAAAATAAAAGGGACACATGTAAGATGGACTATATAATTGGCCATATAAAATATAACCGATTTAATAGACTATATAAAAATATCTGACCGTATAAAAATGAAAAACAGGATCAGAGACTCTGTGCCAAAATGAGAATGTTTATGTGGGTTTTTCCAAAGCTTCTTGCTTGACTTTGGCGTTGTGCATGCCCTCCTAGAACAAGCTGGTCCACTGTCAGGGCCTCAGGAGGAGGCCTGTGCAGACAATTCCCACATTTGTGCTGGAGGAGAAACATGTCCAACAATCTCCTTTCTTGTATTTTCAACTGCCTGCTGGAATTTTCCAGCTGCCTACGAGATGTCTTGGCTTTTCAGAAAAGCTCAACATATCTTAAGTTAAATATATCACCTCCAAACCAGCTCTGCTTGTAATTATTTTTCTTTTCTGGTTCCTGGTGGTTATCTTAATCACCATGGCTTAACATTCTTAGAATCACCTTTTATTTCTCCCTTGATTCCTCCTCCTGAAGATAATAAGTTCTGTGTGTGGATGCATGGTTTGCAATCTGTCTATTCTATTCTATTTTTTTTTTTTTTTTTTTTTAGTTTCCATTGCTACTACCCTTGTGCAGTTTTTGGATTTCTAACCAAGGTTATTTTAATAGACCCATAACTGCTCATGCAATTTTGAGGCTTTCCTCAATAAAAATAAATGTTCAAGTGCAGTTGTGACCTTGTTTTTCCCTGTTTAAAGTTTTTCAACCCCACCTTCATTGCACATATGGGTGTTTCTGAATGTGCTTTCTAAAGTCCAGCTAATACTCTGCAGTGGTTGAGCAGATAATTTGGTAGTTTTAAGGAAAGAAGAAAAAAATATTCAAACTTTTTTCAGGTTAAATAGTAAGATAATCTATGAATTGTCTATCATTTACTAACAGAGTATAGTTTCCCTTAACTAACCCATCTTTGCTTAATTTGTGTGTTCTTGCTTGTATTTGTTCTACAAATCTAATTATTTAATCTAAATAAACCTAATAAATACTACATGGTATTAATTCTATGATTAGCACAAACACATAAAGAGCTCATTGATGCATAAAAGTATAAATGGAATAAAAAAGTAAGAAATAGAAATTTGAACAATTTCATAAACATAAGGAACGACCATGATTTTAGTACAAAGAATAAAACACACAAGCTGGGATAAGTGAATATTGGAATGTGGTGATTTCATACAAGCATCTAAATAAGGAAAGCACTGGATAGAAAAGCAGATACTGGATCTAGTAGACAAAGACTTTAAATCAACTCTCTTAAGTATGCTCAAGGAGCCAAAAGAAATGAGAATAATGTCTCAACTAGAGAATATCAACAGAGAGTTACACATTATAACAAGGAAATAAACTAGTGTTTCTAATCTGAATGTTATGAATTTTTTCTGTAATGGAAAAAACAGAACTACATATGCATCCAAGTTGCACTCCTTATAGCAAAAGAACCAAAACAAAACAAAACAAAAAACCAAAAAACCATCTCATTATTGATATGATGGGGAGCAAAGTAGAATAAGCTGTTTGCAGAATTCCTCTATCAAAAGACACTGTCAAAACCTGTATTTTTTTAGTGGCTCTAAATGTGGAAGAGTAACTATTCTGAGAAAATGCTAGCCGACTCCTGCTTTCTTCCATGTAAGAACTACTTTGATTTCTAAGTTTTAATCCTGCTTTCACTCATCAGTCCTTCAGTCTGGTTCGCCTTGGTGACCCATACTGTGGGAGAAAACAGTTTTTGCTCCTGTTCGGGGTCATCTGGTGTGCCATGTTGCAGACTGGAGAAGGCAGTGGGGCTGGATTGAGTGGCAGTGGATAGACAGGAGGGGCTTCATTCACGGAAGATGGTTGGCAGACAGGAGCAGGTCTGAGTGTTACAATCTTACCAAGCTGTGGCCACTGGGAAGTGGGGGGTAGGGAGTTCTTTTCACTGTACTGTGCAAACAAGTGGGCAGTAGCTTCTGCATTAAAGCACACTGGTTAATGTTAAGAAAGGTGAGCCCATAAATTCCTGTAATGAAGGAAGACATAAAGACATTTTTAATGGCAATAATAATTCCTTCAGAGATATTTCTGTGTGGGGGATGGTTTGGGGAGCAGAAATGGATAGGACCCCCCCCCCCCGGTCCTTCAGCTCCTCTCCCAGCTCAGAGAGGCACATATCATCCAAGGCTTAAGGAAAGGGGGTCACTGCACACCTTGGGAACATAGCTAAGTGGGTACCTTTGAGGTCTAGGATATAAAAGATCTGAAGGAGAAATGAGCAGCCCAAAGGAATTCATTTGCCCTGTATCCCACTGAGGGGAAGAGAGGAGGAAGGTTTGGAAAAGTAGGAAGAGGGTTGGACATGAGCAAACAAGCGTGAAGACTCGTTTTCCCTGAAGTCCTGCCTGAGATTAAGTCCACAGTCGGAAATGTCACAGAACCCTTCATTCACGTTCAGGTATCTGCATGTGAAGGCTGTGAATAAAGTGGGTGATGGAGGGGAGCCTGCCCACCCAAGACAAGTCACCAGATCACTCTGTTGCTGCAGTGTAGACGTGGTAGTGTGGCAGAGACCCCACTGCGGCCCCAGATGGCAGAACCGGGAGCTACCATGGGTGCCAAGAACGAATGTAGGAGGTAGGGAGTGGAGAGGTGGGTGTGGGCAAAAGGTCACACCTGGGATGGGAGGAAAAACGTCCAAATGCTGTGATAAAGCAGGTCCTGACCAACCCTTAGCAGGTGACAACAGAAGGGACGTATGACTGCATGTGTCTTCCTGTCCCCTGCTCCCAGGGCTGGCACAAAGGGAAACAGACCCCAGTAAGCATCTGGAAGCCGAAGGTGACAGAAATAAAATCCTGAGTCGACTGAGTAATCCATGAACTGGCCCGAGATCCTCAGAAATGATTAGATTGATTTTCTACATTAGACAGAATAGAAACTCAAGAGAGAAAATTAGATTGAGTTAGGGGAAAAAATGCATTTTTCATACCCGAGGCTGTAAGTGAGAAATTTGTAACTGCAATATGATTCTAGCTGCATTGCTCAAGTAGCTCATCTGAGCTGTGGTCAATAACCTGCTGGCTTGTGGGAGCCCACTGTCAGCAGCTCTTCCCAACTCAGCACTATCAAATTGGGAGCTTGAAATCTGCCACGGGGGGAGCACTTACACCACAGGAATTGACCAGTGCTACAAAGCAGGGCTCCTCCCCTGCACCCTCCCCAGAGAACAACATATTAAACACTTACTAGCATACCACCTACCTGAATTTATCTCCTAAGAGTCAAAATATAATGATCTTGGGAAAGAATATTAGAATTTCTTTTACAAATTGGACTGCAATGCAAAGACCTGAGCCAAGAGTTTGATGTGTTCCCAGTCCTTGATTGTTGCTTAAAATATATATATATATATTTATTTATTTATAAGTATGTTTTTTTTGTATACTCACAATACACATGTGAGTTCTTTTTTTAAAAAAAAAAATTTATTTATTTATTTTAGAGAGAGACAGCACGAGTGGGGGGGCAGAGGGAGAAGGAGAGAGAGAGAGAATCTTAAGCGGGCTCCACACCCAGTGCAGAGCCTGACATGGGGCTTGATCCCACGACCCTGAGATCATGATCTGAGCTGAAACCAAGAGTCAGAAGCTTAACCAACTGTGCCCCTGCACATGTAAGTTCTTTAGCATAGTTTAAAAAACTTGTTTCTAGAACCACATACAAGTAAGTATATTAAGAATGTATATCCCAAGTTGAAACATTCAAACTTCCAGTTTTGGGGGTTGGACATGTTGGTTGACATGCTATTGGATTTTATGCTAAAAGAAGAACAGCCCACCATTCAATGTCCATCTTTTATCAAAATATCCAGAAATCTCTGGCAGATCCACAAAATCTTCTGTTTTTCTCAGTGACCTAAAAATAGGAGTTAAAATATTTTATTGAGTAACTATCAAGAGTGAGAAGTTAAAGTAGCTGGCTATGTAAGTGGCCCAAACAGAGCAAGCTATCCATCATTAAGCTGGGTATAGCCTGGTAAAAGATTGCAAATAATATCTTCTTGTAGAACAATGTGAATAAGCATGCATATTATTAGTGATCCTAAATATTGTTTATTCTATACATTTAAAATTGTAGATTGTCTTTTTTGATATTAATTTATCTAAAGTTGGTGATCCACATGTGTGCCCACCATAAAACACACACTAAGTGGTCCTCAGATGCTGAAAGTTTGACAGTTGTTTTCTTAGCTTTGAATGAAAGACTTTCTACATTTTGGATCCACTTTCTTTTCCTGCCTTAATGACCACTGCCCTCTCCATGCCCTCTCTCTCCCTTCAGTCCAATTACTGCCATTCTGAAAAATGTGCCTTGCATCTGTCTGCCCTCGTATCATTCCTCTGCTTGGAAGGCTCCAGCCCTTCATTTCGACCTTTCAGAATCCTACCCTAGAATGTAAATGGAATGTTTCTGTTTTGCTAATCACTCAGCCAGCAACACTGTCCAGATCCTAAACTTCTGTAGTGTATATCCTGTTTCAGTTCCGCATGTAATATATATCACCTGCTCATGTGTCAACTTCCTGTTTCATAAAAAGCAAACTTCCTGAAGGTGGAAGCCATGTCATCTGTGACGAAGACTGGGCTCCGGGGTCAACAGTGTTCAGGGTTTGCCTGATTTTAGCTCTGTGACCTTTTACAAGGGACTACCTCCCTTTGCCTCAGTCTCTTCATGTCTAAATGAGGAAAAATAGTAGTTTCCCATCTCACAGGCTTGTTGTGAGAATCAAATGAGTCAGGACAGGGAAGCACATGGGCAACTTCTATTTATAACTAGTGATCCAGAGTCATTCCTGACATTTCTTTTGACTACGTATGCACTAGTGGATATAGTGATCACATTTGGTTCACGAATAGTGGGTATTGGTGGTGAATAGAGCAATACTGATAATTCCTTGTATATAATAGCTTTCTCTGAGAAGTTTGTGTGTGGTCTAGTACTGAAAACCGTAACCAGTCTGTGTGATTAGGGAGATAAATTCTATATTCTTTGTTATGAGGGATGGCATTTAGAGATTTTAAAGAAGATGGTACTTCATATTCTTCTATTTCCATGTGCTTTCATAGTTTTTTAAAGATTTTATTTATTTATTTATTTATTTATTTATTTATTTATTTATTTATTTATTTTAGAGAAAATGTGCATGTGTGTGAGTGGGGAGAGGGGCAAAAGGAGAGGGAGAGAGAATTTCAAGCAGACTCTACGCTGAGCAGGGAGCCTGACTCAGGGCTTGATCTCGCAACTCTGAGATTGTGACCTGAGCTGAAATCTGGAGTCAGATGTTCAACCACCTGAGTGACCCAGGCACCCCCCCTTCATAGTTTTTATTAAGATTTAGAAATGTCATAAATTTCATAACTCCTCCTGGATTCAATTTTTTGATATTTTATTTCTGCCTTCTTCCTATTTTTAAAGGGTAGCAAGAAAGTTTAATAGTGTTTAGACTGGTCAAAAACATAAGATCTCACCACTTTGTAATCTACACATAAACCACAATAACTTAAATGTTAGGATATTTAATTGAGACACTTTTATTAAATCAATATTCACCAAATACTCATTTATTCATTGGAATTCAAGAAGCATTTCAGGGGCGCATGGGTGGCTCAGTCGTTAAGCGTCTGCCTTCGGCTCAGGTCATGGTCCCGCGGTCCTGGGATCGAGCCCTGTGTTGGGCTCCCTGCTCAACGGGAAGCCTGCTTCTCCCTCTGCCTGCCACTTCCCCCTACTTGTGTGCCCTCTCTCACTGTATCTCTCTCTCTGTCAAATAAATAAATAAAATCTTTAAAAAAAAGGAAGCATTTCAGATACTCCAAAAAAAAGATTGATGGAAAAAAAAAAAAGATTGATGAGAATTAATCAGAACTATTTTTTATAAAATAAATGGCAAAAAGAGAGTTTAAGATACTTTGAAACGTCAGCTTTCCTCATTAAAAAAGTCCGTCATTTTACTTTGTTAGTAGAAAGCAAAATTCTTACAGACCTTTGGCCTCCTGAAGTCATCTCAGCATCTAATTTAGTTCTGTTGCTCTGAGTTTGGCCATATTTGAAGGGTAACGGTTCAGCTAATGGCAGGCCTCACTTTTATGTCTGACCAGCTCACAAAAGTTTTTACAAGGTTGGATTTAAATATGACAATGATATTCTGATATGGAGTTTGATTCTTAGTTATTAATTTAACAAATGTAAATAGACTCTATTCTTTGCCGTTACCAAGTTCTTGCAAGTAACAAGCCAGCCTGTGGAAGAGGCGCTATTTGAGCTGCTGCTGAAAGGTGGAGGAAAGAAAGTCCTGGCTGAGTGAGGGGCACAGGAATACACATCATTCAGATGAAATTGTGAAGAATGAGAACAGACTTCGTAGAAAAATGCACTGTTTTCTGAGACTCCAGTGCCTCCAATGCCAAACTGAAGTTGTGTTAAATGCCCTAAAAGGATTCCTTTTGTTACCAGAAAAATTATTCAACTTGCTTTTATTAAAGCAACTCTGGGAACAGTGACAAAAATAGATTGGCTCTTTAAGAGGCACATATTGAAGATTTCCAGAAGGGTAGGACATCAGGCAGGAACACAATTTCCTGTCCTCCTCTCCAAAGCCTATAAACGTAGCCAAATCCCACTGGCCTTGCTTCCTTTGTTGTCACCGTCCTGGAAGAGCTGTCCCTCTTTTCTAAAGTGAATCAGTCTACGGTTTCCTATATCTTTCAAGCTTCCTCAGGATTCCTGTTCCTTCCATTTTACATCTTCCGAATTTCCCTTCCACTGATGACTTTACTGTCAGCATCACCATTTAGAGGGTTTTCCAAGCTATCATCCTTGACTTTATAAGCTTCTTGCCCTTCCAGCATTCGGTATCGAAAGGGGTACCCACAGATTACCAAGCCCTGCCAATGCCCCCTCACTAAGATCCCTCAAGTGCTTTCATGTCTTTTCATTCTTTCACTTACTCAGTTCAAGTTTATATCCCTAGCAACTAACAAATAAAGAAAGTTTTTAACTGAGTGGTTGGAATAAGAAGGGCTCAAACCAAGGTAGGGATACGGAAAAGCAAAGGCTACAATGAAAATCACTTTGGAGGTAACAATGACCAGATCTGGCAATTTTTACACATTAGAGATTTCTTTTTCTGTTATTGAAAGGGAATAATTAGGAGTGATTTAAGATTTCAGTCTGAGCAAAGATTGAAATGATGTGGCCATCTGGTTCTGACAGGAGGTAAGACATCCAGTTTTGGAATGTTGAGCTTGAGATATCTATAGGGCATCCATGAATAGATGTATAGGAAACATTCAGGATTTGGGATACAGATTTCAAAGGAAAGTCAGAGCTCAAAATAAAGATTCAGGCGTCATCATCCAAAAACAAAAAGCTAATCGTTGCAGCCACAGGCATGAGAAATGCAGTCCACGGAGAATGAAAAGTAAAAGAGGAGAGAATTGTATTAGCTTTTTTTTTTTAAGATTTTTTTTTATTTATTTGCGAGAGAGAGAATGAGAAACAGAGAGCATGAGAGGGAGGAGGGTCAGAGGGAGAAGCAGACTCCCTGCTGAGCAGGGAGCCCGATGTGGGACTCGATCCTGGGACCCCAGGATCATGACCTGAGCCGAAGGCAGTCGCTTAACCAACTGAGCCACCCAGGCGCCCCTGTATTAGCTTTTAAACAGAAGTAGAGAAAGGGGGCTCTTTGAAGGATACAGAAAAAGGCTGGCCAAAGGGGCTGAGGAGAGGAAATGAACTAAAGAAGGAAGGGTTTGCTCTAAGTGATTTGGTCATGACTTCTGATCTAGAGATGTTTCCTGATGGCTTTTTCTCAGCTCATTTATTGACCTAGACAAATCTTTTATTCTAAAGATACAGGATGTCAGCATAGCAAAAGCAAAAAGCTTTTTTTCTTTTTTGGAAAGCATCATCTCTCAAGAATTATGCAAATCATGAATTTCTTATTAAAACTCTACTTGTGTGTCATCTGGGAATTCCCTGTGATATCCATCCCTTCATATTGTCCCTCCTGTTTTTATGTAAAGGAACATAAAATGCTAGGAAGTTTGTATCCAGGCTTGCATATAATTTTGTTAAAAATGATAGACTTAAAAATTGTACAAAGAGTACATAACATGACATAATATTCTTCTACTCATTTATGCATCTGTTACAGGAAAGAGCAGTGCCTTTTATTTTATTAATTTCAGTATAGTTAACATACAGTGTTATATTAGTTTCAGGTGTACAATATAGTGATTCATCAATTCCATACATCATCCAGTGCTCATCACAAGTGCACTTCTTAATCCCCATCACCTGTTTCACACATCCCTCCACCCCCTGCCCCTCTGGTAACCATCAGTTTGTTTCCTATTGTTAAGAGTCTGTTTCTTGGTTTGTCTCACTCTCTTTTTCATTTACTCATTTGTTTTGTTTCTTAAATTCGACACATGAGTGAAATCATATGCTATTTGTCTTTCTCTGACTGATTTATTTACTTGGCATTATACTCTAGCTCCATCCATGACGTTGCAAATGGCAAGATTTCATTCTTTTTTATGGCTGAATAATATTCCATTGTATATCTGTATCACCTCTTATTTATCCATTCATTGATCGATAGATACTTGGGCTGCTTCCATAAATTGGCTATTGTAAATAATGCTGCTATAAACATAGGGGTGCATGTATCTCTTTGAATCAGTGTTTTTGTATTTTTTAGGTAAATACCCAGTAGTGCAAATTACTGGATTGTAGGGTAGTTCTATTTTTAACTTTTTGAGGAACCTCCATACTGTTTCCACAGTGGCTGCACCAGTTTGCATTCCCACCAACAGTGTAAGAGGTTTCCTTTTTCTCCACATCCTCACCAACACCTGTTATTTCTTGTCTTTTTGATTTTAGGCCATTTTGACAGGTGTGAGGTGATATTTCATTGTAATTTTGATTGGTATTTTCTAATGATGAGTGATGTTGAACATCTTTCCATGTGTCTGTTGACCATCTGGATGTCTTTTTTGGAGAAATGTCTGTTCATTTCTTCTGCCTATTTTTAGTTGGATTATTCATTTTTTGGGTGTTCAGTTTTATAAGTTCTTTCTATATTTTGGGTACTAACCTGTTATCAGATGCATCATTTGCAGTTACTGTCTCCCATTCAGTAGGTTGCCTTTTAGTTTTATTGATTATTTTCTTCACTATGCAGAAGCTTTTTATTTTGATATAGTCCCAGTAGATTATTTTTGCTTTTATTTCCCTTGCCTCATACCTAGAAAAATGTTGTTATGGCTCATGTCAGAGTACTTACTGCCTGTGCTCTCTTCTAGGATTTTTATGGCTTCGGGTCTCATATTTGGTCTTTAATTCATTTTGAGTTTATTTTTGTATATGGTGTAAGAAAGTGATCAAGTTTCATTCTTTTGCATGTTGCTGTCTAGCTTTCCCAACACCATTTGTTGAAGGGACTTTTTCCCATTTGGTATTCTTTCCTCCTTTTCAAAGAATAACTAACCATTTTGTTGTGGGTTCATTTCTGGGTTTTCTATTCTGTTCCATTGATCTATGTGTCTATTTTTTTTTTTAAAAAGATTTTATTTATTGATTGATTTGACAGAAAGAGAGCGAGAGAGGGAACACAAGCAGGGGGAGTGGGTGGGAGAGGGAAAGCAGGCTTCCCGCTGAGCAGGGAGCCTGACGTGGGGCTCGATCCCAGGACCCTGGGATCATGACCTGAACTGAAGGCAGACGCTTAACGACTGAGCCACCCAGGTGCCCTGTGTGTCTATTTTTGTGCCAGGACCATACTGTTTCAACTACTACAGCTTTGTAATATAACTTAAAGTCTAGAATTGCAGTACCTCTAGCTTTTCTTTTTTCTTGTCTTTTTTTAGAGAGCATGCACAAGTGGTAGGGGGAGGGGCAGAAGGAGAGGAGGAGAAAGAATCTTAAGCAAGCTCCATGCCCCGCGTGAAGCCCTGTTTGGGGCTCAGTCTCACCATCCATAGATCATGAGCTGAGCTGAAATCAAGAGTTGGATTAACCAGCTGAGCCACCCAGGCGCCCCATTCTGTTGGTATTTTGATAGGGATTGCATTAAATGTGTAGATTGCTTTGGGTAGTGTAGACATTTTAACAGTATTTTTCTTCCAATCCATGAACATGGAATATCTGTTTCTTTGCGTCATCCTCAATCTCTTTCATCAGTGTTTTGTAGTTTGCAGAGTACAGGTCTTTTCACCTCTTTGGTTAGGTTTATTACTAGGTATCCTATTGTTTTTGGCACAATTGTAAATGGGCTTGTTTTCTTAATATCTCTTTCTGCTTCTTCATTATTAGTGTATAGAAATGCAATAGATTTCTGCACATTGATTTGTATGCTGTGACTTTATTGAATTTGTTTATCAGTTCCAGCAGTTTTTTGGTGGAGTCTTTAGGGTTTTCTATATATAGCATCATGTCATCTGCAAATAGTGGAAGTTTCACTTCTTCCTTATCAATTTGGATGCCTTTTATTTCTTTTTGTTGTCTAATTGCTATGGCTAGAACTTCCATTACTGTGTTGAATAAAAGTGGTGAGAGTGGATATCCTTGTCTTGTTCCCGACCTTAGGGGAAAAGTTCTCAGTTTTTCCCCATTCAGTATGATGTTTGCTGTGGGTTTTTCATATATGGCCTTTATTATGTTGAAGTATGTTCCCTCTAAACCTACTTTGCTGAGGGGTTTTTTTTTATCATGAATGGTTGTACTTTGTCAAATGGTTTTTCTCCATCTATTGAAGTGATCATATGGTTTTTGCCCTTTCTCTTATTGATGTGCTGTATCATGTTGATTAATTTATGAATATTGAACCACCCTTGTATCCCGGGAATAAATCCCACTTGATCTTGGTGAGTGATTTTAAAAAATTTATTGTTGGATTTGGTTTGCTAGTATTTTGTTGAGGATTTTTGCATCTATGTTTATCAGAGACATTGGCCTATAGTTCTTTTTTTGGTCTTTTTTTTGGTAATATCCTTATCTGGTTTTGATATCAGGATGATACTGGCTTCATGGAATGAATGTGGAAGTTTTCCTTCTTCTGTTTTTTAGGATAGTTTGAGTAGAATAGGTATTAACTCTTCTTTAAGTGTTTGGTATAATTCACCTGTGAAGCCATTTGGTCCTGGTGATTTGTTTATTGGTTGTTTTTTGATTACTGAAAATCAGTGCCTTTATTTTTATTTTTTAAAGATTTTATTTATTTATTTGACAGAGAGAGACACAGTGAGAGAGGGAACACAAGCAGGGGGAGTGGGAGAGGGAGAAGCAGGCTTCCCGCAGAGCAGGGAGCCCAATGCGGGGCTCGATCCCAGGACCCCGGGATCATGACCTGAGCCGAAGGCAGACGCTTAACAACTGAGCCACCCAGGCGCCCCAATCAGTGCCTTTAAATAGAAATATAAAGTTGTTGACATTTATGATTGACTGTTGAGCCAAGCTGACTCTGGAAATACTACATTCATGTTTCCTAAAATTACAAATTGCTAATTTTTAAAAGCCACTTTGAGGTATGATTGATACACAAAAACCTGTACATATTCAATGTTTACAAGTTGATGAGTTTGGAGATAAGAATATACCCATGATTCATACTACCCAAAACAATCTACAGATTCAGTGCAGTCCCTATCAAAATACCAACAGCATTTTTCACTGAACTAGAACAAGTGATACTACAATTTGTGTGGAGCCACAAAAGACCCTGAACAGCCAAAGCAATTCTGAGAAACAAGGTCAAAGCTGGAGGCACCACACTTCCACATTTAAAGATATGCTATGAAGGTGTGATAATTACAACCGTATGGTACTGGTACAAAAAATAGACACATAGATCAGTAGAACAGAATAGAGAGCCCAGAAGTGAACTCACAATTATTTGGCCAATTAATCTATGACACAGGAGCTAAGAATATACAATGGGAAAAAGGATAGTCTCTTCAATAACTGGTGCTGGGAAAACTGGACTACTACATGTAAAAGAATGAAACTGGACCACTTTCTAACAACATACACATAAATAAACTCAAAATTAAAGACCTAAATGTGAGACCTCAAGCCATAAAAACCCTAGAATAGAGCACAGGCAGTAATTTCTTTGACATCAGCTTTAGCAATATTTTTCGATATATATCTCCTGAGGCAAGGGCAACAAAAGCAAAAATAAACTATTGGGGGGGGCGCCTGGGTGGCTCAGTTGGTTAAGCGACTGCCTTCGGCTCAGGTCATGATCCTGGAGTCCCGGGATCGAGTCCCACATCGGGCTCCCTGCTCGGCGGGGAGTCTGCTTCTCCCTCTGACCCTCTCATGCTCTTTCTGTCTCATTCTCTCTCTCAAATAAAGAAATAAAATCTTAAAAAAAAAAAAAAAAGAACTTCCTTTAAAAAAAAATAAATAAATAAACTATTGGGAGTACATCACAATAAAAAGCTCTTGCAGAGCAAAAGAAACAATTGATAAGACCGAAAGGCAGTATACTGAATGGGAGAAGATAGTTGCAAATGACATATCTGTTAAGGGGTTAATATACAAAATATATAAAGAATTAATATAGCTCAACACAACCCTCCCCCCCAAAAACAGATTAAAAACTGGGCAGAGGACCTGAATAGACATGTTTCCAAGGAAAACATACAGATGGCCAACAGACACATGGAAAGATGCTCAATTTCACTAATCATCAGGGAAATGCAGATCAAAACTACAATGAGATATCACCTCACACCTGTGAGAATGGCTAAAATCAAAATGACAAGAAATAACAAGTGTTGGCGAGGATGTGGAGAAAAAGGAACCCTCGGGCACTGTTGGTGGGAATGTAAGTTGGTACAGCCACTGTGGGAAACAAAATTTTGTGCAGCCATAAAAAAGGATGAGATCTTACCATTTGTGAAAACATGGATGGACCTAGCAGGTATTATGCTAAGTGAAATAAGTCAGACTGAGAAAGACAAATACCATGATTTCACTCATATATAGAATCTAAAAAACTAAACAAATGAATAAAAAAAACAAAAGGAAGAATCAGACCTGTAAATAAAGAGAACAAACTGATGGTTGCCACAGGGAAGGGGCGGACGGATGGGCAAAATGGGTAAAGGGTTGTGGGAGGTATGGACTCCCAGTTGTGGAATGAGTAAGTCACAGGAATAAAAGGTACAACATAGGGAATATATTCAATGGTACTGTAGTAGCGTTGTATGGGGACAGAAGGTAGCTACGCTTGTGAGCACAGCATAATGTATAGAGAAGCTGAATCACTATGTTCCACCTGAAACTAATGTAACACTGTGGGTCAATTATACTCAAATAAAAAAAAAAAATACATGCATGAAACCATCACCATAATCAAGGCCATAAACTTATTCATCACCTTGAAAAGTTTCCTTCTGCCCTTTATTTATGTATTTGTATTTATGTATGTACATATGTATTCATTTTTATTAAAAATTTAAAAAAAATTTCCTTTGTGATAAATTTTTAAAATGAAGATGCAAAATTCTGAACTCTGAAGGTACGTTCCAAATGGATCTTTATTTTTTTTTTTGTTTCATAGAAGAAAATAAAAAGAGCAGTGACAATTGCAGTATAATAAATTCATGCTAGTAATTGATTTTCAATTGTGCTTGTCAAAAGGATTTGCATTTTGCAATTATGGTAGCTGTCATCATGAGCATTAAAATTCTCTGCTAGGGTGCTGTTTTTCAGTTGCTACCATTCTCCTTGGTAGTAACAGAGTGTGTGGAAAACGCAGGGGTGTGGATGAGATTCACAGTATTGCCAGAAGCAATTTGAAATTGGCTAGGCAGAAGCATGACCTATTTTTTTTTTTTTTTGGTCTGTCTTTTCTGATCCAGAAAATGTTTGCATTAACTCTCATTCTCAGCTGGAAGCATTGCTTTATTATGACTCAATGGATCAATATACATTGGGAGCCATGAACTATGATAGGTGGCCTGACAATCGTATGAAAGGCCTCACTGGTTTGAGTGGAAATGAGGTTGCTTCATGAGACTTTCTTTTTATCAAAAGGGACAATTTAGAACTTTCCATTATGAGATACAAATAGAAATAAGATGGAGATAAACAGAGCAAAATGCTGTGCTCTTTCCTCTTCTACCTGCATTTCCTACCTTCCTGACAGACTTGATCCTGCTCCCTCAGACTGAGGTGATTTTTATCTTGGTGAAGCCAGGGTAATATGTGCCTGCTCTTTCTAATATAGAATAATTGGTGGCATATAATTTTAGAAGTTATTTATTTCTCAATTTAGGAGATGAAGTGACAAAATAGCAAGTTTATAGCCATAGGTTAAAATCAGATTAATACATAAAAGTGCTTGGTTGGAAAAATCACCAGCAGTAGTTTGTTACATTTGCGTCTGTTTGTATTCTTCACTAGTTTAGCACAATATCCCCAAATTAAATATGTTGAAATTCGATTTGTTCTATACAAGGAGGTAAAGATCATTTAAAACACATGTGATTATTGAGCATAACTCAGAAAATCCAAATGTATGTCAATCACTGGCAAAATTAATGGTAATATATTACATTTTTACATAAAATCCATAATAGCATATTTTTTCTCTGTATTTTTCACGAAAACATAACTCTTGTGTGCTTCTCTATTTGTGCATAGGCCAGGAGCCAGATGGAGCTGCCCAGGGTTCTTGGATGTTAGAGGAAGCAATTCATTTGTGTAGCAAAAGGGTCTGCAACTGGAAAGCATTTTTAGAATTGAATGTATGCATGGGGGAATATTGTACTTGCTGGCTTCAGACACTAAATTCTATTTGTATCCCACTTCCCCATGCTATTGTAGAACATTATATCTATTTAAAAGCAGTGTGTGTGTGTGTGTGTGTACGTGTATGTATATATATATATAATTTTTTTTGCTTCTCTAGTTTGTACCAATTATCACTGTGATGCTCAATGAATGTTGAGCGATTCTGCTCTAGAGTGCAGAATCTAGAGTATAGAATCTACTGCACACATGGCAGAATATTTTTTGAATCAGACAGAAGCACCGATTCTGGTTGACCACCCATATACACATGCAAATAGCATTGTTCTTCACAATCCACATACAGTTTTATAAAATTGAAATTTGTAAAAATGCATAATCAGCTTTGGGGATATTAGGCACATAAATAGAACACTCATAAAGATACTATAGTACATTAATCATTCAGATCTGAAATACTAGTCGATCTGATTTTCTCAGCCAGTTTCAAATCTCTGAGTTTGCAGGTTATGGTAGTTGAGGAATAACATGGAAACACCACATATTTTTCAGTTGTCAACACTTTTGCACCTGTGACTATTATTTTAAGGTGGGGCAATCCTATTTGCTTTTCAGTTTAGAGACCGTTTCCCATATGTGCCCACATATCAGTTCACCTCAAGCCCCTGGGCATCTGCTGGGTAAAGTAGCCTTCTTTGGTTGTGCCAGTCTCTTCCAGATAAATGCTCAGACTTTCTGATTTCCTAATCTTTCCTCTAGTTCTTTCCAGAATGGCAGCTGGCATATAAGAAACTCAGATGATACATGGCACGGCTGGGTAGGGGTCCCCTGGCATATGTTGGTTGTTGTGTTGGTGTTTACCACAAGATCATTGGTTGGATCCTTGTGTCCCGGGTAAGCAGTATCTGCTGAGTGTGGTTGGGTTGGTCCTAACCCTACATGTTTGTTGACGTGCACTGCCAATTTTGGTGGCCAATCCATCCCTTGACTGTTTTCTTGTCAAAGGCCATCCCCTTTTGCTGGAGGGGCCCCATGACACTTCTTGTTGCTATTCAGATTCCCTGAAGCTGGATGTGACATTCTTTAGTATAATAGATGGAGCAGATGTGCAGTAGTCTTTGCAGAATGTCACTACCATGAAGAATCCCTCTGGTGAGCTTCCAGTTAGACCCTCATTCACTTCTAAGCATTGTCCTTTGTCTTCTCCTGGACTCTGATTGTGGAATGGTTCTGGGGAATATAGTCCATTAGACAGAAAAATGAAAAACACATTGCTCCAAATAAGAAACCCACAGTTATCTTCTGCCAAAGAAAAATAGCACTAGTATAAACTTCCAGTTACAAAATAAATAAGTCACAGAGAGTGGGGTGCCTAGGTGGTTCAGTTGGTTAAATGTCGGACTTTTGGTTTTAGCTCAGGTTGTGATCTCATGGGTTGTGAGGTAAGGCTCTGCACTCAGCCAGCAGTCCGCTTGAAGATTCTCTCCCTCTGCCCCTCCCCGCCAACTCGCATGCGTGCACTCACACACTGTCTCTCTCAAATAAATCTTAAAAAAAAATAAGTCACAGAGATGAAAAGTACAGCATAGGGAATATAGTCAATAACATCATAACAACATCGTGTGGTGACAGATGATGACTATGTTTATTGTGATGAGCATTGAGTAATGTATAGAATTGTTGAATCACTGTTGTTTATGCCTGAAACTAATATAATATTGTATGTCAACTATACTTCAATAATAAATAACATTTAAAAAGCTCAAAAGAATAATTGCACTGGATTGGGTAAACAGACCAGACAGACTTTATTCAATACTACAGTAATGAGGGTCAAGACTATTTCAATAGGGGAGAGATACTGAACTCAACTCTCTTGAAACAAAGGGTAGGAGAGTTTTTAAGCACTGGGCTGAGCCAGTAGAAAAGTACTGAAGAACATTAGGGGGGAAGTTGGTCAATGTGATTAGGCCTTTGTGTTTGCTAATTGGTGATTATGGAAGTTAGGCTTCTACCCTCCCACAGAGACTGGGAAATGAGGCACTATCTTTCTTGATGACTGTGTTTCAAGGGATGACTCAGGTCCTTGAGAAAGACTTTCTTGAATTGTAAACCTGGAAAGAGGCTTGATGAAGATCTATATCTCAAGGGGCAGAGAAATAATTTACAGTTTCAAGTTTCCTAAATTAAATAATCTAAGAAAAAGGAAGTCAGGGACCTATACTCAGAAAGGAGCCTGTCTAAAGTTGAGTCAAGCTGAGGGGAACATTAAGGCTGTCATGGTCCCAAGCATCACTAATAGTTTTTCCTCTTGCCTATAAAATAAAACTTTCCACAATGAAATAACACTTAAAAAGGAATAAATCATGGAATTAAATAAAGTATGTATATTTAAGACTGAATTCAACAAATACCTAAGCCTAGAGGTAAACATATCTCTTTAATTGGGAATATGATTTTATCTTGATAGGTCTTAGCATTTTTACAAACTGAGAAAGTATTAAATGATGTAATCAATCAAATGCTTGGGATTGGTTTTGCACTTTTTACCTTTTTGATATACTATGCTCTAGTAACGCTGCCTTTTCCAGTCATTATGTGGAAATGATGTCTGTTGGTACAAGAGAGTGACTTCAGTTTGTTGACCCAGAAGGAGTGATATGAGGACATTTGGCTCATGACAGCTTATCATCTCTGTCTGGCTAAGGAAGATTAACAAAAAAAAAAGGTACGGAAGCAAAAAATGGTTTTTAAACCTCTGGGATATTGTTAGTATGCTCTTTCCGATTCATGATGTCATTTACTGAAATGACCTGCCTCACTGCAATAGATCTAAATCAAAACTTTTAGCAAAGCATCATAATGGGCTTAGAAAGCAAAACATGAGCAAGTCCTGATTATCATTTGAATTTCTAGACATCATGTGCTAAAAGTCAATTTTCTAAAATGACTAATTTGAGTGAAATAAAACTTGCTGGCACAGAATTTAGTGTTTTTATAACTTTTTTCCAGCTTTCCAGAGTAAATTTGGCTGTCACAAAATTTGCAAATCAAATATACAAATCAAAATGCCCTAACAGAGAAAGGGTGTAAATATTTACTTTTCAATCCACTGAGTTATTAAAGATTTCAGAAATGTTTGCTCTGGCAATACAAGAAGTGGGACGGAAAGTCAGTCTGCCAAATTGCCGCGAGGGAAAAATGGATCAACAGCAAAGAACTAAAACCTCAGAGAACTGAGTGAGGTATTATTAATTTAGAGCCTTTCTGGGGAAATGAAGTGAAAAGCATCTTTTTCACTGTATCAAAAATCCAAACACAAAGCCATAAATACATCTAGAAAATGTAGTTTACAAGTGATTAAACTGTATAACTGGGGTAATTGGTAGTCAGTGTGTGTGTGTGTGTGTCTCAGTGTGTGTGTGTCTCAGCCAAGTGCTTGAGCTTTCTTTTTGAGAACCTCATTGAAAATACCTTGCTTCAAAGAAAAGTGTCCTGTACCTTTATTTAGTTTGGCTCTAGTTCTTGCTTTGCCCCTAGTTTGACATATGAATTTACAGTCTTATTATATCTATATGGCTACAGATTTATTTCATTCCTTATGCAGTACACATTAAGCACATTATTAAGCATCCACTATGTGTTGGGCCATGTGGTAGACACTTAGGATCTATCAGTGAATAAAACACACAGCATTGACAAGAGCAAAGACTCTTGGCTTTATTGAGCTTACATTCTAATAGGGGAAGATAAAGGATAAACAATGAATATACTAAGTAAGAAAATCATATACTATGTGTAAAGATGTCAATTTCTGTCAAAAAAAAAAGAAAAAGTGGTTTTGGGTAAGACAAATGGGAACAGGATTGCTGGGTGGGAAGAATTGTAACAAAGGAGGTCAGGGGATACAGGCCTTTACGGGAAGGATGGAATCTGAGTTGAGGACTTGAAGATGGCAGGGATGTTAGCCCAGCGTATCTCAGAGAAGAGCCCTCCAGGCAGGAAGGATCGCTTCACAGGACAGGGGATGGCAGAATGACTGGTGATTGCTCTGAGAACCTCTGGGAGGCCCTTGCTGCTAAAGGGGGAGTGAGCTGGGAGGAAGAGGACCAAGCAGACATGGGTGGGAGTGGTGGCAACCAATAGCATTTTCTGTTAGTTTGGTAATATGGTGAAAAAGGAGTCAAGAATGACTTCTTTGTTGTTTTTTGTTCTCAGAAACTGGAAGGATGGAATTGTCATAAACTGGCCCGGGGAAGGGTATGAACAGAGTAGGATTAGGGGGAAGAATGGGGGTTTGGTTTGGAATATAGATATCAAGGACGGAGTTGAATATACAAGTCTGAAGTTCAGGAGAGAGGTATGGGGTGGAGCTATAAATCAGGGAATTATTGCACATGGGTAATATTTAAATATTTAAATCCAGGAGGCCAAGAGAGATCACAAAGGGGTGCATGTGGACAGAAAAGGAGCAAGCAACGGCCTGAGCCCTGGACCATCTCAACCCTCAGAGGTGATAAGAGATAAAAGAACCAGCAATGGGGACTGAGGAGGAGCAACCAATCATCTGGGAAGAAAATTAAGAAAAGGAGATTTTGTGGAAGCTAAGTGAACAGAGTATACTGAAGCATTGGGAGGAGCCAAAGTATTCAAATGTCTTCAATAGGCCAGGTGGTAGGAAGGCTGAACTCTGAGCATTTGGCTTAGTAACACGGAGTTCTTTGGTCATCTTGACAAGAGCAAGTTTGGTTGAATGGTACAGAGTGAAAGGCTGGTTATAATTGGCTTGAGCAATAATGAAATGGGGAAAATTGCAGAGTGTGAGTGTGGACATCTTACTCGAAGAATGGCAATATAAAAAGCAGAAAAAAAGTACAGTGGAGTCAAGAGAAGCTTTTTTAAAAAAATGGGAAAAATAACAGTGTGCTTATACTTCCATGGGAATGATCCATTCAAGAGGGAAAAAAAATAATGAGGCAGGAGAGAGAGAATTGCTGAAGCAATGGCCTCAAGCAGGTTCAGCACGAGTGAAGGGGCTAACTCATGGCTCATAGAACTGGAAGGCACAGGGAGTGGCCTGCAGGCACAGCTGGACTTGGGCGCTGACTGTGCCAGCAGAACTTGGTCTCACTTCATCTCCCACCTCTGCTTCCCTCTGTGCTGGCTTCACTTGGGCAGGCTTTCCATAAAGATAGCTTCTGCAGTTTGATGCCTTATTCCCGTCCTTTCAGCTTTCTGAGCAGAAGAAAGGGTCTCTTCTTCAGTAGCCCCAACAGAATCCTAGAATTGCTCCACTGGCCTGGCTCAGGTGATGCGTTCATCCCTGTAACAGTCCCTGGGACCAGGGGAGGCAATGCCAAGATTCCAGAGTGTTCTGTGAAAAAAGACCAGCAATTCACACAGCATCGGTAGTGTCATGTTTTCTTCTCGGCAAAGAAACTATGCTGGTAATGATACAAAGTTGTTAAGAGTCCTAAATGGTGGCCCAGGGACACTGCAAACCATTTAAGGGAGCCAAACAAATATTGGCACAATGTTCTTTTTGTTTCCTTACATTATTGTAACTTAATGTCAAGATCAAAATAATCAGGCAAACTTAGACTCTTGGGGGAAATCTAGTTGAAATCACATGTGAGAAAAAGTAATTATCTTAGAGGGAAACTTTCTTATGACAATTTTAATTAAGCCAATCATTTCTTTCTTTCTTTCTTTTTTTTAAAGATTTTATTTATTTGACAGAGAGGGACACAGCGGGAGAGGGAACACAAGCAGGGGCAGAGGCAGAGGGAGAACCGGACTCCCTGCTAAGCAAGGAGCCCGATGTGGGACTCGATCCCAGGACCCCAGGATCATGACCTGAGCCAAAGGCAGCCGCTTAATGACTGAGCCAATCATTTCTTAAAAATGTAGATGGCCTAATGGTAGCTAGGACTGTCATTCAACTATATTCACTCTGCTTTGTGTTCTTCAACATTTGTGTCCTCCTACACTTTAAATATTGCGAAAGAAGTATGACTCCTTTCTGAGCAGTTTGTACCTCTACAAAGTTGACAAACTCTATGACACATCATCTCACTGATGACCACCAGGAATGGCAATCGTGCCATTTTTAATATTAGTAGGGGATAGAGGTGATTCTTTTCTTTATTTTAAGGCTTCAACCAAGAGTATTTTTTTCTTCAATTTTTTTTTCGCTTTCCTGAAATTGTAAGACGTGTTTCCATGAGCAGAACGAAATATTATTGATATCTGGCAAATGGCCTGTATGGATCTTAAACATAATTCAACCAGCCAGATATTTATGTTTAAATAATATTGAATAAATTATTTGGATATATTCTTGGAATAAAATTAACCACTATGGGCAATAAGGAATAATAGTTGTACAATTATTTCAGGGGTACTGAAAAGGAGGGGCGCCTGGGTGGCTCAGATGGTTAAGCGTCTGCCTTCGGCTCAGGTCCTGATCCCAGGGTCCTGGGATCGAGCCCCGCATTGGGCTCCCTGCTCAGTGGGGAGCCTGCTTCTCCCCCTCCCTCTGCTTCTCCCCCTGCTCATGTTCTCTCTCTCTCTCTCTGTATCTCTGTGTCTCGAATGAATAAATAAAAAAAATCTTAAAAAAAAAAAGAACTGAAAAGGAAGTGACTCTTAAAATGAGATCCTCACAGAGATTTAGATTATTTCTAAAATAAGTAATTTCTTACCTACACTAAAATGATTTGTATAACATTGGGAAAATTTAATTTGCATAATATTAGGAAAACTTACTTAGCCTCTATAAATCTTTTTTTGAAGTTTTATTTGAAGAGATGTTAGAACATTTCATTTCACTAGATAATTTTAGTAATTAAGCTTAATATGATACATAAAATTTCTAGTAGAGTGTTTAACATACAATAGACACTAGACAATTTGTACTTTGTTTTTCTTTCCTTATGATTCACAGCAACATATTTTATAGAAGCAAGTTCCCCAGGAAACTGATGTTTAAAAGTGGTAGGCAAAAGATACAAGAGATGCTGGGTTTGTGGTCATTCAGGAACTAAATATTTTCAAAGCTGAATTTAGTGCTGTGATCCTAAATCTTTATTTGGAGTCAATAGTAATAATAATTGTTTTACAATTCAAAAAATAACAACTGCCATGTATCCACGTGCTTGCTGTATGTGAGAGAAATCAATAGGCAATTTAATAAGCTCTTTGAAATTAATTCTCAGCAGTCCTGCAACATTTAATTTAGAAGTCTCATCAATGGGGAGGATTTTCAGTTTAAATGTGAGTTTTTAGGCTATGATGTGAAGAGTCAACAAATGTTTTTTTTGGATAGACTTATGACACTTTATTATGCCAGGTCTCAGTGATGAGGCCACAGCTGGAGAAGAGAAAGAGTGGAATAAGAAGAAAATGAGCTGAGGGGACAAGACTCCTGTTTTTGTTTTGTGGGTTAAGTGTCAATAACCATGGACTAGATGGGGTTATGAAGAGGTGGTCTTTGGTCTGTAGGTGTTGGTCGACTCTGATGGTGAACACATGGACATATTAAAAACATCATTAAGGACGAATAATACTTGATGAACAGCTAAAAGGTTTGGTTAATAAATAAAATAAGGAATTCTTATATTTTATTTTACAGTAATTTAGAGTTCACCATCGGCTGGAGTTAGCCCTCATTTTTTCCATTAGAAAAAGTAAATATGAAAACAGCATGGCTCCAGAAAGCTAGGTGGTTTGTGGTGGGCATACAGCTCCTGTAATCTAAAGTCGTCTTTCATTTTCTGTCACTCCTGTTCCTCCTTGTCCCCGTAGGCTGCTGCTACCAAAGTGTGCCATGTTCTACCCATCTCTGTACCTGTAAGTTTGCATTTTCCATATTATTCTTCAGCATTTGTTGTAGAATTAGAACAAGCATAACACCCCCTCACCTACTTAGACCATGTACATCTGCAGAGCAGAACAGCTTAAAACCCCATGGGGAATCTCTGGATTCCCTGTGGCTGATTTAACTTGGTAAAGCACAGGAGCATCTGAATTTCCATTACTTTATTGGTGTACCTCATTAACGATATAGCTTAATTTGCATATCAGTAGTACCTTTTCACCACAGGTGAGAAATTGAAATGTTCAAGGTCAATTAACTGCGAATGTTTCAAGTCCGGGTAGTACAGCTGTAACAGTGAGCGGTGCTGGGAAGAGGGAGCCGTCAGTGAGAGGTGCCTCTTTCTCCTGATGAGAATTGATGATCCAGTTTTAACTCACCAGAGTCATGCTGGTTCTTTTTTCCTCACTGTGCTCCACTCATGTGTTCACTATTTAAATACTGGTCTATCAAGGAGTGTCAAAATGCTAGAGAAAGATTATAAAATTCTGTATTAAAAAGTGTACAGACTGTTGAAATTAACTAGAAAGAGCAAGACACAAAACAATCAGCATTTTCCCAGAGGTATAAGCTGATAGAGATAAAATTCCTAATGTTGAAATGTCAGGTTGAGATGATGGCCAGCTGGGGGCACTTCATCCACTCTTTTCCAACTTTTCTGTGTTAAAAAGATAAAAATACAAAGATTATGCAGTTGTAGTAGTAAGAGGACTGAGGATGCTTGGTAATCATCAGACCTCAGGAGACCGTCAACTTCCAAACTTGGATAGATCCTGAGGATGATTGGTAAGATTAGAGAGGCAGTGGAGGGAAATAGTTACCCATTTGCCACTCCCATCCTGTGTCTGTACTTGAAAGACGTGGTCTTCGTTAACTTGTGGGAGGAAAGTTGGCTCTGCTGCCTGATAGCTAAATTCTAGGCTTCCCTTACCTCTATCAGCTCCATCCTTTCTACATCCATTGGGAACTACCGATTCCATTTATCCTAATGATATGAGAGGCAGTGCTGGTCCTGGTCAAGAGTACTGGGCCTTTTGCTGCCCTGCAGACTACAGCAAAGTATTCAGACTCTCCGTGTATGACTTATCCTCTGTTCAGTGGGCTGCTTTGAGAATCAAATAACAATGCCTTCACACTGTGCCTGACACAAAGTCCTCACTTGCTCAATAAATATTAAGTAATACCACAATAGGATAAGTGGAAAAGGTAGGATGGGGTTTCATTACATCCCGAGAAGTGGAATACGAAGGAAAAGTTGGCTTAGTTTTAAAAATAGTGCTGTGGGAACAGGTCCCACTGAGGGTTCAGGAATTTCCTGAGCTATTTTGTGGGAGCGTACTATTAAAGATGTTCTTCAGATCATTCA
This sequence comes from Leptonychotes weddellii, assembly GCF_054177405.1. Classification (NCBI taxonomy): domain Eukaryota; kingdom Metazoa; phylum Chordata; class Mammalia; order Carnivora; family Phocidae; genus Leptonychotes; species Leptonychotes weddellii. The sequence continues at coordinate 10,231,116 of NC_138384.1, read as the reverse complement.
AGAATAAATTCTCTTCCATGTAGATAACAGGATGCAGGAGTAGGGGTGCCCCTTGTGGACAGCAGAGCTGTGCTGGATAAATGACACCCAGACACCAAAAATGCAGCTGGAGCCCATGTCTACCAACAAGCCCTCTTGCTCAAAATATGAGAATATTCTCCTCTAACCTAAACATTGTATCGGGTATTGGTGACCGAATTAACTAGAAAGAGCAAGACACAAAACAATCAGCATTCTCCCAGAGGTATAAGCTGATAGAGATAAAATTCCTAATGTTGAAACTCCACCCTTCCAGGCTACTGGGCAAAACCACAGGGTCTTCAAGAGCAGATACAGAGAAAATTAAAAGTAAACACAAACCAACAAGAATTGCAGAATGTATAAATATTTTGGATCAGAGAGAGAGAGAGCGCATTACACTTTTGATGTATGGAGTGGAAGACACTTTTTGAACAATGATTTATTCCAAGAAAAAAGGAAATTTGAGAAAAAAAGTGTCTAGTTCTAAAGACAATGTAGTGAGTAACTTGGGAATCATACCCTAATACAAGCAGGAGTTAGTTATTATACCATCGAGAGAGGATGTTGTTGTCATGTAATTCTTTTTTAAAATGCTGTATTGACTCAGTTTTGAGGCCCTGACAGGAGGATGGTCAGTTCCCGTTCGTGAGCAGCTGATCATATCCACAACCCGACCACTTCCCTTGTTGGGCTCATACCCTCTGTGGCTACCGTGCCTCAACCGTAGTCACCCTGGGGCTAAGTACCAGACAATTAGGGACAAGCCTGTGTCCCGGAACCTCTTCACATTCGTCCACAAGGAGCCTACAGAGCCTCTCGAACTGTACCCCACTTGCCATATATAAGCTGACCCCACAGCTCCAAGTTGTTGTCACCCTTTCTGAGGGTGCATCTCACTGCATGCCCCTGCCTGGCAGGCTTCTCTTCTTTGGAGCTGTTGAAGAGTTCTGCTTTTCCTCTCTCAGAGAGTCATTGTATTCTATCAGCCATCAAAAGAATTTTTAAATCTTACAAACAATTGTCAACACAGATATGTCTCTTTAGGTTCCACAGTGGTACGTACCACACCATAATAGCAAACATTTATTGGGCATCTCTTTGCATTAGGGCCTGTACTCAATGTTTAATGAAACAGGGCATGGATGGCAGGAATAATGCTTGAATAAAAACAGTATATAAATTGTAATCTTCTATTTTTTTTTGTATAATTCTTTTAAAAATATTTTTTATTATTATGTTCAATTAGCCAACATATAGTACATCATTAGCTTTTGATGTAGTGTTCAACAATTCATTAGTTGCATAATACACCCAGTGCTCATCCCCACACGTGCCCTCCTTCATACTCATCACCTGGTTACCCCATCCGCCCACCTCCCTCCCTTCTGTAACCCTCAGTTTATTTCCCAGAGTCCAGAGTCTCTCATGGTTTGTCTCCCTCTCTGATTTCTTTCCATTCAGTTTTCCCTCCCTTCCCCTGTGGTCCTCTGTGCTATTCCTTAGTTCCACATATGAGTGAAAACATATGATAATTGTCTTTCTCTGCTTGACTTACTTCACTAAGGTAATCTTTTATTTAAATGTTAGACCTTATATCAGAGCCTTAAGGTGGGTGACAAAAGAATGGGGGAAAGAAAACATGTGCTAATATTCTTATCTGGGGTGTTATGTAATAGATGTTGCATTTTAATAGATATTGAATATTAGATAATTATGGATTTAAGAAGGTGTTAAACTGTATTTCATGACTTTTACAATGATTACATGTTACTTATATAATTATCAATGTCAATATTAGTTAAAATAAATAAATTCCCCAAATACGGCATTATTGTATTAAACTGGAAGAATGAAATATCTTAAGACATACAGTAGTCACATCTGTAATATTTCTGGTGTGCAGTGAATAAAAGAAAACATGATAAGTTCTGCTCTAACTGTACATCCTTGAATATACAGTAGATTCTTATTTTTCACTCTTGAGTGCTCCAGCACACCTTACTCTCTGATCTTTTCCCTGATAGTCCCTCCCCCATCTCTCACCCATCACCCCATTCCCCGGACAGGATAGAACCAGCCAGTGGTGTATTGGTGAATTGGCTGGGCTGGGAGTGGGGGCTGATTTGTAGAGTTTGCCAATTTCTGTCCCACCATGGCCAGTTGCGAACATGGCTATATTTAACAATCAGCTTGCAAAATTCCTGAAAATTTAATTGCCTCTCATCCACTGTTGCCAGCCAGGTCCAGCCTTCCACTGGATAGAACACTCCTCCATCATCTATTGTATTATTGTTCTCTGCACCTGCCTCACCATTAACATTTGTGCTTTACACATGCTTCTCAATGTCTGTTATTCCCATAAGACTGTAAACACAGTGAGGATAGGGACTGTGCCTTGACCATCTGTATTCTCAGGCTTGATGCTGTACTTTTTCTCCAGGAAGTCTGAACATGATTAGATACCAAAGGTAGTTTTCTAGTTCCACCACAGTGTGAACCACGATTGAAGGTTAAAGCATTTTACCTAATCACGTGTGGGCAGTAAACCCGCTAGTTCCACCTGTCAAATTAAGCACTTTAAACATTCGATAAGATCCTTGGTTCTCCCCAGTGTCAAGAAGTTATAATACCTAGAAATGAACATAATTAACACAGGCTTCATCCTTTTATACTAAATTCTTGTTTTTCTATATTATTCTACAATTATGAGAAGTTTCATATTTGGAAATTTGACTTTATTAAACTCCATCCAGGAATACAGTCTTACTGGCATCTCTAGTCCACTAACAGATTTTTAACTAATCTTTTGCCCATTTTCTTCTGTTTCTATTTGCATGAAAGGAGCTGGTGGCTGGTCTCCACTTGTGTCAAACAAATACCAGTGGTTGCAGATTGACCTTGGAGAGAGAATGGAGACCACTGCTGTGGCCACCCAGGGGGGATATGGGAGCTCCAACTGGGTGACCAGCTACCTCCTGATGTTCAGTGACAGTGGCAGGAACTGGAAACAGTATCGACAAGAAGACAGCATCTGGGTATGTTTCTTTGACAGAATACATAGTCTCTCAGGAAAAGAGAGTCGTCCCTGCATGTTGTTTATGAATTTCCTAAACTAAGTTGAGAAACAAAATTTTTGGAATTATTTAGGAAACATTTTTCAAGAAAAAATATGTTAATATTTATTTCTAATACATTTCATGGTATAACTTACAAAAACACTAAAGGTAAATTTATCTCAGAGACCTCAGAAATTGGGAAAAAAAATCTTATTTGTCCATTACAGAGTGTGGAAGTCTAAGAAATAATCAAAACTTGTAAATTTTTTTTAAGCTTTGTCCAATAACACAGTGGTTTTGCATGGTCTTCATTTAAAGCTTGGTTAAAAGAATTTGTTCCTTTTATTCCCTCTGATGACTCAGAGATTTCTGAACATCTCCCTCTCTCTCTAGTATATGGAGGTTTATATATATATTTGGAGTATTTATGTATGATATATATATACACACACATATATACATATATATAATTTGTATATAAACCATTCTCTGTTCTTTTAAAAGTACATAAGTGTGTAAAATGCTTTGTGTTATGGGCAGGGGCATGGCTTCTATAGGAGACTGACAAGGAGGCAGTTTATAATAGAGTGGGGTGGTATTTGTAGTTGGTTGATTGTATATGAACACCTGGTGGAAGAAGGGAGCTATAGGCAATTTGCTTGGTGGTGAAGAAAGGACTTCTTTGCTAGGAGAAGGGTATTGGTTTGGATCTTACGTGGGCCAGGGACAACATACTGCAGTCAAAGAACTTTCTTTTTTTTTTTCCTCTGGCTGAGTTGCTGGAACCAGAGAAAATGAGTGACTTAATGAAGCATCATTCTTAGCACACAGATAATTTGGAAGCCTATTTGGGCACATAATGATAATTTTCTTTGATCAGTCAATTGCCTCTCTTTTGAAAGTTCCTAGAACTCGGTATACATTATCAACTCATGGAAGAAATGGACTGTGATTTACTCACCTTTGTATTTCTAACGCACTTGGTGGCCATTTGACGCATGTTTATTGATGTAAATTGAATTGAGAAGAAGTAGCCCTGCTCTTTCTCTAGAGAGAACAAAAGTCAGGCTGGAAGAAGTGGCCTATAAGCATTTTTAAGAAAAGCTGCCTTAAAATCCAAAGCAAGCTGAAGTGTAGAAGAGCGAGAAAAACTGGATATTACGGTTGAATTAATTTCATGAGAATCATTCAAACTAGGGACAAAATAAACAGTAATTATGAACCAATAACAATGAAAGCTTAATGAGGTATTTATTTTAACTAGGTGTTTGGATTATCTTTTACTCTTTTTCTAAATTAAGCATTGGATTTTAAACTAGATAAGTAGAGGCTAATTCATGGTAATATTTAGTTGTGTTAAGTAAAACGTACGTTTTTGACATGTCTTAAAATGATGGATCAACCATGAAAATTGTTTCTCTGTTCATTAAGCTTGGGGAAAGCCAAACCTAGACCACGCCATTTGCCTTTTTTGTTTACTCTTATTAAAGGTGAGGTGCTCAGATCCTGGGGTGCCTGGGTGACTCAGTCAGTTAAGTGTCCAGCTCTTGGTTTAGGCTCAGGTCATGATCTCATGGGTCATGAGATTGGGTCCCACATCACGCTCCACGCTTAGTTCGGAGTCTGCTTGAGATTCTCTCCCTCTGCCCCTCCCCCCACTAGCTTGCACGCACTCTCTCTCTTTGTTTCTCTCTCTCTCAAATAAACAAATTTTAAAAAAAGATGACGTACTCAGGGTGAAATAGAGGCATAATGATATCCCTAACTAATCCAAACCAATCAATGTGAAGACAGATGGCATCTATCACAATTAATTGTCAGGGTAATGCTATTTTTTAGACTGTGCTATAATTTGTTGGTTTACTCACTTTCTTCCTCTCTTGAGTGTGAACGCCCTGAAAATAGAGGCTGTACCTTCCATCCTTTCATCTCAGCATCCCAAATCTTAAGAGTTCCCGGCATGTTAAACCATAAGAGACTCTTAACTATAGGAAGCAAACTGAGGGTTGCTGGAGGGGAGGTGGGTGGGGGGATGGGGTAACTGGGTGATGGGCATTAAGGAGGGCACTTGATGTAATGAGCATTGGGTTGTTATATGCAACTGACCAATCGCTAAATTCTACCCCTGAAATTTAATAATATACTATATGTTAACTAAATTGAATTTAAATTAAAAAAAAAAAAAGAGTTCCTGGCATGTTGCAGGCAAATACTAAATGTTTGTTGAATGAATGAATGAGGGAATGAATAAATGAGTGAATGAAAACAGTGCACTTTATTGTAGCGACTCCTTCCTCCCATGATCAGCTCTGCCTTTTAGTGCACTTATGTATACCGGTTTAATATATTTAGAGTTAGGATGGTACATTTCTCTCTCCCTTATAAATTTTGAACTTTTTTATGGGAGAGGGTTTATCTTTTTCATCTTTGCATTTCCAGCATTCAGTACCTAGTGTGGCACATGGCTTTTGTTGAGTGTATTACAGAAAAAAATCAATGAATGAATAGATTTGAATACATTGATCACCTAATCTGGGTCTAACTTTATAAAAATAATTCTGGGAGGTATTGAAAGAGCTCATGTTAATGTCATCAAAGAGATAAAACACGTCAGAACAAACCAAAAAATGATTCAGAAAAGCATGCAAATATGGGGTACAGACTTCTAGAGATTTGGAAATTGGTGGAATATACAGATCATTGTAGACTGACTTTGTCAAAAAAAGCTGGGCTCACATGAGTATTGAAAAAAGCATGGTAACTTAGATTATGTAAGGATTAAGGAAGCTTCTACCATATAGCTAGAAAAGGGTGAACAAAAGCATAGACATTGGAGATATCCAGAGATACAGTATCCCATGTAATAATCAGTGAGTCTACTGGTTAGAATGGACTGTCAAGTTCGGGAAGGGCTGAATGATATTTTTGGTTATGGTAAAGAAAATTGATGGATAACCCTGAATGTCAAGATCAAAATTAGGACTTGGTGCAACAGGTACCATGAGTACACATGAGACAGGTGAAGTTATGGGTACACATGAGACAGGTGAAGTTAAGGTGTAGGTAAAACAACCCCAATCCCATACCACATACATACCTTCATGCTACCTGTTCATCCCGGGTAGGCTGCAAAGTTCTCTTCTACTCTAGTGACTCAGGTGCCCCTCTAAGGGAAACTCCCTCTCTGTGAGTCTGTGATTGCCAAAGCAGGAGAAATGCAACATGGTGAATTGCACCCAGTTCTTGACAGTTCACCTGGAATAACACAGACCACTTCAGTTTGGGTTGTTTTTTAGCCAAAGTACAATTTTTAATTGATGTACATAGTAAGGAATTTAACCCTTTGTTGTACTTTACAAATATATAATTCCCAAATTCTTTTTCTTTATTTGGTATGTTTTTGCCCATTTTTTAAAAGATACTCTAGGTTGTATACAGACTATACAGAACATGCCAGTTTTCTTTAAGAGCTTCACATTCTGCCCCAGATGATAGAAATAAATCCATGAAAGAGAGTTAGGAAACACATAAGCCATTATACAAGTGTGTGATGGAAAGAGGAAGAAAAGACAATTGTGAATTTAGAAACAAAGAAAATAAAACCCATCAACTTGGATTGAAATGCTGCTGTGGGGATCCTCACTCTCCCTTCATTTGATCCCGCCTCAAGCACTGGGGACAACAATGATTTATGTACACCTGAAAGAATTAATAAAATGTCCTGCTGCTTCTTACAAATAATCTTTAAAAAGAAAGACAAAATATTTTATTTATTATCTATACAGTTCATGCACATACTTAATAGAACCGTAAACTTGACAGATATATGGTAGTTTGTAAAATTACGCACTAAAACATTTCTTTAGAAAAAATTTATAGTCCAAGCTCATAAATGTAATTTATATGAAATATTCTAGTAGATGGCATATAAATATTTCACAAAAAATTAGAAAATGCAAGCCACTAAAATTGTTCCTCTCAAATTGAAGATAAAATAAAATCCCTCAACATCTATGATCAAAAGACTTTTCAGCCAGTTTATTGTGATTGAAAAAGTGATTGAAATGTAAGGTGTAGTTTTCACTCATTTAAGAACAATTGCTGAATATCATGAAAGTAACATCTTAGAAACTATTTTAAATAGATCAGCATGTGCAGGAACTTTATAGCTAAATTATCCAAATTGTCTCTGATACATGCCCAAGGTTCTTTTACACTGCAGGCTATACAGGCAAAGAATGGGATGGTATCAATTTTATGAATTATTTAGGTAAATATGATTGTTCCACACAGAATAGTTTGCTTTTTTTTATGGGTTTCATCCAAACAAAAAACCTTTAGCATATTTCTAAAGTCAGAGTAGTTTTATTTATTTTTTTTAATTAGACGTGTTTAATGTCATCTTTGGCTTGTGAATAATCTAGGGCCCCTGTGACATAGTAGTATGTTCACAAAATATTCACACCATTATCACTGTGAATGATTGAGTGGTCAACTCTCAAAGCCAGACAGGGCAGAAAGACTACCTGCAAAGATTTTAACATATATTTGTTTCAAATCAAATAAATACGTGACTGGGGGAGTTTGATAGAAAACCCGAGGAGGCAGGAATACAAGTGGGAGAGGTGCTATAAGCCTATTGGACTCCCTGCCTTGCAAGGTGCAGCTTTTCTAGCCCTTCCCCTCTGTTGAGCCCTTATTCTGGTGACTTAAGCCTACAAAAATCATTTGTGGTGATACAAAGGACAACAGTACTAATGCCATGTGTGTCAACATGTCAAGTCATAAAGCTTAATGCATCGTAAGCCTTGCCTCAGTCCTTGGACCAACGCCTAGAGAACGCTTTTTAAGCTCCATCTGCCTTTCAAGACGGCCTCAACTTCAATGCCAAGAAGACATGGTTAATGAAAGTTGTCTGTATCCTCAGGAAATCTCCTGTTTGTATTTCTATTTAACTATGAGTTCTTCACCCTTTTGAAAATGATTAACCCTGTAGTGCGTGGTGAAAGGTGGCTGCATTGGGGTTTTTAATGTGGCTTCAGTCGTGGGTCAGAACGGTTAGTTTGCGAGGCAAGGTTCTGTCCTGTGGTGTTGGTTTCTTTTACCTCCTTCATCTGTGCTCATTCTATAATGTGCTGTCAGTCCCTTCTCATAAACTTCTTTGGACACACATTTATTGGAATTTTATAGCAATATGTAACATACAAAATAAATATATATATGCAAACCCCTATGAGCCACAGGTACCCATATACAAACGAGATAAGATAAATGGTACTGTTGTTTCCCATTTTTCAAAATGATCTGTCTCTATGCAAACAAAATAAAAATTATTTGAAGAAAGTGATTAGAGTTAGCAGGAGATTGGATTTGGCGCCCTCTTCAGATGCACACTCATATTCAGGATCATTCTCAAATAGTCAACCAGGGAGTAACGTGTTAAATACACATTCTAGTTGTATCTCACATTCTCCCATATGACCATTCAGTGACAACAGCATCACCCCCTTTTCTCCATTCCCTCTTGCCATTGCTGTGGTGTGATGTAATAGATGTCTACTTCTGGCTTCTCTAGTTCCCCAGCCTCAGGAGGCTACGTTTGGAGTTCTTCTCTCTTGGAATAATTCTGTCCCTTTGAAATGTTTCTTTGATTGTTAAGACCTAGGCAACTGGGTCTTCTAGAAAACCAACGCATTAAGCTCTCTTTCCTAATTTGACGTTAAGTTCCGAACTTACAAGCATTTCTCGATCAGAGAAAGAGAAAAATATATAAAGCTAGAAAGGAGGAGATAAGATTTGGCATTGATAACAATATAATCCTTAAATATCTAAGAGGATTATTTTACTATTTTTTTAAGAAAATAATTCAGTAGTGGCGCTTGGGTGGCTCAGTAATTAAGTGTTTGCCTTCGGCTCAGGTCATGATCCCCGGGTCCTGGGATCAAGCCCTGCATTGGGCTCCCTGTTTCTCCCTCTCCCACTCCCCCTGCTTGTGTTGCCTCTCTTGCTGTCTATCTCCCTGTCAAATAAATAAATAAAATCTTTAAAATAAAAAAAAGAAAATAATTCAGTAATATGCCTAACAATAAAATTAATTTTTAAAATCAGTAATACATCTTCCTACATATAAATAATAACATAGACAATATAAAAGGAATACATACTCCTCCTAAAATACAACCAAAAATGAATACATATCAAGGAAGAAACCTTAAAGAAAATGTTACAAATTATATGAAAATAATATTTAGCATATTACCAAAGGACATAAAAGAAGACGTGATTAAAGGCAAGGTCATACCTGTTTTGAAGTGGAAAACAGTATCATAAAACTACTCATTCTACCTAAAATAACTCATAAAAGTGAAATCATTCTGAATTTCACATATAAAAAGTGTATATGAGAAAATATATGTTAGCAAAAAATAATAGTATGAAGGAGAATCTACATGTTAGGAAAATTTTATAAATTTATATTAATTAAAACAGGTTGATAATGGCACATTAAAGCATGGTGAAAGAACAAAAGAGAACATCCATTACTAAGTCCAAATACATTTAGGGATTTGCCCAAGATAGACGTAGCATTGAAAATATGTGAGGAAATTAGTCAACATGGAACTTGGTAAGCTGTGGTTTTAGGAAAGCAAATAATATTTTTATATCAAAATAGATTCCAGATGAATTGAATATTTAAAAATGATACAAACATAGAAAAAAATAATGAAAGAAAACACAGGACGATGAATAGATAGATACACACATAATATTGGAAGGCACATGTCTTTCTAAGCAAGAGAACCAAATCCAGATGCCATAGAGGAAAAGATTAAAACTGAGATAATATTTAGAAATCTGCATGAAAAAATAGCATAAACAACATTGAAAGAGTATAAAATTACTTTTAGCCTTACGATGGCAATGCCCACTTTGATTCACCAGCAGCTGTGGTCTTGAGTTAAGATTCATATTCAGATTGACAATGACCAAATAGACTTTATTGACCTGCAAGTTTACTTAGATTTAAAAAGGGATAAAGGGCAGGGAATAGTACAGCATGCGCAGCAACAACATAATGAATGTTCAGCTATACTGAACAGCTTCTAAATATCCCAACAACTTGAATTGGTCACAATGGACAAGGCTGAGTGGGTGTGACCACCACAGATCAGGAAAGCCATCAGCTTCAGGGGACCTTCAAGCTTTTATGCCTTGTCAATGATATAACTCCTCAGAGATACTTGCCAACCTCTTTTTTTGGTGTACCTGCATCTCATCACTCCCAGGTTACTCACTGATTAGAGGTTATATCTGGGGCTCCCAAATTTTGCTGCTTATTTGAATTCTAATGCCCAGGCAGCATCCTTGCCAATTAAATAATGTTTGGGGGTGGGAGCCCAGGTATTGGGATTTAAAAAAATAGTACCAAGTGATTCCAGTTTGCTTCAAAGTATGGGAACCATTGGATTACTCAATAAACAAACTTGACAACCAAGTATAGATTCTTAGTTTGGTACAAAGCATAATCAGCAGGATGCCAGTTTATCTTAGATCCAGTAAACTTCTGTGCATTCCTTGAGTATATGTTACAAGAAGAATTTAGCTAAAGATCAATGCTAGGTAAAAAAAGCTGTAAACCAGATGTTAACTCTGCCCTTCTAATGAGAAAGACCTTCTAGTATGTTGGCCACTAGCCATATAGGGCTATTTAAGTTTAAAACTCAACTAAAATGAAATAAAATAAAAATAAAGTTTCTCAGTTGCACTAGCCACATTTTAAGTGCTCAGTAGCTGTATTAAGCCAGTGGTTACTGTTTTAGTGTAGTTATACAACATACCCATTATCACAGGAAATTCTATTAGCGCAGGTACAAAACACTCTTAGAAATTAATAATAAAAAATAAAGCTTTATTTTTTACTTTTTATTTATTTTTAAAGATCCTATTTTTAAGTAATCTCTGCACCCAACATGGGGCTGAAACTTGCAACCCCAAGATCAAGAGTCACATGCTCTACCTACTGAGCCAGCCAGGTGCCCTTGAAGCTTTATTTTTTTAAAAAAGGAAGCAAAATATAAACAGGTGTCAGTTAACACTTCCTAAAAGACTTAAACAAATAAGAATGTTGAAGCTGCAGTGTTATTTAAGACATAATTTGCCAAGTTGTTGTATTTAACAAAATAATGCCTTCTTTAATTTTAATAGTTATCCATTTAATGTGATGACTTTTCTTAAAAATTTTTTAACTACATCAAAACCATGGTGTTATGGATTCTACTGTTTAACACAAGAAGAAGCTAAAAATTAATTTTAAAGAAAAGCATTTTATTTATTTATTTATTTATTTATTTATAAAGATCTTATTTATTTATTTGAAGAGAGAGAGAGTACAGAGGGAGACTGAGAGGGAGAAGCAGACTCTCTGCTGAGCAAAGAGCCTGACACGGGGCTCAGTCCCAAGACCCTGAGATCATGATCCGAGTGGAAGGCAGATGCTTAACCAACTGAGCCACCCAGGCACCCATAAAGAAAAGCATTTAAAAAGCAAGAATGAACACTTACTATGGCCTGCATCCTCTGTCTCTAAATTTGTAAATCATTTGTTAAAGTCCATAAATTAGGGAGGGATTATTTGCTTGAATAAAAAAATATATGCTAGACATTATTCTATATGCATTATGTATTTATCCAATTAATCTTCACAACCCAGTGAATTAGGAACTATGATAATGCCCAGTTTGTATATAAGAAAACAGGGATGGGGAGGTTATTTTCCCAAGACCACACAGCTACATGGGGCAAGATTGTGATCCTCAGGAACCTGGCTTAAGTAACCCCTGTGCTATATGTTCAGGTACTATGTGTGTGAAATTAATATTTTGAAGGTGACCCAAATGATTTAAGACACAGAAAGCATGCCATAGGGCATGGGTAAAGAGGAACTCTCAAGTTCTGCTCGTGGGAGAATAAATAGGTAAAAACTCTTCAGAAAAAATGAATGTTTTTTAGTGTATTGAAGGAAGGGAGTCCAAAACAATGTTGCCTAATACTTTAAATCTATCCAAATAACCTGCACCAAAAAGCAACTCAAACTCTAGGGATTCATCTTGAAGTTCACTTTCACTGTGCATTTGAAATGTATGCAAGAATATTCAGTGCAACATTGTCTGTAGCAGCAAAATAATACTGATCTGATCCACCAGCAGTAAATCAGTTGCTTAAGTAAATTATTGCACCTTCACAGAATGGAGTAATTTATGGCCATCAAAAACAGATGATGGAAGAATAGACTAGCCATTTCTGGAGTGAATTCCAAAACTGATAGAAAATTTTGAAGTGTGCTGTCATTTGATACTAAAGAGTGAATCTTAAGGACTGAAGAAGAACAGATGGGGGGCGGGTGATGGATGGAAAGTGTTTATTTCTTGAAAGCACAGGTAAAGATTAGATTTATAGGAGCTTTCAAATAAAGTAATCTGGAAGTGGAAGAAGTAATAAGGGATGACAAATAGAGAACAGGTAGGAAATAATTCAATTACCAAATTTTTAAGAAAAATAGTGGATATTTCCTACTTGTTAAATAATGTTGTAATATTTATTGAGAGCATAAAGCCTATGGGAGTTACCATTATTTAGTAGTAGTTTAAAAAATATATTTATATAATGGTTGGGCGGTACTCCTACATGCATGTCATCTAATCTTTGATCGTATTATGACAGATTAAAAAATACCTTAGTTCTCATGCTATATTGATCTCTGAGTCAGTGCCCAGTCAGAAAAACAGAAATTACTCCAGGCATCTGAAACTGCAAAGTCATCAGAGGAAATAGGTTACACGTGATGGATAGCTGATTGGCCAAATGTGAGGTGGTGAGACAGCTCAGAGTTTAGAGACAGCAAGAAGATGCTGTAACTCCAAGGGCTATTCGGAAAATGAGAGTGTTGTGTTTCCAGAGCTTAGAAGCTGACATTGTCCATTAGTGCTAGAACCATGGCAGGGGCTACCCCGTAGAGGATTATGGAAGCAGGGGCATCCTTTGGGAGCATGAGCCTTGTAAAAAAACTCAGCCACTACCAAGAAGCTGCCCAAGAGTGGGGAGAAATTTCCTGGCTCCTCCTTGCCCTTCATCTGCCCTCTCTTTCTCTAGTGCTCAGCTGGAAGCTTGCTAAACCAGGAGCCTAGGGTTCTCAGTCTGCATTACTCAACCCTCCTGTGCTTCCAAACAGAACAGGGAAATGGTGATACATGGTTCTAAGTGAAACAAGCAAATGACCAGGACAGCCCTAAGGACAACTCCCCTCTATAAGCTTCTTTTTCTTTACTTATAGAACGAGGGGGCAGGTACTTACTGAGTGGTCTCTCATTCCATTCAGTTGCAAAATTGCATGCTTCCCCATCGACCCATAAAGGAAGTAGATCAATAATATTTTGATATTGAAGAAATTGAGATTTAAGACAGTAAGTTCCCACCTAAGTTCATGTTAACTAGTGCCACATTTATAAAGTTTTACATTTAGCTGTCTTCCTTCCTGCTAATATTGATAAGTATGCAAAGCTAGCAAAAAGCAGTATTGTGATATACCAAAAGAAGGGAACCCGCAGTGAACATTAAATCATTGGTTTAGGGTCATTTTTTACACATAATCTGCTCTAAGGCAGTAGAATGATGCTAATAGATTATGGATTTAATTCTTTGTTGTTTCTCAAAAAATGTATTGTAGTTCAAAGTATAGATTTGCTTTCAGTGTAGGAAAGATAGCATTGCTCTGTTCCTCATCAAACAGTTTGCAGATGAAGGCCAAGGCTCACTTCAGAGGACTAAGTAGAAGGTATATAGGTGGATTAATACACATCTTTTGTTGCCTCTGGGATAGGATAATTGCACACACTTGGTGTACAAAAATCAGCACGCCACTATATAGTTTACTGAAATGTTTTGCTTGGCTGGTAAAACTGAGGGCCTGTCCAACCCCAAACTTGGTGCATTTCATTGACAGCTTCCTTGTGTACCACAGCTCCAAAGTCCCAGGCTCAGTCATCGCTCTTAGGACATTAACCAAGGTTCCTTGTGCTTTCACACTTCTCTGCTGGGTATGCGCTTCATTTATCTGAGGCGTGCTTGCCAAATATGCTTCAGTTCATCCCTTCCAACTCCAGGCCTTCCAACCACTTACTTTCTGGTCCCTCCTGCCCCATCACTTCTCCAGTATTCGCTAACTCATCACCAGGGTCTTGTTTCCAGTGACATCTGCGATAGTGTTATTTCCAGGGAGTCCTTGTGGATTACTTTGCATGGTTTGTATAACCTTAATCGACTGGATTTCAAACACATTTATGTATTTTTCATTCTCTTTTTACTGTACTTACATGCTTCCCTTTATTCTAAATTATACACTCGCCATAAATAAATACCCAAATGCTACTGGCTAAAATGCATACTATGTATACTGTCTTTATTAGAAAGTAAAACCATTTCTTAATTAAGGCTGTGAATTTCTAGGAGATAGGAACACCATGCTTTTTTGCTAATGCTGTTTAGAATACATATTAATAATACCATAATAGTAAAAGGAAACACTTTTGTGATTACTTACTTCAAATCCAAAATACAATAATCTTGTGATGTGTCTGCTGGTATACAAGGCAGAGGTCTGTTTATGTACTGAGATGAGGCATCCATATGATATTTTATATAAATATGTACAAGAAAAACTCTTAGTCATAAGAACCAGGACTTAAACCAAATGGCTTTATCCATCCATATCCCCAGTTGCCTTTACGAGTTATACCTCATTGTCTAAGATTTTCTTTGTATATAATTATCTTCATCTTACTACTTTCAGAAATGTCCACAAAGAATAATCCTTTGGTTGAGTCCTGCTTTAGAAAAGACTCAACTGTAAGGGCATTTGTGCAGAAGTAGCTGTGAGTATGAACAGAGGAACAGAGGAAGCAAAAATACTAGGAAATATTCTACAGAGCTGTGTCTGTAAATCAGAGAGATGCAGCTCAAAAGAAATCATATTTGATTTGTATTCTGCAAATGAAATTTTTATTTGGCTTTGAACTCCTATCTTCCATTCTGTATTTCTTATTGTTATTATTAATCTCTCATACCGAAAGGTTGTCTTCTCTTTGGAATCTTGAACATTTTAAGTACTTAATAATAGGGTTCTTTTCAATAAGAGAGAGAGAAGAGAAAAATTGCTGGAGCAGTGCAAAGAGATCCTCAGGGAGCAATGGCTTTATTACAATATGTCAGAGTCATCATGAGTTGGGGGTGGGCTGGGGAATAACAATTTCAGGAAAAAAACTTGTATTTATTTTAGCAAGTTGGTGAAAAGTTGCAGAAAATTGTCCCAAGAGCTGCAAAGCTATTATGGTAATAGTGGTTCTATCTTTATACTCTGAAATAAAAAGAGGTAAAAAAATTTTTTTTTCACTATGTCACTTTGGAAATAGATTTTCTACCCTCTTAGATTAGAATAAATACATGAATTAATTAAGCTCACAGTGGTGTTTATGCTCTTTAAAAATGTGCATGTCAAAGATGACAGGTAAATACTGAAACTTCTCTATATTGGAAATTGTTCTGCCAGTCCCCTTTTCCAGTAAAATCAAACCCCTTG
Organism: Leptonychotes weddellii; assembly: GCF_054177405.1. Taxonomy (NCBI): domain Eukaryota; kingdom Metazoa; phylum Chordata; class Mammalia; order Carnivora; family Phocidae; genus Leptonychotes; species Leptonychotes weddellii. Next base: position 10,215,408 of record NC_138384.1, on the reverse strand, counting down.
GATACATGTGTACACAAACATTGAATTTCCCCCACATAGCTCTGAGAGCCCAGCTTAGGGTAGAGACTGCAAATAGAAACCCTGCAGCTACGCATGTGCAGGAGCAGAGGGTGTAGATTCTTAGTTTGACCCAGGGTTGGAATGTGCAGGGATGCTGTGGAGGAGGATGCCAGGACAAGGACACATGGGCTGACAAGAGCACAGAGGAAGGAAGGTAGAGAGTTAGCATCATGAGGGAAGGAAGTGAAGTCAAGGGGGCACTGGTGGAAGATTGTATTGGGTTCTCCAGAGAAATAGAACCAACAGGATGTACATAGATTTATTTTAAGGGATTGGCTTATGTGATTGTGGAGGTTTGGCAAGTCCAAAATCTGCAAGGTGGCTGGCAGTCTAGAGACCCACAGAATTGCTGTTTGAGTTCAAGGCGGTCTGCTGCCAGAATTCCCTCTTCCAGGGAGGTCAGGCATTTTTCTACTAAGGCCTTCCACTGATTGGATGAGGCCTACCCACATTCTGGAGAGTACTCGGCTTTATTCAGAAGTCTGCTGATTTAAATGTTAATCTAATCTAAAAAATACCTTCACAGAGACATCTAGAATATTGTTTGACCAAATGTCTGAGTACTGTGATCTAGTCAAGTTGACCCATAAAATTAACCATCCCAGAGATGGAAGGAGTCAAAGGAACAGTGGAGTTAATTGGGACTGAAAAGCAAATAAGAATGGGAGGATAGAAATATCTGATGGTCTAGGATTACAGAGGAGAATCTAAGCACTTACCATTTTAAAAATGGTGGAATCACAGGAAATGATTAAGGACCAAGATGTGGGCTGGGAAATGTTAAAGAGGAACATGCAAAGGTTGTTTACATCCAGGATGTTTTATAGAGCATCTAATGGATATGGAAGCAGGGAGTTGTTGAGAGATTGCCATGAACATGAGATGACCTGTAGTTTGGGGAGCCCCCAAGCTGAGGGGGGCAGAATTTGCTATATCCCACTGACATTCATAAAAAGGAGAAGAAATGTGTTTCCTCTCTTTTTTCCTTTTGTTGACTTATTTTCGTGAGGAAGAAGGAAAAATTATATGAAATTGACAGGAGACTTACAAAAATACTTACTGACTCCATGGGAATATAGCATTTGGAAAAAGTGTGCAAACTTCACTTTAGATCCCAAAGTGAGAATTTGGATGTCATGGGACATGCCAATCTCTTTTGGAAGCACCCTCACAGATACACCCAGAAATAATGTTTTACCAGCTATCTGGGCATCCATCCCTTAAATAAGTCAAGTTAATGCATAAAATTAACCATCACAGATACCTTTAACTCTGCAACGTACCTCAGCTGTTATAGGATCCAATTAAATCTGAGCCCTAGTTTCTGGTCCTTAAATCACTCCAATTCACAGAAGGACATGGGAAATAGGAGAAAAGAATGCAAGACGATCATGATTTTTGGAAGTGGCTGTGGAAGGCATCCCAGGGAAGTTGACATATCCTGAAAGAGAATGAAATGAACAGGAACCCTTAATACCTTACTTCACTTCCCCACCATGTAGAGGTTAGATAATTTTCTTCCACTAGTCATCATTCTATTTATAATTGTCTTTTCCATTAAAAATTTAAGTTGTAAAATTTATTTTATCTTTTAAACTTTCTTTGGAGTTTGGAGTTTGCATTGGTTTTACTTTCGGTCTTTTTCCATTTCGGATTTTGGCTGAGTCAACTCCAAAATATGTCACTCTTCCTCTTACCGATTTTGTCTTATTATTGCCACTCTACCCTGTACATTGCAGCCAGAGGTCACACTCTAATTACTTAGATGCTGTTTTATCATTCATATGAGATGCATCTATTAATCAGGCTTTTCCTTCCAGTAGAACTGGAGATGAACCAAGCAGTAGAAATATCTTTTGAGTGACTTCTGATACTTGACTTCTGATTTAGTAGTTATGTGCACACACATCAGTTTCAATTACTACTGATTGATCTGAGCTGGTTCTGACTAGGACAATGGTTTTCATCTTTTCTCTAAATTGATTCGTGGATGTGTAATATTCTGACTTCCTGTACTGTACTTGGGTTAATGATATGTGAAGGATTTCTCTATGTGTAAGTTCAGATTTAAAAAGATATGCTTAACATCTATATAATGGTGTACATCTTGATGACCTCAGGGTGTGAAGTCCTTGACTATGAGTATATTTGTCTGTCTAGTGTAATGATGTTCGCTCAAATACTTGATGTAGGGAGTCAGAGTTACATAGTCAATGTTCTACGTATTTTTTAAGAAAAATATTCTCTCAACTGAAACTCTCAGATCTTCTAGGTCCATTATATTCTGCTAGAAAATGTGTTCAAAATGATCCTATGCATTTAGGACTAGATATACACTATAATTTATTTTGATTTGAATAATATACAGTATCTAGAGGGTTTATGGTTTGAGGGAAATCTGGTGGGACTGAGGGTGGTAATGCTTATGCTGAGGGAATCATATTGTTTCTGGCATGAGCAGACAGGACCAGGATTTGTTTATGCTGACAAACTCCATACCTCTGTGTATCACATAACTGGTCTTGGTCTCATTGATGAACATTAGAAACTGAGTTCCCATGTTTCCTTCAGATTGCAGGATTACTTTGGACTCAGTGTAACTATAGTTTAAAGGGATATACTGGGTTTATTTTTTATTCTCTAATTTTTTTCTGCTGTCCTCCTGTTTTTTTAAAAGCTCACAATTATGTGAATAGACTCAAGCAAAGTATAACGATGAGATAATTAAGAGGTGAGCTTGAAACTAAATGTGATTAGGAGATTTTTTTTTCTTGAAAATATTCACCACTTGCTTATTTGTACCTAGAGGTACTACTATATAGTTGAAGAGCTGTTTTTTTTTTTTTTTTTTTTTTTACCACTAGGCAATACTTGGCAAAGAATAATATGTACTCGAGCCATCCATAAATATTTAAAGGTTTTGATGATGTAGCAGTTACCAAGGATAGAGCCAATGTGTGCTCAGGAAGTCATACAGATAGGATGGTTCTTCCACACCACAAGCATCAATATGTGCCTCTTAGAATGCTGAGGGAAAATTATGATCTGTCATGAACTCAGTTTCTTTAAGTTAGATGTCTGCTATTATAACTATTATTGTACTGTTGTTAACTACTGACTGCCCTGGACCTTGTCTTCTCTTATTCTCCCCTGTAAATGTGCGTCACAACTTTCTCAAGTTTTTTTCCATACCTTAGAGCCTCTTTTTTCTATTGCCTATTGTCATTTCTCCACAATTACTTTTTCCTAAAACCAAAGTCATCAGTACTTTCACACTGTCTTCCCCCTAAATGCATTTCAAAAGATGGGCGGAATTTTAAAATCTAATAATTTTCATGAAAGGAAACTTCTTTTGTGAGTTGACGTTCTCCAAATCCCAGCAGTCCCAAGGGGTGTTAACATAGAGACCACTGAAATCCCTTTGGACAGATTCCCCAAAGCTGACGCTTGACATAAGACACAGTAGTCTCCCTGTCTCCCCGACCCAAATCTTTTCCTAGCAGAGACTCTGAGAGATGTACAGCTGTCTCCATGAGAAGCCAGAGTAATAATTCTGACATCATTCTAGTGAAGGGAGAAGGAGGTGGCCAGTGATACCTGAGGAGTTGGGCTGGAAAGGGCTCCAAAATTTGCTGTAGGATATCCTGGACTGTTCCTTCCTTCATAGGATTATCACTTTGATCCGGATAACGCTTCAAGGGTGGTGACCATTTAAAAAGATTAACAGGTGGCTTACTCCTACCCTTCACATTTGTTTAATTACCTTGACAAAGACAAAGTGAAGAAAATGGGCACAGTCTACTACCATCCATTTAAATAAAGTGAACAGAAATATACACATATATTTACATATTTGCTTATATTTTTTAAATAAATGTGAACATAAGCAAGACATTTTTATAAAAAGCTACCTCTAAAAATATTAAAATTTTTTTAAAAAGCTACCTCTACAATAAATTATATGGGGAGGGAAAGAGTAGGAATTTCAGAAGCCAGACTTTTCTGAATACACCTTGTTTTTTAGATTTGACTATAAAGTAGTACACACAATTTAATAATTGTACACCAAATTAAGTGAAAATTTAGAAGCTGTTTCTAAAAATTAAAAGTAAAATGAAACAAACCTTTATGTTGTTAAAAGCATAAACCCACGGAAAGGAATTATTTGAGTGACTTCAAAAGACAGCAGTTCGTGTGTCCTTACTGTTTTAGACCCCATTAACAAAAAAATCTTAAACTCCTTTCACTAATCACATTTTGTTAATGATATTAGTTATATTTTATTTAAAATGTATTGTGATTCTAAAACTTATTCTGATAAAAGTTAAGTGATTTTATTAATATCATTAGAAATCATAATTTCAGTATAAAAGAAAAGAGAAATCTAAAATTTGAAGAAGTAAATATCCTACAGTTCTGAACTCCAAATTCCCTTTTACCCCCAAATACCCACAAACCCCAAATTCCTGGATCCCAAATACCACTTACTCTAAGAGAACCAAGGACTCCTTGTGGGGAATGACTGAATCCAGATCTGGGGTGTGGAAATATCCAAAATAAATGTGGGCTGTCTTGTGCAAAACACTGGACTTTAATCAGATAGTTGGAGTAATGTCAAAAAGACTCAGAAGCCAAGTCAAAAAGGATTTAACTGGCCAAAATGAAACAATTAGAATATTAATAAGAATAACACTAGAAATAGATTAAAACACCAAGTAAGTTAAACATTCATGAATTCATAATAATAGGAAAATCCCTTATTTGCCATCAGTGGAAGAATCTGAACATCAGTTCATAAAAAGAAAAATCAAATGTTTTTCTACTTTTTCTGATTAAATTGCATCTCAGAGTAACCAAACTTTCGATGAGAGGAAGTTTCTTTTTACAGAAGTATTTTAGATTTTTAAAAAGGTTTTGAGGAAGTGATGATTAAATCAGAATATCACCATTTTATAACCTCTAATGAAATAGCTTATAGTGTTATAAAAACAGAGACAACCAGGTATAACACATCTCCTGATAGACACATACAGTGTGTTCATTGAACGATTCTTGCTAAAAAGTCAAACCCAAGTCAAATCAAGTCTCAAAATCTATGTACCAGTCTAGAGAGGAACAGAAGGACAGAGATGACACCACAGACAGGCAGTCAGCAACCTGGGAAACAGTAAGACAAATGGCTAGGGGTTTTTCAGTAAACAAATTGAAAGAAGATGAAAGGAAGGTGATTTATAAGTAAGAAGACATTAAGAGAAACATCACCAAATGCAGAGTGTGGAAGTTTTCGGTATTTTGGTTTGAACAATAGTGCATATACATGCACACTCACATGCACTTTCCAGAGCCGAGTGATCATCACAGTATGTTGATGATATTACAGAACTATTGTCACCATTTTCGGTGTTGATATTAAACTGCAGTTTTGTTTCAAAAGGAATTCTCATCCCTTAGAGATATATTTTGAGATATTTATGTATGAATTAACAGGATGTCTGAGACAGAATTTAAAATAATCTCGTAGGAAAGGTGATGTACTGGGAGGGGCATGGGTATAGGTTAAATAAAATTGGCCATGAGTTAGCAAATTTTTTAAGCCAGATATATATGACTTTATTGTTCTATTCTCCCTGCTTGGGTATGTATTTGAAAATGACAATAAAATCTTTAATGCCAGATACAGATTTTCCCCTCTTTAGATTTTTCGTAGCTGAAGTTTCCATTCTTGCACAATATAATTCTACTTGCAGTAAAACTGGTAAAAGTTGAATCAGGTATCAAGATTCATGTGAATTTCATTGTCTCAACTGAAGAAAAGAAGTGGTCCAGGCCCAAGTGAGGCCAATTCTGATAAAGGAGCTTTCAGGTCGGGAGTGGGGAAGGAAGAGACTAAGGTTTGCTGCCACTAAGAAACAAAAGGAAGGAAGGCAGATCTGATGAGAAGAAACAGGAGAGAGACAGAGAAAAGAAGAGAAATAAGGGGGTGGCCATAGCCTCTCTTCTTTCCTGGGCCCAGCAGCGCACGCTGAGTGATACCTGAGCCCCTGGGTCACATGGTGCTGGTTGTAACTGACCTGCTTTTCACTTTTACACCTGTGAGCTTGGGACAGAGAGGAGCTGATAACGTGGATTGAACTCTCTGGTACATTGACAATGGGGTAGATTCCGCCACCCCTCTCACGGGGATGCTCATGGACGGTGACAGAAGCAGTCGTGTCAGCCAGCCTTTACCAGAACCTCAAAATCACCTAATCGAAGTTTGTCTAGGCCCTTAAAAATAATTTCAAAAGTATAAAAGCATATGTGGTAACACATTTTCGAACAGTTTTCTTTTATCATGATTAATGAGCATCCCTATTTTGTTATGCTGGTTTTTCCTCCTAAAATACTGAATATAAGGTAGAAATAGAAAAAAATAGGATCAACAGGGGAAACATGTAGTTTTAACACATGAGCTACATTTGAAGTGTATTTAAAATGTTTAAAAATCAATGATTTCATTTATAGTCACTATTCAACCAGGTGCAATATTTTTTAAGAAAAATAGTCTAAGGTTATCAACAGAGTGAACATACACATGTGGATTATTCTGACACCTGACAAGTGCAATTTGTAGAGTTTGAAATGGCTTATATGTTAGAAGTATAGTTATAAATCTTTAAAGATAATTTCTTATGACATTATAAGGCATTTTGTTGATTTGCCTAGATTCTTATTCCGGATTTTTCTAGTCTACTTAAAACAGTGAGAGCTATACAATAAATAGAGTTTATTCTCATTATTTGAGATGGTTGTATTTTGTAAAGTCTTTGTGAGTGTGGAATTTACAGATACTGATCTGCCGCTCCTGGGAGTAATCCAGGGTTAGGTTTCTGCAAGCCTCTGGCCACATTTTCATCAACCAGTCAACACATAACCTTATTTTATGTGTGTTTCTGTTTAAAGACACTTTATTTAATATGTGTTGTTGATTCATTACCATTGAACTCAGAGCCAGCAGCGCTGTAAGTCATGCCTGGACAAAGCTGATCTGTCACATGTATTTTCTGCATGAGGCACATGGCAGCCTCCTTGGGCTTAAGAAGACTAGACAGCACTTCAGCACTAATGCTTAGCTGATATTCTACTTTATTTTTTATTTTTTAAGATTTATTTATTTGAGAGTGAGAGAGCACGGGGAGGAGGGACAGAGGGAGAGAGAAGAGAAACTTAAGCAGACTCCATGCAGAGCATGGAGCGCCACGGGGGTGGGAGGCTCGATCTCATGACCCTGAGATCACGACCGGAGCTGAAATCAAGAGTTGGGTGCTCAACCGACTGTTCCACCCAGGTACCCCTTAGCCAATATTTTAAACAGCAAAATGACCAACAAAAGTATAAAAATGCAAAAATGTGACACTAAATAGATAATGAAAAAGACGCTTGTTTATGTTAGACAGCTGAAGCAAGAAAGCAGAGCATTGTCTCATTTGAACTTAGTTGGAAACCTGCACCATGGCCAACCCAAATTTTTGCCACTCTGTTCATGTTCACATATGACCACAAAAGCACCACGGATATTGATTTTGGGATTACAGATAAATTTCAGTGAGTAGATGAATTTACAAATACAGAATCTTTGAATAATGAGGATTGGCTGTAATTTATTGTTTGCCTAAAAAATATAATATGGGTCACTAGCTCTGATTTATTCTTTCTATAACCTTTATAATGTTTATAGAACCTGCTTCAGGCCAAATTACGAAGTGAGTATATTTTTTTCTCTTGGGAATTGCCTTTTGCCTTTTATGTGCTACATTAAAAAAAAACCACATTCAATCTGTGTTTACTTTCAGTTAGGAATTAATAAGACTGAAATTCAAAATGCAAAGTTCCAAAGATAAAAGATCATATCTGTCTTGTTTACATTAATTGTCCAGAGCCTGATTTGGTGTTTGGAAACATAATAGGTGCTCAGGAAATATTTAGAAAAAATAAATTAATGTGTGTCAGTTAATAATATACATCCTACAATGGTAAGCAGAATGGCCTTCCAAAGATGTTCACATCCTAAATCTTGGAACCTGTGAATGTTACATAAGGAGGAGATTTAAGGTTGCATATGGAATTAAAGCTGGTAATCCGCTGGTTGTAGAACAGGAAGATTACCTGGGATTGTCTAGGTCAGCCCAGGGTCATCATAAGGGGCCTTAAAAATCAAAGAATGAGGCAGAAAAAGAAATTTAGAGTGAGGTTTTGGGTATGGAAGGAGGCCAGAGTTATTCAATGTGAAAAGGACTCATTCAGCTGTTGCTGGTTTTGAAAATGGAGGAAGGGGGCCATGAGTAGAGGAATGTATGTAGAAGGCCTCTAGAAGCAGAAAAAGGCAGGGAAATACATTGTCCCCCAGAGCCTCCAAAAAGCAATGCAGCCCTGTCCATACCTTGATCTTAACCCACTGACACCTGTGTCTGCTTTCTGCCCTACAGAACTGTAAGATAATATATTTGTTTTTAAGCCGTGAGATCTTTGACAGTTTAGTACACAGCCATGCCATAGAAGGGGCGCCTGGGTGGCTCAGTCAGTTAAGCATCGCTGGACTCTTGATTTTGGCTCAGGTCATGATCTCAAGGTTGTGAAATCAAGCCCCGTGTCCGGCTCAGTGCTCAGTGCAGAGTCTGCTGGAGATTCTTTCTCTCCCTCTGCCCCTCCCCCGGCTCACATTTTCTCTCTCTCAATAAAAAAAATTTTTTTAAAGAATTTATTTATTTATTTGACAGAGAGAGAGAGAGCGAGCGAGAGAGGGAACACAAGCAGAGGGAGTGGGAGAGGGAGAAGCAAGCCTCCCGCTGAGCAGGGAGCCCGATGCGGGGCTCGATCCCAGGACCCTGGAATCATGACCTGAGCTGAAGGCAGACGCTTAACCGACTGAGCCACCCAGGCGCCCCTCTCTAAGTAAAATCTTAAAAAAAAAAAGAAAATACACTCACCAAGTGACATTTATAGTCTAATATGTTACATCACAATTTTGAAAAGCCACTAAGACCCCCACAATGACTATTTAGGTAATAGTCACACATCATGGGGAAAATTGGAACTGGTATTTTCAGGGAAGCTCATTCTCAGTCTTCAAATCTCACTATCTAGTTTGACAGTTTCATAAAATTGATTGATTGATTTTATAAATCCTTTGGAACCAAGACTCTATCTTGCTTTCTGGCTAAAATAATTGATTTTGTTATCTTACTATTTTGTCATTTTCAAGTGTGAGATAAATTATTATTTTATGTATTTATAAATCATGTGCTAAGTAATACCTCTTTATTTCTAAATTTTTATAATCAGGCTTTGGATAAAATGTGGTAAGATCAACTTCACAGTACTCAAAAAAAAAAAAAGAAAGAAATTGCCCTCTGAAACTTCAGAATTAATGTTCAGAATTAATCTAGCAAAGACGTAATGAAAATTAATGTTGTTTTAAAAACCATTGAACATGGACAAAATTTTGATTGCAGATTGTCAGCCAATATGATTTAATAGAGGTTTAGGGGAGGATGATTATGTTGTCAAGAGAATGAAATAGAATGATAGAGAGCCCTTATTTCTATGGCCTAATGTATAGGCTGTGCTCAGCAAATGTAAAGCTATTATTATTGTCTAGGATGCCTTTGTTATTATGTAAAAATAGTACAGATGTAACCCCCTCTTGTTTTCTAGGCTAATGAAAGTATTTAATTAAAAAAATACATTAATTTTTCTGAAACTCAGAGCTATATGTAAATATTAGTCATTAAGATGTGCTTGCTGGTCTATTTTATGCCAAAGTGAGAAGTTTTTTATTTTGCTATCAGTCACTGACTTGAGAGGATGCATAAAAATCACCCTCAAATGTAGGTGGGTAGCAATTACTTTACTTTCAATGTTCCCACCGTGTGGATTGAGCTAAGTCAGCATGTTGTGGTGTCAGGAACATTACTGAGACATTTACCCGGAGAGTTCGTTATAGCATTGCTGTTGATTTCATCCATCCCCAGAAAGGCAGCAGCATTGTGTACTGCCAGGAATTGGCTCTCCCAGAAAGTCAGCATTTTTTAAACATTGGTATAATAATTGAAGCGGAAAAACATACTTTCCCCTACACAGCAAAACACCATTCTTTCTTATTTGGAGCAGTGATAAAGTGGTTCTGAAACCTTTAGAAATGTACATTTAGTAGACTATTGACGAAAAGGATTTGAAACAAATGAAGGAGACGCTATGGTTCTAGTGTTTTCATATATTTGTCAGTTCATACAAGGTAAAGCAAACAAAGTAGAAGGACACACTGGAGATCCTCAGTTCATGTGTCATACTATGAGTTGTGATGATATCTCCTGTGTAAGAATATCATTTCCTGTAATACACAAATATATACCTATTGATTTATTGCCTGTCTGTTCCAGATGTTTTAGACATTTGATATGTATCTGCATATTTCTCTTTGAAACCTGCCTTAACAGAAATACTATTTATTGACATTTTACATACAAGGAAACTGAAGTCAGAGGAATTAAATAACCTTGCCAAGTCATACAAAGTGGCTACTTAGTATCTGACCCCAAAGTACACGCTTGTCGCAGCATGCTCTGCTGCTAGTGCAGAATCGTTTGTTTTGTGCTGCAAACTATAATATTTGATAAGTACTCCTGTGCCCTTATAGCTATTCTAGAAAAAAATGGACAATGATTTTCTAAAAATTAAAAAATTACATGTGTGTAATGAATATTATACATGTGTATATAAACCAAAATATTATATATTGACATAACGTAGAGAACACTGTCTAGTCTGTAACAGAGTGTAAGTATGCACAAGAATATTTTCACTGATGGAGAAAAAGAAAATGGATCTTACTAGATACCAGAGAAACTCCAATATTTGGAAATTAGTGAGCAAAATAAGGCTTTCTGAGTGTGTGTGTGTGGTGTGTATGTGCATGCGTGTGTGTGCACTCGGAGTGCAGATGGTGTCATGTAGGCCACATGGACGGAAGTGTGTGTCCTAACACATATACATGCACACGTACACGTATCGGCTCAGACCACCAGCCTGGTTTGTGTCTGTGTTTACCTCGGAGACTAATCTCGGTGTCGCAGTAGCTCTTTCTGGGGCATTGTTGACAGCTCCTTTTTCCTCCAGATCCATCTATGGGGACCTCATTGCCTCAGCACGGTGATCTGTTCTGCCCTCAGTATTCTTTTTTTTTTTTAAGATTTTTATTTATTTATTTAACAGAGAGAGAGAGCACAAGTAGGCAGAGCGGCAGACAGAGGGAGAGGGAGAAGCAGGCTCTCCGCCGAGCAGGGAGCCCGACGCGGGGCTCGATCCCAGGACCCTGGGATCATGACCTGAGCCGAAGGCAGCCACCTAACCGACTGAGCCACCCAGGCGCCCCTGCCCTCAGTATTCTAATACTTCTTTCTGATATGTCTACCTGAACTAGTGTATTTTAGTTTGGGTTCCCCCTGCAGATTTGGAGTGCAAGTTGTGTATCTGGAAGGTGATCCCAGGAAACAATAGTAGGAGAACAGGAAGTGAGACAGAGAACTGAAAGCAATGAATAAAACAACAGTTTGAACTGCAGCTTCATCCCAGCAGGAATTGTAGGAGCCCGTGCACTTCACGCTCAGTGTCATCCACCCAAAGGGCAAGCTGTCCACTCTATCTGGTCAGTCATTGGTGGAGGGCTCATCCTTCCTCCCTAGGGGACATATAAAACCTTCGGATAAACATGCAGTGCTGGGAGCTGGAATTTAGCAAGACATGTGGAAGCAAAGGCCTCAGGTATATGGTGGGTTATTGACATTTCTTGCTACAGCTGTCTTACCTTATCTGTTAGAGCTGATCTTTTAAAGCCATCACATTCTTTTTCATCATTGCACTTGAGGCCTGTGGGACTGGACCACACTCTGAAGACCAGGGTCTGGACTGTATCCCTTTGCCGGAACTCTTGCCTCCTCCTTAAGATCTCGGTGTGTGGTTACTTCTCTAAGAGAAGCTCAGTGTTCCTTCCTTCATTAGACTTTCATAGCAGAGGCTCTGCTCATGGACTGGAGCTCAATGCTCTATCTTCTGGCCCCATAAATAATAAGCACTAAAAGACTCTCCGTGTTCTAAGCAGTCATCATTCCTTCTCATCAGCGCATTACCAAGGGCAACCCAAATCGAAAGTCTAGGGTATGGTCTGAGACCAAGATTATCCTTGTAGCCCCACTCTGTACCCAAATCTGTATTAGTGAGTTCTCCAGAGAATCAGAACCAATTTTACATATATATAAAGAGATGTATAATAAGGTATTGGCTCAGGTGATGATGGAGGCTGAGGAGTCCCACCATCTGCAAGCTGGAAACCCTGGAAACTGGTGGTATAGATCAAAGGCCTGAGAGCCCGAGGGCTGATGGAGTGGATTCCAGTCTGAGTCTGAAGGCCTGAGAACCAGGAGCACTGAGCCAGGAGAAGTTCATGTCCCAGTTCATAGTGAGGCAGAGGGAGCATGAATCTAAACTTCCTCCACTTTTTGTTCTATTCAGGTTCTCAACAGATTGGATGATGGTCAAACACAGTGGGAAGGGCCATCTGCTTTCCTGAGTCCCCCAATTCAAATGCTAATTTCTTCCAGAAACACCCTCACAGACTCAGCCAGAAACAATGCTTAATCAGGTATCTGGACCTCGCGGCCCAGTCAAGTTGACAACAAAATTAACCACCACTCACCGCTTATCAGCTTGTCCATCCTTACTCCTCCTTGACTCTCTTAGCTAAATTAAATTCTTTTATCACTTTTGAATGGAACTGTATGAAGTTTGGAAAGTATAGAGTATGATACTTCTTTGAGTTCCTATTAACTCCTTTTGTCTACTGATGTGGACAGGAAGTCACACTGACTTTTGGTTGAAGTATGAAGATGACTACTGCCCCCCTTGCATGCAAGAATTAGATGTGGTAAACATTTCCAACATAAATGACCTCAAATGTTACTTTATTGCTCATCTCTTATTATTTCCAGCTGAAAAAGTCAACCCACCTCCAATTTTCTTTCCCACCAGTGGCAGTCTTTGCAATTTGTATCTGACTTGTAGAAATTGCTTTTTTAGGGGGGAAGTGTTCTGAATTTCCTGTTATGACGAGACTGTGTTTGGCCTAGTAAGGGTTGGGCTGGCTTTTTTTTTTTTTTTTTTGGCTCAACTGGCTTCCCTTATAGGATATTCAAAGTCTGATTTACTGATCAGCAGTATCTGCAGCTCATAGGAGCTTGTTAGGCATGCACAGTGGGAGACTCCACCCCAGACCTACCCAGCCAGAACCTCGGGGCATGGAGTCCAGGAATGTGTTTTAACAGTCCCTCCATGTAATGTCACGCACGCCAAGCTTGAGTGGCTCTGCTGTACAGCTTTGCTACTCCAAATGGGGTGCTGGGACCAGGAGCAGCAGGGCCGTCCTCAGGGAGAGCTCACTGGAAATGCTGAATCTCAGGGACCACTCCGGGGCTGCTGAATCATCATCTGCATGTTAACGAGAGCCCCAGGAAATGAACACACAATTTGAGTTTCACCAGCACTGTTAGGCAGGACTCAGCTTTGCGTGTCCTGCGTCAGTAAGTGGTAAGATGTGTCCAAATGGTTCAATAAAACTGGCATTCGAAAATACTATTTTAAAAGAATGTATTTTAAAAGGAGAGTTATGTTAAGGAAATGTTCCTAAACATAACTCACCCAAAAGGAGAACCAATATTAACTCTGAAATCAAAGTTCTTGGAAAGCCATGAACTAGGATACTCAATGTCTATAACATGAGTCCTATAAAAAGAGAGCTACTAGAGAAAGAAGGATAGAGAAAGTCATACTGCAGACCTACTTTCTACTTCATTACTTTTTTTTTTTTTTTTTTAAACAAGACACTGTAAGTTTCCTCGAAATGATTGGAACACATCCTTGAGGAGATCGGGGGAAAATGTCTCTCCCTGCATCGTGCAGAGATTTATTTTCTGGCAGATACCGCCAGCTCTGCTCTGGCACATATTGTCATCTGGGAAACGTACCTCTGCCAAACACAAAGAAAAAACAGTTTTTTTTTTTTTGAGTGTTGAGCCCGTAGGGAAGAACTCTATTTGAAATAACAAATGGACATGGAGTTTGAAAGCTTGCACATGTACGTGAATACCTGGGCACAGGTTCATTCCTTTGGCATGGATGCCCCTGAGTCCTGTGCTTGGAGGGACTGTCGCTGCCACAGAGGGGCAGCTGACTGTGCAGGCAGTACTAGGGGGAAGGAAGCCAGAGCCTTCGGCCAGCATCTCTTCTTCGTCCCTGGCCATGTCAGGATCCTTTCAGCTTCTTGCCGCGCCTGAGAAATGGGGTCTTAGCATAATAGGCTTACCAATTTTATCACAAAGACTTTAATATCTAGAAGACTGCGAAGTGGCTATAATGAGAGTGATGGTCTAAATCTCATTTTGATGCGGAGCTCTTCTTCATTCTTTTGTTCCAGACGCGTCACATTCAAAGAGCCTCTGCCAAATTCACTCTCTTCATGGACTACCTTACTACCCTTTTTCCACTAGGCTGAAAAGATGACCTTATAAATGGATACAGTTCTATAGCTATGGTATTCCATGTGCTGAATTGATCGATAGAGCTCAGGGGTCATATTGCTCATATTCCCAGATGAGGGGGGCTGTTACCAAATCAACCCTACTTGATACCATATCCCATATTTCACACCCTTATTTGCCCCAGTGACAATGCTAGTAAGCTTTGCGCTTACTAGGGGTTCATATGTCCATTCAGTCAGCATGGACTGAGCACTGGGCACCTATTATGTGCTGCTGGATATATAAAGAGGAATGACATGGAGTCCTGGGCCCCAAAGTGAGCCTGGCCTGGGGGTAGTTTTGAGAAGCCCCAAAACCCCTAGAGCAATATGATGCAGCACAGAGAGTTCCCCGACTGTGGGGGTCAGGCAAGGCTTTAGGGAGGAGTTTGGGGGCAGTGAGGGAAGATCCTGTGAATTCTGGCAGCAGGGAGATGCTCATGGGGGAGTGGAGGGCACATTGCGGGGGCCAGGAGGGCAGCAACTGGGTGGTTTTCATGCTGAGCTGAGTCCCCAGCCTGCCTCCCTGAGAAGAGACTTCAGCCCTCTGTGCTGAGATTCTGCAGAGGATCGCTGGATCTATCAAGTAGCTATAAAATAACTTAAACATTAGGGCTTAAATGAAGTCAGAGAAAAATATAGTCAATACAAATGACTTATTTCATTTTTTTCCTAACAGAAACAAACTCTATTAGACTGTGAGCACGTTAGTATGTCTAATATTTCCCCTGATTGTTTCTCCTCTGGATATACTTCTTCATGGGGATGAACAGGCATGCCAAAGGAAAAAACTCAAATGGAGCAGGGAGAAAAGTTACGCCTTTTTATTATGGCATGCTCTGGCTTCTACAACATCTGAAAATTCATGAGAAAATATGTACCTTTTAAAATTCATCTTATCATTTGACATTCATCATGAGAAGCTCTGATCTTAGTGGTAGAATAGAGCTGGTCAGGAATGTTTACTTGTTTTGCAAGTTGACCTTGAGCAAGTTATTTAAATAGTGCCTATTTAAATGGAGTTTATTCTGTAAATCACAGATGCTGTGCCCTTTGCTGTCATTGAGATTGGGGAGGTTGGATTTGCAAGTGCACATACATGTACACACCTCATAGTGTTTGGAATGTGTGGAAAGAGGGCCTGTGTCTTCCAAATGCTAATTAGCTATAATAAAAATGGTTAATATTATATTTACTGGTGCTAAATTACAATTTTAAAGTGATTTAATAGTTATAACTATAAACAGTAGCAAGAGGAGATGACCTAATTTTCTGCTAATTTTGAGAGTGATGACATTGAGTAAGAATTTTCTTCCTTTCTCCTTTCCCCCCAAATTCTAGAACAAGATATTTAAATTACTTTTATAATGAAAGTTTTCATATTTTCAACATAAATTGTACTTTGAAATAAAACAGTTTTATTGAAATTAAATTTAAACACTCTTGGTGTCTACTTAAATATTTATTTAGTTTAATCGAAATGTTATTATCAAAGGAGCCCTAGGCAATGCCACTGAACACATATGTGAAACGCTGTCACGAGTGATGCATCATTCACATCTTCCTGCCATGGAAAGTGCCTCACGTTGAAATCCTCCTTTCATGTCTTCTCCTCCAAATCAATACAAACAGGCCGTTGGCCCCATTTACTTAGGGCCACAGTTACTCACCTTTTCCCAAAGGGATGGCTGGATAACATGATGAATAAATTTCTGCTAATTCATAGAGCAACTGGGCAAATCAGTGTGACCAGAGGCCCCCAGCATTCTTCTTTTTTTTAAAGACAGTTGTATGTTGAAATGGTTTACTTCTGATGACAACACATGATTCTCCCAGAGGAATGACCACAGTAGCAATAAATGAAAGCCAATTGGAAAGCACTAAGGTCTGGCTTTAGGGAGCTCATGACCTATTGAAGTTTAAATCGGGTTCTTAGAGGGCATTGGGAGACTTGACATTATTAATTTTTTTCACCTCACTATTCATTTTTCAGGCTGAAGGTTATTAAAATAGAGTGTGATAAATTCTTTCATTTAAAGAGAAATTATATTTTGAAGGTATCTTCAGTAAAAATGAATGTATGAGGAGAACCTTCTGGCAGTTCTGTCTTGGTCACACAAACTGGTAACAGGCACCAGCAATGCTGTGGCCTCCTGAAAAGATCTTTGGTTTTTTATTAACCCAAACAATGGTTAAAATAAAATAATCTTGATCATAAATAAGGAAAGATCTCAACATTGACTAAAAATCAGATATATTTATAAATGACTGTGATGTGGAATTCACTTGCAATTCTGCTTCCTTGAAGTTTGATTACTAACTTCTTAGGCATTTATACATCTAAAGGAGCAGGGGGGATGATTTTACATCCCTCAAAACCCACATGGTTGCTAGCCATTTAATTCAACAAATAATAGCAAACATACTGAGCTCAATAATAGGGGCCATTGCTGGCCCTCAGCCAGACACCACCGGAAACAGACCTGTGGTCAAACAAGGTTGGGCTTACTTCCTGTTACAACAAGGGAGAAGGTGCACCGTATTTGCCTCTCTGAATGTTTACTGGGGAGGTGGAAGAATGGGACAGAGCTAAAGCTGTAGTTGGTAAAGAAGGAGGAATTAATCCCTCATGCTAGCCAGTGAGTTGGGCATTGGGTCACTTTTGTGCTTCAGACATTGTTTGAGTTCGGGGATGCATTCAGACAGGATTACAGAGTGCTCTTATGTTCATCTCGCTCTGTCACAGTCACGGAGTGGCCTTGTGGGATGTTGGGGTCTTGTGAAATGATGTTGAATTGTGAAACACCAGTCTGGCTCCCTGCTGACGGCAGTCAGGGCTGCTTTTGTCTTTCTCACTGTGCTTCCCCTCATGCAGACTGTGTATCAGTCAGCACTACCAGACCCACACACAAGTCACTCGTGACTCTTCAGAACCACCCTGCGATGATAGGAGGCATCGTTTTCCCCCAGTTTACACATAAAATATCTGAATCTCCTGGAAGTCCGGTGGCTTGCCCGTGGACACACAGAGAAGAACGGAATCTATTTATTAAAAAAACATAATTAGGTCAATGAGTTAAACACATAAGAAATGGTGAGAAGTTTCAAAGGAAGCAGAGACCCAAGTGGTTGAGGGGAAGCTGAAAGTCTTGTGACACTGCGGGAACTTGGGGGTGTAGTTTAAGTAGTGAAAGAAACTCAAAAAGAGTGTTCTTGGGTGGGTGGTGTCTGGGACTCATCCAGGTCCATCCTGAGCAAAGGCAGAGAGGAGGAAGAGGAGGAAGAGCCAGGGCCCAGGAGTAGCCCACAGCGGGAGTGGCAGCCAGTGTGGGGAGAGGGAGAGTGAGAGCAAGAGCAAGAGATTGAGAGCAAGTAAGCGAGAGAGAGAATGAATGCAGCGGTCAGGAGCAGAGGAGAGGTGGGCAAGCCTAGGGTAGGATTGGAACAGCAGGCTGGAGAAGGGCGTGCTGAATTCATCACTGAATCTTTTTGACCCGGGACTAAAGGTTAGTCCCAGCTGGGCGTGGCGTATGCAGTAAGAATGAACATCTGCTGAGCTTAGTATCAAATTTATTTATTCAGCAAGTGCCTATTGAGTGTTGTGCCTTAGGCAACGAGATACATTCAGGGGAATCAATCATGGATATGACACTTTCCTTTTTTTAGAGGGTATCACAACCGGACATTCGAACGGTACTTTATAATCCAGCTTCTATTTTAGTGAACATGTGAACGGAGACCCAGGGGCCTACAGGAGAAGGAACAAGAAACCCTTCTTGGGCATGAGGGAAGGTCCGCAGGGTGCAGGGCAGTTTTCAGGCAGAGAGTGCATGGATGATCTTGGGGGAAAGGCAGTGGAAGACCAATAAACAAACCACGAGGACTGAGAAAAGTTGTCACAGACAACAGTCAGAAGAATGCTGTTCGTGAACCCTGAGCTAGTAATGTCAGGAGGACTGTGGGGTAGGAGAATTAAGGCACAAAGGATTACATGTTTGTGGAAATGGAAGAGGCAGGGGCAGTGGCTGGTGGTGCCCTTCCCGAGGAGAGCAGGAGGGGGCAGGTGATAGAGGGGAAAGAAGCTTGGCACACAGCACATGTCAGATACGGAGTGTGCATGTCTGTTTTCATTAGTATGCATTTCTAGGAATAGGAAATGTAGCAGTGCTGCATTCCTAAGAGTGCCAGCAAATACCCAAAACTAATCAGGCCTGAGCCATAAAATACTAGCGTTAGAGTCAATTCATACATTCTGTCTTTTCATGAATAGAACTTCATGGTTGTAATCACAGCATTATAAATAAATAAATGAATAAATAAAGGAATATATGTGTGTATATGTACATATATCTGTATGTGTGTGTGTCTACATACAGAAAGGGTGAGAGAGAGAAAGGCATCTTATGCTAGACGACACCTTAAATTCATGTGTACAGAGGTCCTCAGACTTTGCTTAGCATGCATCAGAATCCTCTAGAGAGCTTGCTCCCTGCCGCATAAAACTGCAAGCTGGGCACCTACCCTGCCTTAACACTCACTCCTCCAGCCATGGACACTCAGCCACCTTGCTGCAAAGAGCATCGTGCATGTGTCCCTTAAGCACCTACCAAAGAATTACTCTGGGATATGTAACTAGAGACAGAATTGCTAGGTGGTAGGGTATTCGCATACTGGTGACTGATCAGTGGTTGTGTTACATAATGCAAGGGTGCTCTCGAGAATAGCTATACCAGCAACACGTGGTATTATCAGCTTTCTGGCTTCTGTGAACCTTGCAAGCACAGAGTGGTATCTCGTTTCTCATTGTTTTTTAAAATAATAATATTGAGCATCTGTTCGTAAATTTGGTTTTTCTACCTTAACTTGCTCACTGCGTGATCTTGGATGTCACGTCACCTAAGTTCTCTCTTCTGTAAAATAAGGAAAAAGTAAAGCTCCCTCTCATAGGAAGGTCACAAAATGAGGTATTGGGTGGAAAGTGATTTGTACTAGTTCTGCAAAGTAGTAAGGTCTAAAGAAGTTATCTACATTTGTTGTTATTCTTGGATGTAAAAAAAATTACTATTTATCAGAAGGCAAATTTAGGTAGTCTTTAGGCAATTGGGATAGTAGAAAATTGCCAATAATTAGAATTCAGTTAGAGTATATTCTCCTGAGGTCACTGGAACCCACCGTGAGAAGAGATCAAGAGAGACTACACAGTTGATAAAGTCCAGGTAATTGATAAATGTGCAGGGAATAACAAGGGAATTTTGATAAAGGAAAGAGATTAACAGTAGATTGAAAGAAAGGATAATATATTTTACCCTTCCTTTTTTTGGTTTTCATTTCTGTGTGTACGTGTTCTTTTTTTTCCTTTTAAAGATTTTATTTGTGTTTTTGACAGAGAGAGACAAAGCAAGAGAAGGAACACAAGCGGGGGAGGGGTGGGAGAGGGAGAAGCAGGCTTCCCGCGGAGCAGGGAGCCTGATGCGGTGCTCAATCCTAGTTAATGACTGAGCCACCAGGTGTCCCTCTATGTATAACTATTCTAATCACATCATTAAAACTTGCCACATAGAGGAAGTTAAAAAAAAAAGAAATCCATGATTTTATCACTTAATAAAACCACTATTAAAACTTTGATATATCATCTTTATTCTTATTATGCTTAACTCTGAATTAACTTATAAGTATGCTGATCACACAATCATGTATCATACTTAAGTAATGAAGAGAGCATACTAATTTTTCAGTAGTCTGCAAAAATCACCATTTTAATTGCTTCATAATATTCCATCAAGTGCATGTGCCAGGGTAATTATATTTTAGTGCTCGGGACTTGAAAGTAATTCAGTATCCTCAAAGATGTATAGTATAAATTACAAATTATTTTAATCAAATTGATTTAGATGTGCTAACATATCTTAGTGTAAGTCAATGTGCTTAAAAATACCTTATATTTGTACAGCCCCATAGAGAGTAAACACTTTTAGTAATATTATCTTCAAGCAGTACTGTGATCTTGGGCAATCAGGGTATTACTACTGTGTTAGAGATCAAAGAACCAGCCAAGGCTATGTGTTTAAGAAGGTGCCTTAGATCCAACCTTTGGAAGACCCCCTACAGGGATTCCATTCCCCAGTGCACTTCCTTAATACAACGTCATTCTACTTAATCGAAACAGTTCAAAGTTACTGAGAGACCGAATTAGAATCTCTAGTGCACGTTGGTGTTTGGAAGGCTTGAGTAATCATTCTCAAGTCTCTCAATACATGATGTAAGGCTCTGTCAAGATTTTTGGGAGTGTCAAATATGTGAAATTGCTTAGCACTGTGAATAGACATACTAGAAATTTAAGAATTGCGGAATACGTTATATAAACACTCATATTTTGAGTACTTCAGAACTTATGACAGTGACATTATGTTAAAAAATTTGTGATAAATGTATGACAAAAGCATGTATTTCAAATAAGGAAATAATTTAGCTTCTTGAATTCCGAACAGAAAATGACACAGAATTAGTAGATGGATCGAATGTAGTTATTAATGAGCTTCTCATCAACAGAATTGTGTTTTTTTCTGTATCTCTCTGTGAGCACGTAATCTCACTAGTGAAGGTAACATTAGGTTACATTATTCTAGAGACGACCATAAAACCACACGAGAATTGCAATTGCTCCTTCCCTGTGGTCATTCAGGCCTGACCAGTATAATTGCTGAGTAAAATAAAATGGAGAATTGCAACTTTCAGTGTCATCAATTTCTAAATGAATTATTTTGGAAACATAATGTATAGCATGTAAATGGCCTTCAGATCATACCTTTTTACATAGCAAAAGAGTATAATATTTGGAAACTTGAGAATTTTATCAAACATAATCAGGATTGATTACTAAATAAAATATTTTTTGTTGTGCATTGAGAACTTTTAAGTTGACTAGATACATTTAAATAAATAAGTTTCTTGTGTGTCAATTTGGAAACTTACCAAATATATAACTATGATAAGTAGAAGGTTATAAAGGGAAATATTAGCTTGTAAATAGACTAGCCTTCTTATATACACCAATTCATTTAATCTTTACAACAATCGCTGCCTACATTTACTCCATACACACAAGTAAACAAAATGGCAAAATGAGCATCTTTGTACACATTCCCCGGCCGTCAGCCCATGGCCAATCCTGTCCCATCCAGCCCCCGCTCCGTGTTGTCTCCTGTAACATTATTTTGAAACAAATAACAAACATTCTGATCATTCATCCTTAACTATTTCAGTATGAATCTCTGAAAGGCGAAAGCTTTTCTTTAGCAGAACCTAAAAAAAATTTAACAATAATTCATTGCCCCCCGTCGTGTTGTCTTCTGTAACATTATTTTGAAACAAATAACAAACATTCTGATCATTCATCCTTAACTATTTCAGTATGAATCTCTGAAAGGCGAAAGCTTTTCTTTAGCAGAACCTAAAAAAAATTTAACAATAATTCATTTACATCATTGAATATGTAGTTGGTTTTCAAATTCCCGACAGTTAACTGAAAAATGCATTTCATTTTGCCAGTGTACAAATAAAGACTATAACTTTTCAGAGACCTCAACCTAGTAATAAATAAAGACTTGTATTAAGGGCTGTTGATGCCAGAGCCTGTTCTTTGCACATGTGGTCTATGAAGCCTCATTTACTATCTGTTACTCAGTTGAGATGTGAGTCCCTGGGGAATTGCTGAAGGTGTACATGTTCAGAGTGGGTACTTATTCCTATTCTTACGGAGCCATGATTTTCATACCTGAGAGAACAGTCAGAATAGGTCACGGTGTCTGCCATTCTTTTATTTATGAATGTTACATTTGTGGCCTAAGAATTTGCATCTGTTCTGGGAGAATTCAAAGGAAAATTTGAATGTATAGAACAATAAACTCCACACTACATACTGCATGAAGAGAAACATTATTCATGTGTAAAAATAATAAGCCCCAATACTGTGTCATGGGAATTCTAGTAGAGGTTGCCCTCAGATTCATTCATTTTAGGTTTTTTATCCACGAAGACCGAGGCATTTTATCGGTTTCTTAAGGAAATAATTATGGTTATTCTATAGTATATTATATATAATGTGGTTTCTTAAAATTCAGATAAGTAGAATTTGAATACCTATACAATAGCATGAAAACCACACACATTAAGTCTAATAAACTGAGTTTGAGGATGCATACAAATATCTCTGAAAGTTCTGTATGTTTATGTTACGTACTTTTGAAATCTTTTTTAAATGTTCATCAACTAATCTCAGTTACATCGAAACAAATAAAATGGGCATTTAGGAACCCCTTATTGCTGCACGGTACTACAATTACACTGTCTGAAGTATAATTTCCAACATTTATATTCAAATGCAAATGAGTTAAAAAAGAAAACTTTGCATTCAAGAAATTAAAACTATTTTTGTTTCAGTCACTTTTCTGGGAAGTATTTTCTTGATATTTTTTGTCTTGAGGTTAAAAATATTGCCAACTACACCCAAATAAGTATTTGGCTTTATTTCCTAAATGGGATTGTCACTATGATCAGGGGACATTCAGAGGAGTTGCTGTTTCTCTTTTGACTGTTTAGACTCACATATTAAACCCAAATAACGCCATGTGGTCAGCCTGATTAGCTGTGAGTGACAGTGGGCCATGTGTGAGACGTGATCACCACACCACAACAACCACAACTGTACCTTATCATTTATTATAAGCCAGGCAGATGTTAATCTCTTATTATTTTACTTAATGTGTAGTTCAAACTTGGGTAGTAATGATTTTTGTCCCCAATTTATAGATGAAGAAGCTGAGGCTTAGGAATATATTCCTTCCAGTTTCTCTGGCTAATGAGTGATAGATCCCTTAACCATCTACAATTGTGTGCCCTTTTCCAGGGTGAACTGAGGTCTCCAGGTCAAAGGTTTGGACAGACGTCCTTGATTTCTCTTTATGGAGAGGGACTGGAGGGATTATTAATGTTTCAGTTGTTGGAATAATGGTTACTGGGGCTTGAGAAGAGTTGTCTGCAGAGCTAAAAGCAGTATTTGTTTGAACATGAAATAAATGAGTTTGTGTCGTCTTTGTTGAGTAGAGGAAATACTTTCCAATTCGCAGGCATCCTAGCATTAAGAATGGAGCACATGCATTAAGGCATTTAAGTTCCCTGTGTTCTTTGTTCCATTAATCTATATCAAGGTACCCATGGGTATGGGAGCCATTTACTGGTTTGTTTTGTTACATCTGGCAGTGTTTCAAAAGGCAATGCAGGTAGGCAGGTGTTATTATTGATTGAAATAAAAACACTTTTGTGCCAGACTCTCTAACCCAGTGTCTGCTGCATGCATTTATTCACCCTCTGCTCCCAGAGGGCAGATGAGCATGTCTCTGGTGAAGAATAGGTTAAGAATGTCTGCACGTTTTTGCTCCCTGATTATGTTATTACTAAATAAAGTAGGCTTTTCTTTGCCTGTGTGTGTAATGAAACTTTAATTGTGCGACCAAATTATACAGACTCTGAAGGTCGAACAACCCAAAATAATACCACACTGTATTTTAATCTGTGTGTTCTAAAAATATTTGGTAAAATTTAAAGTCGACACCATCTTTAAAAAGTATGCTTCAGAGGCCATTAATCTTTGTATCTGCTAAGACTAAGTGTTGCAGTTAGACACACAGGAGGTTACATAGCTCCTGAGTGACCTGTGAAAGTTTAGGTTTTGATCTAAGTGGAGATACAGTGTTCACCAGCTAAATATTGTACATAGTATTTAATGTACATCACAATGTACAATATACACTAGTGTATATACAATATACATTAGTACTATAATGTGTTTGATATATGTTAAATAATGAATGGCTTCAGAGGCCAAAGTGAGAAGTCTATGCAAGCTTTTAAACAGTTCAGTTTTTCAAATTAAATATAATAAAGTGGATATTTTGTTTTGTTCTGCTGAAAACATTGGTTGATTTTTTTAAGTCTCTTTCTAAAACACATATATAAGTTTGTACTTGGAAGAATGATTAGCAGTCATTTAATAAATAAGTGGCATTCTGAAGGACTCTGAGGACTAATTAATATATTAGAAAGACTACATAAAAACATTAATAGAATGCAGAGGTGAGGAATAATGTACTTTGAATTTTATAATATCTCTAATAGAGAACCCAGTAGTTTTCTTTCATCAGTGGACAATAGTTATATAATGGGAATGGTCGTAAGAATGCCATTATCTTTGTAATATTAATGGTAAAAGGAAAGATGTTAATGGAGCTCTTTATGGTATAATGCATGAAAAATTATACGATATCTAAAATCTGAAGCTGAAAGGTACTTCTCATGGTGTTCTTAATGATCTTAGAAAAGCACAAAAGTGAAAAATACAATTTTAATGAAGTATTCTTCAAAATCTTCTCTTTTTGCTTTTGGATAAATACGTGCAAATTTAAATCTTGATTGTCTTCACTGAACTATTTTTTAAAGCATTAAGGACTTATTTCTTTTACAAAGTCAGCGTAATTATTTTCATTTAACTTTTATTTTTTTCATGAAGGCTCCATGCCCAGTGTGGAGCCCAACACAGAGCTTGAACTCATGACCCTGAGATCAAGACCTGAGCTGAGATCAAGAGTCAGATGGTTAACCAACTGAGCCACCCAGACACCCCTCATTTAACTTTTAATATTTTAAATTTATTTATTTATTTATTATTTTATTTTTTTATTAAAATATAATGTATTATTTGTTTCAGGGGTACAGGTCTGTGATTCATCAGTCTTACACAATTCACAGCATTCACCATAGCACATACCCTCCCCAGTGTCCATCACCCTACCACCCCATCCCTCCCACCCCCCTCCCCTCCAGCAAGCCTCAGTTTGTTTCCTGAGACTAAGAGTCTTTTATGGTTTGTCTCCCTCTCTGGTTTCATCTTGTTTCATTTATCCCTCCCTTCCCCTACGATCCTGTTTTGTTTCTCAAATTCCTCATATCAGTGAGATGATATGATACTTGTCTTTCTCTGATTGACTTATTTCACT
This sequence comes from Leptonychotes weddellii, assembly GCF_054177405.1. Taxonomy (NCBI): domain Eukaryota; kingdom Metazoa; phylum Chordata; class Mammalia; order Carnivora; family Phocidae; genus Leptonychotes; species Leptonychotes weddellii. The sequence continues at coordinate 10,189,692 of NC_138384.1, read as the reverse complement.
TAGCATAATACCCTCTAGTTCCATCCATGTCGTTGCAAATGGCAAAATTTCATTTTTTGGATGGCTGCATAATATTCCATTATATATATATACCACATCTTCTTTATCCAATCATCTGTTGATGACAACTAGACTCTCCATGGTTTGGCTATTGTGGACATTGCTGCTATAAACATTGGGGTGCACGTGCCCCTTCGGATCCCTACATTTGTATCTTTGGGGTAAACACCCAGTAGTGCAATTGCTGGGTCGTAGGGTAGCCCTATTTTCAGCTTTTTGAGGAACCTCCATACTGTTTTCCAGAGTGGCTGCACCAGCTTGCATTCCCACCAACAGTGTAGGAGGGTTCCCCTTTCTCCACATCTCCGCCAACATCTGTCATTTCCTGACTTGTTAATTTTAGCCATTCTCACTGCTGTGAGGTGGTATCTCATTGAGGTTTTGGTTTGTATTTCCCTGATGCCAAGTGACGTTGAGCACTTTTTCATGTGTCTGTTGGCCATTTGGATGTCTTCTGTGCAGAAATGTCTGTTCATGTCTTCTGCCCATATCTTGATTGGATTATTCTTTGGGTGTTGAGTTTGTTAAGTTCTTTATAGATTTTGGATACGAGCCCTTTATCTGATATGTCATTTGTAAATATCTTCCATTCTGTAGGTTGTCTCTTGGTTTTGTTGACTGTTTCCTTTGCTGTGCGAAAGCTTTTTAGCTTGATGAAGTCCCAATAGTTCACTTTTACCCTTGCTTCCCTTGCCTTTGGCAATGTGTCTAGGAAGAAGTTGCTGCAGCTGAGATCAAACAGGTTGCTGTCTTTGTTCTCCTTTAGGATTTTGATGGATTCTTGTCTCACATTTAGGTCTTTCATCCATTTTGAGTCTATTTTTGTGTGTGGTGTAAGGAAATGGTCCAGTTTCATTCCTCTGCATGTGGCTGTCCAACTTTCCCAACACCATTTGTTGAAGAGACTGTCTTTTCTCCATTGGACATTCTTTCCTGCTTTGTCAAAGATAAGTTGACCATAGAGTTGAGGGTCCATTTCTGGGCTCTCTATTCTGTTCCACTGATCTCTGTGTCTGTTTTTGTGCCAGTACCATGCTGTCTTGATGATGACAGCTTTGTAATAGAGCTTGAAGTCTGGAATTGTGATGCCACCAGCTTTGCTTTTCTCTTTCAATAATCCTCTGGCTATTCAGGGTTTTTCTGGTTCCATACAAATTTTAGGATTATTTGTTCCATTTCTTTGAAAAAGGTTGATGGTATTTTGGTAGGGATTGCATTAAATGTGTAGATTGCTCTATGTAGCATAAACATTTTCACAATATTGGTTCTTCTAATCTACAAGCATGGAAATGTTTCCATTTCTTTGTGTCTTCCTCAATTTCTTTCATGAGTATTTTATAGTTTTCTGAGTACAGATCCTTTGCATCTTTGGTTAGATTTATTCCTAGGTATCTTATGGTTCTGGGTGCAGTTGTAAATGGGATCAACTCCTTAATTTCTCTTTCTTCTGTCTTGTTGTTGGTGTATAGGAATGCCACTGATTTCTGTGGATGATTTTATATTCTGCCACTTTACTGAATTCCTGTATGAGTTCTAGCAGTTTTGGGGTGGAGTCTTTTGGGTTTTCCACATAAAGTATCATATCATCTGCAAAGAGTGAGGGTTTGACTTCTTCTTTGCCGATTCGGATGCCTTTTATTTCTTTTTGTTGTCTGATTGCTGAGGCTAGGACTTCTAATACTATGTTGAATAGTAGTGGTGATAGTGGACATCCCTGCCGTGTTCCTGACCTTAGGGGAAAAGCTCTCATTTTTTCCCCATTGAGAATGGTATTCGCTGTGGGTTTTTCATAGATGGCTTCTATGATATTGAAGTAAGTACCCTCTATCCCTACACTGTGAAGAGTTTTAATCAAGAAAGGAGGCTGTACTTTGGTTAAATGCTTTTTCTACATCTATTGAGAGGATCATATGGTTCTTGTTCTTTCTTTTGTTAATGTATTGTATCACATTGATTGATTTGTGGATATTGAACCAAACTTGCAGCCCAGGAATAAATCCTACTTGGTCATGGTGAATAATCCTTTTAATGTACTGTTGTATCCTATTGGCTAGTATTTTGGTGAGAAATTTGGCATCCATGTTCATCAGAGATACTGGCCTGTAATTCTCCTTTTTTGATGGGGTCTTTGTCTGGGTTTTAGGATCAGGGTAATGCTGGCCTTTGGAAGCTTTTCCCTCCATTTCTATTTTTTGGAACAGTTTCAGAAGCGTAGGTATTAATTCTTCTTTAAATGTTTGGTAGAATTCCCCTGGGAAGCCATCTGGCCTGGGGCTCTTGTTTGTTGGGACATTTTTGATTACTGCTTCTATTTCCTTACTGGTTATGGGTCTGTTCAGGTTTTCTGTTTCTTCCTGGTTCAGTTTTGGTAGTTTATACATTTCTAGAAATGCATCCATTTCTTCCAGGTTATCTAATTTGCTGACATATAGTTGATCATAATATGTTCTTATAATTGTTTGTATTTCTGTGGTGTTGGTTGTGATCTCTCCTCTTTCATTCATGATTTTATTTATTTGGGTCCTTTGTCTTTTCTTTTTGATAAGTCTGGCCGGGGGTTTATCAATCTTATTTATTCTTTCAAAGGACCAGCTTCAAGTTTCGTTGATCTGTTCTACTGTCCTTTTATCTTCTATTTCATTGATTTCTGCTCTGATCTTTATTATTTCTCTTCTCCTGCTGGGTAGGCTTTACTTGTTGTTGTTTCTCCAGCTCCTTTAGGTATAGGGTTAGGTTGTGTATTTGAGACCTTTCTTGTTTCTTGAGAAAGGCTTGTATTGCTATATACTTTCCTCTTAGGACTGCCTTTGCTGCATCCCAAAGATTTTGAACAGTTGTGTTTTCATTTTCATGAATTTTTTAAATTCTTCTTTAATTTCCTGGTTGACCCATTCATTACTTAGTAGGATGCTCTTTAGCCTCCATGTATTTGAGTTCATTCCAAGTTTCCTCTTGTGATTGAGTTCTAGTTTTAAAGCACTGTGGTCTGAAAATATGCAGGGAATGATCCCAGTCTTTTGGTATTGGTTGAGACCTGATTTATGACCCAGGATGTGATCTATTCTGGAGAATGTTCCATGGGCACTAGAGAAGAATGTGTATTCTGTTGCTTTGGGATGGAATGTTCTGAACATATCTGTGAAGTCCATCTGGTCCAGTGTGTCATTTAAAGTCTTTATTTCCTTGTTGATCTTTTGCTTAGACGATCTGTCCATTTCAGTGAGATGGGGGTTAAAGTCCCCTACTATTATTGTATTATTGTCAACATGTTTCTTTGATTTTGTTATTAATTGGCTTATATAATTGGCTGCTCCCATGTTAGGGGCATAGGTATTTACAATTGTTAGATCTTCTTGTTGGATAGACCCTTTAGGTAGGATATAGTGCCCTTCCTCATCTCTTATTATCGTCTTTGGTTTAAAATCTCATTTGTCTGATATAAGGATTGCCACCCTAGCTTTCTTTTGATGTCCATTAGCATGGTAAATGGTTTTCCAACCCCTCACTTTAAATCTGAAGGTGTCTTTGGTTCTAAAATGAGTCTCTTGCAGACAGCATATCGATGGGTCTTGTTTTTTAATCCAGTCTGTTAGCCTGTGTCTTTTGATTGGGGCATTTAGCCCATTTACATTCAGGGTAACTATTGAAAGATATGAATTTAGTGCCATTGTATTGCCTGTAAGGTGACTGTTACT